>NC_080393.1:42249523-42881096 GCF_028751815.1 Salvia miltiorrhiza | reverse complement strand
CGGAGAACAACTTTACGCTTCTTCTTCGGTAGACGAGGAGGATCGAATCGATATGAACTCGCCACTTGCATGAAATTTGCAGCAAGACTCATAAAAAATCCTTCTGGATTTTGCATAGGATCGAGAATAGGAGGAAATTGGGGGTTTGGAACTTCTTCGTCAGATGAAGAATTGGTGGAAGAATGATTTGAAGAATCGTTGGTTAATGACATTTTTTTTTTAGATTTGAGAGAAGTGAATGGGAAATATGAATGAAGAAATGAGTGTGGGATATATATAGAGGAAAATTGAAGTAATTAAAAAAAATAGCCGTTAAGCAACGGATGCTTCTCCAACGATACAATTCTCAACGGAAAAAATTTGAATTTTTTTAAGGAAAAAGGTGCAGATTGGCCCCCGAAGTGGTAGCCCCTATAGCGTATAACCCCCCTCACTCACTGTGTGTGCAACTAAACCCCCGAACTCAAAAAAACGGCTCAATTAAGCCCCTCTGACCAAACGGTGTTATCCCACCATTAGTCAAACTTTTTTTTTAATTGAAAAGTGGGGCCCACCATCACTATTCTTTCACCCCATTCTTCCCATCTGATCCCTCTTCCCCACCGCCCCCCTCCCGCGCCTCCTTCCCCGCCAACATCACTTCCCTCAACCTCCCCCACTCCAAATCCAAATCCAAATCTGCATTCTCCAAGCTCATCACTGCTGCTGTTGCCGCCGCCATCGTCATCCTCGCTCTCGCCGTTTTCATCCACTTTCGCAACCGCAGGATAACCGAGAGATCGTCCGCTCACGACCTCGCTAAATCACAGAGATCCGACAGCACCACCACCCAGTGGCGGAGCCAGGATTTTTTTGGGCGGGGGGGGCTGAACTATTACGGGGGTTCGGGGGCGGTAGCCCCCGGGAATTTTTTTTTGGGGGCATTCAATACATTTTAGACATTTTTTACTAAAATACAAATATAATAATAATAATAATAACAACATTTTCATAGATAATATAGTTCAAAACATTTACTAAAATTTTTTTTGGGGGCATTCAATACATTTTAGACATTTTTTTACTAAAATACAAATATAATAATAATAATAACAACATTTTCATAGATAATATTCAAAACATTTACTAAAAATTTTTTTGGGGGCATTCAATACATTTTAGACATTTTTTACTAAAATACAAATATAATAATAATAATAATAATAATAATAATAATAATAATAATAATAATAATAATAATAATAATAATAATAATAATAATAATAATAATAATAATAATAATAATAATAATAATAATAATAATAATGATAATAATAATAATAACAACATTTTCATAGATAATATAGTTCAAAACATTTACTAAAATTTTTTTTGGGGGCATTCAATACATTTAGGCATTTTTTACTAAAATACAAATAGAATAATAAGAATAACATTTTCATAGATAATATAGTTCAACATTTACTAAATTTTTTTTTGGGGGCATTCAATACATTTTAGACATTTTTTACTAAAATACAAATATAATAACAATAATAACAACATTCTAGCCCCCCCTGGCTACGCCCCTGCCACCACCACATTCTGTGCCCCTCCTAATAACCACCACATTCCCAAGCTTCAGAGACCTTCGCAGACCAGCTCAGAGTTCATGTACCTCTGCACTTTGGTCAATTCACACACTGCCGCTACGAGCGGCAACATTATCTACAATGGTAGCAGTAGCGCCCCTGGCGACAACCGCACTTCAAATCCGAGGTAAATGGACTCCCCGGAGCTCTACTCGTTACCGTCGTTGAACACGTAGCAAAGTTCCAGGCGGAGTTATCGGAACAATGCTGACGTGGCGTCTAGCAGAGATGATGAAGACGAAGAGTTCTCCTCAACTTACTCTTCTTCTGCTTCCGGATCGGCTACGGGCTCTCCGGCGAGGTCCATTTCACTGAGTCTTTCGCCAACAAACTGTTTGAGCCCTAGAAATTCGATTCCTAAATCTCCCGACCCATTTCCTGCCGTCCTTGCAGCATCTGAACGACGCAACCGCAATAGCTCCTCCACGACGCAACTGCAGCAACTGTGCGTGATAAAAAGCTCTCGTGGCGGCAGCTAATCGTGATGGTGATGGAAGGTGGCGGCGGCGGTGGAGTGGCCGAGAGGGAGAGCTGAGCGGGAGAGATGAGATAAAATGTGGGCCCCATAATTTAATTACAAAAAATATAAAAAATATGGTTGACTAACAGTGGGATAAAACCGTTTGGTCAGAGGGGCTTAATTGAGAAATCCTTGATCTTGTCAAGAACTTGCCAAACATCTGGTACCACATTCTTCTCATCACTATTTATAAGGATAACAATAGTCAGAGACATGCCACCAAAAGATACTAAATGGTTTCTGTGCATGCATGCTTTTTGCATAAATATAAAACAAGGTAACTTCTTTTTGATTGAGTAATGTCATCTGGTAATGGCATATTATCATCATCAATAAAGAACTGAACTTTTTCCACATTAAGTACCTCAATATATTGTAGAGATTTCCTACAAGACTCTTCATCCTTAATTAGATACAAACCATCTTTGAAATTTTTGTCAGGGTCATTAACATATATAGCTTTAAGATTTGGATACCCCAAGTCAGAAAAATGTTTCTTGATACGATCGAAAGTCATTTTGCTCACTTTATCACTCACAATATCTGCATCTTAACATTCATAAACCCAACTTCTAATTTTTTTTCCCAATAGCAATCAAAATTAAACCAAAAATCTATATTCTCGGACAAGCTGTAACAAGTATACAACCATATTTTCTTTTAAAGTTCATGCAACATAATGCTTGGTCAGCGCTAAAATAAAAATCATGTGTAAGGAACAATCACATTACTAACCTTTTGTTGACGGAACAATCTTGAGTCATTGAATTAGGGATAGAAATGAAAGATACACTGCAACAAAAAATACTAGAAGAAAGGTCTGATAAGACATGAGATACCAGAAGAAATAAAAGAACTCTAACCTGCCCGCTAGGATGTTGAGATTTTGGGTTGTACCCGACATGAGTTTTGGAATTGGGTTTTAGTAGATAACCAATTTTGAGAACATTAAGGAAACTGATATTTTGTTCTCCATAATTAATGGCACACAAGTTTGGCTATTTTCTCACATATTTTATGTTTAAAATTTAATAGGATCAGTAAGAATAAATCCTAATTAAACACGAAAACATAGGTAAACAAGGATATAGAGAGCTAGATAACCAATTTTGAGATATTGCTAGTTTTGGTGAATAGCACTGTGACGTTCTTGGAGTGTAGGATTATGGTGGCTTAGAGAGAGAGAGAGAGAGAGATGTTTTGGAGGGAGAACAGATAAGAAAACGGTGGTCCTCATAGCGAGCAAGTTAGAGTTCTCTAACCTGGCCTTGCGATTCAAGGCATTCTCAAGCCTACTTTTATTGAATAAGAAAGGTATCTGAAACTATAATGAAAAATCAGATGAGAAAGATAAAATTTGTGACTTACCTCGGATAGGCCAGAGAACGCTGGTGATCGGCGGAGGATGAGAAGACATCGGAGTTGGCAGGAGATTGACGGCGCAGAGAAGGCGGAGGTTGTTATACTCAGTTGTGGGCTGAAGATGGAGTAGATGAGAGAACAATGGTGGAGAGTGATTGAGAATTTTGGAGAAAAAACCCTTTGTTTGATAAGTTTGTTAGAAGAACTTTTAAGTCTCTCTAACTTCTTCTAAGCCCGCGTAGAATGATATGGCTCTCCAAAAAATTATAAAAATTAAATTCAGTAACAGTAGCTTAACAGAAGTTAGACTGAGAGATCTATTTGCTCAAATTTATGAACAATAGGGATTTAGTTGCACAAAACATAACGTTAAGGACCTATTTTCTTTTTGGGATAAACGTTAAGGGTGTATTTGCTACTTAACCCTAAATATTAATTAATTCATAACAAAAAAAAATTATATGAATATTGCATCTGAATTTTATAAATTCTGAAAGACTTCTTTGTATACAACATTGGTAGTAGTCGATCGTACTGTCGCCACTATCCTTATCAGAAATGAAGATTTTCAAACCACTACGACTACGAATTCTCGAAATACCAACGTACAACTGACCATGTGTAAAAACAAGTTTTGGTAAAAATAAACCACTAGGACATTTTAAAGTGTTTGTACGATGACGTACCAACTACTACAAGCGACTCAAGTGGAAATGACGAATAAAGAATTTCCTTTAACCTCATGTATTTACATTTTTTATTTTTTTAGTGCAATTTTAAGTATGATATTTAGATGTATCATATACCAATACTCATTTTCCTTTGTTATGGTACTTGATTTTAAATAGGGAAAAGGTGCAGATTGGCCCCCGAAGCAGTAGCCCCTATAGCGTATAACCCCTCTTACTCACTGACTCACTGTGTGTGTAACTAAACCCCTGAACTCCGAGAAAATGGTGCAAACCCTCTGACCTAACGCCGTTAAGTGTCCATTAACGTTTGGGTTTAATTGCACCCTCTACTTCAGGGGTGGATCTGCACCTTAATTTTTTTTTTTTTTAATTTCTGCAACCCACCTCCGGCATCAACTTAACCGCCCCCGTACTCATCGATTCTGACTTGCACCTTGTCAGCTCGCACGCGTCCAATCTCTTGGTTGTCGACTGCCCACCACTTACATGCAGCAACGCCACCAGCTTCTTCACCGGCCTGCACAACAGCATCTCCTCCAACACCTTAACCTTTTAGGCTTATCTTATGATATTAATTGTGTATATATTTATCTATATAATATATATTTAAATTTTATTTATTTATTTTTGAATAATTATTAAAATTCTAGATAATAATTATGATTTTATTTTTGGTTAATTTAATATTTGTAAATTTATTTTAGAAGAGAAAAAAGAATGGATCCGGTCAGGACTCGAGACCTTGTGAATTTAATGGATTTGGACATGAATCTCGTTTTTTTGGACCTAATGGATTTGGACCGAATCCTGAGCTAAGTAAAAAAATACGGATATGGATTTGGACCAAGTAAGATTCGATCCAGGTCCACATCTGGAGTTGGTAATGTTGCTGCATGTCAGCGGTAAGCAGTCGACGATCAAGAGATTGAGCGCGTGCGAGCTGACAAAGTGTAAGTTGGAGCCGATGAGTACGGGGGGAGGTTAAGTTGATGCCGGAGGTGGGTTGCTGAAATTATAAAAATAAAATAAAAATTAAGGTGCAGATCCACCCCTGAAGTAGAGGGTGCAATTAAACCCAAACGTTAACGGACACTTAACGGCGTTAGGTCAGAGGGGAGAATTTGCACCCTTTCCTCGAAGTTCAGGGGTTTAGTTGCACACACAGTGAGTAAGAGGGATTATACGCTATAGGGACTACTACTTCGGGGGTCAATCTGCACCTTTTCCCTTTTAAATATAAGGGTATATATTAGTTTTTGGTCCATCGTTTGAGCTTTTCTAAAAAATATCCCACTCTAAACATAATTACAAAACAATGCCCATCGTTTCATTTTTTTCTTATTTATGGCTCGCAAATATTTTCCGACGACCGGTATTTGACGTGTTCCGGCCAAGTACCATGTCATTAGTACACGTCAGCATTAAAAAAATAAAAGAAAAAAAAAACTTATCATCAGTTTTTGGCCCATCGTTTGGGCGTTTTCTCAAATATATCCCACACTAATCATATTTACAAAACAATACCCATCGTTTTATTTTTTTATTTTTTGTGACCCGTAAAAATAATCCGGCGATCGGTATTTGACATATTCCACCATTTGACGTTTCATTAGTATTACATGCACTAATATAAATAAGAATCATCAATATTGTTGTTATTGTGGTTGTATCACTCTGTGGATAATAATCTGTGTGTTTGTGATATTTTTCTAGAGTTTAAGCGACCTGCCATCATCATTTCATGACTTCCAAAAGCTTAAGCTATATGTTCTACCCGGTCTAGAGCCCCCAGTCTTACATGCTACTTTGACAAATTTGTCCTGGGGTGAGAGATTCATGTATTGTTCTCTCATTCATTTTTCTTAATTGTTATAAATTTTGTTTGTTGTTGAGATGTGGAGTGCAATTTCTATAAATGATCTAGGTCAAATACCGTCAAATGATGGAACACGTCAAATACCGGTCGTCGGATTATTTTTGCGGGTCATAAATAAGAAAAAAAATGAAACGATGGGTATTGTTTTGTAAATATGATTAGGGTGAGATATATTTGAGAAAATGCTCAAACGATGGACCAAAAACTGATGTTAAACTTTTTTTTATTAGTTTTTTAATGCTGACGTGTACTAATGACATGGCACTTGGCCGGAACACGTCAAATACCGATCGTCGGAAAAATTCTGCAGGCCATAAATAAGAAAAAAAAATGAAACGATGGGTATTGTTTTGTAATTATTCTTAGGGTGAGATATTTTTGAGAAAAAGCTCAAACGATGGACCAAAAACTGATATTTACCCTAAATATTCCAATTTTGATGTATTTGGATTTTTCATAATATTAAACTATAGAGTAAAATCTAGAATTAACCAATTTGTTATGAAAAAATTAAACAAAATACATTGTTCGTGTGAAAAATAAATCTTTGACACATGTACATATATAGCTTGCCGCCCATAGATCGATCATGCCGACTGGCATGCTGAGTTTGCCACCGGGTGGCAGGCTCCCATTTTCCCAAATTCAAGGTAATTACTCCCTCCGTCCCAATAAAAGTGGCCACTTTTTTTTGGGCACGGAGATTGTAATGGACAGAATCCGTGCAACCCGAAATCATGCGGCCCAACGGGTCGGCCCAATGAAGCAAGTCCATATGCAAGTCAATAGTAGTTGGATACCTAGGAAAAATAGGAAGATATAAAAGGACGTTTCCAGGGGGAATCGGAACCAGAAGGGTTTCAGAGAATATTCTAGAAACCCTAGTCACCACCCTACGGGCCCGTGACCTATATATGCTCCAGCCCATTGACATAATGAAGACACGGTCAATCATTCATTCCGACTCTGAGACTCACACACGATCTCTCACTCCCGCTATCCCCGCTCTTCCGTTCCGCCTCCACGCTCACAACTTTCTAGGGTTCCGATCGTCCGGCTAACCCCGCTAGCCCCGACGTCCGTCGCCCCTTGATCCATACCGCTCATTAGCTCTACCTCTGACTACTGGATCAACCGGATCAGTCGGAGAACTCCCTCATTACTATCCTTTTTCTATACTCTCTCTATCGTTTAATTATTGTCATTACGTTACTTACGTTATTATTCATATCAATTCACTGACTTGAGCGTCGGAGGCCCTTCCATCGACACCCCCACCGGTGCTCTTCGGAGGGCTCTAACGTTGCTTGTGGTTTCAGGTTGCAAGTGCCCATCGATCCAGACGTTACTGACGTCACTTCCGTAATTGTTGGATTCACCCCCTACAATTTGGCGCCCACCGTGGGGCCCTAGCAATCAAAAGCTACACCATGAGTGCTCCGAACGACGCTCACGACCCGAACAACGCCTCAGACCCATTGGGTTCAACCCAATCGGAGTTGCTTGCCCAAGTGGAGGTGAATGCCCGGATCTCCGCTTTGGCCGACCAAATTACGCGAGAACGGGAGAGTAGGCTCTTATTGGAAAAACAGAATGCGGAACTACTCGCTCGGTTGAATGCTTTCGCCCAGACCCAGACGCCTCCTCAAATCCAAACACCCCGTGATAACCGGTTTCGAGTTCCCATCAACTCCATGATAGACATAGAGGATGTCCCGCTCACACCCCATGGAACTGAGATCAACCCAGATGACCCGTCCTCATCGGTAAGGAACAATAGATCGGAGACTACCCATGCTAACCCGGATACCCTTCTTGTGAATACAGGTGAAACACGCACCCTAGATCGGACGCCCGGAACAATAGGGACAAACGCAACAGGGGCCCTCACCCAGGCCAACCTGACGACCGGGGGAATAGGTCAGTCAACCTTGACGGGTCGGACCGGCATCGCCCCTGAAGATGACTTCCTGCGTGACGCCCCAACGGGCCAACCAGATGGGCCAAGGCGAGCAGGCCCAGTGAGCCAGAATGGCAGAACTCACGATCAACCACCTCTGGTCGAACAGGGCCGACACGGCATGCGGGGCATCCAACAGAGTATGGACCCCGTCCTGGCCAGAAGACTGGCAGATATGGAAGCCATCATCCAACGAATCCCAGGAGTCCCGGCCCCGATCAAGAAGAGTGCAGAGAATTGCTTCGCTGACTCTCCGTTCGTGGATGAGATAGCCTTGGTGGAAATGCCCAGAAAGTTTAACTTTCCACATATGAAGATGTTTGACGGTGCATCCGATCCAGACGACCATATAGCTCAATACCGCCAGAGAATGTTTACCGTGGCTATCCCTCGTGACATGAGGGAGGCATGCATGTGTAAGGGGTTCGGTTCTAGCCTAATAGGACCGGCCCTCCAGTGGTATACGAACCTTCCTAATAATTCAATTAGATCTTTTGCTCAACTAACGGATGGTTTTGTTCAACAGTATGCAAGCAGCAGGAAACTAGAGAAAATCTCAGAAGACCTGTACGTTATTGTCCAAAGGCATGGTGAGCCTCTTCGGGACTACATCGGACGCTTCAACAAAGAGAAAGTGTCAATCACCAACTGCAGCGAACAAACCGCTGTCACGGCCTTCCGTAAGGGCCTTCTACCAGGGTCAGACTTGTACAAGACACTTACCAAGTATCCGTGCAAGACAATGGAAGACGTGTTGATCCAGGCTTGGGCTCAAATCAAATGGGAAGAGGACCAGTACAACATGCAAAGAGTCTTTCCGCCAGAGAGACCCGAAAGAGATTACAGGGTTGACAGGAGATCCGGTCGTGACAATCGTGACAGACGAAGTGAGCCTTACACGCCATCTCACAGAGGAAACAAAGGGAGAGGAGACTATGATCGAGCACCAAGTACGCGCCCGCGTGAAAGAGCAAAACTCCCAGAATACCTCCTATCTATTTCACCCGTAGAGGCGGTAATAGCTCTGATGAACCTTGGCGATAAAGTTAGTTGGCCGGAGAAAATGAGAGCCCCACCCGACCAAAGAGATAGATCAAAATGGTGTGACTTCCACAGTGACCACGGTCACCGCACGGACGAATGCATCGTGCTCAGACTGGAAGTGGCGAACTTATTGAAAAAAGGGCACCTCACCAATTACTTGACTGACAAAGGCAAGCAGACCCTGCAACAGGCGAGGGATAGACAAGAGAAACACAGAGACGACAGCCCGCCAGACCCGCCGCATCATGAGAGAACTGTAAACGTGATATCCGGAGGTTCCGAGGTCAGCGGAGTCACTCACTTAGCCGCAAAGAGGCATACCAGACAGGCTAGATCAAGCAAATCCGGGGTTCCACCTTCAGGAAAAGCGGGAACAACAGACCCTACTCAACTGATCAGCTTTGCAACATCCGAATCAGACAAGCTTCTACACCCTCATCATGATGCTTTAGTTATTTCTATTTATATTGCTAACTGCTTGACAAAGCGTGTACTGATAGACAATGGTAGCTTTGCCAATATTCTGTTTTACAGTGCATACAGGGAGATGGGTTTGGATGAGTCCAAGCTAATCTAGAAGGCTGCCGTACTCGTCGGTTTCAGTGGCGAGAGTACGACCACTGTAGGGGAGATCGATCTTCCCGTCTACGCAGAAGGAGTCAACCTGTCCACTAGGTTTCTCGTGGTAGACGCCCCGTCTGCATACAACGTCATCCTGGGCCATCCATGGATCCACGGAATGGAAGCAGTACCATCCACCTATCATCAAGTCATACGATTCCCAACCAAATGGGGAATTAAGGAGATCAAGGAAGAGCAAAAGGACTCCAGGGCGTGCTACCAGACCACTATGAAAGCAAAAAGTCCGTCCTTATAGCAACTACAGCAGGAAGCTCCGTCTCGTTCGAAGATGAATAAAGAATGCACGTCGAATCAATCAATTACACCAGGAGGGATACCTGAGTCGCTCAACCGTATCCATCAATCGAAGTACATGGGAGTACAGGAACACCCGAATGATACTCTACAGTGCACTCAATACGTGAATCAACAGACGGAGCACTATAATCGAGCTGCACAAACGAAGAGACCACGCAGCCTGATCGAGGAGGAGACGGTGGAGATAGAGGAAGTTCAAATTAATGTCAACTTTCCAGATCACAAAGTTCGGATTGGAGCGCAACTCGAACCGGAGCTCAGAGAGAAGCTTATCAATTTCCTATCTGATTTTTACGATTGTTTCGCTTGGTCCCATGAGGACATGACAGGGATTGACCCTAGTATCATTGTTCACAGGTTACAGGTCACCCCGGGCTACCCACCGAGGAAGCAAAAACGTAGAAAGTTCGCACCGGAGAGGAACCAAGTAGTGAATGATGAAGTCACGAAGCTCCTCAAGAATGGATTGATTCGGGAGGTCCACTATCCCGAATGGCTCGCAAACGTGGTGGTAGTCAAGAAAAAGAATGACAAATGGCGGGTGTGCATCGACTTCACGGACCTCAATAAGGCATGCCCGAAAGATTCGTTCCCACTACCACACATCGACATGCTAGTAGACGCGACAGCAGGCCATGAATTAATGAGTTTCATGGACGCATATTCGGGATACCATCAGATCCGGATGCACCCCGATGATGAGGAAAAGACGGCCTTCATGACCAGCGTAGCATTATTCTGCTACAAGTATATGCCATTCGGATTGAAGAATGCAGGAGCAACATATCAACGCTTGGTCAATCGGATGTTTGCAAGCCTGCTGGGCCAAACAATGGAAGTCTACATCGACGACATGTTGGTCAAGTCCATCCACGCAAAGGACCACATTGATCACTTGAGGGAGACGTTTAAAATTCTTAGAAAATATAATATGAAGCTAAATCCTACTAAATGTTCCTTTGGTGTCAATGCAGGGAAGTTCCTAGGTTACATGGTGACCCAGCGGGGAATAGAAGCAAACCCGGCTCAAATCGAGTCAATTCAAAGAATCCCTTCACCCACATGCGTGAAAGACGTTCAGAAACTGACGGGGAGAATAGCCGCTTTAAGCCGCTTCATTTCAAGGTCGTCCGAAAAATGCCACCTCTTCTTCAACACTTTGAGGAAGTCGAAAACGTTCGAGTGGACTGAGGAGTGCGAGGAAGCCCTAAAGCAGCTCAAGCAGTACTTGACCAGCCCGCCATTACTCGCAAAACCAAAGAACCATGAGACGTTGTTGGTGTATCTGGCCGTCTCTGATACAGCCGTCAGTGCCGTGTTGGTCAGAGAGGAAGATGGAAAGCAGTCACCAATCTACTATGTGAGCAAGTCACTACTTGATGCAGAGACCCGATACAGCCAGCTAGAGAAGCTGGCCCTGGCACTGGTCCATGCAGCAAGAAAGTTACGTCCGTACTTCCAATGTCATCCGATCGTAGTCGCCACCACGTACCCCTTAAAGGCCATACTCCATAAGCCGGAACTATCCGGTCGACTGACAAAGTGGGCAGTAGAGTTGAGTGAATACGACATCACATTCAAGCCATGGACCGCACTTAAATCTCAGGTATTGGCCGATTTCGTTGTTGACTTTGCGCCTAACCTTACTATACAGGCCGACAAAGAGTTATGCTGTCTGACGGAAGAACCCGATCAAACTGGAATTTGGAAACTATATGTTGATGGATCCAGCAATGTACGAGGAAGTGGGCTTGGAGTCGTCCTTTCATCACCACGAGGAGACAACATCGAGCGATCAATCCGATGTGATTTCAAAACAACCAATAATGAGGCTGAGTATGAAGCCATGATAGCCGGACTCGGACTAGCTAAGGAAATTGGGGTAAAACGCATTAACGTATTTAGTGACTCTCAACTTGTAGTTAACCAGATGCAGGGTACATTTCAAGCCAAAGATACAAAAATGACGGCTTACCTGGGCAAGACGAAAGAGCTCCAATCGTGCTTTGAAGAATTCACCATCAACCAAGTGCCGAGGGGGGAGAATGGTCATGCTGATGCTTTGGCCAACCTTGGGTCAGCAATTCAGACCGTACAACCTAAAACCATAACGATCACTTGTCTTCAATATCCAGCAATCCAAAAAGGTGAGGCCGAAGAACAGGTGACCGAAGTATCAGTCGAACGAACATGGATTACCCCCATAAGGGAATATCTCGAGAGAGATATACTCCCGGATGATCGAAACGAAGCACGTCGGCTCAAAGCTCAAGCAGCACGGTTCTGCATCATTCGAGGTAAACTGTACAAACGTTCATTTACTGGTCCCTATTTGAAGTGCATTAACCCTGCAGAAGCAAGATACGTCTTGTCCGAATTACACGAAGGTGAATGTGGCAACCACTCGGGAGGCAGAAGCCTCGCACACCGCGCATTAACCAACGGTTACTACTGGCCCACAATGAAAGCAGATGCAGCTGATTACGCCAAAAAATGCGATAAGTGCCAACGGTTCGCCCAAGTATCACATCTGCCCCCGGAACCCCTGACCGTTATCACTTCACCATGGCCATTCATGAAATGGGGGATGGACATTGTAGGCAAATTGCCCGTTGCACCCGGACTGAAGGTATACATGTTGGCAGTAACTGATTATTTTAGCAAATGGATAGAAGCAGAGTCTTTCAACCAAGTGCGTGACAAAGAAGTCAAGGGGTTCATATGGAAGAACGTGATCTGCCGATACGGGGTACCCAAAGAGATTGTTATGGATAATGGATCATAATTCATCAGCGCGGACTTCCAGGGCTTTTGTAAGTTCTGGAATATAAAGCTGAGCTTCTCAACACCAAGGTATCCTCAGGCAAACGGACAAGCGGAGTCTTCCAACAAAACCATCATGAACACCCTGAAGAAACGGCTAGAAAAGGCCAAAGGCAAATGGGCAGATGAGTTACCAGGCGTGCTATGGTCCTACCGAACAACTACAAGAACGTCAACAGGGGAAACACCATTCTCCCTCGCCTATGGGATGGAGGCAGTAATCCCAACGGAAAGCGAAGTACCCACCACCAGACATGAGCTCACGACAGACGATGGGAATCAAGAGGCCATGTGCCACGAGTTAGATCTCCTTGATGAGAAACGGAACAAAGCAAGTATCCGACTAGCTTCCTACCAACAAAGCATCGCCAGACATTACAACAAACATATCCGCACCCGCACATTTAAGCCGGGCGACTGGGTATTACGAAAAGTATTCCAGAACACCAAGGAAACAGGTGCGGGTAAATTAGCCCCAAATTGGGAAGGGCCGTTTTTGATCACCAAAGTGGTTGGACACGGAGCATACAAATTGCAAACAACGGACGGACGTGACATCAACAACAGTTGGAACGCCATCCATCTCAAACAGTATCACGCTTGATCTCTACGCTTCTACTTTATTTCATAAGGTCTTCCGAGACCAACTCAATCTACTACACGTTTACTGACCTTTGCATGCAGGTCAGAACTACATTCGGGCTTGATCCCTTAATTGGGTATGTAGGCAGCTCTAAGGAGCGCAGCCCCCCTCCCCCTCCACACCCGTGGGGGAAAAAAATTTATGTCTAAGGCGCACGCCCGTCTTACCCCGCACATCATGAATTTAGCCTTAAGTTTAAACAACTAAGTCTAAATGGGGGAGAAAATTTTCATGACAAAGGCTCACGCCCATCTCACCCTGAATGTCCTGAATTTAGCCTTAAGTTTAAACAACTAAGTCTAAATGGGGGAGAAAATTTTCATGACAAAGGCTCACGCCCATCTCACCCTGAATGTCCTGAATTTAGCCTTAAGTTTAAACAACTAAGTCTAAATGGGGGGAAAAATTTTCACATACAAGGCACAAGCCCGTCTCACCCCAAACACCCTGAATTTAGCCTTAAGTTTATCTACTAAGTCTAAATTGGGGGGAAAATTTTTTCACAAAAAAGGCGCAAGCCCCATCTCACCCCAAACACCCTGAATTTAGCCTTAAGTTTATCTACTAAGTCTAAATGGGGGGAAAATTTTCCACAAAAAAGGCGCAAGCCCCGTCTCACCCCAAACACCCTGAATTTAGCCTTAAGTTTATCTACTAAGTCTAAATGGGGGGAAAATTTTTCACAAAAAAGGCGCAAGCCCCGTCTCGCACCGAACATCCTGAATTTAGTCTTAGTTTAAACAACTAAGTCTAAATGGGGGGGAAAATGTTCATATAAAAGGCGCAAGCCCGTCTCAACCCGAATAACGTAAATTCAGCCTTAGTTCAAATAAACTAAGTCTAAATGGGGGGAAAAATATACATATACAAGGCGCACGCCCATTTCAACCCGAACAGCATCAATTAGATCTTCAAAATAACATCCGAATCAAAATAGATGGAAAATAATTCAAACACTTGAACATCAAAGTCATATATAGCCGATCCAGGGGTGAACCCCCCGGCGATCCGGACCTGCCTGATCAATAATAAGTACCATAAAAGTCTACATCTGGTCCAATGACGTAGAAACAAGTTTGAAGGCACGAAGGCCTAATAAAGCATAAAATACTAAGGGCACACTCGCCCTGCCAAAAACTAGAAGAACAAGATGATATCACTCATCATCGGCAGCACCATCATCGTCCGAAGGCTGAGTAGCTTGGCCTTGGATGTCCTCCCACAACTTCAGAGTCACGGCAGTGTCCCAACCCTGACACGACCCATCCAAGTACTGCTGAGTCATCTCGGCCCTGGCTCGGGCGTCCGTCTCATAACAGGCTACTTTAAGCTCATTGCACCGAGACGCTTCCATCTCTGCTAACTCAGCCTTCAGACGGCTGATCTCCCTATCCTTCATGGCCAACTAAGCCCGAAGGTGCTCCTTCAAATCCTCAACTTGCTTGTGACCAGCCTCAACATCATTCTTGGCAAGATGAAGATCCTTCCTCAGTGCAACCCTCTCGGCACGAAGAGACTCTAATTCTCTCTCACGCTCAACCATGAGTTGTTTCATATAAACAACGTGTTGATAGCCCTGCACACACGAAAATAAGAAAGAGTTAACCAATAATAGCAACACCCAAAGTAAAAGAGAAAGATAAATATTAATACCGCAAAGACCGTAGAGGCAGCCATGTCAAAAGCCTTGGGAGTTCCGTAATCGACCATAATAGCCCTGTCTTCCTCAAGCAGAAGCTTCTCCAGCTGCCCGGACAACTCGTGATACCCAGTCAGGGCCGAAGCGCCGGAAGGTAGAGACACGGTCACCGAACCGTCGGTCAAGAAAGTTGATTCGTCTTCGACAACCCTCTTGCCCCTGGAACGACCTGAAGGAATTTCTAGAGGACGATCAGTCTCAACAGCCTGACTACTCGGATCACCCGACCTTTCACCCTGCTTCTTCTTCTTGTTCTTCTGTTTCATCTCCAGATAAGCGTCACGGTTCATCTCTGACGGGTCGTAACGAAACTTTAGCTCTGCCATCCAAGTGTCTGCATACACTCGTTGCTCTGGGGTCAGTTTATCCAAAAAGATAGTATATGATTCTTCCCCCAATATCTCTAAAGCCCTAAGACCTAATATGACACTAGACGCAGCAGAAGATTCGGGGATATAGGTACCTTGCGGGGGAGTAGGTACTGCAGCCCAAATAGACGTCTGCTTAATGTGTCTCTCGTCTAGAAGAAACTCCCAATCCCGATACCCCGAAGGAATGTTCAAGAACCTTTTGTTCCTCCCAGCAATGTCCAACTGCACCGGAATGGTTTTCAAACGACCTGCATAACCTACATGTTAGGAAGTATAATAATGAGAAATGAACGACAAAAGCAAAAGAACAATCAAAATCCCAACACTCACAAGCGTTAGACCAAGCAGCGGGAACATGTTTCCCATCCGGAACACTCAGAGCACCATATTCTATGAAAAAGAACTTATCCTTCCAGTTCCTCTCACCATCCCCTATATTGGTAATCAACTGTTCAGCATCTCTCTTCTTAGGAAGCATGAAACGACCCTTCTCCTTCGGGACTTTAAGTAAGTCATAGTTACTTTTTATGTCGGCGATTGACACGTCGATGTTGTAAAACTCACTCAGAACCTGCAGACTCAGTAAAACCCGCCAAGCATTCGGTGTGAGCTGCCCAGGCGAAATACCATGATAATGGCAAAACTCCACAATCAAATGTGGCAACGGGAGACGTAGCCCCTGGTCAAAAGGAGCCTGGTACATACATACCCAGCCTGGAGCATAAAAATTGGCCCTTAGATGACCCCCCGGAGCGTGAAGGGCAAATTGGTTCGGTATGCTATACTTCTTCCGAATACCCCACATCTGTCTTGGATCCACGAGGATAGATTTAGGGTTGGGTTTATCTATAAGCATCCCCGATATGGGCGTAGCTCCCTGAATCGAACCAAAACTATGAACCCCATAACTCTCGGAACGACCGTGACAGTCGTCACTCTCTTGCCGCATCTCAATTTCGCGCCCCGTTTCACCCGTAAGACCATCAACGCAACTATCTTCATCACGAAGGCACATAGCCTTACTAAAAGAACTGGCGGAACCACCCCGATTGCCCGACATAGTGAGAAAATTTCCTAAGGCAAGAAAAATGCTAAGTTCAAACAAGCAAGACACCCCGATCACCCAACCACAGGGCCACAAGATAAGAAAAAAAGACATAAAATTCAAAGAGGCGGCACCTCGGTCGACCGTTGCCCATTTGAGCTTAGAACATATAGGAATCGATGATTGGTAAAGAACAGTATCCGTAACATCAAGGAGACATGAATGAATCGCATAAATGTGGAAAAGAATATCATCTATCCGCAAACACCTTCGGCCGTATCACCCCGATACACCCGCATAAGTTAGCTCTACACTACCATTTATACTTAGAAAATTTATCTACATACTCCCACAAACAAATATCATGCTCAAGCAAAGGTGAAGAATTGATCAAACAGTATTTTTCCAAACAAGTAATCAAGGCTATACAAGAGCACAATACGACAAAGTTGTAACTAATCATGCGTAGAATATTCGAAGAACACTCGAAGAACCTTCGAAGAGAGTAGAGAAAAAAAACCAACCTCTATAAAGCTCTCTCAAAATCTTCTCTCTACTCCATCTCCAAAGCTCCAAAATGCTCCAAGTGCTCCAAATGTTGTGTGTAGGGAATGAGGGGACAAGTTCCCCATTTTATAGAATGGAGTGGACTCCAAATGACATTATATGTTGAAGTACGACGCAATAAGGTGGTCACACGTCCACCTTAAAAAAGCAGGTGCTTTATTATAGACCGTACACACAAACCAAGCCCACGCCCGGCACGCCCCGCACGCCCGACTGCTCCTCCATCATCCATGTTGGGGAAGCCCCAACTTCACTACCCCACGCCCGGCACGCCCCGCACGCCCGGCGCTCCTCCATCATCCATGTTGGGGGAGCCCCAACTCCACTACCCCGCGCCCGGCACGCCATGCACGCCCCACACGCCCTGCAATTCTCCATCATCCATGTTGGGAGAGCCCAAACTTCACTACCCCACGCCCGGCACGCCCCGCACGCCCGGCGCTCCTCCATCATCCATGTTGGGGGAGCTCCAACCTCACTACCCCACGCCCGGCACGCCCCGCACGCCCGGCGCTCTTCCATCATCCATGTTGGGGAAGCCCCAACTTCACTACCCCACGCCCGGCACGCCCCGCACGCCCGGCGCTCTTCCATCATCCATGTTGGGGAAGCCCCAACTTCACTACCCCACGCCCGGTACGCCCCGCACGCCCGGCGCTCCTCCATCATCCACGTTGGGGAGCTCCAACATCACCACCCCACGCCCGGCTCGCCCCGCGCGCACGGCACTCCTCCATCATCCATGATAGGGGATCCCCAACCTCACCTTCCCACGCCGCACGCGCCCTACGATCCAGCTAAACTAGGCAACACGCCCTCCTCTTCTCCGTTAAGCCCCTCTCGAAAATTATGCCAAGGATATACGGATCACACGAAAAACTTTAAAACTCCGTAGTTATAATATAACTAAGGAGTGGGGGACAAACTGTAATGGACAGAATCCGTGCAACCCGAAATCATGCGGCCCAACGGGTCGGCCCAATGAAGCAAGTCCATACACAAGTCAATAGTAGTTGGATACCTAGGAAAAATAGGAAGATATAAAAGGACGTTTCCGGGGGAATCGGAACCAGAAGGGTTTCAGAGAATATTCTAGAAACCCTAGTCACCACCCTACGGGCCCGTGACCTATATATGCTCCAGCCCATTGACATAATGAAGACACGGTCAATCATTCATTCCGACTCTGAGACTCACACACGATCTCTCACTCCCGCTATCCCCGCTCTTCCGTTTCGCCTCCACGCTCACAACTTTCTAGGGTTCCGATCGTCCGGCTAACCCCGCTAGCCCCGACGTCCGTCGCCCCTTGATCCATACCGCTCATTAGCTCTACCTCTGACTACTGGATCAACCGGATCAGTCGGAGAACTCCCTCATTACTATCCTTTGTCTATACTCTCTCTATCGTTTAATTATTGTCATTACGTTACTTACGTTATTATTCATATCAATTCACTGACTTGAGCGTCGGAGGCCCTTCCATCGACACCCCCACCGGTGCTCTTCGGAGGGCTCTAACGTTGCTTGTGGTTTCAGGTTGCTAGTGCCCATCGATCCAGACGTTACTGACGTCACTTCCGTAATTGTTGGATTCACCCCCTACAGAGATTAAGAAGGGGATTGTTATGTTTTAATTGAGTGTGACCCACCAAAATTAGTGAGTAATTTTTAGAAAGTGACCTACAATTGTTGACCAAATTAGTGAGTAATTTTGACATTTTTAGAAAGTGGCCTACAATTGTTGACCAAATTAGTGAGTAATTGTTGACTTAATTAAAGTAAACTTTTGTCATTTTTAGAAAGTAGCCACTTTTAATGGGACACCCAAAAAGGAAATGTGGCCACTTTTATTGGGACGGAGGGAGTACTTCATAATTTACCATTCCGAGGTTTTCTTAACTTTAATGTAGTTCATGTGAAGGTGTAGTCACATCTACAATAGTAAATGTAGTTCAATAATGCATGACATTAATTCACACCTATGACTAGTCACATTTTCTCTTTCATTTGTCAGTGTGTTCTTTTGCCTATTTAAGAAGATTTGAGTGAACCATACAAATAAACATAACAAAAATTTTCTTGCATAATGGACCTCCTGAATACTATTGATTTGCATCAACAATAATTGTGGTATGATAGGGAATGGACTCCGGTGATGAAGTGTAAATTCCTCTCGGCACTGCTAACAAATGTCGATGCTGGAGAGTGGGATGGGAAACTGCAAACTCTTCCTATCCATATCGCCCGTGAGATTGTCAAGAACCTCCATCGTCAGTTTGGCATGCACCTCCCGCAATCTTTCGACATTGTTAAGATTAGAGAGTTAAGGAAGCGATTTAAATTTAGGCGAAGGCGCATGTGGATGGAAAGTTGTGTACTCCGCAGGCAACAAGGAAGCCCGTCGAGAACGACATGAAGGCATCCTCGAATGAGAGTGTGATCCAGTAATCTTGTCTGCAAAATCCGCCAGCCATCCCTTGATCATGTTTAGGATTCGACCTTCAGTTTTCCCCACTTCTGCGCTGGATGTCTTCAAGACTCTACGTTCACTGGCCTCCAACTCTCCCTTGATTTACTTCTGGTCTTGAGAGCTAAGACGTGAAGGCCAAGGCTGTGGAGGGGCCCTCCGAGCCCTACTAGAGGATGAAGAAATAGAATATCCTGCAGGACTCTCGTACTCAACATGTATGGGGACATCCTGAAATGTCGGGTCCTTATCCATATCCACAATGGGCGACCTGCGTTGACCCCTTGGAATACGCATCGACTGTGTATGACGCATGACCACCACCTCCTCTTCTTCCTCGTCATCCACCTCGTCGTGAATCAAGACACTAAAGCTAGATTGCACCCTCTGACGATGGGGAACAGCTGCCCATGCGCTAATGGATTATCCGGTGCTATATATGGCACACCTAGTGCGTTGTGCCCCATAGCACTCTGCCAATAAAGAAAGTTTTGCTCGACTAATGATGCCTCGAGCATAGACACCGGTCCCTAAGACTAAGAGAAGAAAATGTTAAAACAAGCTAAAAACTATACAACTTCAAACTTAAATAAAAAAATTAACACACTCATACCCCATCCTCATAAAGTGGTCGTAGATCTAACTTACTGGTCCTCGGCCTGACCCAAAAATTCCATCTCAAGCATCGAGGGTACAGGGCTTCAGCTCCATCAACATGCTTCCCAACCTCATCTCCTAATCCAGGAAGGCACTCAAGTGCCCAAACCATCAATGCCCAAGAGGACCCGTAGTAGTGCCACTTCGGGGAAGTACCCGCATGTGTAGTGTAGTGGCTGAAAAGCTTGTAAGCGTACGTTCCCCATGGAAATCGATTGAATTCATCGATACTATCAACCAACGCTCAAACCAACACTCAAACCCACGTCTCAATGAGCTTGTTCGAATCCATAATCATGGTGTGGGCAACACAGACGAGGACCGCACGGAGATATAGGTCGTTTTGATCATCGTCCCGTATCTTATTCTTCTTGTTCGTGACCCTAGAAATCAAACCGGATACAGTCAACTGTTACAACCGCAAAAATGTTGAAACGCCTTCACGTGTCGTGCATCATGCTTGACAGTAGGATTGAAGGTCGAGACCCCGAAATTCAAGCCAGTCACGAGCGCGAAATTGATTGCGGAATACCTAACCTTTCGCCCGCGCAAAAAGAACCATAGAGCATCATCGTAGCTCCTAAACTAGCAGGAGGCCACATGATGCAACGCCATGCCGCACTGGAACCCCGTCTTCCAATTTGCAAGGTGCCCGAAGCACATGCCCCTAAAGGTATCTAACAACTCCTGACCACCGATATCTCGTAAGGTATCCATCAGCTTGACAAAATCTTTGTCCTTGTAGTAAGTGCTGATCTCAAACTGTATGTTAATAGTGGTTGGTCGACAGTACTCGATATCCTACAAATAAAATATAAATTAACAATCAATGACTAATAAAACATAAATAAGTAATTAATTGTAACCAATAAAATTGTTATGGCTTGAAATAACATATATCCACAATTAAACTTATCTATATATTATATAAAACAATAGTATAACAACTGCTTTTTCCCACCAAAATTTATCTCTCCTCACTTTTTTTTTTGTTTCTTTTATGAAAATCATCAACTTTGATCAATAAAAAGATATTCAACATAGATGTTAAATTAAAGATAACGAAAAGATCTTTAATTTGATATAAAAATTATAAAAAATAAATTTGAAACGAATAAGCTATTATCAATTAAAGTTACAAAATTATTTTTTTTTCTCTCTATCTCATTTTTATCTCTCCTTTCTCTTTTATAATTTCTTTTAATTATTCGTTCTTTCTCCTTCATTTATTTTTCATATTTTCTATTTATTTTTTTATTATAACAATTTAATGTAACTGAAAAGATGAAACTTATATTTATTCATTTTAGAACTCTTTAGGTTAACCATAATTTTTAAAGTGAATTTTATATTAATATATATATATATATATATATATATTAAAATAGATTTTCAAATACGATTTAGATATTTATTAAATTTTCAGTATATTTTTATATGAATTTTTATATTTATTTATATTAACATATTTGTTATTATTATTTCTTAATTTAATTTAATAATAGATTGACAATACTTATCTATTAAACAAAAAAAATGATTAATTGGGGAATCATAATTGATTCTCTTTAAAATATAAAATAAAAATAAATTGAAGAGTTTAATTTTGTCGTAGCATGTCTATTCAAATTTACATAAATCATATACTCCACATTTTATTTTTGAAAATGAATGACACGTTCAACCCTTTATTTTTTATGCTAACCCATTAATAAAAAAATATTTGTCTGTAAAATACACAAATAAATTTTTTGATGCATATAAAAATAATTGTTGTTATGTTTATTCAAATTACATGGCATGTATGCACTTACGAATCACCGATGAAACCATTTTTCTGATAAACTTTTTCTTATTAAAATCGAAACACCAACTAAAATAATGCAACATCATTATTCAATATTATAAAATTAAACTTAATAAACTGACCATTTTTATTATGTAAATGAATCATGTCTATTCACAAAATCAATTCTTTGGATGTTGTATAGGAACTTTATTTTAGAATATGTATTCAAACAAAATGACCACATAAATATGATTAAATATGCAATCCAAAAATATACTATTAAATATCCAAACAAATAGTTTTGAACAACTTAGAATATTATATGATATATAATGATACTCATTATCATTTATACTTACTTTTGATTGGGAATTTATATGAAAATCAATTAATTGGTGATTAAAAATACAAAATTGAAAATTTATATATTTTCGAATTCATGTTTTTTTATTAAAATTATGTCGTGGATAATTTCAATTTTTTATTTAGATTTATCATATTATATATTTAATATGCATATTTATTTATTTAAAAAAAAAATCCGTTGTAGTCTAGTTGGTTTCCCCTTTAAGGATTTTCCCTCGCGGGTTTGCCTTAGAGGGGTTTTAATGAGGCTCGGCCCTTAGTTTGCTCTTTGTGCTCTCAAGGGTTTCTTTTGTTTTCCTTTTTCAATAATTTCTTAATTTTAATTAATTAATTTATTTAAAAAATCGTTCAGTTTCGATACTGATCGTGCATCGCACGAGTGAGCGTGTGCTAGTTAAACGAATTACATACTTAAATAGGGAAAATACAAGATTGCTGCCTGTGAATTCAATGTCGGGCGATCGGCAAAATCGTATCACGGGGGGGGGGGGGGGGTCAGCCTATTATTTTTACTAATTATGTACATTAATCGTTTAAATATGTTCAATCGAGCACATACATTTGTCATTGCTTGAAAAAACTTATTTCCATGATTAAACTTATTTAAACGAATTACAGACATAATTAGAAAAAAATACAAGGTTGCCTCCTGTGAATTCAACGTTGCCTAGTGAGCGTCAAAGTCGTATCACGGGGGCAGCCTATTATTTTTTCTAATTATGTACGTTAATCGTTTAAATAAGTTCAATGGAGCACATAAATTTGTTATTGCTTGAAAAAGCTTATTTCCATTATTAAACTTATTTAAACGAATTACAGACATAATTAAGAAAAATACAGTTGCCTCCCGTGAATTCAATGTTGCCTAGCGAGCGGCAAAATCGTATCACGGGGGGGGGGGGGGGGCAGCCTATTATTTTTTCTAATTATGTTCGCCAATCGTTTAAATAAATTCAATCTAAATAATAAATAATTACGAATTACTTAATCAATCAAACTTAGTCAATTTGCTTGAAGTCTAACCTAAATTAAAAAAATAAATTAATAATTACGAATAATTATATAATTCTCCAGTTAATTATTTATACTAATTAAATAATTTACTAATAATTGCATATTTAATTGGATAAAAATAGAGCATGCCGCCCGTGATTCAAGCCTGCCGAGCGGACGGCATGCTTGAATCACGGACGGCATTCTCTATTTTTTTGCCAATTAAATACGCAATTATTAGTAAATGATTTAATAAACAAAAAAATAATAATAATCAAGTAAATTGTAATCATTTAATAATTGCGTATGTAATTGGCAAAAAATAGAGCATGCTGCTTGTGATTCAAGCTTGCCGACCGCTCGACAAGCTTGAATCACGGGCGGCATTCTCTATTTTTTTGCCAATTAAATACGCAATTAGATTAGGGTTTCTCATTTAAAATCTTGTGGGCCCAAATTTATATTTTTCAAAAAGTAATATATGTAGTCAAAGAATTTGTTTCTAATTTCTAAAAAGATAATTTTATTCGGTCAAAATTAAAAAATTGACGGAATCGGCATGCTCGTGAACCTTGCCGCTTTGAATTGCCGAATTTTTAATAATTAAAAAGAATATCAAGGACCCTGCCGCTCGACCGTGAGCATGCCGATGCAATCGTGATTCAATTTCGGGCGGCATGCTAACTTTCCTTGCCGAGCCATGCTCGAATTTGACAGATTATACGTGGACCAATGCATTGACTCATTGAAACAATAAATAACATAATGATAAACTGTTGATTGCTTTATTTTTCATCAACTTTTGCTGAAAAGTTAAAATTGTGTAAGACATTTATCATACAAGTACAAACTCGATGTTGACAACAAGGGTAATTTATATATTTTGGGCATAGGATCAAGTTTTTATAAGAAGTGGACATATATTTTAAAATTTTCACTTAACAAAGTGGGCACTTTTGCCTATTGTCACTTTTTAATATGTGTAAAACAAATTATACATTACAAATGACTATTTTAATAACATAAAATGATGTTTTTAACATATGTAAATAATACTTCGTAAATGAAATCTTTTATAAAATCAATTGATTTTTTGTATAATAATAAATGACATATTAAAATGACACATTTAATGCAGGCAAATGACATTTTTACTCACAGTAAATGATATTTTTATACTCCCTCCGTCCCACTAGGCTTGGCACTTTTGAGTTGGGCACATAGATTAAGAATAAAGGGAGGAGAGTGTAAAGTTGGTAGGGTCCACTTATTTTATGTGAGTAGAGAAAGTAGGGACCACATGCTATTTTAGGAAAGTGTCAATTCTAGTGGGACAAACAAAAAAGGCAAGTGTGCCAAGTCTAGTGGGACGGAGGGAGTATATGATAAATGATAAAAAAATATAATATTGCTTATTTCTTAATTTAATTAAATGATAGTACTATTTTTTTAATGTAAATGATACTATTTATTTTAATAAATAATACTCACTCTGTCCACGAAATGAGTACTCATTTGTGGACGGAGGGAGTAGTACTTTTTGTTTATGTAAATGACGTCACAACAAAAAATTATTTTTTTTACCGAGGGAATATTCCCTCGGTAATTGTATCATTTTCCCTCGGTAAAATGTTTACCGAGAGATCGCCGATTAAAACGCTCCGTCGATATTTTTGAAGGAATATTAAACTGAATTAACGTTCCGCTTTGCCCGATGATCGTTTCTTGGTTATTATTAATTTATCATACAACGATTAATCCTAACATGCTCCTATGAATTTAACAACTACACGTTGGAGTTCAGAAATACCTGAAGAATTCAGAAGAATTCGCAGATTCGTATCTGAACAGACCAGTCAGCTTCAAGCCTTCGTTTGAAGCCTCAAACGTCCTCAAATCGTATTTCGCCCCGAAATACAACTTCTTCGTCTTTGAGAGAGCTTTCCGTGGCCGCCTGATTCGTCTGAATCGGAGTTCTGTGGAGGAAGTTATGGCCGTTTTACGGAGACTGCCAGAACTTGGTTTCCTGCGAAAATCTGACTCCAGCTCAGATCTTCTGAACTGTATCCCGCTCAGCTTTCACCGTTGGATGGACAACGATCTATGAAAGTCCCAAGAGAGAATGCTCCACACGTTTTCCTGCGCCTCCCACAGCTCTCAAAACCCTAATTTTTATCAGTCTGCTTTCTTGAGAGCTAACAGCTGTATTTAATTAAAATTAAATACGTGTGGCGCCTAGAAATCTGTAATAGGCGTTCCTTCTCTTCTTCTAGAGCTAGGAGACTTTGGGCCAGTCCAGGGACCAGATACAAGGAATAAAGATGGGCCTCAAATAAATTAATTTATCTATGGTCATCCCAAACCATAATTAATTTATAAATATCAGTTCATTCCACTAGAGAACCGATATTGACTTACCCCTTTATTGTCGGTGATGAGTCGGGGGGCTTGTATTATTAGACTTATTAAATCTCCTTATTTAAAATATCCGACATCCATTAATTAATTAGAGCTCTGACAGCTTAAATTAATTAATCTCTTTATAAATCCTTAAGCAGTACCACTCAAACTTTATTATTACGCCTGAACTTAATCAACCTGCAGGGTTTAGCGCAATAAATCTTATTGAGCTCCTTAAGGGGATGTCATTATCCTATACCGGATACGGGTACTAATACAGATAATCAAATATCATATATTAACCGCTATCACCCAAGATACATAGTACTCGAGTTAGTATATAACTTCCACCCATAGTAAGTCAAAGTGATATACGAATTAACATATATATCTGAATACTTATTAGTATTAAGATCTTATGAGTCACCGAGATCTTGATTCTTCACTTATGTCAGATAAAAGAATACATCTCACTGTTGGTCCTATCAATACGTAATGACGTACCAGTATAGACAAGTAGCCAAGACAAACTACTTCCATCTATACTGTAGCCTAAACCAATAACTTGTCCTAGAGTTATTTCGGCTGTGATCATATTATATCTCTTAAGGTTATTCCAATTATATGGTCTTCTGTGATCTACAACACACCATATAATCTACTTATATAGAGATAAAGAACATACATATGCAATCATGAACACAATCAGATAGGAGATTAGATAGTGAACTTAGGAAACATTGTATACAAGCATAAAACGTTCTTGCTTTCAGTATACAAATCCAACAATCTCCCACTTATACTAAAGCAAACTTTTAGTATACAATGCGTCTATTTACCAATCACCTAACACTTCTCCCACTTATACTTAAAGTTTCCTAAGTGGGTGGCATCAATCTGGCATCAATCGCATTCCCATCTTTCAATGACCATTTGCGATAAGCCTTTTGTGAAAAGATCAGTAGGTTTCTCCAATATGTGAGAATTTATTCTTTGAGCACATAACCTCGATTTACGAATAATCGTATAACTTGGTACTTACTCTCCATGTGGTTGACCCCTTGTGGTTCTTGGATTCCTTAGAGTTTGCAACTGCACTTGAGGTACCACGAAGGTGATGCTCTCACGCAAACTAGGAATCACTCTTAGACACTGGAGGTAGTGGTCAAACCAAAAGGTTTTACCTCCCAAGGAAAACACATAGCTCGAGGTAATTATTCTTTGTTCCGGTCAGCCTGGAAATCCGAAACCGTATAATCCAAAAAGGGAACTAAACTGTCTAACTGTAAACTACCCTTATTCTCTAGTCAAGGACTTGAGAATATAATTTACCACAGTTCAGTCTTAACTAGAACTATACTGATATCTTACAACCATGCTAACTGCATAGCAAATATAAGATCTCGTACATAGCAATCCATACATGAAGCTATCTACTGCGGAAATGTAGAAAATTGCCTTCATTTCCTCAACCTCAATAGGCGTTAGATCAAGGAACGCCATATCTAAAAGGTAGCAATCCTTTCTTGGCGGTATTCATACTAAAACGAGTATTCTCAGTATCAGTGTAAGACACTCGAGATAAGCCCAACATCTTTTTCTAGTGATCCCTTATAACCTTGATCACAAAGATGTATAATGTACCTCCTTAGTCTTCCATCTGAAACTGTTCGGATAACCATTATTTTATGTCTTGACAACAGCTCCATATTGTCGCCAATTAGGAGGATATTATCTACATAAAATGCAAGATAAACCACATCACCGATGACACGAGAGCGATTGACACGAGATGCTTCTCTCCCTCCCTCACGTAACCTTCAGGTTGTTGCACATGGATGTCCTTACCTTTTCCAAGGTAATGTATATGACATCCATTTGCCAGGCCTCGATGGTTTAAGTGAGCTGCTATGGGTAAAAAGATCCGAATGTTCTGAGCATGGCACTGACGAAAATATCATCATAACCTATTCCCTTACACTGGGCATAACCTTTCGCCACCAGTCTAGCTTCGGAAGCTACGACCTTGCTCATTCGGGCCTGTCATTATCTTGTATACTCACTTTCAACCTAAGGCTTTACTGCCTCCTGGTAGCAAGATTTTTCTAGTATACACCCATATTCTTAATGGATTGCTCCATTGAGCCGTGCCAGGAATCTACATTCTCGTCTTCCACTAATTCCAAGTAGATATCTGGGTCGATTCTCTTATATTCACTACCAGGGACTGAATCCAAAGATCTTCCCAAGAACATAAATCGATCGGGTTGTCCCACAACCCTCCCATTACAATGGATCTGTGGTGGCACATGTGTGTCAACAGTGCGTGCAGTGTCTTGTGGTACAAAACTCTTGCACACTTGGCTTGGGTGATGGAATCGCCTGTCTAATGTCTTCAATTTCTTGAAGCACACTATCTGACTTGGATTAATGATTATTACCATAGTCCACTACTAAGAATCGTGTGTCATTGCTAATAACCACCTTCTGATTCTTTAGGACTAATTGCAAAGATGCATAACTCATCATCGGACATATTTTTCCAAGAGTGACCTATTTCTTCTCTCCACCACACCATCTTATATAGGGATTACACGGTGTAGTAAACTGGGTTGGAATCCCAAACACTGACAATGAATCAGAAAATATCATTCCTAACACATTATTGGCCCTTTATTCCCCTTTGCCATGAATGACCCGGTCTCCATCTTTTCCTCTATACAGGATTCGCAGGTTCCAAATGGTACAACCTGGATTGAATCTAATGTACTGTTTAGACACGAACCTTTGGATCCTGTTAAGTTAGATGTGACCTAATCTAGGGTATCAATATATGTGTAAGATCCTCATGAGAGATTAGCCTTAACTTTTCTCTTTCTTTTGTTCGATGATGTAAATGCAATGTAAAGGTACTTTGTAGACAAGTTATAGTATGAAGAGAGATGTTCAAAAAATACCTGAATAGACAACTTTGTCATTTCTTATGATAGAAACACCACTATCAAAAAAGACATGTGATCCATCTATTCAAAATTTTGAAACATGATAAGGAACTCTCAAAAAACTAAACTATGTCTTTAGAACTTAAAGACAAGTCTCCAATTGCAACAACTGCGACTCTAGTCACGATGCCTATGAAGACAATCATCTCATCACTTTTCAGCTTCCTTGTCAGCCTAAAAGCCATGCAAGGTGCAACAATCATTATCAGTTTCTCTCGTTATCCACTACTCACAACTGAGTAGAAAACGAGCTGACATGTCTCAGTTACTATAGCAAGTGAAGTACCTTAACCCTTTGCCTTGAGTATTGAAAGAAGAAATCTCCAATACTCAATCTTATCACACCACTACTCCCACTATTTCCCTTGTTTTTCTTGCCCCTTGGACCCTTCTTCTTCCCGTCTTTTGACGAAGAAGATGACCATCCTTTGGCAATAACAAGTGTTTGCACATCTTTTCCCCACAACTTCCTTAGCTGTAACTAGAACATTCAACAACTCAAAAGAGTATTATCTTTCTTGCTCATAACAGCGTTGAGGCAGAAGTTCTTAATTAAAAGACTTGGGAAGAGATTTCAGGATAATATCGACTTTTGCCTCACCGTCGATACTCCCACTGAGCAAGTCAAGTCCGTCAAAAAAAATGCATGACATGCTCGTGCACTGAGCTGTGCTCACTCATAAAAATAACAAGATTACTCTCATCAAATTTAAATGAGCAGCTCAGTCCGACTCTCCAAACACTTTCTTGAGATTCAGCATGATGCTAATAGCATCATCCATGCCCTGATGTTGAAGCTACAAGGTTTGTGTCATTATACTCATAATATAGCATATAGCCACATTATTCGTCTTATGCCACCTTTTATGTAATTCCTTTTTCTCATCAGTTGACTCATTGTTCGGACCATAAGAACGTGGAGTAGTAAGCAACACAAAGAAAACTTGTGTTAATTTGTGATAAAGATAAAAATCCAAAACTGCGTTTCCATTTTATATATGTGGACCGGTTAAAAGACTTTGTGTAAGAATAAAAACAATAAGAGACATAGACATATCTGAAAGTAACGAACATAAAGCACATAATTCGTAACAATAATATTGTAACCTTTTGATAAAACAATATTAATGAAACCTCCAACCGCTCAAAGAATCCCATGTGCAAGCCACGTTGGGTGGACGTTTACACACGAACTCCTCAACCAGACTATTTACCTAGTCATTTAATTTCCATCCATGTCAACTTAACCTTTTGACAAAGGAAATTAATAGTTGGCACCTTAACTAGACCATATCATTATCAAGAAGGGACTCCTTTGGGAGTTGTACATTGTACTTGATATGATATCTAAGCAATGACCACATTTTAACCTTGAAAATTAAATTCTCGAAATTAGCATACTCACTCGGACCATGCCGCTTTCAATTTAATTTTCTTGGTTATCTTATTTAATTCCATTCTCCAAAGTACTTGTGAAAATTACACAAGTAAGCCACGTTGGGTGGACGTTTACTGCATAACTCCCACTACTTCAATGGTTTAAATATTTTTTATAGAAACCTCTTCTAACAAACTTATGAAAAACAAATATGAAGTAAGCCACGTTGGGTGGACGTTTACTCACATTGCTAATCACTTTGTCTAGAGACCGCATGTGGAGGTCTACATAATTTTAAGAATAAAAATTATTAAGTAATAACCACAATTTAACCTTGAAAATTAAATTCTCGAAATTGACATACTCACTCGGACCATGCCGCATTCAATTTAATTTCTTAGTTATCTTATTTAAAATCCATCCTCTAAAGTACTTATGGAAATCATACGAGTAAGCCACGAGGGGTGGACGTTTACCGCATAACTCCCACTACTTAAATGGATTTAAATATTTTTAATAGAAATCTCAACTTAACAAACTTGTGAAATCAAATATGAAGTAAGCCACGTTGTGTGGACGTTTACTCACATCGCCAATCACTTTGTCTAGAGACCGCTTGTGAAAATCTAAATAATTTTTAATCATCTATAAAATTATTAATACAACTTAGTCTTTTTCTTTCAAAAGGTTTTTGATCATGCTCAACACATAATCCTAAACATGCTCTTCTAGAACGCAACACGTAAAACATGCTCGCAGAATTCTAAAACATGCTTAAGAAAACGATAAACCTACTATCATGCTTGTCTAAGCGCAGTTAATAAAGCATATTAACAAGCAGAGACGAACAAAAGCAGGTAAGGAGCATAAGGGATTAACACCACGACATGCAACGAACAGAAATAAAGAATTAAAATTCTTCGTGACCCATTCGTGGAATCCCAACATCTACTCTATTACATTTAAAACAGAAAAGAAAAGCCCAAAAACGAAACTTGGCCCGAACAGCTTCATCAGGCCCGTCTTTGAAATTAGGGTTTGGGCCCCTTAGGGTTTGGAAAACTCGGCCACCTAGGGTTTGGGACCCCCCTAGGCGCCGCCGCCTCTCTTGGCAGCCCGCCCTCCGCCGCACAGCCGCCCCCAACGCTGCAGCAGCCCGCCGGCAGCGCACGGCGCTTCCAGCAGCAGCCCTCGGCGGCAGCCTCCTGTGCGAGCAGCAGCTGCCCGGCGCGGCAGCCCTCGCCTGGCTCGACCTCCGGTGCATCCAGCAACAGCAGCGGACGGAGACAGCAGCTCCAGCATGCGGCAACAGCAGCGGCAGCGTGCCGCCCGACGGGCGTGCAGCGTGCAGAGCGCGCAGGCGCAGCCCCGGGCGCACACCGCCCCCACCGGCTGCTTCCCCGTTGCACGCCCTGCCCAGCCCGCCTCGCCTCGCCTTGCCTCACCTGGTAATCTCGGTGACAGCAGCACGTGGCAGCCCGGCAACCTGACCAGGCGCGCGCGGCGCACGGCGCACAAGCGCTCGTACGCGCGCTAACCTTGGCGCCGGCAGCCCGTGCCTCACCGTACCCGTCGTGTCCTCCTTACACCGCTCTTCGTCGTTGATTCGTCGTCATCTTCGTCTCGTTCCTCAGTTTTACAGATTTACAACGGAAAAACAAATATAATTTGAAATCCTAATCTAACCACGGATTTTCTCGTGGTGAAAAACAATTACAACGTCAAAACGACGTATCCCACGAATCAACGAACCACGAAGAACAACAGCAGTTAAAACAAACGCACATTATTAATCGTACATAAATTAATAATAGAGCCAAGAAATTAATCCTGGGGTCTGATACCAATTGAAGGAATATTAAACTGAATTAACGTTTCGCTTTGCCCGATGATCGTTTCTTGGTTATTATTAATTTATCATACAACGATTAATCCTAACATGCTCCTATGAATTTAACAGCTACACGTTGGAGTTCAGAAATACCAGAAGAATTCACAGATTCGTATCTGAACAGACTAGTCAGCTTCAAGCCTTCGTTTGAAGCCTCAAACGTCATCAAATCGTATTTCACCCAGAAATACGACTTCTTCGTCTTCGAGAGAGCTTGCCGTGGCCGCCTGATTCGTCTGAATCGGAGTTCTGTGGAGGAAGTTATGGCCGTTTTACGGAGACTGCCAGAACTTGGTTTCCTGCGAAAATCTAACTCCAGCTCAGATCTTCTGAACTGTATCCCGCTCAGCTTTCACCGTTGGATGGACAACGATCTATGAAAGTCCCAAGAGAGAATGCTCCACACATTTTCCTGCGCCTCCCACAGCTCTCAAAACCCTAATTTTTATCAGTCTGTTTTCCTAAGAGCTGACAGCTGTATTTAATTAAAATTAAATACGTGTGGCGCCTAGAAATCTGTAATAGGCGTTCCTTCTCTTCTTCTAGGGCTAGGAGACTTTGGGCCAGTCCAAGGACCAGATACAAGGAATAAAGATGGGCCTCAAATAAATTAATTTATCTATGGTCAGCCCAGACCATAATTAATTTATAAATATCAGTTCATTCCACTAGAGAACCAATATTGACTTACCCCTTTATTGCTGGTGATGAGTCGGGGCTTGTATTTAGACTCATTAAATCTCCGTATTTAAAATATCCGACATCCATTAATTAATTAGAGCTCTGACAGCTTAAATTAATTAATCTCTTTATAAATCCTTAAGCAGTACCACTCAAACTTTATTATTACGCCTGAACTTAATCAACCTGCAGGGTTTAGCGCAATAAACCTTATTGAGCTCCTTAAGGGATGTCATTATCCTATACCGGATACGGGTACTAATACAGATAATCAAATATCATATATTAACCGCTATCACCCAAGATACAGAGTACTCGAGTTAGTATATAACTTTCACCCATAGTAAGTCAAAGTGATATACGAATTAACATATATATCTGAATACTTATTAGTATTAAGATCTTATGAGTCACCGAGATCTTGATTCTTCACTTATGTCAGATAGAAGAATACATCTCACTGTTGGTCCTATCAATACGTAATGACGTACCAGTATAGACAAGTAGCCAAGACAAACTACTTCCATCTATACTGCAGCCTAAACCAATAACTTGTCCTAGAGTTATTTCGGCTGTGATCATAATATATCTCTTAAGGTTATTCCAATTATATGGTCTTCTGTGATCTACAACACACCATATAATCTACTTATATAGAGATAAAGAACATACATATGCAATCATGAACACAATCAGATGGGAGATTAGATAGTGAACTTAGGAAACATTGTATACAAGCATAAAACATTCTTGCTTTCAGTATACAAATCCAACAATTTTCAATGTCGGTAAAAATTTTACCGAGTGATTATTCCCTCGGTAAAATTACTGAGTGATTTACCAAGGGATTCCGCCTCGGTAATGTGTCGTCGGGTGTGATGTCGGCTTATGTCTTAGTTTCACCGAGGGAAAATTCCCTCGATAATCACTCGGTAAATGCCCTCATTTTACCGAGAAGTATGTTTCTCTCGGTAATTTACGGCTATGTTTTTCAAATTTACCGAGTAAGGTTTGTCCTCAGTAATCCCTCGGTAAAGTATTATTTTTATATTTTTTCATTTTTGTTTTTTACGTACCTAGTTACGGCAACCTGTTTATCAATAAATCCAATCACAACATAATCTAAACATAATTTAAAATTCATTCGACATTATTCAATATCCAACAATATGTTTATATGTAAATAACATAATAACATAAAAAATACTAAATAAACTACGTCTAAGCGAAATATCATAATAATGTATCAAAATATACCAAATATACTACACGAAAGCTAAGAATCTCCTGAGCCACTACTCCTCGACTGCTGGGACCTCAAGAACTGCTGGAGCATCTCATTAGTTAAGTGACTCCTCCAATCGGACTCTCTGCTCACACTCCGCCTGAAGCTGCTGAAGTGTATGCTCGCGCTCTTCCTGAAGCTGCTGCTGTGTATGCTCCCGCTCCTCCTGAAGTTGCTGTTGTCTATGCTCGCGCTCCTCCTGAAGCTGCTGCTGCAACTCTTCAATTCGAGCATCAACCTGCTGTGAATGGAAAGTCTGTGATGTACCGCCCACGAGACTCCGTGCAGGGGTACCGGTGCCGAACATCCTCTTATTCTTATCGAGGCGACCTCCCATCACCTCATCCACATATATCTGACTCAAATCAGCACTCTCTCCTTGCTGCTCGGCAATCGCCTTCACTCTCGCCTAATTAGTAAAAATTAAAAGTCATATATATTGAAAAATTAATGAAAGGTATATTAAAACTCATATATATTTATTTTAATTATAAAAAAACTTACATCAACTTCTTGAGCCTTCTTGTAGCTTTACGTTCCATCTTTGTTCACGTGTAATGTCTTAAAGGAATCATACACGCACTTCTTGACAGGAATTCCCTCCTTCAAAGACTATTAAACAAAAATGTAAATCAATCATAATATATATACATACATATAATATAACATAAATAATAGTTTAATTATTAAGTGCTCACCATCTCATGAGCTCTCACAGCAACAGACTTTGAGCCACCCCGATGTTTGCTTATTCCAGTGCCAGGGCCATCTGGCTCAGACAATCTAGCCTTGCTTGCATGTTTAGACTTCTGGATGGCCTCAGGAGTGTCCCAATATGTGCATAATGCCTTCCATTGATCATCACATATGTAAGCCGGCTTCCCTTTATCATCGAGTTTCCTACATGCACTGACCTCATATAGAAAGTCAGGAAACCTGCTACCCGCCCTATTTTCCCAAAGCCGTCTCTCATCCCATGAGTAGTATTTATATTAAAACATATATTAGTCAAATTGAGCAATCATGCAATTTCTATTAAATGTGATGTCAAGTAGTGAATACATGCAAAAAAGTGCTTACCCGAAACTCCTTAAAATATAGATCCTTGACGTCGCCTGGAGTAGCCTTTCAATTGATACCTGTCGGGTTTAGAATCCTCCTAAAAGATTTGCCAATTACCCTAGAAAAGTACTTGTGCAATGCCAACCCCCTGTTAATTAGAATTACAAAGAAACAACAAAATTATTATCAACTTTAGATATATTAGCATTGAAAAAATTATAAAGTGACAAACCCTTCAGGCGTCCTCGAAAGAGGTATCCTTCCATCATTGTTTAAGAATGCATCAGATGTTGTTTGCTCTAAATCTACATCTGAAGTCGATGATGAACAGGGTGATGCTGCACGGGATGATGCTGCACGAGATGATGCCGCACTGCTAGAACCTCCACGACGGCCACGATGAGATCTAGTACTCATATCTGTTCATAAATTATCATATACACATTATAAGGTGATATTCGAAAGAAAAAAAACAACAATTAATCAAAACCGATATAAAATTATACATAAATAGACCTGTCACTCGTCATCGTCGTCATAATCACCACCATCATCATCATCAGAAAAGACTATGTCTTCATCAGTTTTCTTCAATCTCATCAATATCTATCATCCCACCTTCTGGATGAACTAGTGTGTTGTCATCATCTATTGGTGTCTCACTAACCATCATAGTCATAACCATTTCTTCCTCTTGAAAAGGTGGATCTAATGTTGATGTAGATGTTTGATATGGAACTTCTACAATAGATCTAGCCTTAACTTTACATACTTCCCACCAATCTATCTTATCTTTCTTTAGACTAAGATATGAACAATAGTACACCTGGATAGCTTGATTTGCTAAGACAAATGGTTCAAACTTCTTGTACCTAAGCTTGTGGTTTATAGAAACTAATTTGAAGGCCTTATGAACCGATGTCCCAGAAGGTAATGGGTCAAACCACTCACATTTGAATAATGTCGTTGTTTTTATTGCTAGGCCAGGATACTCTAACACACAAACTTCTAATAAGCGCCATAAAAGTCCAACTCATCAGTGTTATAAATCTCGCCTTTTATGCAAACTCTACTATTCATAGTGGCTCGATGTGCTCCATGAGCTATCGTGTGAAACCTGTATCCATTAACAATATATCCAGGATATGTTTTGATCTCTAATAAAGGCCCTTTGGCGAGATCCTGAATATATTTGTTCACGATGTTGTTGGTAGATTGACGATTGACCTACAATGACAATTAAAGAAATCAAACACAAACACAAACAATCTTTCGCCTCATCGATTAATTAATACTAATTTAGATATTTCTTACATATCTTTTGAACCAATCAACAAAATCCTCATCGATTTTGGTGCCTAAATTTGATGCCGATATAAATGGATTTCCTGCTACCATTTCATCTTCAAACAATCTTAAAAAAAATATATACATGTTAGATATATGTATATTAATGAATTATTTGTATTGAAAATAATATGTACTCACTTCAAATATATATCGGTGACCTCGTGACAGTTGAGCAGAATATATATCTGTGCAGCCTTGTACTCTTTAGCATCCAGATATCTTTTTGACATTTTTCCAAGAGGGGATCCTGTCTGTTTGAATATGGAAAGCACATCCGGATCATCATTGACTCTTATATTATTTTGACCTATGCAGTTACGAGGCATGTTCCTCATTTTTGTACTCACATGGTCCTCAAATTAGTAGGAACAAAATATAGATACTTCTTCCACTAAGTATGCATTGCAGATGGATCCTTCAACTCTTGCTTTGTTTCTTACATGATTTTTCAATTTTCTTAAGTATCTCTCAAATGGATACATCCATCGATATTGAACGGGACCTGCAAGGCGTGCTTCATTAGGCAAATGAACCGGTAGATGCTTCATCGAGTCGAAGAAACTAGGTGGAAAGATGCGCTCGAGATTACACAAAATTATTGGACTGTTATCATTGAGCCTGCACATATCGTCTATTTGTATTGTCCGAGAAGTCAAGTCCTTAAAAAATAGACATAACTCTGTGATCGCCTTCCAAACATTTTGTGGAATAAGTTCACGAAATGCCACAGGCAGGATGCGTTGCATGAAAACATGGCAGTCGTGACTTTTCATCCCATACATCTTTAGCTTACTCATATCCACACATCTACTCATATTGGACATATACCCGTATGGAAATCTAAGATTTTTTACCCATTCACATAACACCTTTTTCTCATTCTTGTCAAGTGTATATGAAGCTTTTGGATACTTTCCTGAAGACTCATTACGATTCAGTTCCGGTCTTGTGCAATACAAGTTCAACTCCTCTCTAGACTTAATTGTATCTTTGGTCTTCCCTAGAACATTAAGCACAATGTTGAAAACATTGTCAAACACATTCTTTTCAATATGCATAACATCTAAATTATACCGAATCAACAAATCTTTCCAATATGGAAGATCCCAAAATATTCTCATCTTTTTCCACCCAGTTCCAGAACGGTTGGAGGCATTCTTGTTTGTATCATCGTAGTCCTCAGTCACTTTAATCAAACCCAATGCTTGTATTTGATTGAATATATCTTCTCCTGACCTTGCTACCGGTGGACCGACTGTAATCGTCTTATTCCTCCTGAATGCTTTCTTGTTTCTTCGAAATGCATGATTAGCAGGTAAAAACTTTCGATGGTTGTCACCACTCTTCTCTAGAGTGAATGCATCAGTGTTTTCCATGCAATGTGGACAAGCCAATCTTCCAGCAGTACTCCACCCAGACAACATAGAGTACGCTGAAAAATCACTAATAGTCCATATCAAAACTGCTCGCATGTGAAAATTTTGCTTCAGTGAAATGTCATATGTAGGCACACCTACCTCCCACAAGTGTTTTAGTTCTGCTATTAGTGGCTGCAAAAACACATCCAACTTCTCTTTTGGATTGCGTGGACCAGGCACTAAAACTGTGAGGAACATAAATTGTTCTTTCATACATATATTTAAAGTGTCGACACTTTTAATATATGTAAATAACAATATTTTTATGTCATTATTTAACTTTATAAATGATACTTGTAATACATATAAATAACACTAGAAAAATCAGTGATTAAAATAAATATTGAACAAATATAAAAATAACAGTAAAAAAAAAAAAACAATTTGGTGATTTAAAGCAAATATTGAACACCATTCATTACAGTAAAAGAATATTTATTACAGCAAATATTCGAATAAAAAATTCGCACTTGAATTCAAAAATTTGGTCGCGGGGATTTGATCCCTTATCCTCGGCATTGCACAAGAAACACACAACCAAATGAGTTAGCGGCTCAGCTTAATTTTACTTCATTCACACAGGAGAGCTCACGGCAGATTCCTCCTTATATCAATATCATAAACAAATCCGCTGCACAAGTTGAAGAATCTCCAAATCTGCCGCACAAGTAGTTGAAGAATTGGTCGGAGAAGATGAACGTGTATATGAGCCGCTTGTTCCCCAAATCAAATTCAAGCTTCTTCCTCTAAAGTGGGAACGCCCTCAAAGCCGAAGCTGCGCGCCTGAGAGAGGACACCTACATCATCGACGCCGGCATCGGCCGCCGTAGGACCGCCTTGCTAAACGAGTTGATAGATCCACCCAAATCCGGCCACTTTCTCCACCAAGGTCGGCTTCCTCAACCCCACGAGAGGCGAATCGACTGTGAAAAACTCTCTTGTGCATCGATGTTTCGTCGATTTGGTGAGCGGAGATTCCCAGATGCGGCCACGAGGTTCGATGACATGGCGGACGCGGCCTGCGGTAGTGGGCAGCCGCTCGTGCTGCCGAGGAGTTTGAGGAAGCAACGGGTTCAATCGAAAATGTGAGGGGAGGCTACTCGTTGGGGATCGTCGGTTATCTTGCGTTTCTTCCTGCTCGGAATATTAATAATAGAAGGGTTGACGGTGGTAGGTTTCTGATTGAGAACTTATCCCCGAAGAATTTTGTGGTTACTAAAGTAGGCTGAAGATGTATGCAATGAAGGAGAAGACATGCAAGATGAGTAGTTAGGAATCAAGTGAGAAGACAATTGTGTTGTTGGTTCTTTTTTTCTGAAACGGATATTTGGTTTTTTTTTACTTATGCTTGTGTGTGATTTTGTCTAATAAACATGTTCAAGAAGATAAGATGTCTACGTCTGCTTGATTTATTCAAGTTTGGTTTTTGGCATATCATTTTGAACGATACAATTTTTAGATTTTTAAGATTTCTAGGTTTCTGGGTATGGCTGAACTTGAGAATGCCTCGCAATAGAAGCTGATAAGTGGTTAAGTCCATGCCTCACTGTTGCAATATTTTAGAATTTTTTTAAAAAAATCCCCCATTATGTGTCAAGTTTTTAAATTTTTAGCGCACCAAGGTGTACTTGTATCAGTGCAAGCAACTTGTTTAAGTCCTCGGGAGATGGGAAATGTAATGCATGAGCAATATTAAGTAAGAATAGAAGTAATGGTGAATAACATTCATAGGGGCAACATACATCCTGATGTGTTTTGTCTGTGGCATATTCTTTGATTATATCCCGGTGCTTCTTCCATTAATTTGAGCATATAAAAGCTTTGTAGGTTTGACTTTCTGGCTTTGATCCAATTGGTCCTTATTCCAGAGTTCTGTTATACAAGGCTATTATAATCCATTTAAGTTGGAAATTATCTTACTATCAACTTCTCACTCACAACAAACTTTTGTTTGAATTAGGAACATTAGCCCAAAAGTTTTTTGAGTATAAAGTTCTGGTTGACCTTAGGGGCAAAACTTATTCTCATCTCTGAGGAGGTTTCTTGTAATTGCTTTGGGTCTTCTTCCTCTGATGCATATGAAATAGTTCCAAATCCTTGTTGAGGAAATGGAAAGATTTGCACTCATCCGTGTTTAGTAGTGAGATTTATAATGGAATTGAAGCACTATTGGATTTGCGTCCCAGCTGCATCTTTCAATTAAGGCAGTGGAAATGACATCAGAGGCTAAGTTTATTGAGGACTTTAAAACTCTCGTAAAGCATAAGTGATTTTGGTAATATGTCTCTAATTTATCTTTTGTAAAGTCAGGTTCCGAAGCTTTGAAGTCTTCAACAGTTGTACCTCAGCCGATAATTTTTGATCGTGTGCTGAAAGATCTCTTTCATGAGGGTACAATTTTATCTTCCCGTATTGAACCTTTTGTCATATACTAGTATAATTGAATTGGTCCACATAACTAATGGCCGTCTAGTTCCAAAGATCCATTTCCCAATCTATATCTGTTAGATTTCTCCTAGTTAACTAGGTCCATTACGCAAATAAAATATGCATCTCCTTGAGTGCATGGAGCAAGAGAGAGTAGTAGTATAAATACTTCACATGAAACTGTTATATTCACCAGATTGTGGCATAGACTACTTAGAGCATCTCCAATGCATGGTATCTTAGGGGGTGTTTTAGATGGTGGTCCCCACCTAAGACACACCCCTCTCCAATGCATTGGTTCTTAGAGGGTGTCTTAAATCTCCATTTCCACAAAATTTATATTTCTACACTTTTATTTTTAAATTCCCAATTTCATTAAAAATAAAATTAAACATTACAATAATTAAAATAAAATTAAAAACATAATTAAAATACGATAATAAAATAAAAAATAACAATAATTTCATAATTTAAATAAGCCATCGACGCTTGAGCACTTCCTGGACTAGGTGGTTGTGCAAGGTCAATTGTGCCTCCGTCATACCCGTCGTGTCCTTGTTCAAGAGCTTCATATCCATCTCCTCCCGTTTCATCTCGGCTTGCATTTTTTTGACCTCGGCGATTTCCCCCATTTTGAGAGCATGCTCCCTCATGCTTTCGGCCACCTTCTCGAGGGCGTCGGAGAACGTCGAACCTCCTCCCGAAGACCCTTCTTCGCCTTGCCCTTGTCTCGCTTTGCCGCTTTTTGGCCTTGGGGTCTCGTCTTGACACTCGGCTCCGAAGAAGTGGTGGCTGCTCCACCATCAGAGCCCTTCGACTTTTTTGCGGAGTGGACATCCCCGGCTTGCGACATGAATCTTTCGCATTCGCGAAGCACTTTCCAAGCTTTTATGTAGGAGAATTGCTTCTTGAAATTCGCTTCGAACATCGTCTGGGGCTTGTTGGGTGATTTGATCGTCGCTCATACCACTCCCCCAATTCTCCTTGCAAGTGTTGTAGAAGCCCTCGAAGAATTTCGTCTCCTTTTGGACACGGGCGAAGTGGGACTTGAGATGATCCGGCTTTCACGGCGGCGCTCCCGACTCATTCAGAGCGTTGAACTTCTCCGCGATTGCTCCCCAATATTGGAGCAACTTTTGGGAGGTCCCCAAAATAGGATTGTGGGTTGCCTCCGCCCACAAGATTGCCACGAGCTCGGACTCCTCGCTAGAATATGCAGCGCGGGTGCCCTTGCTTTCGGCTTCACCGCCTCCGGCTCTTCTTGGACGTTGGCGTTCGCCGCCGGCGTGGGAAGATTTTCCGTAGCCAAGATATTGGAGGCTTGCGAAAATGGGGCAAATTCCATCATTGGAAGCCTCGAACCGCCTTGTTGCTCGAGGTATTCATCGAATTCATGATCCATTACAGGCAAAATGTAGAAGAGAGAATTGTTGTTGGGAGCTAAAAAATTTTAAAGAGAGAATTGTAGTTGAGAAAGTGGTGAATTTGATATTGTGGAAGAGTGGTATTTATAGAAGGGAAAAAAGAAAAAAAAATAGCCGTTTAAAGCAACGGTCGAAATTTAAAAAAATATATATATATTGCAACGGCTTTTTCAAATTTAAAAAACCGAATTTTGATTTTTTTTTAATTGGGCGCCACACCCTTCTCGCCTTCGACCCGTGTCTTGGCTCAGACACGGCCTCGCATCAGCCCGCGTCTCTAGTGCGGCGCCCTTCTCTTCGACCCGGATCGACACTCCACTCGACACGTCGAGTGGAGATGCTCTTAATGATTTAGGTGTACAGTGGATTCTGTCACGTGTGGTGTTGTTGGATTTGTATACTGAAAGCAAGAACTTTTATGCTTATATACAATGATTCCTGAGTTCACTATCTAATCTCCTATCTGAATTGTTCATAATTGCATATATATGCCCAATTATCTCTAAATAAGTAGATTATAAGGTGTGTTGTAGATCACAGAAGATCATATAATTGGAATAACCTTATGTGATATAAAATTGATCACAACCGAGACGACTCTAGGACGAGTTGTTGGTTTATAGATGAAAGTAATTTGTCTTGACTACTTGTCTATACTGGTGCGTGTAAACGTATTAATAGGATCACAACGATATGTATTATTCTGTCTAACCTAAGTGAAGAATCAAGATCTCGGTGACTTAACGAGACCTAAATCCTAATAAGATTTCAGGTGTATTTATAAATTTGTGTATCACTTTGACTTACTACGGGTGAGAGTTACATATTAACACTACAAGAAAATCGCACATACATAACACATCATACATAACGGGTTTTTTTTCGAAAACCGTTATGTATGAGCACATTTTTTTACAATAGATAACAGTTAGATAATTTTCCGTTATGTATGTAGTGTTATCTATAGGCATACATAACGGTATGAAGCAATGCATTATGTATGAGCGTTATCTATTAGTCATATACATAACGGTACTCGTAAACCGTTATGAAATGCGTTATCTATGAGCATCTCTTTTACAACGATTATCTAAGCGTTACGAAAAACGTTATATATAAACGGCCTTCATAACACTTATTTCAACTGTTACGATTACTGTTATGTATGTGTAAGATCAAAACAGAGAATAACAGAATGCAACGAAGAAGAAGATTTACGTGGTTCGGCCACTAACGACCTACGTCCACGGAGGGTGAAGAGAAATTTTATTGACAGATTTGAGAGCTCGTCGGAATTACAGAACGTGACCGGAAATCTTGAGAAACACAACTCAAGAAGATTACACACACTCACACCAACTACACTCCTTTCTTTCTTGTTACAGTACATAACTAACTGTGAAAGATCGAATTTATAACCCTAACTAACTCACTTAACATTGAGCTAGAAACGACACCGCTTCATCAGAAACGTAATACATGAAGTAAATAAGAAACAGGACTTATAATACTTCATCTGCACAACTCATGCTATTTCTCTGACCAGCGTGGAAAAGTTTCCAGAGCAGAGAAATGACTCCAGAGGAATGACGCCAGAGAAATCATCTTCCAGAGGAATCGACCGCCAGAGGAATCATCCGCCAGAGGAATCGACCGCCAGATGAATCGACCGCCAGAGGAATCGTCTGCCAGAGGAATCGACCGTCAGAGGAATCGAAATTGCAGCCAAATTCGAAGCCACCTTTCACAACAATCTCCACCTTGGCAAGAAATTGTTGCCAACAAAATATGTATCTCCTTCCCCTCAAAACCATGCCCCACTACAGGGCATCCCTTCCACTTTAGAGATCAGAGCATGACACCAAGTTGATCAATCTTCTACAGTGGTTAAATTTGATAGAAGGAAGAACCTTAGTTAACATATCAGCTGGATTATCTTCTGTTCCAATCTTAAGAACTTTGACCAACCCTTTAGCAACAATGTCTTTGACAAAATGATGTCGGACATCTATATGCTTTGATCTTTCATGGAATACGCTATGTTTCGTCAAACATATGGCACTCTGACTGTCACAATAGACATTCACTGATTTCTGCCGAATCCCAAATTCCTTTAGTATTCCTTTAAGCCATATTGACTCCTTTACTGCCTCTGTGAGAGCCATGTACTCAGATTCTGTTGTAGACAAAGATACTACACTTTGCAGACTGGATTTCCAAGATATTGCAGAACCATATAGTAAAAATACATAGCCAGTTTGTGATCTCCTGCTGCCAACATTTGCAGCATAGTCAGAATCTACAAATCCCTCTAGAGCTTCCCCATTGAAGTCCTTTATCCTTTCAAACAGAATACCAGTTGATGAAGAACCTTTCAAAAATCTCATAATCCATTTCATGGCTTCCCAATGACATGAATCTGGATCTGCCATATATCTGCTAAGAACACTGATAGCATGACCAAGGTCAGGTCTTGTACAGATCATAGTATACATGATACTACCCACTGCACTCGCATATGGAATTTTATCCATTTCAGCCTTTTGTTTCTGATCTTTAGGCTTCTACTTTTCAGTTAATTTGAACTGAGGCCCCAGAGGAATGCTGACCACTTTTGCTTCATGCATGTTGAATCTTTTCACAACTTTCTGAGCATAAGCTTCCTGCACCAGCCACAGCTTCCCATTCTTTCTGTCTCTCTTGATATCCAACCCTAATATTCTCCTGGCATCACCAAGTTGCTTCATCTCAAATATAGATTCAAGATCTTTCTTCAAAATCTGAATTTCCCTTTTGCTCTTACTTGCTATAAGCATGTCATCAACATAAAGCAATAAGTAAGATACTGTATCTTGTCCAGCATTCTTTATATATACACAGTTGTCATATTGAGATCTAGAATATCCAATTTTCCTCATATGGCTGTCAAACTTCAAGTACCATTGCCTGCTGCTTTGTTTCAGACCACAGAGACTCTTCTTCAACAAGCATACTTTGTCTTTGTTTTCAGGAAGGATGAAACCTTCAGGCTGCTCCATGTAGATGGTTTCTTCAAGGTCTCCATGAAGAAAAGCAGTTTTAACATCTAACTGTTCTAATTCCAGATCAAACTGAGCAACCAAGGCCAACAGTATTCTTATTGAGCTGTGCTTGACTACAAGTGAAAAAACTTCATTGTAGTCTATCCCTTCCTTCTGTGTGTATCCTTTTGCCACTAATCTGGCTTTGAATCTTAGTATCTCTTGTTTCAGCATCTCAATCTTCCTTTTGAATATCCACTTGCATCCTATTGTTTTCTGATCAAGTGGTTTGTTCACAAGAATCCATGTAAAGTTTTTCATCAAAGAATCTATCTCTTCTTTCATGGCCTTCAGCCACCTCTCTTTATCTGGACTCTTAATTGCTTCAGAATAATTGTTTGGTTCTGAATGCAAAGTATCAGATGCAACCATTAGTGCATATGTTGTGAGACTTTCATCTCTGAACCTGATAGGTGGTTGAGTTGTTCTTCTCACCCTGTCTCTGGCCAATTGGTATTGACCAAGATCCTGCTGCTCTTGACTTGTTGGGATATCTGACTCATATCCCTGATCTTCATCATCTGAGGAACGTTGGAGTTGAGGATCATCAGGCTGTGGATTCAGCTCCACCTCCACCTTTGCTTTACCTCTGTCTGCTTCTGTCTGTCTTTCAGGGAGAATATCAGTCAATTTTTGATAGGGCATCTTCCCTTCATCAAAAGTTACATCCCTGCTTATAATGATCTTTCATTCTCCCTGCTCTAAACACCACAGTCTGTACCCTTTTGTACCTTCAGGATATCCCAGAAATAAGCATCTTTTTGCTCTTGCTTCCAGCTTGTCTTGCTTAATGTGAGCATAGGCAAGACATCCAAAAGTTCTGAGATAGCTGTAGTTTACTGATCTCCCTGACCATTTCTCTTCTGGTACTTCATGGTTGATGGCAGAGGAAGAACATCTATTTATTAGATAGGCCGCAGTAGATGCAGCTTCCCCCCAAAATGTCTTTGGTAGTCCTGCTGACAGCAACATACATCATACTCTCTCTAAGACTGTTATGTTCATCCTTTCAATTACCCCATTTTGTTGAGGGTTCCTTGGAACGGTGGTATGCCTTTTGATCCCTTTTGCATCACAGTAGGTCTTGAACTCATTTGATAAGAATTCAAGACCATTGTCTGTTCTCAGACATTTCAACTTCAACTCCTTTTCTATTTCAACAGATTGATTCCATATCTTAAACTTCACAAAGGTCTCATCCTTTGACTTCATCACATACAACCACAGTTTTCTAGAGAAGTCATCTATTAAGGATAGGAAATACCTTCCTCCTCCAATCGTGGCAGTTCTGCTGGGGCCCCACAAGTAAGCATGAACATATTCAAGAGGTTTGTTTGAAATATGATTGCCTTCAGGGTATGGGAGCTTCTTGCTCTTAGCCAGAGTGCAGTATTCACAGCTTTCAAGTTTGAATGCTCCACCTTCATTAAGAATTTCTCTCTTAGCCAGATGATTCATGCCACTCTCACTTAAATGCCCCAGCCTGCCATGCCATAGCTTCCATTTGTCATGAGATGCTATTGTTGATTCTCCAACAATGGTGCTTCTATCCATATGATAAAGGCCATTTCTCCTTATGCCTTTCAGTATCACATTTGATCCCTTCAAAACAAGGATGGATCCAGCATGTGACTTGAAATCAAAACCTTTCTTTTCTAGAATTCCCAAGGATATCAGATTCCTTTTGATCTGTGGGATATACCTAACATCGGTTAAGGTCCTTATAGAATTGTTGTGAACTCTTATCTTGATACTCCCAATGCCTCTGACTTGACAAATCTGATCATTCCCCAAAATGACTGTTCCCATGATCTCCTCTTTCAAGTCGATGAACCATTCTTTGTTGGGTGACATGTGGAAGGAACATCCAGAATCCAGAATCCAAGAATCTCCCACAGTAGATTTCATCACATTCAGAGCTTCATTGTTTTCTGTCTCCTCAGCCACATCTGCAGAATTCTGGTTCTGATTTGTGCCCTGTTGTTGCATTTTCTTTTTCCAAGAATAGCAATTCTTCTTGATGTGCCCCGGTTTCTTGCAGTGAAAACATTTTTTCACATCTTCTCCATCACCATCCTTGTGTTTCTGTTGAGCACCTTTCTTTCCCTGAGAATTTGCTTTCTTGAATTTAGTGGGCTTTCCCTTCTGAATGTTTAGGCTTTCATGTTGAGAAGATTGCTTATCTACTGCACTCTTGTTCTTTTCCTTTCCTTTGAGAACTCCAAGAACATCTTCCAGTGTAATCAGATCCTCCTTGGCAATCAACAGAGCATCTTTCAGATGCTCATAGGATTTAGGCAATGCATTCAGTAATAACAATGCCTTATCCTCATCCTTCATCTCTCCATCAACACATTCAAAATCATCCAACGATTTTTGAAAATCATCAAGTTGTTCAGATAAATCCTTATCATCCAAGATTTTGAACTGAAATAGATATTGTTTAACAAACAACCTATTCGCCATGGTTTTAGCCATATAGAGATAATTGAGTTTCTTCCATACCTTGATTGCGGTATCTTCCCTTGACACCTCACGTAAAACTCGATCGCCAAGACATAGGAGGATCGCGCTGCGGGCTTTCTTGTCCATCTCTTGACGACTCATCCTGCCTCCCTTTTCATCTTCCTTGGAATCCACCAATTTGGCATTCAATGCATCATCCAATCCCTGATGAATGAGCGTGGCTTCCATCTTGATCTTCCATATGGAAAAATTATTTTTCCCATTGAACTTCTCGAAATCAAATCGAGCCGAAGTCATCGTGGTGAATCGGTTCCCACAGACGGCGCCAAATGTAAGATCAAAACAGAGAATAACAGAATGCAACGAAGAAGAAGATTTACGTGGTTCGGCCACTAACGACCTACGTCCACGGAGGGTGAAGAGAAATTTTATTGACAGATTTGAGAGCTCGCCGGAATTACAGAACGTGACCGGAAATCTTGAGAAACGCAACTCAAGAAGATTACACAGCACTCACACCAACTACACTCCTTTTTTTCTTGTTACAGTACATAACTAACTGTGAAAGATCGAATTTATAACCCTAACTAACTCACTTAACATTGAGCTAGAAACGACACCGCTTCATCAGAAACGTAATACATGAAGTAAATAAGAAACGCGACTTATGATACTTCATCTGCACAACTCATGCTATTCCTCTGACCAGCGTGGAAAAGTTTCCAGAGCAGAGAAATGACTCCAGAGGAATGACGCCAGAGAAATCATCTTCCAGAGGAATCGACCGCCAGAGGAATCATCCGCCAGAGGAATCGACCGCCAGAGGAATTGACCTGCCAGAGGAATCGTCTGCCAGAGGAATCGACCGTCAGAGGAATCGAAATTGCAGCCAAATTCGAAGCCACCTTTCACAACAGTATGAGAATCACTTTTTTTTTCATTAATTTATTTTCTAAGAATTATAATATATCTATTCTTTTAAAATAAAACTGCTGATCTAAAAATAGCCTATGGTTATATATATGATGCTTTATTTAAAATAATAAATTGATAAAAAATAGTATAATAAAATAAATAAATTTTTCCCTAAAATTATTGGCCGATTATATATAACAACAATTAGAAAAACTTATATTTAAATTACTACTAGTTTTTTTCTAAAAATAAACTTTATCCCTCACTCAAATTTCAGCATTTAATTTAGATTTAGGGTTTCTCTTTCCCTCCCACCCACACCCGCTGCCCCCATTCCTCCCACGGTCCCATCCACACCCGCCGCCCCACGGCCCCGCCGGCGCCGCCCCTTCTGCGCCGAGCCTTGCCGTCCCCCAGCCGCAGAAGTGGCGCCGCTCCTGGCCTCTCCTCGGCGTCGCCCAGATCTAAGGCTCGTAGTCGTCGTCGCTTAGGTCCCAGCCGACCCGCGACGCCGTCGCCCAGGCCCCACTGAGCCTCGCCGTCTCCCAAGCCCTAGGCTCGTAGACTCGTAGTTGTCATCCCCCAGGCCCAGCCTCGCCGTTGCCCAGGCTCCGAGATGCCCCGTCCGCCTGAATGTTGAGCCATAATTGTCGTTGCTGCCTTCACGATGCGCTTCCATCGCCGCCATCATTCTTATAAGGTCAATTCGCTGCTTCCTCAATTTTCTTTGGTTTTTCATTTTTTAAGTGTTATAGTCTATGGGGTGTATGATAATTTCTTCTTCTGGTTCTAACATTTCGTCAAAATTAGGGTTCTGATTGAGGAATTCAATTTCGTTGCTCTTCGGTATTACAATTGTAACAGTACTAATTTGTTAAGGTGAAATTTCGTGGCCTTTATGGAAGCTTTGGATTTACTACCAACCAAAAAGGGGTTTCTCGGGCATGAAAGAAGACTAGTATTATACCCGTGCTCCGCACGATCCAATTATTTATACATATTTATCATATATAATAACAATAACATATAGAATTGTAAAAAGCAAAAAAAAAAAAAAAAAAGTGATACAAAACATATCCGTGCTTCGCACAACATATATAATAAGAGTAACATACCCGCGCTTCGCATGACATGAATATTGATGCGTATTTGTGAAGTATTGTAGCGGTAGTGCGGTACTATAGAATTGTAAAAAGAAAAACAAAAGTGATACAAAACATAATAGAAAAGTGGTTAAACAAAACTAATCATGTACATTACATAATACAAAAAATAGGAATAAAAATAACAAATAACTTTTTACATCATACAGTTCATATTAAAAGATAGTACAACACAAATATAAAGATAGTACGACACAAATATATTTTTAGAATTATATTTCGTTACTTATATTACTACATAAAATGATATATGTAAGTACTTTGACTCTACAAAATGATATACGGAAGAACTTTGATATTGTATCGAATATATATTTAGAATTATATTTTCTTTTATAAACATGAAGCATTAAATAATTAAATATAGTATAGTGGTAAGTATTCCCGCCTGTCACGCGGGTGACCCGGGTTCGATCCCCGGCAACGGCGCCAAAATTTGACTCAACTAGAAACACCTCTAGATTGACTTGCAATAGGACAAGGACATCCTAGTGATGGTAAGTTGACCCAGTGTCATCTCTCAAGGAAAGTCTTAAAGGGCTTTTAATTGTATCGCAGGAAAAACAGTAAAAGAAAGCAGTAAAGGTTTTGATTATTAAACTAAAACTTGAAATTAAAAACTTAATTAAAAACTGAACTTAAAATTAACTAGGCAAATTGAACTATTAAACCCTAGGCAAGATTTTAAAGAACTTAAATTAAACCTACTTATGAAATTAAATACTTGTAAATTTAAAGACTTCTAATCTAAGCATGAAACTAAAGTGCATAATTTAAATTGCATAATTAAAAAGAAAGCATGATCATAAACGAAAAACGTAAACATGATTAAACAAAATAAATTGAATTGAAATACGAAATACCGTAAACGTCTTGAACGTGTAATTGTGTCACTCAATCACAATCCAAGAATAAACTAAAAAACTGAATTGAAATCTAACTTAAAACAATGAATTCGAAAACTATGAAAAACTATGAAAGCAAGTAAATCCTAAGCTTCGGATGCCAACAGATCGCAAAGATGGCATCTAAAACTAGGACAAGAATGATGATGATGATGATGATATCTTACAATGAAAAGTAAGGCCCTATTTATAGACTTCAAATCCTCCAGGATCACCATGGAAGTTGCCATGCAAAACCGGACTCTAAAAGGAAATAGAATCGTGTATGAAAAGGTAACTTCCAGCTGTGACGCGCGCAGCAAGTAATCTCCACTCTGGCGGAAATCGCAGGCTCTCGCCAGAGAAATGGCTATCGCCAGGGGAATGGGTCACGCCAGAGAAATGGATGATTTCTCTGGTGCTGACTTCTCTGATGCTGGCGCTTCTCTGCAGAGGAATGGTTGATTTATCTGCTCTGGCTATCTTCTCTGGCTTAGCGAGTTCTCTGACTTAGCGAGTTCTCTGGCGGTTGATTTCTCTGGCCTATGATTCCTCTGGCCTAGACCACTTCTCTGACTTGGTGCATTTCTCTGCTCTGGCCAGCGATTTCTCTGCTCTGGCCAGTGATTTCTCTGCTCTGGTCTGGTCTGGCGTAAAAACGCCATTTTTAGCCAAAAATCCCCAAAATTATACTCTTCCACCATTAAAACCTAAATCTCCTGAAAAGCATCAAATACACCATAAAACGCACCAATTTCCAGAATATTTAACTTACAATGAGCACATTCAAACCCCTAAAATTAGAACAATTAAGCATAAATCAATAAGTAACTTATGTATTAAAAATATTTAAAAAACATAAAAAATCTATGTGCATATAAGTAATTCTACATATGGACCAAAATCCATAGTTTTTTTTTATTATATTAATTTGGCTTACAACAAAATATGAAGGCCCAAGAGCAAGTAATTAATCGGACTAAAAGCATTAAATAAGTATTGGGCTTATGAAAAAAAAAGTTTTAGATTCTACATATCATTTTTTTAAATTTTTATTTAAATAATAAAAAAAGAAAAGTTTAGATTTTTTTATGTATGTCATAAAATATAAAATAATTATTTTATATACATCATCCCATCGAACAATTTGTTATCTTGATTATACCCGTGCTACGCACGGTCCAATTATTTCAACGTATTTATGATACATAATACGTGTAATATATAAATTGATGTGACTGTGCACTCGGATGTACAGTGTACCCAGGTGTACAGTGCACCCTGATGTACAGTGCATTCGAGTGTACAGTGCACGGTCCGATTATTCATACGTATTTATCATATATAATAGGAGTAGAATATAATTTTAAATATATATTAAGTGATATAAAATAAAGATGGGAGTGAAAATAAGATGGGAGTGAATATTGTTTACTGGCTGGGTTGATACTAATAGAAGAACTTACTGCTGCATACTTGAGTATGCAAGATGGGCAGAGATAAGGTGGCTGAGTGCGGAGGTTTGGGGGAACACGGGAGCCATTGGAAGGCGACTGGAAGAGTACCATTGTCGATGGTTGCACAGGTGGGGAGTGCAGAGTGGGGAAGGGAGTGCAGAGTTGTTTTCTCTGCAGCACACACCCCTTTCTTTCAATATGTCTTTATCTAAACTTTGACTTTTGTGTCAAAGCCCTGAGTCAATCTAAGAAAATCTGCTAGAATAAAGTGTTCTAGGAAAAAAGACTAAGTAAAGTCCAAAATTATAATGTATGCGAGAATAATCCCTCAACCCGAAGATACTAATTTGTAACCGTGTATGGTACTGTAAATAAAATACTGGCTTTGAATTCTAATTATCGCGTTTCTGTAACTTCTTGATATCTGATTTCTCGCCTTGCTAATATTGATAAACTGTAATGTAACAATCAATTGAATCCGTAAATTTAATCTGCTTCATAGTCGGAATAAATTCCCGACTCAAGTAACCATGATAAATTAAATATAAACGATAGCTCCATCTTGATTAATAAATAATATGACTTCGCTAAGTCAGTTATAACTTTGAAATAATAATTATTGAATGGCTCAATAATTCATGTCGCGATTTCTCTCACGCGAAATCAAAAGCATATCGATAAAACAAATAACTCTGATAAATATAAAAATTCAGGATCATCGGCTGAATTCATATAAACTGGCAACTGGGTTTCCCTTTACTAAGAGATGCAATAATTAATTATCGCATTACTGGATTTAAATAATATATATAAAAGAGCGGGTCATCACAGATTCAGATCCGATTTTCAGGGTGTGGATCTCATTTTTTTGGACCCGACAGATCTGGATCTCAATTTTAAAAACGGATCTGGATTTGGATCTGAAAATTTCAGATCCGGATCCGACCTGTGGATCCGTTTTATTTAATATACAATTTTTGTTATTTTATGTTTATTTTATTAATAATATTTTATGTTTTTATATTTTTTATATATTATGTTTATTAATAATATTTTATGTTTATTTTATTAATAATATTTTTTATATTTTTTAGATCCGCTTTTATATTCTTTAGTATATTTTATGTTTATTTTATAAACAATATATATTTTTATATTTTATGTTTATTTTATTTTGAGACTTTGTGTTGCATGCATGTATTTTTTGCAATATTTTTCATGATAGCAATTAGATGTTGTTGATAATGTGATTTTTTTTAATTTTAATTTAAAAACAGTAGATCCATGGATCTGGACCCGCGGACTCGCGGATCTGACGGATCTGGATCTGGATTCAAAATTTTAGACCCGCGAATTTGGATCCGGACCTGGATCTAATAGATTAAAACGAATCTGGATCTGGATCTGATAAGATCCGGCCCGTTGCCATCCCTAGATACACTCAGTGTGGGAAATATGCAATCAATGTCCACGTTAATAAAATGGTCAACACATACAAATTGCACTGTACTGTAATTGATATTCGCACGGTGGCATATCAAGGACTTTAAAGTCCTGGACCCATTGAGCAGGCCCCTGGCGAATAGGTTGCAACCTTAACTGTAACATGAAATTGCATTGTTGCGTACCAAGGATACTGAAGTCCTGGACCCATTGAGCGGACCCCTAGCGATAAAATTTAATTTACAACACATATGACAAACACATAATATTAAAATGGACAAAGATTAATCACATCATGTATTGAAATAAATCTCACATTTAATACCTGAGCTTTGAAAATTAACTTGAACCTCAAATTAAAATCAACGTTTTAATCGCACCCCACCTAATTTGATAAAATTGAGCAACAATTTATAAAGATTCAAGTAAATTTAAATATAATTATTATACATAATATACAGTTATATAAATCTATATATATATTGCATGTAATTCGTGTGTGCTTGTGCTATATATATAAAATGTATGAATTGATTTGTTTATTTTCACAGTGCTCGAAAAATCAATTTATTTGGTAGTACTATTTAAGAAATAAGAATGGGTTTACATTCTATTTATAGATGTATAGGCCTTCTTTTCTAATTTAGAATGTCTACACGTGTACCATATTATATGGGATGTATATCTTTGTATATAAAATACTATATATATGTACCTATTAGTTTTAAACTCATTTTTTTAATTAGTATAATATATATATATATATATATATATACGTGTATGTTGTAAATTTCATGCATATAGATATAAATTTTATTACATGCATTAAATAATATTTTAATTATTTATTAGTTATAATTTGTGTTTCATGCATGTATCCTTATTCAAATCAAATTATTTATTTATTTTACTATAAATAACTATACAAATAATATCTATAATTATATAATTTTAGTTATGCATGTAAGTCTTATATTTAAAGGTAAAATTCCAAATTTTAAATTTTAAAGTCATTTTATCAATTAGGGGTGCGACAAAAAAAATTCACAAATTCAATAAATAATAATAATAATAATAATAATAATAATAATAATAATAATAATAATAATAATAATAATAATAATAATAATAATAATAATAATAATAATAATAATAATAATAATTTTTTTTTTTCACAACTAAAAGTGTAATAATTTTCAAATAAATTTTGTAAAGAAAATAAATAATAATGAGCTATGATAATCGTGCTCCCAGGTGCACACAAGAATGCCCCATCTTCTGATCGTAATTGACCATGAATTTGACCCTATGTTGAAATAGAAATTTTATTGAAAAAGAAAAGAACAAAACCCTTGAAAGCACAAACGCAGACTAAGGGCCGAGCCTCCAAAAGGAGAGCCCAAACCAAAGAAAACGACAAAGCAACGAAAAAACCAAAACAACACTAAGAAAAGAGTTGATCGTCCTCATAGAGCGAGTCGTCGTCATCCAGCATATCTCCCCATCTCTTAGAAACTACAACTGACATAGCTCTAGCTGCGTCGGAAGCAGAAGAACGAACCACAAGCGCTCCTCCAGACTGAGCCTTTGTCACTCTATTCAAGAACTCCACTGGCAACGGAGTGTCAAGAACGGCGCCCTTATTCCTGAGTCGATTTTTGATACTGTCAATCGGATTCGGCGAATCTTGCGTACGTTCCATACCCTTTTTAGGTCGACCCGGTCGACGCTTAGGGTTGTCAACGAGCATTTGCATCCCCTGACTGACCTGCTCCTCTAATTTGCTAATACGACTAGCCAACTCCTCCGGAACATAATGTGTAGGCTCAATGACCGACCGAGATGCAGAAACCTCTACCATGTCCATGGACGGAACGACGACGGACTGTAAATCCTCAGACCCGGCCGTGTCCTCCCTCTGTGGTCGCTTTGCCGAGCTAGCGGTCTCGCGATCGTCAGCAATGAACTCCTTATCCACGGATCTATCAGAATCCTCCAAAACAACCGTGTCCTCCTTGCAGGCTTGATCGACAGCTTCCAAGGGCCGATTCTGAACCGGTTTCATTAAGGACTCCATATTGTCTTCATTCTCTAACTCCATACCCTCCAGCACCTCAAACCGATTTCTGTTTTCCACAGAATTCTTCCCAACAGTAACGTCACGTCTGGGTGAAGACTCCTCCTGATTATCCAGCTTAGCGGCACAAGGCGCCGCGTGCTATCGAGAACGGCTCCCAATTTTCTTCCAGTGTCGAGATCTATTGCTATGCTTCCTGCGCCGCAAACTATTATCCTGTACTTTAGTCGGGGAGGCAGGCTCAATGCCCGATTTCCTGCAGTCATCAATGGCATGGCCAATCGCAGAACAAAGACTACAGAAGTATGGCAAATTCTCATATCCAAACTCAATTTCATACATATCATCATCACATTGCACATCAATAGACTCAGGAATTTCCAGGGCCACATTCATCTCAACTAACACCCTAGCAAAATAACCAACTGAAGCCCGAGCAGACATGCCATCAACGAGAATAGGAGTGCCAACATGCCTAGCTATACCAGAGAGAACTTCAGGATGCCAAAACTCATGCGGGAGATTATAGATACGGATCCAAACCTGAGCAGTAGAAGAAACTATCTTGTTCGGATTAAAATTGGGAGTCCATGCCTGAAGGAAAAGAATCCCCACACGAAGACGCCAGGCAGATTTCTCGAAAGCCAAAGCATAATCCTCAGGAGACGAGAACTTCAAAGTGAAATATCCTTTGCCTAGAGGGATAACCTGCCAAGGAGACGACGTTTTCCAGAGGATAGAGAGCTCAGTAAAAAGATCTGCCGCATATCTCGGTGAATCGCCTTTGCGAAGAAAAACCCTCCCATGAATGGCATGCTGAAAGGATTTGATTTGCCGTTGACGGAAAGCCGATGAAATATATAGGCACGGCCTATTGTCCACCATTGTGGGTTTCAGCACCGCAAAATCATGAGTCGGGACGTCTGCGGGACGTCCCGAATATTGCCTAAGAGACTCGGCAAACGACTTCACGGGAGGAGTACCGGACAGTCGTCGTTCTTCTTCACCCCGGCCTAACTCCAAAAGCAACCGCTGCTGCTCCGGCTGCCCCGGAACGGAGTCCGCGAACGGCAACTTGCCCACTGACGAAGAAAGTATGGCCATGCTGCTGTCAAAACGTTGATCTGTACCAGAAACCATCACCATCGAACCAGCTTTGGGAACCCTCGACTCCAAAACCGGTGTTGAGGCATGAAGACTTGCTGCGACAGACCCATGGGGAGGGAGCACGTTCGTAACCCTAGTCCCCACCACGGGTGCAGAAGCCGCTGGAACCGAGGCCGAACAATCAGCGCGCCATAGTTGCGCTGCCAGGCCCACGGATGAAGCCCTAGTTGCCGCCAAGACAATATCAGACTCGAGAACTTCCGGAAACAAAGAGCAATCACGGGAGAAATTAAAGTCAATAGGCAACTCGTCGCCGGAAGAGGGATCCGCAAGAAAGCAAGAAGACGTCGGAAGCGGAGGCTGGAGGGAAACCCTAGGTTGAACTTTTACGTTGGTGTGTAAAGGTGGAAAATCGGAGGGCGTGAAGGTCGTCATAACGGCGGCCGGAGAAGACCAGCCGGCCGGCCAAAACTGCTCGCGGAAGAGCCGCCTAGGTGGCGGCCGAGAGACTTCCGCGTAGGTTTAGCTTTCAGAATCGCATGAACGAAAAAACAAAAGTGGGGATAAGGTTTCGAATGCATCATGCAATTCTAAACTTATTTTTTATTATTCTTAGTTGATTTATCAACGTAATTTGCAAATTTCAATTTCTTCGCTTTTTATTTCTTTTCTCTGTTGTTAGTTTTTGACGTAATCAGTATTATGTAATAGTCGCATCTATTTTTTATAAGAAAAAATGAATCGCATTTTATCATTTCCTAAATGTACTTTTATACTCCCTCCGTCCGCCAAGATTATGTCAAATTGCTTGAGCACAAGATTTAATAAAATTGGTGATGATTTTGATGTAGTGGAAAAAAGGGTTCCACCACTTTATGAAATGTGTGGTTGAAATTGAATTTGAGGTGGGTTTTTTGTAAATAAAGAGTGTTAGTAAGGATAAAATATTAAAGAGGATAGTGGGACCATTGCCTTAAAAGGAAAGTGACATAATCTTGGCGGACGCCCGATATAGTAATTGTGACATAATCTTGGCGGACGGAGGGAGTATATTTTAATTTGCACTATAGTTTATTTTATCATCATAACTTATAACATTTCATTTCTTCATCTTTTATTTTCTTTTCTTTTTGGTGTTTGATATAAAGTAGCACCCATTCTACGTAAACAAATTTAAATGACATTCTATTTTTTTGTAAATGGATTTTATTGATTTTAATTTGCACCAAACTATTTTTTGTACATGCACTTTTATATTTGAAAGACAATTGAATTGTATTTTATTTCGATACACATGGAGGTGGCGACATCTGGTTGTTGGTGGTGTAACATGGCTAGCCCACAATAAGCCCATAGATACAGCTCAACTATTTGTAATTATTTTGTACAACAGCCCAACTACATAAGAGTAAAATTTTGAAGTAGCCAAAATGAAGCATAAAACACAATTTATGGCCACACATTGAAAAAACACAAATTTTGGTCATTTTTATTGATTTGATCAGGCACGCGGGCCGCGTGCCGGGTCGGGTTAGGCACTTATGGCACTATTAGTGCCATAAGTGCCAAGATTTTACTTTGGTTTTATTTTGGATTTCTGTTGACACTTATGGCACTAATAGTGCCATAAGTGCCAACGAAAATCCAAAATAAAACCAAGTAAAATAATAATTTTGGGCACTTATGGCACTAATAGTGTCATAAGTGCCATTCGCGCAGCACAAATACGGAAACAACAACATCATTTAAACCCTAAATGGAACATCTAAACCCTAAATGGATCATCTAAACCCTAAATGGAACATCTAAACCTCAAATGGATAATCTAAACCCTAAATGGAATATCTAAACCCTAGGGGGAAGTGTGCACTTATGGAACTTATGGCACTAATAGTGCCATAAGTGCCATACGTGCAGCACACAGATCAGATCAGATCTGCCATGGCTGAAATCGAAGGAGGCGGAGATCAGATCTGCCGATGGAGGAGGCGGCGCAACGATCAGATCAGATCCACCGTCGCCGCCTCATCAGACCAGATCTGCCGCCTCATCCTCTACTCCGACGAATTCTACCCAGGCGACGCGCTGGAGAGAGAGAGGGGGGGAGATGAGAAAGAGAGAGGAGAGAGCGGCAGCCGCTGGAGAGAGAGATAGGGAGGATCTCCTCCACCACCGCCGCGAGAGCTCCGACGAATTCTCCAAGCTCGGCGCCGTTGCCGCGCAGCCGCTGGAGAGAGAGAGAGAGGGAGATGAGAAAGAGAGAGGAGCCACTGGAGAAGAGAGAGGGAGATGAGAAAGAGAAAGGAGCCGCTGGAGAGAGAGAGAGAGAGAGGGAGATGAGAAAGAGAGAGGAGATAGAGAAGGGTACAATAGTCATGACATACAAAAAATGGCCAAAATTTATGTTTTTTCAAATGGTGGACAAAATTTGATGTTGTATGTTGAATAGGGTCATTCGGCCCTATTGTTTCATAACAATAATATAAACACAATCTCATTTTAGGGTTTACCACAATTGAGCGGCGCCGCTAGGGGTGAGCAAAACCGGACCAAAACCGACGGACCGGATCGAACCGATCGGTTTTTTCGGTTCAGGTCGGTTTTGGTCCATGTATTGGTCCAATCCGGTCCTATTTTCTTGGACCGAAAATATTTCGGTTCTGTCCCGATCCCGGGGAGGCCAAAACCAACGAAAACCGGACCGAACCGAATATATATATATTTTAAATATATAATTAATATTTTTATTAATATTATTAATATTTATATTAATTTCTAATATTTTTATTAATTTCTAATATTTTTATTAATATTTTTATTAATTTATAATGTTTTTATTAATATTTTTATTAATATTATTAATATTTTTATTAATTTTTAATATTTTAAAAACGGTCGGTTTTGGACCGAACCGGACCGAGGACCGATGGCGGTTTCGGTCCGGTTTCGGTTCGGTCCTAAGGTTTCAGTTGGTCCGGTTCGGTCCAAATTTTTTTGAAAATTCGGTCCTCGGTTTCGTCGGTCCGGTCCGGTTCGGTCCGGTCCGGACCGACTGCTCACCCCTAGGCGCCGCTATCTCCAGATCTACCCTTTTCCTCTTCTCCCTCGTTGCATCTTTCTCCCCTTCAATTCCATCTTTCTCCATATTCACCTTCTCTTTCACCGTCTGCCATATTATCGAGCAGCGTCTTTGGCCACTCCCAAAAATAAAACCCTAGCTTTCGCCTAATCTCCTCTCTTATCTCTGAAATTCATGTCGGCGACTCCTTACGACCGCCCCCCACCGCCATTCGTATTTCAAACGACGGCGTCACCCAAGCCCAAGCCGCTCCAAATCTCGGCCTTCTCCCTCTACTGCATATTTGCATCTTTTATTCCAGTTCCACCGCTCCAGATCTCGGCCGTCTCCCTCAACTGCATCTTTAATTCCAATTCCAGCGTTTTTATACTGATTAAGATCTATTTTTTTTCGTTTATTAGTTTTCAGTTTTTCATTTTTTTTTATAGTATCAGTTTTGTAGATCTAGGAATATCGTTTGAAAAGTGTTTTTTTTGGAAGATGCTTTGTTTTTTAATACTAAATAAGATCTAATATCTACACAAATTGTTAAGTTACAGAATAGTTTTTTTTGGTGTCTCTGTTGTGCTCTTTTTAGACTTGGTGATTACTTTGTTTTATGGCATTTTGAATCTAATTTGAGTTAATTTGCTTGAGTTAATTTGCAGATTAACAGTTATATGCTGCCATATCTCACGTCATTCCTCACTCTTCACCTTTCATACGCACTCTCAGTTTCGCCACCTCCACCACTATAAGGTATTATCATCAACTCGGAGTCTCGCCACAGGCACTGTTGAAAATATAGTTTCTGTAACAAAGCTGTTTACATTATTTTCACAATTATAATGAGTTTGCTTTACATGGAAATCAGTAAATACAATGAAAGAAAGCATTCACATAAACATATATAATGAACTTTTTTTTGTATTTAATACTGTTCTTGAGACAAATAAATAGAAAACTAATGAAAATGAAATATATCCACATGCTTGTATTTCTTTGTCCTCCATCAAAATTTGCAATGTAGATTATAAATATACAAATATAATCTTGATTTTGAAACCTATCGAAATGTATCATTAACATGAGGGAACTCTTTTATGGGTGATATGAAATTTTTTCTTCTTCATACCAACTTGCTGAAAATCTTGAATATGCACTAAACCTTTTTGTGTGTGGCTTTTATAGATTCTGTGCTCCATTGGCTTTTGCAGATTCTATGCTCCAGTCTTGATCTGCAGCAAAATTCATAAATATTAGATACTTTTTATAGAGTTAATATATAAAACTGTCCACTTTCATATTGTAAAGATAAAAATTGTCCACTAAGATAAAAATAATAAAAACTTGTCCACTTTTTGATTGAAAAGACAAAAATACCCCTTACTTTAAAATATTAAAAAATGGCCACTCATTTCTCTCTCTCTCTCTCTCCTCTCTCTCTCTCACTTTACCTTCACGTCTCTCTCTCCCTCTCTCTCTCACTACCGCCGCCGCCGCCACCTCTCTCTTCCTCCGCCACCTCCTGCTTCACCACCGTCGCCACACTCTCCGATGCCGACCTTCGCGCCACCGCCTAACGAGATCTACACCACCATAGGATCCTTCTCCGCCGCTCCCGCTGCCCTGCACAGATTCGTCGTCAGGTCTGGTCACGTTCACCGCCTTGGCGCGACCGTCGTTGCCGATCTCGACCGTGTACTCCACGACCTCGCCGTCGCCGAGGTAGCGGAATCCGTCAGATTTGATGGCGGATTGGTGGACGAACAGATCCTCGCTGTCGTTGTCGTTTTTTTCCAAGTGCTTTCAATGAATTAGTGTGAATTTCGATTTCGATGAATCATGTACTCATTTTCCTCTTTGCGGTTTGAGCTAATCTTCAGCGATGGGTTAAATGTGCAGCAGATTTGGGGGATTTAGGGATATTCGCGATGGTATTCGATGAAATACCTAAGAGGTTCTCTCTCTCCATATGATGAAATTAATATAAGATCTATGAATATTTTTGTGAAATTTGAATATTTTGGTTAATGTTCTTGAATTCACGATCGGATTTATGAATTTACAATTTGATGTTCTTAAATTCACAACCAGATCTGTGAATTTACAACTTAATATTTCTTGAATTCACAATTGAATGTTTTTGAATTCACGATCACATCTATGAATTCACAACTTAATATTCTTAAATTCACAACCAAATCTATGAATTTACAACTAAAACTCGAATTCACAACCAAAATAAATTCTAATTTTAGTTGTAAATTCAAACTTTAAAAACTCAAATTCACAACTACTTGAATTCACAACCAAAATAAATTCTAGTTGTGAATTCGACTGATTGTAAATTCACAACAAACATAAATCTGGTTGTGAATTAAATTTTGGTTGTGAATTCGTTTGGTTGTGAATTCACAACCAAAAAAATCTAGTTGTGAATTAAATTTTGGTTGTGAATTCCACTGGTTGTGAATTAAATTTTGGCTGTGAATTCAACTAGTTGTGAATTCACAAACAAAAAATTCTGGTTGTGAATTCGACTGGTTGTGAATTCTCAATTTACAACCAGTGTGAATTCACAACCAAAAAATTTTGGTTGTGAATTCACACTGGTTGTGAATTGCGGGATTTTTTAAAGGGGTGATGTAAAGTGGACATTTTTTTAATTTTTAATGTGAAGGGTATTTTGGTAACAGTGGACATTTTTTATGTTTTTTATTTTAGTAGACATTTTTTATCTTTACAATATGAAAGTGGCCATTTTAAAAATCCACTCCTTTTTATATTGTATTTGAGTTGTAATGTAAATAGCAAAAAACTGAACAAAATAGAAAGGAAAGTACCACATAAAAACATAAAAAAATCATACACAAGTATTAGAATAACCAAGATTAGAGAGAAAAGTACCACATAAAAATATAAAAAATATACAAAAGAATTAGCATAACCAAGATTAGAGGTTTGCAGGAAAGTACCACATAAAACATAAAAAAACATACAAAAGAATTAGAATTACAAATATTAGAGAGAGAAAGTTTGCATTTTGAAAATATTGGCTGAAATAATCTGATATTTATAGGCATCAAGTGATCAGCAAATTAGCTCCAAGATTGATTGTTTTTAAATTTCAAATTGAAGTTTGGGCGCCAGTTTTGGAGCTAAATTGTAAAGAGCCAGCTGCTACAACTGTATAAAGTGAAGGAATAATTTTATTCATTGGACAATTTTTGCAGCCAATTACTCATCGGACAATAAGGCGGGAATCACATTCCCCTAGAATTCTATGCTTTAATATTAGTATAGATTTGCTACCTTTCTTGATTTACTATTACCTTATATTTCTATGCTTTATGCAGCATTCCCAATGTACTGGAAGCTTGATGTGGAAGGATGGAAATTATTTAGAGCACCTCCAGCACTGGTGTCGAGCGCTGGATCGAGGCGGGTCGAGGAGGGGGGCGCCGCACTGGAGACGCGGCCTAATGCGAGGCCGTGTCGAAGCAGCGACCCGGGGCGAGCGGCGTTGGTGTATGGCGCGTCCGAAGGACGCGCCCAATTTAAAAAAAAAAATGAAAATCATTTTTTTTAAATGACCGTTTGAAAAAAAAATATATATATATATATATTTTTAAATCGACCGTTGCTTTATAAACGGCTATTTTGTTTTTTTTTTTTTCTTTTATCCCTTCTATAAAGACCACTCTTCCACAATATCAAATTCACCACTTTTTCAATTACAATTCTCTCTTTAAAATTTTTCCTAACAACAATTCTGTCTTCTACATTTTTAAATGGATCGTGAATTCGATAAATACCGGTTCGAGGCTTCCAATGATGAGATTTGCTCCATTTTCACAAGCCTCCAATGTCTTGGCTACGGGAAATCTTCCCACGCCGGCGGCGAACGCCAACGTCCAAGAAGAGCCGGAGGCGGTGAAGCCGAAAGCCAAGGGCATCCGCGCGGCATATTCTAGCGAGGAGTCCGAGCTCGTGGCAATCTTGTGGGCGGAGGCAACCCACAATCCTATTTTGGGGACCTCCCAAAAGTTGCTACAATATTGGGGAGCAATCGCGGAGACGTTCAACGCGCCCAATGAGTCGGGAGCGCCGCCGCAAAAGTCGAATCATCTCAAGTCCCACTTCGCCCGTGTCCAAAAGGAGACGAAATTCTTCGAGGGCTTCTACAACACTTGCAAGGAGAATTGGGGGAGTGGTATGAGCGACGATCAAATCACCCAACAAGCCCAGACGATGTTCGAGGCGAATTTCAAGAAGCAATTCTCCTACATCAAAGCTTAGAAAGTGCTTCGCGAATGCGAAAGATTCATGTCGCAAGCCGGGGATGTCCACTCCTCAAAAAAGTCGAAGGGCTCTGATGGTGGAGCAATCACCACTTCTTCGAAGCCGAGTGTCACGACGAGACCCCAAGGCCAAAAAGCGGTAATGCGAGACTAGGGCAAGACGAAGAAGGGAGAAGGGTCTTTGGAAGGAGGTTCGACGTTCTCCGACGCCCTCGAGAAGGTGGCCGAAAGCATGAGGGAGCATGCTCTCAAAACGGGGGAAATCGCCGAGGTCAAAAAAATGCAAGCCGAGATGAAACGGGAGGAGATGGATATGAAGCTCTTGAACAAGGACACGACGGGTATGACGGATGCACAATTGACCTTGCACAACCACCTAGTCCAAGAAGTGCTCAAGCGTCGAGGGCTTATTTAAATTATGAAATTATTGTTATTTTTTATTTTATTATCGTATTTTAATTATGTTTTTAATTTTATTTTAATTATTGTAATGTTTAATTTTATTTTTTAATGAAATTGGGAATTTAAAATAAAAGTGTAGAAATATGAATTTTGTGGAAATGGAGATCTAAGACACCCTTTAAGACACAATGCATTGGAGAGGGATGTGTCTTAGGTGGGGACCACCATCTAAGACACCCCTTAAGACACAACCCACTGGAGATGACACTAAAATTATAGTATCGGGGAATTTGTACCTGAGTTTTGGCAACAAAAGTGGAGTCGAGGTAGATGGAAGCTGCTAGGCGTTGGTGCGCGAAGTTCCATTCAAAGGAGAAGCATAAGACTTGAAGCAAGAAGTCTGAGCCATCACCAAGGCCTAATGGAAAAGAAGGTTTGCAGGCACAATTGAATAAGGAAACGCCTTCAAATGCAACTAAACAGAAGGCAACTGCAGCCAAGCAGTATATTGAAAAGCATTACAAGGAACAAATAAAGAGCTTGCAGGAAAGGAGGGAGCGGTATGACAATTTTTCTATCTTTTATTGTGGATTTTAGACATACTAGTACATTCTCCCGTGCGATGCACGGGCCACGATATATTTATTTATTTTTAAAATTTTAATTTATATAAATATATTACTCTCTCCGTCCCATTCTAATAGGTTCGTTTTTCTTTTTGAGACGTTTCACTCCAATAGGCTCGTTTTTCATTTTCAGTAAAGAAAATGTACTTAATTGGTGTAAACCACACCACTTACTCCTGAAAACTAAGTTTCTTAATAACAAAAAAATTCTGTTAATTTAAATATTAGTATTTGATAATTTATCAACTTAATGAGTAGGAGTATAAGTATTAAATTTGATGAGTATTGTATAATAATTAAATTTACTGATTATAAAGCATATAATTTAAGTGAATCTCATTTTGAGCAAATAACACTAAAACTATCAATAACAATATTAATAGACGTCACATAATAATTTTTGGCTCTTAAAAGTACGAACTGCATTATTATTAAAAGTTCATATTTAAATAGCCCAAAAATAATTACAAAAATAGAAAAAATACGAATAATATAAAAACAAAATATAACAACAAATATGTGTATACAAACAAATAAATAATTTGTACATATTATTAAATAAATATATATTACAATTTAAATTCTAATTTTAAGATAAATAACTATTTTTTTACAAATTGTCCTCAAGGGGACACCAAGCGGTGCGATCTCCTGTGTGTGAACAGTGAGGTCCCGGGTTCAAACCCCACTGCTCCCCTCTCCAACTCCCCCAAGTCAAAAAAAAAAAAAAAAAACTATTTTTTTACAAATTCATATTGAAATTTCCTTCTCCTTAATTGCATTAAATTAAAATAATTATAATCAAAAGAGAAGAGAACATGATAAATTTTGTGGAGAGAGATTAATATATAGATAATATAATAACGTGGAGTGAATAAGGAGAGAGGGGAAAAAAATGAAAGAATATAGAAAAAGAAAGAGGAGAGAGAAATATAATCACTTTAAAATTTTAAATTATAATAACTTATTTATTTCAAATTCACATTTAATGATTTTTATATCAAATTAAAAATCTTGTCATGATCTTTAATTTAAGATACATGTCGAATATATTTTCATAAATTAAATTTAAAGATTTTTAGAAAATCATCTAAATATGAAAAATAGGTTAGAAGAGAGAAAAATTTGGAATTGAGAAAAAATGGGTGAATGTATAAGAAAATGAGGTGAGAGAAAATGTGGGAAAAAATGATGTAGTTGAAGCGTAACTTATCTCACATTTCTACTTTTCTCTCTCCTCTCACCCCACTCTCTTTTAATTTCTAAACTTTTATCCTTAATTGACATTATAATTGTAAAAATGCCATTAAATTGGCGGGAAGAAAACTGGTGTTTTATATTATATATAGATTTCCCCTGCATGCTATGTTTACTCATCATGATTCATGTCGTTGAGAGATATAGCATAATGACTTTCTTATGTCAAACTTCATTCACATTGCTATTTTCAGTATTTTGTCAGAAAGTCATATGTGCCAGTTATATTATATATATGGGATTGCATTTGGAGTAATTCCCTCCATTTGACCATACGAATCTGATATCATCTGCCACATCTCCTTAATTTTTTGTAAGCTGGTTATCGAGTATGAATGTGAAATTGTTTCCTTCACATATCGAACGAACTGCCTTTGTTTTATGTCTTGTGAATGAGTGGAGACATTTTGTTAAAATAGTTTGCACAGTGAGTTATGTTCCGAAACAAAGCTCTTTATGAAGTTTCTGTAACACCCAGCATTTTCAATGCAGTATATATATTATTAATATTGTTTTCTATGATTTTAAAGAAGAAAGAGAAGTCTCAATTTTTGCAAAACCTGAACTTAGTTATTTAACGAGCAGATTATATCGAGATTTTTAAAATCATAGAAGCCCGAGTATTTCATGATTTTAAGGTTGATAGGATTTTATGCAAAAAGCCCAACAATTATGGATAAATGGGCCAAAAGTTGTGTAAGAGTAGAAAGCCCAATAGTTATTTTAGGCTGGAATAATCGAGCCCAAGTTATTATATATGAATTCAGTTTTAGATTAGCCCAATAACTGTTATTGGCCCAAAGTGTAATAAGAAGCCCAAAGTTATTGGCCCAAAGTGTAATAAGAAGCCCAAAGTGTAATAAGAAGCCCAATTTCATTAACCCCACTGTTATCCTATTCTTGAATGGATTGATCAGATCAAATTGGCTGCATTTACCCTGTGAAGAAACAAGATTTTTTATGTGAAAGAACACGTAGAGCATGATACTACACGTATCTTCCAACTTTACACTCAGCTCTCAATTTTACACCCAGCTAAATCCATCAAACCGACTCAAACGAGTATAAATACGATGAGTTATCGTAAATCTCATTTTTTTTCCCATTCTGCAAACTCCAAACAGCAAAGCAAATATCCATCCAAAACATAAATCATCCCCAGCAGTTATCACAGCACGCAAGCAGGTAGTATTCTTCCTATAACTCGGTAATCACTCATTAGATAGAAATCAAGAATAGTAGAGATAACATCAATTTTCTTTAACACTTTGAGAATACATTTAGTTACAACAGTTAATTCAATAATAAAAGGCTGAGTCTTTAAACGGGAGTCTTGGGCTGTAGATGAACTGCCGATGAAACCATCTCAAACCATCTTGAATCACCGATTCCTCCTGGAACAGAAAATAGTTTGAGATCTATTATTTTGTGATGTTAAAACTGAAATAGAAATTAGATTGGAAGTTTGCTGGAATGAGATTTTGAATTGGGAATTAGTAGTAGCAGCAGCAGCCGCGAGCCACCGCAGCGGAGGCATGGCTGGCGGTGGTGGCCACCGGCGCCACGGCGGCCGTGGTGGCTACTGACAGCAGAGAGAGGTTGAGCAAGGGAGATAGAGAGGGAGATTAAACCAGGGAGATAGAGAGTGAAATAAAAAGAGACGGTTAGAACGAGATGGAGGGAGAGAGGGGAGAGCAGGGCGGCGGCGACCCCCGGCGCTGCATGCGCCGTCGCGGCTCGCAGCGGCCGCCGCGGCCCGACCAGAAAAGAGAGAGAGATCGAGATAGAGGAGCAGAGAAAGGAAGAAAGAAAATGAGAGAGAGAGATGGGGAGGCTTACCTGAAACAGAGGAGGCGGCGGCGCGACGAAGACGACGGCGGTGGAGGCAAACCTCGCCGGAGAAACGAATTCCAGAGGGGAGAGGGGAGGAAGAGAGGTAGAAACCCTAGATCTATTTCAGATTCAGGAAAAGGGAAAGAAAGAAAGAAAGAAAAGAAGGGGAAAGAGAAGAGGCGGCGGAGGCCGGCGACGCTCGCCGGGAAAGAGAGGGACAGAGAGAAGCGGTAGAGAGCATAGAGAGAAAGTGAGGGAATGAAGAAAGAGAAGGAGATACGTAATGAAGGAAGATTTAATTTATATTGTATAAGGTTTAACCTATTAAGTAGAGATGATGATAATTATAATTGGGCTTGTAATAATTTTTAGCCTATTAAATCTCGATGGGCTTGGTTAAATAAGTTCTGGAGGGCCTATTAGTATTTCTAGTGGACTTAATTAAAATTGGGCCTTGATAGTAAGTTGGAAGATGGATTTAATTCATTTAATTGAGATGAGTTTATTTTAGTTTAAGCCTATAAATATGTATAAAGGATTATTAGCTATTTGCTAATAATTGGCTTGATTTATTAAATGGCCTAGATATGTAGAATTATTTTAATTAGTATGAGCAAAGTTATGGTTAACGCCAAAGTTACAATTATCATAGTTTCAGCTGTGATTTAGATAATATGTTGGTATTTATTGATAAGTTCGCCAGGTAGCAACCCGTCATCATTCCATAAGTTTCAATAGAACTATCATCTTAAAACCAACATAATTATTCCTTTTAAATCAGTTCATATCATTTTTCTCGTTATTTACTTAGTTAGTTAATCTATACTGAAGGTCATATACAAAAGAAGGTGAATCCATAGTTCAGAATCACCTGGATCGTCAGACCACGATCAGGTGGGCTTTCTAGACTCAAAATCTGAAGTGCACATTATTTCATGATGTTTACATGAATGAAGTTATATTAAAGTTATTGACTTGCCAAAACTTTTATGAGCTTGTATGATACCTATCTGGCACCAGAAGTTAATCGAATTCGGATCCTGTTCTATCCAGATGTTAGACAGGATTAGTGTACACAAGGGACCGTGAGCCGATTTAGCATATCGGCCGGCCTAGGACCGTGAGCCGGTTTAGCGTATCGGCCGGTCTAGGTCCGTGAGCTGGTTTAGCGTATCGGCCGGTCTAGGACCGTGAGCCGGTTTAGCGTATCGGCCGGTCAGTGACCGTAGAAGGTGGTCACCTTCTCGGCACACAGATATCATTGCAGATATGGTATAGTACAATGAAGTATGTCTACAAACGCATATGAAGTTCATGATAATTACAGGAAAGTTTAACAGTTTTGCATGCTCGAGTTATTTAAATAAAACTCCTGTGTGATGCTTGAAATGGCAAGTTCAATATATAGCTCTAAGAGCAAGCTTTAAAGTTATTTCGGCATGTGACCATTGAGTACCTTTTTAGTACTCAGCCCTGCATATGTTTTCTAAATGTGCAGGTTAAGCTGTGATGCGGATGGAAGCGAGCAGAGCAAAGTCTTGAGGTTAATGTGTTGAATTAGGCTCAGGATTTCATGTCCTCATACATGTAATCCACTTAGGTTATTCCGCTGCAACGCTTAGTGCGTTTTACTTAATTGATGTGTTGCAAAGATTTCAAACTAATAGCTTTGAGATTGTGCCACGTGATACTTAGACAACTTGTCGTTATATTATTGTAAGTTGTCTACTCAGGAGTTTTAAGAAAAGATTGCTTGTGATTACCAAATATTTTGGTAAATTACTGTTTAAGCAGGTTAGTGATTTTTAGTGAGATCTATTTTCTTTTTCATTTTCTTACTTCATTTTCAGTCACACTTTTTCCCGATTTAACTATTCACTAGCTTAGGTCGGGCTGTGACAGTTTCGGTTCAAATACATGCCAGAATTCTGCTATTTTCATTGTTTGCCTCTATATAATATACTTTTTATGTCTTCCAATGAAGAATTCCTTGTATTAGTTCTTAATAGCTTCAACATTCTATATTTGAGACATTAGCAGAAGTTGGAGTTCAAACTTCTTTCGCCTTTTGTTAAGAATACTAGATTAATAAATAATGTTGTTTTGGTGGCTAATATCCTCAAGCTCAAAGTAAATAACTGGGAGCTAGATTTGCAGCGCTTGATTTAGCTATTAAGTAATTAGAAGCTATTAAGTAATTCAATTTCGATTTAGTTACAATTTTCCAATATATATATATATATATATATATATATATATATGTATAGGAATGGGATCATGTAGTATCCAATGCTTATAATAGATCCGTAGATCCAAATCTAGACCACACATTTATGACATGTGGCGCATCAAGATGCATAAAGGCATTTCAAGGCAAAATCTGGAGAGGGGTAAAATTGGAATGTAATTTTCGGATTTAATAATTAAAAAAATATATATATTTTTTAGATTTTCTCAAAATAGATATATTTTAGATGCATATAGTTTCACACAAAGATGCATAAAGTTTTCACATGAAATGCATGACTTTGAATAGAAAAATGCATTTGATTTTTACAGTTTTGGTATTTTCCCCACCCCACCCCACACCACTCCCCAACCCACCCCACACCACCCCCCAACCCTCCCCATTACCACCCCCCAAAATAGTCATGTTTCACATGCATATAAAATCAAACAAAAGTGCATAAAGATCCGTAGATCCAAATCTAGACCACACATTTATGACATGTGGCGCATTAAGATGGTGACACGTGGCAAGGCATTTCAAGGCAAAATCTGGAGAGGGGTAAAATTGGAATGTAATTTTCGAAATTAAAAAAAAAATTAGATTTTCTCAAAATAGGTATATTTTAGATGCATAAAGTTTCATACGAGAATGCATGAACTTTCATATAAAAATGCATAAAGTTTCATATAAAAATGCATAAGATTTCACCCCACCCCCCACACCCCTGAACCCCACCCCACCCCCTACCCCCCCCACCCCCCCACCCCCTCCCCAAAAAAAAAAAAAATATTTTTTTAAAAACTGATTTTCTGAGCACTGACCCACCCCTACCCCCACCAAATTATTTTTTTATTTTTTTATTTTCTCAAAAACTGATTTTCTGACCACTGACCCCCCCACCCACCCACCCCACCCCCCCAATTTTTTTTTTTTTTTTTGAAAAATTGATTTTTACATGCATAAAAAAATTACATATTTTACATGCATATACTTTCGAACAGAAATGCATATACTTTCACACAAAAATGCGTATACTTTCACACAAAAATGCATTACATTATTTGAAAAAATATATATTTTTTTTGGGTTGGAGGGTGGGTGGGGGGTTAGCGGTCAGAAAATCAGTTTAAAAAAAAAATTGGGGTGGGGGGTGCGGGGGGGTGGGTGGGTCAGCGACTCAACAATCAGAAAATCAGTTTTGAAAAAAAAAATTTGGGGGGGTGGGGGGTGGGGGGTCAGTGGTCAGAAAATCAGTTTAAAAAAAAAAATTGGGTGGGGAGGGTGGGGGATGGGGTGGCGAAAATACCAGATTTATTAAAATGAAATGCATTTTTTGTATAATTTAATGCATTTTTATTTAAAATCTTTATGCACTTTTGTTTGATTTTATATGCATGTGAAACATGACTATTTTGGGGGGTGGTAATGGGGTGGGTTGGGGGGTGGTGCGGGGTGGGGTGGTGAAAATACCAAAACTGTAAAAATCAAATGCATTTTTCTGTTTAAAGTTATGCATTTCATGTGAAAACTTTATGCATCTTCGTGTGAAACTATATGCATCTAAAATATATCTATTTTGAGAAAATCTAAAAAAATATATTTTTTTTAATTATTAAATCCGAAAATTACATTCCAATTTTACCTCTCTCCATATTTTGCCTTGAAATGCCTTTATGCATCTTGATGCGCCACATGTCATAAATGTGTGGTCTAGATTTGGATCTACAGATCTATTATAAGCATTGGATACTACATGATCTCATTCCTATATATATATATATATATATATATATATATATATAGGGAGAAGATCCATAGAGAATGTTAAGTATTTTGAGAATGGAGAATTAATAGTAACCGCTAGATCTTGCAAATCGGTCGACTATGATTAAGGCTGAGTAAGGCGTTTAATTAATTGCTGAAAATTCATTAAGGTTAGTTAAGTAATTTTTTAATTGTGGTAACCGTCTTTAGCTTTTTAAGTGTTGACCGAATCTTTTTTAATTTTGGTAGAAGTTACTGTTTGTGTATTTTCTACTCCTATATTTTAAGATTGTTATTTAATGGGAACGAATCAATCTATTTATGAACAATAATTACCATATCTTTATTGTAATCATGTATTTTCAATTTATTTCACTTTTTTTATTGCTCAATTTATTTCACTTATCTGCGTTAATTATGTAGATATTAAATTAATAATATTTGTTTTGTGTTATTTATCATCACAATTGATTTGTTCAACAAAAGAAAATGAATTATGAATTTTGGAATTTATATTTCAACAAACGTTAGAAAGCAAATATTGTAAATCAATATTTGTTTTCATTTATTCGCAATATATTTTTTCATTATTTAGTAAATTATTCAATTAATTTGTTATTTTTCAATGAGTAGTTTAATCTGTGTAATATTATTTATTTAGTTGTTCATAATTTTATTACGCTTATTCAAAAAGTTCTATGTTAAATATTTTATGTTAAAAAAAATAAATTCAAAATTTTTATTTAGATGTTCGTAATTTTGTTACGCTTGTTCAAAAGGTTCTATGTTAAATATTTTATGTTAAAAAAATTCAAAAATTTTATTTAAATGTTCATAAATGTTTTGCGTTTGTTCGAAATATTTTATGTTAAATATTTTATATCAACAAAAAAAAAATCAAAATCTTATTTAGATGTTCGTAACTTTTTTTCACTTGTTCTAAATATTTTGTGTTAAATATTTTTACAATTATCATTAGATATCAATAATATTATTCAAAATATATTACAAATTTTTACGAATGAAAATAATATGAATGTGAACAAAAGTAATTGAATACCTATTTTAACATTAGGAATATCTATTCAATTTAAACAAACTTCCATGCAAATTTGTTTACTGAATCGTACCTGATACAGTGATACTCATAAATAGTGAATAAGTAAACTATTTTATTGAACAAAGCATTTATGAATACATCGTGTTCGAATATTGTACAAGATGTACCAAATAAAAATAATATTTGTGCGAATGAGAAAAATTGTATGCTGAATAAAGGAATATTATTCATAAATATAACATGTAACGGATAATTACAATTTTTCAATAAACAAAATAAATTCTTCAATGAACAAAATTCCAGATGAAAAATCTCTGCACTGCGCTTCAGTCCAGCATACTCTTCAAGCTATGGAAATGGGTTGTTGAATAAAGTAGTGTTATTAATGAATATCATATATAATTTACAAAAACGAATCGAACTTCAATTATGAGTAATTAGCTGTACGTAAAATAACACATGTATCATTATAATAATTTCGAATACAATGCCTAATAAATCGAATTAGTACTAAAATTATTATAAATATGGATTTACGAGATATGTCAAAAACCAAAAAAAGTTAGATTCATTAATTATTTATTCTTATTCGAAAGATTAATGTTTATTATTCTAAACAAAAATATATAGCCTTATGAATGTGAATAGTTGTTTCATTCAAGTATGTAGAAGCAATAATTAACAAATCCATATTTCAAAACAAAATGAGTTTATAGATCTCGAAAAAACATAAAATAGAATTTGTTCTATTACATTCTTTTGTCTGTTTTTAAATTTTTCTTTTTAAATAATGCACATATGGGGAATTGAACATAGTTGGGTGAAAAGGGGACCATCTCGACAGAATGAACCAAACATGTACTGAGTTACTTTCGATTAAATAGTCTAACACAGTACAAAACCATGAAAGTATTTTCCCACCATGAAACCATAAATATTCAAACACAGTATAGCAGATCCGAGTTTTCGATATGTTTTAAAAATTGTCATTTACATTCTTAGGGCTGAAAAATCAATAGAAATCAGAAAATGCAATTGCCAACATCATATTTCGAATGAAATCACTATGCAAACGACAACAACAAGTAATTTTCGAAATAATTTTTCATACAGAGCCGCCAAAAATTTTTGAACTGACCTTGTTCGATTTGATGGAATCGGAAGCCGAGTTTTGTTTCCTTTTCGAACAGACCTCGTTCGATTTGCTCGAATCGAAATGTGAAATATGTTCGGTGGTCTTCAATTTGCAGAAAGAAGATAGAAGAAGGAGTTTTTTGGCTGTCGTGAATTTTGGGATGTGGAGAAATCTTCCAGATTTACCTCATCTTGTAAATTCCCAATTAACCCCCTAAGCTGTAAAATATTGGCTGCAATTAATTAGTGGCGTGTTTTTTTTTTATTTGGCTGAAAATCACAAGCCGTCGGATTTGGGAGATCGAATGGTAGATATCTATTCTCTATTCTCTACTAATCACTTATTCTCTATAGATCCCTCCCCTATATATATATATATATATATATATATATATATATATGGGAGGGCTACAGTAAAAACACTTCTTAAAATATAAATATAAACGTTTTATAATGTACGAATTTTATCCAACAGGGTTACGAATTCATCCAACATGGTTACGAATTGTGAAAAATATTTTTTTGCTACCTTTGGGATTCGAACCCAGGACCACGAATTCATACAAAAGGGTTACGAATCAACCGTAGATCTTGATGATCTAAGGGCTGAAAATCATTTATATTTTATACACTTAAAAGTGTTTTTATTCTAGCCCTCCCCTATATATATATATATATATATATGGAGAGGTTAAGAACCATTAAATAAAATAAGAACAGAGAACCATTTTAAACCATTTGATAATTAAGATCTACGGTGGATGCATCATTTTGGTGGATGAATGCAGAACTAGGGTTCGAATCCTGAAGGGAGCAAAAAATTTAATTTTTTTAAATGTAGTAAATTTAATAGCGGATGCATTAATTTGTATAGCAGATGCAGTGATTTTAATTGTTCTCATGAAAATTGTGGTTCTCACTAGAACCGCACCAAATATATATATATATATATATATAGGAGTCAACTTATGATATAGCCATATTGAGCAATGAAACTCAATATTGGACCACCCATCGAAAAAAACACAAAATTTGTCCATTTTTTTACATTTTAGGACTAGTTTTGCCCTTAATTAGGGCAAACCGGATTTGCGTTTGTGCACGGGTTAGGTACACTTGGCACTATTATGCCCATTTGTGCCAAATGTGAATTATGGTACAGTTGGTACAAATGGGTAAATTCGTGTCAATTGTGTCATTCATTAGGTATACTTGTCACAAATGAGTGTGACAATATTAGTGCCAAAAATACCAATAGAAATAAAATAAAAAATCAAGTAACTTGGTACTTTTAGCTTAAATGAAAATATTAGTGCCAAAAGTATAAACAGAAAGCAGAAGAAAAAAAAAAAAAAAAAACCACAAATGGTAATATTAGTGCCAAAAATATCATTCGATGATTAAACCCTAAATGGGGAATCTAAACCCTAAATGTGGAATATAAACCCTAAATGTGTAATCTAAACCCTGAATGGCAATCTAACCTAAATGGGGAATATGTTTCCTACGGGGAAGTGTTCAAAATGGTCATATGAATGCACCCATCTACATAAGACAAGACAATGTATCAGCACAATTACATGGCACTTGGGCACTAATATGATAACTGGTACCATTCGTGCAGCGCAAATAAAATCAAATCTGACGGGTAAAATGTGAGTTTCGCAGAACGTGCAAAATATGGTCAAATTTTGTATTTTTCAAATTAGTGGCCAGAATTTATGTTTGCATGTTCAAAATGGTCATATGACTGCATATTTTCTATATATAGCGTGTGGTTCTAGTGAGAACTACAATTTTCGTAAGAACATAAGAACCAATAAAATTATTGTATCTACTGTAAAAATTAATGCACCCCGTGTTAAATTTACTGCACTCCAAAAAAATATAAATTTTGCTCCCTTAAGGATTAGAACCCAGGTGCTACATTCATCCACCGTAGATCTTAATAATCGAATGGCTGAAAATGGTTCTCCATTTTTATTTTATGTAGTACTTCTTACTTGAACCTCTCCATATATATATATATATATATATATATATATATATATATATATATGTGTGTGTGTGTGTGTGTGTGTGTGTTTATTGTGCTGCTAATAAAATCATGAAAATGGAAAATATTTTGTTAGGTTCGGAAAGAGACTAGTGGTAATAATAGGAAAATATTCTCTCTCCTATATTTCAATGTAAAACTTCACCATTTGAACTTTTTTCTCAAATCTTATTTGCAATTATTCTTCATTTTATATTTTCTAAATTTTTAATTATAATTATGAATGATATATCACTATTAACACTAATATTTATTAATCAATCAATTAACAAAGACATTCTAAAAGCTTAAGTCAATTAATAATTTTATATATTATTTAGAAATATTTATCACCAAGTTGTAACTGTGACGTGATGCTATTAAATGATTTGTGAGTGTTAATTGTAATAGAAATAGTATATATTAAAATGTAGTAACCTCATGAAAATAAAAAAAAGAAGAGTTAATATATAAAACTATCCACTTTCATATTGTAAAGATAAAAATTGTCCACTAAGATAAAAATAATAAAAACTGTCCACTTTTTGATTGAAAAGACAAAAATACCTCTCCTTTAAAAATAGACACTCTCTCTTTTTCTCTCATTCTCTTCTCTCTCTTCTCCCTCACAGTCAACTCCCTTCCCCCTTCTCTCTCTCTTTCTCTCTCCCTCCCTCCCTCCCTTCGAGCTCAGATCGCCGGCGATCTCATCCCTGCGCCGCCGTTGTAACCGAACAAACTCACGCCAGAGACGATGGATCCGACGGCGGTGGTGAAAGTGTGCGTGCCGTGGCCGTCGTCGTCGCGCGGCGATCTCGATTCCTTGGATTCATCAATCGGTGGCGTAATCGGAGGCATCGCAGTGGTTAGAGCACCGAATCCATTGATTCCGACTTCGAGCTCCAATATTTGAAGTGGCGTTGCCGTTGATCGCCGGAGATCTGGAGATCTGGAGTGCTTGAAATGGCGGCGGCGGCTCCTGCGTCCTCATCGCCTTCTCCTTCTCCTACGGCCTTTTTCTCGCCGCCAGCTCTTCCTTCGTCGATTACCTCTCCTTCACCGTCCGTCTCCGCGCCTCCGACAGCCGGTGGCGGCGGGTCGGCGATGCTGGAGATTGAGATGGTTTTGGTGGCGAAGGCTGTGACGTGGAGGATGAGGAACCGGGCTGGTTCCGCGTGTGCTTCGCCAACATGTCCGAAGATACACTGCAGCTCGCAATTCGGCGCATCAAATCGTATGTGGATTCAATTTCTGCAATTAAAACCGGCAATGCGAGATCGAGAACCAAATCAATATCCAAATGGGTTTTTCGGCTCTCGTATCATGATAGTGAACGTGATCGCTAGCTGATTCAATTAATGTGAACACAATCCCATTTATTGTGTGATTTTTTTTTACTGATGATTTTGAGTTACATATTTTGGTGTAATTCATTGGATTTAGGTAGAGATAGTGCACTCTGTCCTTGTGGACGAGAAGTGATTTATTTCGAATTGTAAACTCGCTCATTTTTAGTTATTTGATGAGGTCTTCTTGAATAGTACATACTCCTTTGATGTACTATTCAAGAATTATGAATTCACAACTTTATGTTGTTAAATTCAGAATTAGATCTATGAATTCACAACCAGCTCAATGAATTCATAACTTAATGTTCTTAAATTCACAACCAGCTCGATAAATTCACAACTTAATATTGTTGAATTCACAATCAAATCTATGAATTCACAACTACTTGAATTCACAACCAAAATAAATTATAGTTGTGAATTAAATTCAGGTTGTGAATTCGACTGATTGTGAATTCACAACCAACATAAATCTGGTTGTGAATTAAATTTTGGTTATGAATTCGTTTGGTTGTAAATTCACAACAAAAAAATTCTGGTTGTGAATTAAATTTTGGTTGTGAATTAAATTTTGGCTGTGAATTCGACTAGTTGTGAATTCACAAACAAAAAATTCTGGTTGTGAATTCACAATTCACAACCAGTGTGAATTCACAACCAAAAATTTTTTTGGTTGTGAATTGCGGGATTTTTTAAAGGGGTGATGTAAAGTGGACATTTTTTTAATTTTTAATGTGAAGGGCATTTTGGTAACAGTGGACATTTTTTAAGTTTTTTATTTTAGTGGACATTTTTTATCTTTACAATATGAAAGTGGCCATTTTAAAAATCCACTCAAAAAAGAATCATTACTAATATACATATATATAGGGAGAAGATTCATATAGAATGATAAGTATTTTGAGAATGAAGAATTAATCTTGTCCATCCATTTAGGCATATCCCACGGTTTACATAATTAACTTATTTTAGATTATTAATTTTATGGAAGGTTAATTATGTAATTACGTATTTTATTCTAACCGTATATTCCTAATTTATCTGAATCACATCTATTTAATTTTGGGAAGTTAAGTAACCCATATTCATGATGCAATATTTTAATATTTTATTCCTTGTATATTCAACAAGATAGATATTGTGATTGGCTTATGTGCTCATGAAAATGACAAAGATTTTGTTGGGTATGTAAAGAGATGAGTGGTAAACTTTCCTTTTAATTAAGTTTGGACATGTACGAATTCATAAATATTTAGAAAATTTAAAGGTGTTCGAATATTAGTCGACATTCCTATGTTTAGTTTTCTCCTTTTTTAGTCTTCTATTTTTTATACACAAAAACTTAAATGAGCGCCGTGTATTTTTTGCGCTCACATGGTGCGCGTTGAATTTAATATATATTGAAAAGAAAAAATTAATTGTCGCTACCGCTGGACAACCTGTACTCCTCTCTCTTCTCTCGCTCATCATCTTTCTCTTCTCTCTCAAAGGAACACGCAAACAACGCCGCTCTGTCCTCCTCCTTCTTCGCCGGCGGACTCAAGGTGAAGTTGCTAATGTCTACGGCGGCTCCAGTCGGGCGACCGCCCGCCGATTTTAAGCGAGAGGGAGATGGTGAAGGCGCCGGCCTTCACCGATTGAGCCTTGAGGGCGGAGGCGGCGGCGTTGTGGTTGCAAAAGAGTAAGCGCAGAAGATGTTGGAACGGGGAATTCATCCTATTCGGGTTGCGGAAGGCTATGAGATGGCTTCAGAAATCTATGTTGGTTTGCTGTTTTTTTAAGTGATACTTTTAATATATTTGAATGACACTGTGTTTTTAGTAAATGACAATATCTGGATTAATAAATGACACTTATAATATATGTAAATGACACCATATACATTAATAGATGAAACTATGATCCCTTTATATGCTCATTTATTCCCTTGTCTGTCCAATTTATTTCTTGATGAGAATTCGTAAAATTATTGATTTCAAAATGTAGTTTCTGGATGCGTTGTACAAGAGCTCGCTGGAGAGGCGGCAGGAGTCTCCCGTTGTGCACCTGACTCACCTCACCCGACAAGATGAATGTAATGAATCTGCTGGTATTGGCTTTGAGTTTTTGACTTTGATATTTGGCATAATTGTTCTAATTTTTGACACTATTCTTATATGTAAATGATACTCCCTCCGTCACACCAGAGAAATTGACTCCATTTATGCAACTGTTGTTTTTTTTTTTTTTTCAATTTTATATGATCAATGGTATGTGCTTTGCTTTTCTTCCATTTTAACACTGGAAAATGACACGGTCAATGGACACTTTTAACAGTAAAAAATGACACGGTTTAGCTTAGAAAAAGAAACTTTTAAAATATCTAATGACATACTAAAATCTCATGGAGAGAAAACAATGACACTATCATTTATTTAAAATGAAACTATGAATGAACACTATAACCTTGCAAATGATAATTCTATAATTGACGCTAGTATGGCTACATAGCCCCGGGTGAGTTACTTCATTCTCAATCACAATCACAAATATATATAATAACTGAAAAGCTGAATGAAATGATGACATGACATGGTAGAATACGGGTACACCCTGAAAGTGGATGAGAAGAGCGACGTGTACAGCTACGGAGTAGTCAGCTGGTGACGGGGAAGAAGGCGGTGGAGGCGGAGTTCGGGGAGGCGGTGGATATTGTAGGATGGGTGAGAGGGAAGCGGAAGGTGGATGAAGCTCTGGATCCAAGTGTGGGGAACACCAAAGACGCTCAAGAAGAAATGGTGTTGGTTCTCAGAATTGCTCTTCTCTGCACGGCCAAGCTTCCCAAGGACAGACCCACCATGAGAGACGTCTTAAGCATGCTCGCAGAGGCCAAGCCGCGCTCCACCAAAACCGCTGCTATTCACAACCCAGTCTTCACCTCTTCCACCTTTCATTTCTAACTTAAATCACTTCCTTTCATATCTATCTTTCTCTCCTTTTCTTTTGGGGGGAGTTTTGTATTTAAAATTAGGATCACAACAAATACAGATGCTTCCAATATAGGCATATCTTCTTCTTCTTCTTTTTAAAGTAGTTTGTAAGATAAAAAGAATTAAAGATGAGAATTGATCAGATGCCAAGGAACAAGCATATCCTCCCAGCCATTTTAAGTTAATATTCCATCCTGTTTAAATCAGTAGCCAACAATTCATTTTATAAATGACACTACTTGTAATAATTGACATTATAACCTTGTAAATGACACATTTTATAATTGACAATATTCGAATAAACTACTTATAATAATTGAAACTATTCATAAATATAAATGACACTACTTGTCAAACGACACTATTAATACATTGAATCGACACTGTGATTTTGAAATTGATACTATAACATTTTAAAGACATTTAAAATGACACTTTAAGATTTAGAATAACACTTAGACATTTTGAAATGCACTACAAGATTTCAAATGACACTTTAATATTTCAAAGACACCACTCCAACTTGTACTGTCATTTGAAATCTTGTAGTGTCATTTTTAAATCTTATAGTGTCATTTGTAATGTCATAGTGTCATTTTGAATTGTAATAATGTCATTTGAACTGTCATAGTATCATGTGAAATGCCATAGTGTCATTCGAAGTGTCTTTGAAATGTCATAGTGTCATTTGAAATCTTATAGTGTCATTTTAATTGTTGAAGTTTCATTTGAAATGTTGTAGTGTCATTTGAAATCTCGTAATGTCATTTAAAATCTTGTAGTGTCATTTGAAATGTCATAGTGTCATTTCATAGTGTCATAATGTTTAGGGTTTAGTGTCATTTCAAATGTAGTGACATTTGAAATCTTGTAGTGTCCTTTAAAATGTCATAGTGTTATTTGAAATCTTGTAGTATCATTCAATTGTTGAAGTTTCATTTGAAATGTCATAGTGTTATTTGAAATCTTGTAGTGTCATTTCAAATGTCATAGTGTCATTTGGAATCTTGTAGAGACATTTGAATTGTTGAAGTGTCATTTGAAATGGTATAGTGTCATTTGAAATGTCATAGTGTCGTTTGAAATCTTGTACGTAGTATCATTTGAAATCTTCTAGTGTCATTTGAATTGTTGAAGTGTAATTTGAAATGGCGTAGTGACATTCGAAATGTCATAGTGACATTTGAAATCTTGTAGTGTCATTTCAATGTCATAGTGTCATTTTTAAATCTTGTAGTGTCATTTGAAATGTCATAGTGTCATTTGAAATCTCGTAGTGTCATTTGAAATGTCATAATGTCATTTAAAATGTCGTAGTGTCATTTGAAATCTTGTAGTGTCATTTGAAATATCATAGTGTCATTTGAAATATCGTAGTGTCATTTGAAAGTTTGTAATGTCATTCGGAATGTCATAGTGTCATTTGAAATCTCGTAGTGTCATTTGAAATGTCATAATGTCATTTAAAATGTCATAGTGTCATTTGAAATCTTGTTGTGTCATTTGAAATATCATAGTGTCATTTAAAATCTTGTAGTATCATTTAAAAGGTCATAGTGTCATTTGAAATATCGTAGTGTCATTTGAAAGTTTGTAATGTTATTCGGAATGTCATAGTGTCATTTGAAATCTCGTAGTGTCTTTTGAAATGTCATTTGAAATCTTGTAGTGTCATTTCAAATCTTGTAGTGTCATTTCAATTGTTGAAGTTTCATTTGAAATATCATAGTGTCTTTTTTTCAAATGACATAGTGTCATTTGAAATGTCACAGTGTCATTCAAAGTGTCTTTGAAATGTTATAGTGTCGTTTGAAATCTCTTTTTTATAACATTTGAAATGTTATAGTGTCATTTCAAATGTCATAGAGTCGTTTGTATGTCGGAATAGTGTCATTTGAAATGTTATAGTATCATTTGAAATCTTATAGTGTCATTTGTATGTCGGAGTAGTGCCATTTGAAATGTCAATGCGGCATTTGAAATCTTGTAGTGTCATTTAAAACGTTATAGTGTCATTTGGAGTAGTATCATTTGAAAGGTCAATGTGGAATCGAAATCTTGTAGTGCCATTGAAAATATTATAGTGTCATTGAAAATCTTGTAGTGTCATTTGTATGTTAGAGTAGTGTCATTTGAAATGTTAAAGTGACATTTGAAATCTTGTAGTGTCATTTTAGGATATATGTGTCATATCAAATCTTATTATGTTATTTGAAATCTTATAGTGTCATTTGAAATGTCAAAGTGTTTTTCTAAATCTTGTAGTGTCATTTGAAATCTTATAGTGTTGTTTGTATGTTGGAATAGTATCATTTGAAATCTTGTAGTGTCATTTGTTTGTCGGAGTAGTGTCATTTGAAATGTTATTGTGTCATTTGAGATGTCAATGTGACATTCGAAATATTGTAGTGTTATTTGAAACGTTGTAGTGTCATTTGAAATGTTAAAGTATCATATCAAACGATATTTTTCTTACTAAATGAAACTTTTAATATAGAACAAAAAAAAGAACAAATGATACTATTTTTCTTACTAAATGAAACCTTTAATATAGAACAAATAATACTATTTTTCAAACTAAATGAAACCTTTAATATAGAACAAATGATACTATTTTACTAAATGAAACCTTTAATATAGAACAAATGATACTAACAAAAAAAAGAGCGAAACTTTTAATATCATTTATTAATGATACTATTTTTCTTACTAAATGAAACTTTTAAATATAGAACAAATGATACTATTTCTTTACTAAATGAAACCTTTTAATATATAAAAATGACACTATAAAAAAGAAAAAAAGAAACAAAAACAATAAATTTGAAAAAAAGAAGAAATAAAACAGAAAAAATTCGCATAAAAAGAAAGAAAGAAATAGAACAATTTTTTTTTTAAAATTTAGCAAAGAAAAAAGAAATAAAAAAACAAATTTCCCACAAAATGATACTATTTAGATATAAAAATGACACTATAAAAAAGAAAAAAGAAACAAAAACAATAAATTTGAAAGAGAAAGAAAGAAATAGAACAGCAAAAAAAAAAAAAAATTAGAAGAAAAAGAAAGAAATAAAAAGCAAATTTCCCAAAAAATGACACCATTTGGATATAAAAGAAAGAAACTACCAAAAAAAAAAAAAACTACAAATATTAAAAGAAAGAAACTACAGAAAAAAGAAAGAAACTACAAGTATTAAAAGAAAGAAACTACATACTTAAAAGAAAGAAACTATAAGTATTAAAAGAAAGAAACTACATACTTAAAAGAAAGAAACTATAAGTATTAAAAGAAAGAAATTATAGAAACAAGAAAGAAACTACAAGTATTATAAGAAAGAAACTACATACTTAAAAGAAAGAAACTATAGAAAAAATTAAAAACTGAAAAAACAAAAAAAAAAGAGAAAAAACGTATATATACATGTCAAAAAAGTGAGAAAAATAGAAAAAGAAAGAAACTACAAGTATTAAAAGAAAGAAACTACATACTTAAAAGAAAGAAACTATAAGTATTAAAAGAAAGAAATTATAGAAACAAGAAAGAAACTACAAGTATTATAAGAAAGAAACTACATACTTAAAAGAAAGAAACTATAGAAAGAATTAAAAACTGAAAAAACAAAAAAAAAGAGAAAAAAACGTATATATACATGTCAAAAAAGTGAGAAAAATAGTGAGAAAAATGTTAAAATATCAAATGCATGCGCTGGGATTTGAACACCCACCCTAGCGCCTATTGAAAGGCCAAACCAACTGCACTAGCTTCACAACTATGACTAATCCCATTCATTTTATGTATATACTAAATTAAAGAATCCAATTTTTTTTTAATATATAAGTTTGACCCGGATCTGGGTCGGGTCTCACCCAAGATCCGCGCTCACTGTATGAGCGCACAGTTTCTTAGGCGCGCATGTAAGTCCATCCCTTTTTTATACTATTTTAAAGGTGTTCGAATACTAGACGAGATGAAGCGCAGTCTGGTGATAAGACGCTTCTCCTCCAACCAATAGGTCGGGGGTTCGAGTCACTTAGAAGGCTAGAGTGTGAGTGTGTTTTTTCTTTCTTTGGGTGTAACAAATTTTTAATAAAAAAAATATATATATATATATATATATATATATAAATTTTTATTGTTCGATTATATTGAGACAATTAAGGAGGTTTTAATGAGGCATGACCCTTAGTTTTCATTTTGTGCTTTCAAGGATTTTTTTTTCTTTCGTTCTGTTTTTATATATCAACCATAATTAAATAATAATGATTAAATAAATTTTCATAAATAAATCCAATTATTCAAGTGAAATTCAAGCAAAGTTATTGTTTGTGTCCTTAGACAATGTTGATTTTCAAGGTTAATTTTTAATGTTTGAAAAACCAGGTGTAATGAATCAAGAATTAGTAGCCCGAATCACTTTGACTTAAGGCTAGTTTCAAAAGACTTATTTATTCAAGGTACGAAGGTTTTTGAATGTTTTACAGTTGTTCATTCAGGAATTGAGATGTGACATTTTGTTTGCTAAATGATTAGGTGATGAGCGTATCGAGTTCACGTTTAATACACAGTATGTGGAGTTTTTGGAAGTTGCTAGTTGTGTTAGCATCGATCGTAAGTCTTTATTACTTCACTTCAGTTAGTGGATTATTTATTTTGAGTGTGGCTCTCCAAATGTAGGTGTGTTATAAATAAATTGGATTATCAATTTTTTATGTCATTTTTGCAACTTTTATTTATTTATGCTCGTGTGATTGTTTCCGCTTCATATATATATCACTCTCTACAAGACTACAACACATGTCTCACCACATATTTCACAAATTAGCTAATTTTTTGAAATGACTCAAATCATTTGACTTACTAATTAAAATGGAAACATCTTATGAATTGAGCTTATAACTTGATTATTAATATCATGTAAACTAATATTGCCTCTATCCCATAAAAAGAATTACATTTTCCATTTTCGTATGTTCCATAAGAAAGTATCACTTTCATTTTGGGACATGACCTTACTTTCTTTTTAGGGGTAATTGCCTGTAAATTCCTAACGTTTACACGGAATTGGTTTTTGCACCTTTTTTTTTTATTTTTCTTCTTTTAAATACCTAACCTTTCATTTTTGTCTGAAATTTGTCCGGTGACCGGTTTTTACTGACACCGGCGCCGAAATGCCACTGTGGTAGCCGGAATTGATGAGGTGGCAGCAGGAATTGACACCTAAATATATTTTTTACATGTGGCAAAAAAATAATAAAAAAAAACAAAAAATTCCAAATCATCATTTTCCCCAACCTAATTCACCTCTCCCCCCTTCTTCCCCTTTCCCCCCACCCGCTGCCGCCGCCGCCGCCGCCATTCACCGCCCCCTGCCTCTCGACGCCGGCCGGATATCACTCCACCGGTGTAGACTTTGCAGACGACCAAAAACCCCAGGTCGTGACCACCCGCTCCACTGGATCTCGCTCCACCGCCATGGCATACTCCAGCCGCCCCCTCCACCTCTCTAGACCTCGCCGGCCTTCTCCTCCCCCTCCCCTCTCTGAAATTTTGGCGACAGCAGCGGCGAAGCCCTAAATCCCCAAATCCGACCCCCACCTCGGCACCGCCACTTCCCCCTCCCCCTCCCCAGACCGCAACGGCCAAATTCTTCCTCAACAGACGGGCAACAGTCAACAGAGGCACCTCCGCCTCCGCCTCTCTCCCTCCACACTAGCACAACTCCCTCTCCGCCGCCCGCACCAACATATCCAAAATCCAAAAACTTAGAAAACCAAAAATTCGAATTCACCATAAAATTGCATAATTTAAAAAACTCAGACGCTGAATTTCGTGCGCTGCATCGCTGCTGAAGTCCGGATTTCAGAGCTTGGATTCGAAGAAAACAGAGGGGGCTCGACTCTTCTCCCTCAAATTGTGTGCTTCTGTTTGGGAGTGGCGGTGGAGGGTGAGGGAAGGCGAGGGGGCGGCGGTGGTGGTGATGGCAGAGGGTGGGGAAAGGGGAGGTGGCGGCGGTGGAGGTGGCAGGGAGCGGCGCCAGTGATTGGTTTGGGGTGGGGGGAAGGGGGAAAACGGAAAAGATGATTGGGGGGGGGGTTCCTTTTCTTTTTCTTTTTCTTTTTAATTTTCTTTCCACATGTATTTTTTATTTTAAATTTCTTTAGATATTTTTTCCATATGTCACAAAAGTGCCACCATGTTAATTTTCGGCTGCCACCTCATCAATTCCGGCTGCTACAGTGGCATTTCCGGCGCCGGTGTCAGTAAAAACCGGTCACCGGACAAATTCCAGACAAAAATGAAAGGTCAGGTATTTAAAAGAAGAAAAATAAAAAAAGGTGCAAAAACCAATTCCGTGTAAACGTTAGGAATTTACAGGCAATTACCCCTTCTTTTTAATCACAACCATTCATTTCTACATAACCCCATAACAATTCAACCACAACCACTAATTTAATTCCACTCAACACAATTATCTACCAATTTTTTTTTTAAACTTGTGTCATCTCCAAGTGATATTCTCTGATGTGACGAACGAAGTATAATTTTTTTTGAAATAACTTAATCATCTGACTTACTAATTGAACTAGAAATATCTTATGAATTGAGCTTAACTTGATTAATTGTTAATATCATGTAAACTAATATAAGTAGACTACGATATCACTTACTAATTGAACTCGAAACATCTCATGAATTGAGCTTAACTTGATTGTTAATATCATGTAAACTAATATCGCAAACTCTAGCGTACGGTTGGTCTGACGGTCAAAGGGGTCTGATCCGTCGTGACTCGACCCGTACTGAACGTATGTATAGCAGTTTTGAGAGACAATAACCAAAGTTGAATTGTTATGCAGCGGTAATAAATTGCACCTCGCTTCCTATCCAAATTAAGGTCATAGGTTCGAAACCTAATTGCTACACCATTTTCTTAGTTTCGTTTTTAGTATACTTTCTGTTAGTTTGTGAGGGTTTTTTTTTTTTTCTTCCTATTTTTCGTTTTGTTTTCTTTGTTTTTGTTTTTCAGTATATTTTCTGTTATTTTTTTCATTTTTTTTCCTATTTTTCGTTTTGTTCTACTTCTTCTCAATTCTTTTACTATTTTTTTGCTATTTATTTATGAGAATTTGTACTTTTAGTTATTTGATCAAATAATTATTATTGTAAGAACAAGTAATCATTGATATATGTAATACTTTATATGTAATGACGTTAAATACTTATATTAACTTAAGTATACATTTGTGCGATCAAATGCATATCTTATGCTTATTAAAAGTAAATATTCTTATTAGGGTTCAGGATTTAGTGTCAGTGTTTAGTGTTCAGGATTAATTTAGGGTTTAGTGTTCAAGGTTTAAAGTTTAATTTTCAGGGTTTAGGGTTTAGAAAATATAATATTTTATATTGAATGAAGTTAAATACTTATATTAACATAGGTATACATTTGTGCGAACAAATGTATATCTTATGCTTATTAAAAGTAAATATTCCTATTAGGGTTTAGTGTTAAGAGTTTAGGGTTTAGCTTTCGGGGTTTAGGGTTTAGAAAATACAATACTTTGTATTGAATGAAGGTAAATACTTATGTTAATATAAATATACATTTGTTCAAACAAATGTCTACCTTATGACTATTAAAAATAAATATTCCTAGCTATTAGGGTTTAGGGTTTCACGAAAATTGTAATTTTTACTCACGAAAACTTGTAATTTGAATTATTTGGTCAAGTACGTAAGAAAAAATAACCATTGATATGAATAAATGTATATTTAAAAAAAAACAGAAAGAAATGAAAAAAATAGAAAAAAAGTAATTATTGTCTTAATTAAAAATAAGTATTTATATGAAGAAATGTAATATTTCAAAATTATTATTTTTTCACGATTATTGTTATTTTTACTCACGAAACTTGTAATTTTAGTTATTTATTGTCGTAAAAACAAATCACAATTGATATGAATAAAGATAATATTTTTTATCCGGGTCAAGTCAAGACGGATCCGATCCTTTACATGGGTGCAGTACTGCAGTTGACCACATAGGAGATCAACCCAACTAATATAAGTAGACATTACCGTCTAATCCCACTCATCTTGACGAAGAAAATTGTTGATTTATTCTTGGATGATTTACAAAAGGTCGCACAAAGCCAAAATTGGTGGGAATGGGATCGGATCTCTCGATTTTTCAAATAAATACGTTTGAGTTGGACTTTTCTTCCCATATACATTGTCACAGATTAATTAATTTTGGATGCATATGATATTTTTCAAAAGAGAGGACTTATTTAATTGTAATATATTCCTTTCCTTTACGACCAAATTCAGTATAAATAACTGCCCTCTCTGGCTAGAAAAGAGACACGAGCAACTATGAAAACTAAATACTCGTTTTGCTTTATGCTGCTGCTGGTTTTCGCTTTGGCGTCCCGTAATAATCTCCCCCCCCCCCCCCCTCTTCCCTATTTTGTCTCATTTATGTTTTCTAGTAGTCCATAGATATTAACCGATGGATGGAGAAAATTAATTTTCAAATGAGATTTTAATTTTTTACTCATAAAATAGTATTTTTTTTTCATAATTATGCATTTTTACTTGCAAAATACATATTTTTAACGTTATTCAGAGTTAACAGAATAAAATTGATTTTGTCTAATTGGCAGAAGAATCAGAGGGTAGTCCATGCGTTTCGGCGAGTTCAACGTTTAATGGTCCATGTGTGAACCACACAGCTCAATGCCAGCAAGCATGCGTCAATGAGGGTTACACCGGCAGCTTTTGCGGAGGCTCCGACGGCAACCGTTGTTTCTGCACCAAAAGCTCATGTCGTTAAGTTATGGAAACTTTATTGGAGATATACATATAGTATGCTCACTTCTATTATGGTAATATAAACTTCCACCGACACCATCACTTAATTTCATACCCGTTTGAGAATGAAATGAGTTTTAATAAAATGATTGAGTATATTGTAAATAGAATAAGAGTTTCATCTTTATGAGAGTTATAAAGTGTGAATGAAATTCAATGTACCACAATTTATGTCTCACTCTGTGTCTCACTTTTAATTTTATTTATTTTCTTATATATTTTTTCTTCAATTTCAACTTTGTATGCTTTTGTTTAATTTTGTGATTATTAACTAAGGTTTATTCCATCAATTTAGGGTATATAATTATTTTTTATCATTTAATTTTACTTTTATTAGCTAATAATAGGTTGATAAATTTAAAGTCATGGTATATACTTAAAAAAATGATATAAAAATCAAATATAATTCATAATATTATACTCCCTCCGTCCCAGCTTTTTGTATCCACTTTTAGTAGTAAATATTACTAAAAGTGGATACAAAAAGCTGGGACGGAGGGAGTAATAAATTTTATTTTTATAAAAAGTATTTTTAAAATAATAAATATAAGCATGGGACACAGTAACACACATAAAATTATTGAATATTGAATCTTATTCCTATAAAGTGATTAAAGTGAAGTACGTGAAGTAATTTTACTAAATAGAAAGTGACATGAAATTGACAAACAGACTAAAACTACAAAAAGGACATGACATTGGAGCCTTGATTTTTTTTTTTTTTTTAGTTTAACCAATCCCATTATATCTTAATCAATCAATTAAATTTTATTTAAAAAGTTAGATTAGCAATCCACATTTTATTATAACAGTTTTTTCGTATATATATATATATATATATATATATATATATGTTAAACCCGTCTAAAATTATTAAAAATCAAATATAATTCATAATATTATAATAAATTTTATTTTTATAAAAAATATTTTTAAAATACTCCCTCTGTCACAGCTTTTTGTATCTACTTTTAGTTGTAAATACTACTAAAAGTGGATATAAAAAACTGGGACGGAGGGAGTAATAAATATAAGCATGGAACACAGTAACACACATAAAATTATTGGATATTGAATCTTATTCCTATAAAGTGATTAAAGTGAAGTACATGAAGTAATTTTACTAAATAGAAAGTGACATGAAATTGACAAACAGACTAAAACCACAAAAAGGACATGACATTGGAGCCTTGATTTTTTTATTTTTTATTTAATTTAACCAATCCCATTATATCTTAATCAATCAATTAAATTTTATTTAAAAAGTTAGATTAGCAATCCACATTTTATTATAACAGTTTTTTCGTATATATATATATATATATATATATATGTTAAACCCGTCTAAAATTATTAAAAATCAAATATAATTCATAATATTATAATAAATTTTATTTTTATAAAAAATATTTTTAAAATACTCCCTCTGTCACAGCTTTTTGTATCCACTTTTAGTTGTAAATACTACTAAAAGTGGATACAAAAAGCTGGGATGGAGAGAGTAATAAATATAAGCATGGAACACAGTAACACACATAAAATTATTGGATATTGAATCTTATTCCTATAAAGTGATTAAAGTGAAGTACATGAAGTAATTTTACTAAATAGAAAGTGACATGAAATTGACAAACAGACTAAAACCACAAAAAGGACATGACATTGGAGCCTTGATTTTTTTTTTTTTTTTAATTTAACCAATCCCATTATATCTTAATCAATCAATTAAATTTTATTTAAAAAGTTAGATTAGCAATCCACATTTTATTATAACAGTTTTTTCGTATATATATATGTTAAACCCGTCTAGAATTATTAAAAAACTAAGTTAGTGCGTTTTTAATGTATACAAAATGAATGAAATAAATACCAATTGAGCTTATAGCTCTAACAAAACACAAAAACTTGGATGCAACTAGTTGCATGGTGCAATCGAGTTGCAACAGACCCAACTCAGCTCCGATTTGTGTCTGACCCGATCCAAATTATATATATAAAAAAAATCCCTTTTTTGACTTTTTTGTTGGAAGGAGACGGTTTTCTTGATGGGAGAAAAGAGGTCGTTTTGTTTTGTTGGAGCCATTTCTTGGAGGACATGTCGGCGAAGAGAGTCCGGAGTATGGATCCGGCCTTGCTGTGTGCCTGGACGTCAAGGCAATGCTAGTAGCTGCCGTGACTCCCTCACCCCTACTCCGTGTCGATTATACTTCGTTGAGACGACGGCCAGAGTTCGATGCGGATGCCGAAGAGAAGCTATTTTCTAATGTTACGGAGCCCGGGACGACAACATTCTCCCCGCCTACCACAAGTTCGGGTTTCGTTGGAGCTTAGTTTGATGGTTGTATTTCTGGATCTCATCGTGTAGTGTAGTTTAACTTATCTTTGCTTTTTTGTTTGAATTTTTCTAGTTTTCTGTGAGAAATTGGCATAGTGAACAAAGGCTCTTATTAGTGTTGGATTTAATTGTATACTGAAAGTATGAACTTTTATACTTGTATACAATGATTCATGAGTTCACTATCTGATCTTCTATCTGAATTGTTCATAATTGCAAATGTATGTCCTACTATATCTAAATAAATAGATTATATGGTGTGTTGTAGATCACAGAAGACCGTATAATTGGAATAACCTTATCAGATATAAAATTGATCACAGTCGAGACGACTCTAGGACGAGTTATTATTTTAGGTTGTAGTATAGATGGGAGTAGTTTGTCTTGCTACTTGTCTATATTGGTACGTGTAAACGTATTGATAGGATCACAGTGAGATGTATTCTTCTGTCTGACCTAAATGAAGAATCAAGATCTTACTGATTTAATGGGACCTAAATCCTAATAAGATTTCAAGTGTATATATCAATTTGTGTATCAATTTGATTTACTATGGGTGAGAGTTACATATTAACATGAGTACTCTGTATCCTGGGTGATTGCAATTTATATATGACATTTGATAATATGTATTAGGTGACCGAATCCGGTATAGGATGATGTCATCCGCTTAAGGAGCTCAAAAGGTTTATTGCACTAAACCCTGCAGGTTGATTAAGTTCACGTGCAATAATAAGATTGATTTTTGTGTTGGGAACTTAATGGAATATCTTAATCCTTGTTTTGATGATACCAAAATCCATAGACCTTAATTGTAATAGACTAGAACTGTTCGAACTCAAGTGTTAGAGTTCTTTTCTAGTTTAGTTTGTTGTTCTGAAGACTGAAGACTGAAGGACGAAGGACTGAAGACTGAAGACTGAAGTTGCCAACTGAAGTATCAGTTAAAGAATCAGTCCGTAACTGATTACTTAATGTGTGCCACATGGATTCAGCGGACTGATACTAAAGTCAAGTATCAGTTAAACATTCTTCCTTGGACTGAACCTCCAACGTTCAAAGGAAGTCACGTACTCCAAAAGTACAGCGCATTAAATACAGAGATCTTAGGATCATCCTTCTCTGCAGATGTCATTCCTATTTGGTGGCTACTTTATCAGAGACGTCGCATCTCCCGCTCTTCAACATAGCCATTCTCACCAAATAAGGAACCTCGAAGATTGAAGCCTCAGCCCAAATTCAAAAAGCTCTCCAATGGAAGAAATCTTGAAGATGTTCTCCGCCAACGGATCTATTCAAGACCTCTCCTATAAATAGCGCTCGAGGATCACTTCAATCTTCACCGATTCAACGACATAAGCTGAAACTCTGCCAAAATTATTTCTCAGCCAAAGCTTAACCTCTCCAAAGCTTGAATCGAAGACCAAAGCCAAAAATCAGTCACTGCTGATTAAATATATTCTCTTAGATCTTAGGCAAACCCTTGTTTACCTAAAGCCTAGGTCAAAACTAACTCCAAAGAACTTGTTCTTTGAAGTTTAGTTGGCAAGATTTCAAACCTCCCTTCGACCGATAGAATCGAGTGTTTGAGTTGAAAAGGAGTTCAGGAAGGTACTCTGACTCCGTGAGACCCTAGTGCCAGTTCGTGCTAGGAGTGAGAAATCCAACGCGAGTGAAGTGTTGGTACTGAAGATTGGATCTTCAGTTGATTCGGTTCTGTGCACCTGGCTAAGCACACGGATAGGTTTGCAGTGCACCCGTAAGCACTTGCAGAGTGAAGTTGTTGGTCTGATCAACCGACCGTGGATGTAGGAAGTGTTTTCTGAACCACGTAAAAATCTCTAGTGTTATTTACAGCTTTTAGTTTTACATTCCTACTTGTGCTCTTACAATTGATAAACTGAATACTGATTAAATGCAAAGAGAAACCTAAGACTAACAACGTGCTCAACAAAGGCTATTACAAAATAAAGTTATTTCCGCTGCGTATGTTATCAGTCTGACTGATCTATCATCTGATAGTCAGGAAGATTTATAACATCTCTATTTTAGCAAACTCGACTGAAGCCTTAACGTGCATCAGTTAAGTTCCAGTGACTTAACTGATAACTCATTACTGAAGAGTATTTCAGTATCAGTCGTCAACCCTGTTTGGTCAAAACTCTTTTCAGTTAACAGGCGTCTAAGTTTGAGTGTAAAGTTTCGTTTTGATCTCTATCTTGAGATCCCTCTGAATTTTCTGAAAAATAGCCTATAGGTGTATTCCCCCCCATACACCTATTTGAGACCCTCCGAACCTAACAATTGGTAATACTTAAGGATTAATAAGAAATTAATTAGTAGTATAAGTTGTCATAAGCTTAAATTAATTAATGAATGTTATATATCTTAAATACGGGGGTTCTATAAGTCTAAATACAAGCCCCGACTCATCATCGGCAATTAAGGGGTAAGTCAATATTGATTCTCTAGTGGAATGAATTAATATTTATGAATTAATTATGATCTGGGCTGATCATAAGAATTAATTCATTTGAGGCTCATCTTTATTACTTGTATTTTATCCCTGGGCTGGCCCAAATACTCCTGAGCCTAGTAGGAAAAAAATAGTCCAACTCTGTATTTATAATCATAAAAACACAGCAGCTTTCAGAACAGAATAGACCAGACGTACGTAATTTCATATTACAAAATTAGGTTTTATGTGAGAGTTGAGCAGCGCCTGTTGAGTGGGTGTTTTCTCCGGGGAATCCTCGAAGATCTTCGCCCATCCGACGCCGGGGATTGAGCGGGATACAGTCCAGAAGATCAGAGCTGGTGTCAGATTTTCGCAGGAAATCAACTTCTGGCAGTCTCCGAAGAACGGCCATAACTTCCTCTGCAGAACTCCGAATGAGGCAAAACAGGCGGCCACAGAAAGCTCTCTCAAAGAGGAAGAATTATTATTTTGGAAAATACGATTGGAGATTGTTTGAGGGGTCAAACGGTTCTTTGAAGTATTATGTCCTGTTCAAAAATTTATTGATGAATTCTTAGGAATTCTTCAGGTATTTCTGAACTCCTCTGTGCAACAATTAAATTAATAGGAGCATGTTAGGTTTAATCGATGTATGGTGAATTTAAATAATACAAGAGACGATCCTCGAGCATATCAAGTATTAATTAAGTTTAATATTCCTATAATTAGTTAGGGGCATAGTGCAGCAACGAATCTCTAAATTTGCAAAAAAAAAAAAAAAGCCATGCCATCATTGACTAGTTTTGATTGGTTTGTTGTTGACTATTATTTCAGAAAATTTGTAGATGTTGGATGGTAGTTTTAAATTGTGGGATTGAACATAGAAATACTTCCTTCTACTTGATTTATAAATTGGGAATGGCATTTGGGGCTGGATTATGACCTCACTCTACTTGATAAATAATAGTCCAATTTTCATCCATCACAAATAAGCCATATATATAGACAAAAACTAAACCTAGTCTAATAAGGAAACAACTTAAAACAAACTCTAATCAGCCAAACAAGGCCCTTATTCGCTAATTTTCGTGCATAACAAGCCCTATATATAGGGTATGCGAAAACCTAACCAAACTAGGAGAATAAACATAGAAAATAACTCCTAATCTAATAAGGAAACAAATCCTTAGTCAAAATAAGGTATAAAACTCAAAACTGACTTGACTAAGGCCCAATTTCAGCCACCCTAATATATACCACGCAAATAATAAAATAAAAAATAAATAAAAAACTTGATTAAATCAGCCCACATATGCAACGTAACTTGGGCCTACATGGCATGCATCATTCCCCTCCTCTTGAAAGGTATTTGTCCTCAAATCTAAGTCGTCAATTCAAATATCGGGATTAAAAATCAGATCTTCATTTCTTGCAAGAAACGACTGTTGGACCATAGCTTTCCTTTCGTTAGTTTAGTTTTTAGCTCTGTTTAGATTCAATCTGACTTGAGTATGACTGGAGCCGATTTGATGTATATGGTGGAAGAGATGCGAAGAAGCCTTTCCATGAGAGGTTATATCGAATTGAGCAATCTCAACAGAAACCGGCTCAGAATTTTCTTCAGTCAATTAGGTGTACTTGAAGGGGTCTTATGAAAGAAGAAAAATCTTGCGAGGAAGACTTCGAGAATTCTCACCGACAATTTTATGGCAGCAAGAAAATGCGAGGTGGAGCAAGGGATCGCGAGGTTCAAGAGAAGTCAGAGTTAGATCCGAAGAAGAAGGGTGATGGACAAGGGAGAAAAGCTATGGTCCAACAGTCGTTTCTTGCAAAAAACGAAGATCTGGTTTTTGATCCCGACATTTCAATTGACGACTTGGATTTGAGGACAAATCCCTTTCAAGATGAGGGGAATGATGCATGCTATGGAGGCCCAAGTTACGTTGCATATGTGGGCTGATTTAATCAAATCTTTTATTTATTTTTTATTTTATTATTTTCGTGGGTTATATTAGGGTGGCTGAAATTGGGCCTTAGTTGAATCAGTTTTGAATTTTATACCATGTTTTGACTAAGGATTTGTTTCCTTATTAGATTAGGAGTTATTTTCCATATTTATTCTCCTAGTTTGGTTAGGTTTTCGCATACCCTATATATAGGGCTTGTTATGCACGAAAATTAGGGAATAATGGCCTTGTTTGGCTGATTAGGGTTTGTTTTAAGTTGTTTCCTTATTAGACTAGGTTTAGTTTTTGCCTATATATATGGCTTATTTGTGATGGACGAAAATTGGACTATTATTTATCAAAACTGTGAGTTTTATTCTCTCTTGACAGTTTTCGAATTCAACCAACCGAGAGTTTTCGAATTCAACCAACCCTCGTCGGGTGTCATTCATCGTCCCCGAGTTGTTGCGTCAACATCACGTTGGGGTATAGAGAATTCTGACTCAACCCAAAACACCTAAGAGATTGACTCGCAATCGTACGAGGTCGTCCTAGTGTAATAAGCTCACCCAAGTCGTCTCTCAAGGAAGGCTAAGCAGGGCTTTAATTGTATTACTCACAAGAAACGGAAAGGAAACCTAAACACTCTAATCGGGTAGTTGGGTCTGGCTCTATCTCGCACTCTAATCACCAAGACATAAACGGAAGAAAGCAATAAACATTAACTAATGCAGTAGACATGTAACAACTAAGAACATAGAGATTAAACATTAAACCTATCAACTAGGGTTTAAATCTAGTACTCTAGACAAAACGATCATAAACTCATAACAACAATTAATTGCTACCTAGGCATGAAAACTAAAGCAAGCATCAAATTCAAATTCAAAGATAGCTTTAATCACCATAAGAGAGATTCCTAATCATTCACAATTAAGAGAAATCTGTAGGCAAACACAACGAACCAACGAAGCTCATAAATTATCAAGATTCAACCACATCAAGGAAAATAATCTAAGATCATCACATTCTTCAAAAGCATAAGCGAATAAAGAGACAACCAAAGGATTAAAATAAACTTAAGAGAATCAAGCGAGTTCTTACGAAACGTAGCGATCAAGTAAACTAATCCGATGGAAAGTTGATTGACATAAACGGTGATCCAATGAATCCAAAAGCATATGTTAATGTTTTGAAATCTCTAAAAAACCAAGGAGAAAGTGTGGAAATCGCCCTAGAGGCTGCTGGAATCAGGATCCTCGCCAAAAACCCTAAAAAAGGATTTTAAACCCCTTGAAACGTAACTGCCGAAAAACGTGGGCGGCGGCCGCCTGGGAGGCGGCGGCCGCCGCGCTACGGCGCCGCCGCCTACCCCCTTCGCAGCTCTTCTCCAATCAGCAACAGGCGGGCGCCGCCAGGCGGCGGGCGGCGCCGAGGCGGCGGCCGCCGTGAGGCGGCGGTGGCTGCTCCAATGCTCTTCAAAACGGCCTCCAAAACTTCTAAAACTCGCCCGAGAACCAGATAACCTGCAAGTAACACCCAAGAGCACAAAAGATGAACGAGCAAGTAAAAGAAGATACTTTAAGGCACAGAGCATGCTCGAAAAAGTGCTAAAACATACAAAACGAACACTCAGAAATGAGGTAAACAACCCCCCCACACTTAATCATTTGCTTGTCCTCAAGCAACACCCAAATCATCAAACGAGAATCACTTGTGATCTTACTCACCAACAAATCTCAAACCAATCCATGTCCCTCAAGATTTCAACATTCCCACAAAGTGTCCAAGGTTAACGCTTAAACATGCAACAACAAGATAATACAATTTAATCCGATCAGACCCAGTTCTCCGCTAGGAGCGAGCTTCCTAATGTAATCGCCTTTACAATCAAATCACATTCATTCTCTTCGCTTCTCCCTTTTTTTTTTTTTTTTTTTTTTTTGGAACTCGTTATTTTTGCTCTTGACAGATAAGCCATAATTCACGAGATTACAACATTTGGAGGTGATCCAAAGTGTTCTCGCGTGGTTTCCCTTGCTCATGACTAAACATCAGCGGAGCAGAGACCAAGAGCTATCAAGAACTCAATAACAAACCCGAATTCACCAAATTTCAAAAGAGATAAGATATTAGGCAATTACAATGAAAGCACTCCTCCTAGCATCTACCGGACAAATCACATCAAAAATTGCTCATCAAGGTGTTGCACCCAAAACGTTAATCCAACAAGACACTATGCATGAATAAATCAATCAAAGTGGACAAGGACAACAACCCAACAAACACAAAACCAAGATCACAAGGGACTCTTGCCAGAAACAAAGGTGCACTCAAAAGCAAGTAAAAGAATCATAGTAGGGGGGGCCATTTGCTCAACAACAAACAAGCAAAGTAACACAACGTGGGAACCAGTCGTCCCAAGCACCCAAAGAAGAGACACCTACATCCCCCCCCACACGAAAATAGGCGCTGTCCTCAGGGCAAAATATAGACAAGAATAGAAGAGAGCTTCCCTGAAAAGAAGTGCAACCACGGAGTCAGCGGTGGAGGAGAAAAGCGGACCAAAACGGCGAGCTGCAAAGACAAAACAAAGCAAACAAACCAAACATGAAGAAGAGAACGAGAAAAGACAAAGAAAATAAAAAAAAAATGTACAAAGGGAACGGAGGAAGGTCAGCTCACAGTGGCCCCGAAGGCGGGGGCGGAGGGTGGTGGAACTGGTCGCGATGCTGCAAAGAGAAGGCCGCCCACTGTGCTTGGATTGCCTGAAGACTGTCATCATTAGTGGCCAGGTGCTGGTTGTAAGAAACCATGCGGGTGTCGAAGGTGGACACCTGGGTGCGTAGATGCGACATCTCCCCAGTTAAGGAGTTAAGTTGGCCATACATATGGCCCATCTGTGTCTGCATCGGGTGAACATGGCCCTCAAGGTTGTCCAGATGACCATAGAAGTCATCCATTCGGCCATATAACCCGGTCATTGTGTCCTGCACTTCATCAAAGCGCTGGAAAACATCTTGACGGAACCGGCCCAATGATGAATCAAAGTGAGCCTGAAACTGGGCAAACGCGTCAGAAGGACCAGCAGGAGGGTCATAAGTATATGTAGGTGGCAGGTATTGGATCATCCTCATAAGCTGCCTCCTCCTCTGCAGCGTCAGCATCGGGCACAGCACGCGACCTAGAAGAGGTCGCCCCCAAGGTCCGGGTTTGCAAGAAGGCACGGACCAGCGGACGCTGCGACTGGGGAATGATGGAAGAATCTGCGGCCACAAAAAGTTTCAGCTCGGCAAGATCAATAGGCCGGGGTGCAACGATTGTCTGAGAAGCCGGGACAGCTGTCGCAGGAAAAAGGGAGAAGTGGAGAGCAATGGCTGTGACAACTGGACTAAGAGAAGGCATGAAACTCTCACGTCGAGCCATGAGGTCCATCTGATTCCACATGAAGGTGGTGGCGTCAATTTTTCTCTTATGCAACGCACACCACAACAAGTAGACTTCCGAGGAGTTGACCTTGTTTGCCTGTTCCTTCCCGAAAATGCAAAAAGCGAGGAACTTATGTAAAATGCCGAGCTCGGCATCCTTCAGAAAACCACTTCGAGCACCCTGAGCGGTCCAGTTATCAAACCCAGTAAGCTCTCGCCAAGCTTCGTGCGCCATCCAATTGGTTGGCTTATTTTTCAAGGGACAATGATGAAAGCCAAAAATCTCCATCATTAACTGGTAAGAAAGGATGATGGGTTGGCCGAGAAGGCGACAATGGAGTTGTGATCTATCGGCAGTGAAGTTCAAAGTGCAAAGGAACTCTAGAGTTAGCGGCTCGAGACCGGGATGAGACGTTTTGGCATACTTGAGGAGGCCAAGCTGCTGAAGATATGTCTCAATTTGCTTATCCACCTTCAAAGTTCGCAACAAGGGCCACTGCAAGAAGCGGGGTTGGCTAATTGTCTTGTTCTTGAGTTCCTTATACCTCGTACCTTCCCATGCTTCAAAGATTGCGAAGGGGGCGCCATAGAGATGCCGACAATCCTCCCGTGGTGTAGGAGGGCGAGGAATGGGCGAAGAGTTGCCCCGCGCTTCGATGTCGGGGTCAGAGGTGCCAATTGCCCGGCGCTTAGCACGGCGAGACATAACGTCGGCTGGCAGAGCCGCAGAATGCTACAGGCGGCGGTGGCAGGCAGGCGGCGGCGGCCGTAGCAGGGCGGCAGTGGCCGTTGGGCAGCGGTGGAGGGCTCAGCAGCGGCGGCTGCGGAGGTGCGAGGAGGATGGTGGCTGTTGACGCTAGAAGGCGGTCGGTGGTGGTGAATGACAGTGGGAGGGTGGTGGTTGGGGTGGGGTGGCGGTGGTGGGCTGCGGTGGTTGGCTCAGCAGCGGCGGCTGCGGAGGTGCGAGGAGGATGGTGGCTGGTGGTGGGCTGAGGTGGGGAGTGAGGGTTGTAGTGATGGTGGCGGCGGTTGTGGCGGTAGCCGGAGTGGTGGTGACGGCGGTGGGCTGAAAGGTGGATGCGAGTAGTATGGTGGGGAGTGAGGAGAGGTGCGGCTGGGGGGGTGGGGAGGGAAAAAGTGGGCTAGGGTTTAAAAGGGGCTGGGCTGACGGGCCGGGCCGAGTCGGGCTGATTGGGCTGGTTGGGCTGGGAGATGGCGGCGGCCGCCTACGAGGCGGCGGTGGCCGTGTGCGGCGATGGCCGGGTAGGCGGTGACGCCCACTAGGGTGATCGCAGGAGGTAGCGGGCGGGCGCCGTAGGTGGGCGGGCGCCGTATACGGCGGGCGCCGGCAGGCGGCGGTGGCCGCCCCTGTGCGTTCAGAATTTCGCCCAACTTCTTAGTATCCCAACAAAAACCTGTACCACAATAAAAACAAGTCACAAACGCAGTAGAGCTCCCACAAAACGCGAATCACACAATTCCAAAAAAGATAACAAAAAGAAAAGAAAACAAAGGAAGGGAAAGAAGTGGGTTGCCTCCCACAAAAGCGCTCTAGTTATGGTCGAGAGCTCGACAAAAGGTAGGTCGGTTAAGAATCCGGATCATGAAGCACTTGTCTTTCTACCACAACGGAAGAATGATCATGCTCCAAGTAGGGCTTCACCCTATGTCCATTGACCGTAAATTGCTCATCTGTGCCTTCCTTGGTTAACACCACAACTCCGTGATTGAGCACTTCTTTGATGATGAACGGGCCAGTCCAACGGGACTTGAGTTTTCCGGGAAAGAGTTTCAACCGAGAGTTGAACAACAGTACTTTCATGCCCGGGTGGAAATCCTTTTGCACGATACGACGGTCATGTATTTTCTTCACTTTGTCTTTGTAGATGCGCGCATTCTCATATGCTTCATTGCGCAACTCGTCAAGTTCTTCCATTTGTAAGGCTCGGTGCTTCCCTGCGGATCGAAGGTCCAAGTTCGCGGCCTTGATAGCCCAATAAGCGCGATGCTCGATCTCGACCGGCAAATGGCAGGCTTTGCCATACACAAGACGGTAGGGACTCATCCCAAGAACTCCTTTGAATGCGGTCCGATATGCCCATAGGGCATCCGAGAGCTTGATGGACCAATCTTTGCGCGATGGTTGCACGGTCTTTTCAAGTATGCCCTTGATTTGATCCCGACCCTTGGCCAGGCGCTTGGTTCCTCCATCCAGAATTCTGCTGAGTTCGCCACCCCGAGTTGGAATTCTGTTGCCCTTGATTAAACATGGGCCTCTGTTCAAATTGAGGTCTCCCCTGGTATCCCTGAGCAGCATAGACCTCTGCCTCCCCTTCAGGTGTGAACTCCCCCATTCGGTGGCACTCGTTAGTCCCGTGGCTAAAATCGCCACAAATGCCACACCCTTCTGCTGGCGGTGCCTGAGCTGGCGGTGCTTGAACGGGTTGAGGCTCCACCTGATTCATTCTTAGATGCTGAACTTGCCTCATCAGGTCCGCTACTTGCTTCTGCAGCTCATTGTTTGGGGCTACAGCATTGGCTTCGACCCTCCTTCCTCTGACTGATTTCTGTTGAGAACTCGCGGCCAGTGTGTCGAATATCTCCTTGAGCTCATCAACTGTCTTTCGGGCAATGTTGCCCCCAGCGGTACTGTCCACCATGAATTGTGCCGTCTGAATCAATCCGTCATAGAAGAACTGCATCAACATGACGGGTGCTAACTGGTGCTGTGGGCACTGGCGGAGGAGCTCTTGGAATCTCTCCCAAGCCTCGTGGAGGGGCTCGTCAGCTCCTTGCAGGAAGTTTATTATCTGACTCCTAATCTCCTGAGTCTTGTGGTTGGGGTAGTACTTGAGCATGAACTTCTCGCACGCCTCTCCCCTATGTAGTGATGGAGTTCGGCGGCAAGGACAATAACCACGTTCTCGCCCGGTCCTTGAGTGCATAGGGTAGGCACTTGAGTCTCAACTGATCTTCGGTGAGGTCCAACAGAGGGAAGGTCTGCACTTGAGTGCAGAAATCACGGACGAACTGTAGGGCGTCCTCACTCGGCATCCCATGAAAGAGCGGCAGCAGGTTTGAGTCGTTTGGCTTCAAATTATAATTTCGGACAGCTGTGGGAAGCACTATCGCTGAGGTACTAGTGTTCCCGATGACCGGCCTGGAGAAATCTCCCATGTACTTCTCCGCCATGGCTTCTTGGTGAGGATTGGGATGAACTTCTTCTTCTTCTTGCTCACGCCCTTCGCCGTTCTCTAACGGATCTTCTAATTCCACTGAGCGTGAGTCCTCAAAGTCTTCCAGAATGGGGTTTGGAGTGATTCTCTCTTCACAGTCTTCCTCTCGAAACTGAGATTCCACAAGGTTTCTCGAACTGGACTCGGACTCCTCCTCCAGGCTTGAAAGGATCTCACGGGGTCGATGTATGTTGTCGTAGTAAGGTGCGAGCTTTCTCTTCAAGCTTCTACGTCCTTGCATACACAACACGAACAAACAAATCAAACGCACCGGAGGGAGAAAATAACCGAGTCAAAAGAAAGAAACAAAAATAAACACGGAAACAATGCAACACAATCAAATGCCTAAAGCCTTCCCCGGCAACGGCGCCAAAATTTGACTCAACCCAAAACACCTAAGAGATTGACTCGCAATCGTACGAGGTCGTCCTAGTGTAATAAGCTCACCCAAGTCGTCTCTCAAGGAAGGCTAAGCAGGGCTTTAATTGTATTACTCACAAGAAACGGAAAGGAAACCTAAACACTCTAATCGGGTAGTTGGGTCTGGCTCTATCTCGCACTCTAATCACCAAGACATAAACGGAAGAAAGCAATAAACATTAACTAATGCAGTAGACATGTAACAACTAAGAACATAGAGATTAAACATTAAACCTATCAACTAGGGTTTAAATCTAGTACTCTAGACAAAACGATCATAAACTCATAACAACAATTAATTGCTACCTAGGCATGAAAACTAAAGCAAGCATCAAATTCAAATTCAAAGATAGCTTTAATCACCATAAGAGAGATTCCTAATCATTCACAATTAAGAGAAATCTGTAGGCAAACACAACGAACCAACGAAGCTCATAAATTATCAAGATTCAACCACATCAAGGAAAATAATCTAAGATCATCACATTCTTCAAAAGCATAAGCGAATAAAGAGACAACCAAAGGATTAAAATAAACTTAAGAGAATCAAGCGAGTTCTTACAAAACGTAGCGATCAAGTAAACTAATTCGATGGAAAGTTGATTGACATAAACGGTGATCCAATGAATCCAAAAGCATATGTTAATGTTTTGAAATCTCTAAAAAACCAAGGAGAAAGTGTGGAAATCGCCCTAGAGGCTGCTGGAATCAGGATCCTCGCCAAAAACCCTAAAAAAGGATTTTAAACCCCTTGAAACGTAACTGCCGAAAAACGTGGGCGGCGGCCGCCCTGCGGCGGCCGCCACGCTACGGCGCCGCCGCCTACCCCCTTCGCAGCTCTTCTCCAATCAGCAACAGGCGGGCGCCGCCAGGCGGCGGGCGGCGCCGAGGCGGCGGCCGCCGTGAGGCGTCGGTGGCTGCTCCAATGCTCTTCAAAACGGCCTCCAAAACTTCTAAAACTCGCCCGAGAACCAGATAACCTGCAAGTAACACCCAAGAGCACAAAAGATGAACGAGCAAGTAAAAGAAGATACTTTAAGGCACAGAGCATGCTCGAAAAAGTGCTAAAACATACAAAACGAACACTCAGAAATGAGGTAAACAAATTCGTTCATCTATATCATTTCGTGGGTTAGATTCAGAGATTTTGGGATCTTCCATTATCTCTTGAGAGTCTTCCGTTTGCGTGTTTGTTTGAATGGTCTGGCAATGATCGTATCATAACCCCTCTATTCATATGCATAAATCTGCATCTACTGATAAGTAAGGGTGTGCATGAACGGCAAGAGGGAGGAACAAAGAGAAATTGAGTATAATGCCCTAATTAGAAGATTAATTTGAGTAAAAAATATCGAAACGATGTCGTTTAACAACAATTCGATATAGTTTAATTACCCAATGTTGAAACAACATCGTTTTTACTAAGACATTTGTATATACGCGTGGCATGTTAAATGACACGTCAGATTTCAGGATGCCGAAATTGAATTTATGGAAAAATTGAACGAGTTGCAAAGTTCATGATTTAAAATATAATTTTTTAAAGTTCGTGTATGTAGTGGGCAAATTTCATATAGCCCATTCGAGAAAATATTCGCGGCCCAAAACGTCAAGCCCAATCCAAAAAACTGAATTAATTTCAATTAATTCAGCCCGTACTCTAGGTTATCAAGGCCCATCGACCTTAACCCTAGACAGGGCAGCAACTTGGGGAAGAAGGCGGAAAACGGATTAGGGATATCGACCCCACAAATATCGAAACAACTAGGGTTGAGGGGGACGTGTCAGCAAAACCCTAGCGGTCAGGCCATCAGGGTATAAATAAAGACCAATTAGGTCAATAGAGGGACAGACAATCATTCGCACTCCAACACGTTCTCTCCACCTTCTCTCCCCACTCGCACTATTCTGCTTCCATGCTCTCAGCCTTAGGTTTTTCGGTGATCAGATCAACCGAGACAACCCAACGGCCCTCGCTCATTGCTCAATCGCCTTCAACTCCGTCGACTAGATCGACCCAATTTACTCTTTCATTTACTTTCAATTGCTTTCAATACGATTTTTATTAATATTGTTTACTAACTTGAGCGTCGGAGGCCCTTCCATCGACACCTCCACCGGTGCTCCAAGAAGGGCTCTAACGTTGTTCGTGTTTCAGGTTGCTAGTGCCCATCGTACCGGAAGACCCCGACGTCCTTATCCGTAATTGTTGGATCCATCACCAACAATTTGGCGCCCACCGTGGGGCCCTAGCAATCAAGCATTCCCGACGAACAATCACCGAGTTCTACCATGAGTACTCAAAACGACACACGCGACATGACCGATGCTCCCTCACAAACCGAGTTGTTGGCCCAAGTGGAGATAGGCGCCAAACTCAATGACCTGATGGACCAGATGGCCCAAGAAAGGGAGAGTCGGTTGTTGTTGGAAAAACAAAACCAAGAGCTACTCGCCCCACTGAATGCTCTCACCCAGATCCAAACGTTTCCGCCAATTCAAACGCAACGCCCTAATCGATTTCGGGTTCCTATTAACCCCATGATAGATATTGAGGATATCTCGCTTACACCCAATGGAATTGAGATCAACCAGATGACCCTTCATCCTCGGTAAGAAACAATAGATATTGTGATTATTATTGACCGTATCGCCCAAATGGGGTTTAGCTTTTACTTTCCATATTTGAAATATATCAACCAAATCACCCCTACTGGGCTTATCATGTCTTATCATACATTTAAAGTATTGGCTATGTTATCCCTATTGCCCTTATATTAATTGATATATGTTAAGCAAGTATATCAAGTTGCCCCTATTAAGCATTTTGTTAATTTACATTTGAGCAACAACCTAGTATCCCGTATCAAGCGGTACTCTTAAGTTTCATACATGAAAATCATTGAATCTATCGCCCTAAAGGGACCAAGTTTCAATTTTTTTATGCACAAGGGTTATCACCCCTATCGTCCTGTTGGGACCAATTCCTAAATTTTTATCTACAAGGGCTATTGCCCCTATCGCCCTGAAGAACCCAAATCCTAAATGTTCATGTACAAAGGTTATTGCCCTTATCGCCCAATTGGGTCCAATTTTTAAATTTTCATATATAAGGGCTATTACCCCTATCGCCCTGATGGACCCAAATCCTAAATGTTCATGTACAAAGTTTATTGCTCTTATCGCCCAATTGGGTCCAATTTTTAAATTTTCATACATAAGGGCTATTGCCCCTATTGCCCTGATGGAGCCAAATACTAAATGTTCATGTACAAAGGTTATTGCCCTTATCGCCCTATTGGGTTCAATTCTTAAATTTTCATATATAAGGGATATTGCCCCTATCGCCCTGATGGACCCAAATCCTAAATGTTCATGTACAAGAGTTATTGCCCTTATCGCCAAATTGGATCCAATTTTTAAATTTTCACACAAAACGGTTATTGCCCCTATCGCCCTGATGGACCCAAATCCTAAATGTTCATGTACAAGGGTTATTGCCCTTATCGCCCTGTTGGGTCCAATTCTTAAATTTTCATATATAAGGGTTATTGCCCCTATCGCCCCAACCCAAATCATAAATTTTCATATACAAGGGTCATTGCCCCTATTGCCCTGATGGGGCCAAGTCCTAAATTTTCATACATAAGGGTCATTGCCTCTATCGCTCTAATGGGGCCAAGTCATAAGTTTTCATGCACAAGGGCTATTATTGCCCCTATCGCCCTGTTGGACCCAAGTAATAAATTTTCATACATAAGAGTCATTGCTCCTATCGCCCTGATGGGGCCAAGTCATAAGTTTTCATGCACAAGGGCTATTATTGCCTCTATCGTCCTGTTGGGCCCGAGTAATAAATTTTCATACATAAGGGTCATTGCCCCTATCGCCCTGATGGGGCCATGTCATAAGTTTTCATGCACAAGGGCTATTATTGCCCCTATCGCCCTATTGGGCCCAAGTAATAAATTTTCATACATAAGAGTCATTGCCCCTATCGCCCTGATGGGGCCAAGTCATAAGTTTTCATGCACAAGGGCTATTATTGCCCCTATCACCCTGTTGGACCCAAGTAATAAATTTACATACATAAGGGTCATTGCCCTTATCGCCCTGATGGGGCCAAGTTATAAGTTTTCACTCATAAGGGCTATTATTGCCTTTATCGCCCAGTTGGACCCAAGCAATAAATTTTCATACATAATGGTCATTTTCCCTATCATCGTGATGAGGCAAAGTCATAAGTTTTCATACACAAGGGTTATTATTTCCCCTATCGCCCTGTTGGGCCTAAGTCCTAAATTTGCATACACAAGGGTCATTGCCTCTATTGCCCTGATGGGGCCAAGTCTTAAATTTTCGTGCGCAATGGTTATTACTCCTATCGCCCCGTTGTGACAAAGTCCTAAATTTTCATGTAGGGCTATTGCCCATATCGTGACAGCACTATTAATCCCTAAGCCCATCTCTTGAGATGAATCACCCTATTCACCTCGCCAGACCCCGATCTCCACTCCAGTAGGAATTTCTAACACGTTATCCTCATTCTCATCAACCAAACGTCGAGTCCTACTTGACGACCCGATTGATCCTTCCCGTGCACGTGACATAATAATCAAAGCCCCTAAAGTAGCAAGGATGAAGGCCATGTGAGTACAAGGACCGCCCCAACCCAATCAAGTAGTGTAAAGAATAATAAGAAGACGTTCATGCAATGGCGATTTACTCACATAAACAGGTACGACTCCATTGCCCAACATCATCTTTAATTTTGTAAGAACATGCTTGACCTTTACACTACAGTGGATATTGTGATATTATTGATCGTGTCACCCAAATGGGGTTTACCTTTTACTTTTCATATTCAAACTATGTCAACCAAATCACCCCCATCGGGGTTTATCATTTGTTATCATACATTTAAAGTGCTGGATATGTTATCCATTTGCCCTTATTTTAGGTTATATGTGTTAAGCATGTAGATCATATTGCCCCTATTGACCCCATGAGGCTAAGTCCTAATTTATTATGCTTAAGGGTATTGCCCTCATCGCCCTGTTGGGCCCGATTCCTAAGTTTTTATATGAAAATTATTATCCCTAATGATCCAATGGGGCCAAGTTTTAATTTATTTACACATAAGGGTATCGCCCCCATCGCCCCTGTTGGGCCCGATTCCTAAGTTTTTATATGAAAATTATTGTCCCTATTGATCCAATGGGGCCAAGTTTTAATTTATTTACACATAAGGGTATCACCCCCATCGCCCTGTTGGGCCCGATTCCTAAGTTTTTATTCATAAAAATTATTGTCCCTATTGATCCAATGGGGCCAAGTTTTAATTTATTTACACCTAAGGGTATCACCCCCATCGCCCTGCTAGGCCCGATTCCTAAGTTTATGATTCATGAAAACTATTGCCTCTATTGACCCCAAAGGGCCAAGTCCATATTTATGATAAGCAAGAGCTATTGCCCCTATCACCCTCATAGGGCCAAGTTTTAATCATTTATGCAAAAGGGTTATTACCCCTATTGCCCCGTTGGGCTTAAATCATAAATTCTCAACTACAAAGGCCATTTCCCCTATCACCCTGATAAGGTCAAGTCATAATATTTATAAGCAAGAGCTATGACCCCTACTGCCTCGATGGGCCCGAATTAGAAATTTTCATACATAATGATTATCAACCCTATTGCGCCTAAGGGGCGCACTAGTTCTCATACTTAGAAAAATTTAGCATGCTTCAACAAACAGTAAAAATGCAAATATTTACAACAAGCTTGGATCAAAATCAAGAAACAACAAACGAAGAATCGACTGAAGCTCAAAGCAAAATACGACAAAAATTTCTACTACCATGCTTGGAAGTTAAAATAACTACACCAAGAACATTCAAAGAAAGTGAAAAAGAAGCCAACCTCTTTTTATCTCCTCCAAAAAATCCTCTTTCTAAGATTTCACTCTCCCTCTTCAAGCTTCCAACTCCAAATGCTAAAAAATTTATGTGGGAGAAATAGGAGACATGTTCCCCTTTATTTATAAAAAATATTCGCACTTTAGGTTTTTCCCAAATTCTTAGCTATTTACTTGTTTCATCATATTAAAGTCCACACCTAAGACCCTCAACTGCCAATTCAATCCCATCGACCTATTGCTTCATTCTAATTTTACAAACCATCTTCTTGTGGCTTTGCCAAGGCTTTAACGCCCATGTCACCCATGTTGACCGCCTGTTATCTATTTTCATTATTCTAACATTATAAAGCAAAAGCAATGCAGTAAGGCTATATCAACCCCCTACGCCCTTGACGGCCTAAAAGTAAACACAATGCAGTAAAAATGCATCACCCTTTACACCCTTGACAACCTTGCCTGCTAATTTAATTCATACTCCATCAACCAAGGCATAATATAGCCCCTATCAACCCCATCAACGTGTTGCATCACAGACACCCACCTGCTGCATCAAAGATTCTAACTTTCAAGTATTGACCTTGTCAACCCTATCATCCCACAAATCTACACTGATCTCAACTCTAGAAACTTATAAAGAACACATGTTCATCCAACTTTTGCTTATCCACAAAATCAAAGCTGAAAACAAGAAATTCTATGTATGTGACAGCAAAATAAGAAAATTTTTATTCAATCTAGTCCAATCTCACAAGTGTTCATCTTACATTTCCATTCAGACCAAGAAAATGGGAAAATCAACAAAAAGAGAGGAAAAAATCAAACATTTCTACAATATTGCCTAAATTAACGAGAAGCTAACTCTCGCTGCCTTCTTCAAATTTCGTCGGACATCGCCGCCAGAACTAGCGGCATCAAATCCATCTCCCCGTGAAAGAAAAAATGCATCACCTATCCTGCCCTCGCCTTCCCTTAAAAACTCCGGCGGGCGTCTTCGTCTGGACCGCCGCCGCCCGAACAAAAGCCGGCGAGAGTCGGGCAGGCGAAATCGGGTAGATCCAGAGCCCCCGCGACTATGCACCACCTGGATCCATTGCTCAGTCAAACCGCGCGACTAAGCATTGTTCGCTCGGCTCGCCGCGACTCACCGCGGCACCTATTCACGGCACAGCCAAACAACAGTGAATGCTCCGGCAGAAGCACCAGCACCCACTCACGGTCTCAGATTCGAAATCTCAGGAGCTTCCATCTCCTTCTCCGGTCATCATCCGGAGTTGCTGCCCAATTGGATTTTAAAAGGTTGGGAGAATAAAAGAACTTCGACAAGGCGGACAAGAGTGGTCTGAAAACCGCCGCGATAGAGCCCGCCGCCGCCTCTAGCCTACCTATTGGGCCTTGCCGTCGGCTCCCAGGACGTCGGAGCAACCACCACCGGCAGCCGCATCGCAGGGATGCTCCATTTCAGAACCCGCCTCTAAAGCGGCGCCCCGAGGGCTGCAGCAGCCTCCTTTCTCTTTTGTGAAACCCTAACTCCTAAAGGGGATGGGTTTTGGGCCAAATAAAGCCTAACTAATTGCATGGGCCACGCCCCCTACATCGAACTTGGGCCCACGAATTTTGTCAGCCCAAAATGATTAAGCTACGTGCCATTTAATTCAATTGCTATACATAATTGCATACAATTACACTAGTAATATATGTTGAAATAAGAAAAATCGACAGGATACTTCTTGTCCCTAAATTAATATATCAGCTCGATTTCATAAGCTCGGAGAGCCTTACGCTTGAAAGATTATAAGCAATATCTTCATGAAAAATTTGATTATTTTGTTATTCGTCATATTTAGTAATCATACTCTCTATTTGATAAATATCAAACTAGAGAGTGGGGGACAAACTGTAGTGGGCAAATTTCGTATAGCCCATTCGAGAAAATATTCGCGGCCCAAAACGTCAAGCCCAATCCAAAAAACTGAATTAATTTCAATCAATTCAGCCTGTACTCTAGGTTATCAAGGCCCATTGACCTTAACCCTAGATAGGGCAGCAACTTGGGGAAGAAGGCGGAAAATGGATTAGGGATATCGACCCCACAAATATCGAAACAACTAGGGTTGAGGGGGACGTGTCAGCAAAACCCTAGCCGTCAGGCCATCAGGGTATAAATAAAGACCAATTAGGTCAATAGAGGGACAGACAATCATTCGCACTCCAACACGTTCTCTCCACCTTCTCTCCCCACTCGCACTATTCTGCCTCCACGCTCTCAGCCTTAGGTTTTTCGGTGATCAGATCAACCGAGACAACCCAACGGCCCTCGCTCATTGCTCAATCACCTTCAACTCCGTCGACCAGATCGGCCCGATTTACTCTTTCATTTACTTTCAATACGATTTTTATTAATATTGTTTACTGACTTGAGCGTCGGAGGCCCTTCCATCGACACCTCCACTGGTGCTCCAAGAAGGGCTCTAACGTTGTTCGTGTTTCAGGTTGCTAGTGTCCATCGTACCGGAAGACCCCGACGACCTTATCCGTAATTGTTGGATCCATCCCCAACAGTGTACAAAATGAAAAAGTGACTTAAATTCGTGTATTTTGGTGCAATTAACCCTTTATTATATTAAGTGACTGATTTCTAACCTATGTCCATTAAGATTATACTTAGACACGAAAACGAGCTTTACGAATTGTCCAAAAAAATTTGGCTCGGGGACAATCGCCCCCGGACCCCCGTGGAATACCTTTAAGTTCAACTCCCCCCTGTAAACAAACCCTTGATCCGCCCCTATACGCCTCCAAATTTATGCATACTCTATTTTTGGACAATACCTCACACATAATTTTTACAATTTTAACCTTGTAAGATACATTATTTACCACTTAACAAATACCTTCAATGTGGGACCATTTATTCACAATCAATACTCCAAGCAACTTTTTTATTAAAATTTGTGTCGTGATCAACTATGCATATTTATGGGGGACGAATGGAAGTATAAAATATAAAGACTTTTACTTTCTATACTCACCTCACTATTTGTTCTTTTTGTTTTTTAACAAGTCTCACTATTAGTTCGTGAGTGTTGTTTTTCTTCTTTCCTAGTTCCATGCATGCATACCCATTTTATTATTACTTATTGGATACTCCCTTCGTCCTCCAAATAATCTTCTATATTTTCTTTTTGGAACGTCCCTCAAATAAATACTTTATTTATTCTTACTTTTCAACTTTTATCATTCTCAATAATAATTATAACATATTTTCACCACTTTCAATATTAATTATTACACGTTTTCTCCACTATCAATATATTTAACTATTTTTTCTTAAAATTCGTACCGTTCCTTACTAGGATGTTATTTGGGGGACCGAGGGAGTATATCACAACGCTTAGTTCATAGAAGCAATTGCAAGGTAAACTGCAATAATGCAATTTTCTCAGAATTTAACCTTTCTGTTACAAACATTTTCCTTCTAATTTTCTCTGACAAAATAATTAAATTTCTTTTTACAAGAGTTAGTATGTGGATAAGATCACAGTATAGAAATATTTCCAAATGGTATTGGAATGTAGTTACTTATTCATACCAGCTTAAAATTTAAGCAAATTATATTCTCTTTCCTCTCGTCCATTTTAATGTAATATATATGGTCACTCATAGTCACAGGAAAAAGCGAAATTTAAAAGAAAAATACAGACAAAGTTGACAACGATGAAGATTAAGTACTTGTATACACTGTTGTTGGTCGTGGTTTTAGCTCTGGCCTCCTCTAGGTAATTGTACATCAACAAGTGATATTTCAGCGGAAACCATGGGTAGGATTTGTACATCACCAAGTGAAAATTTTAAAGGTCAATGTTGGCGTGATCACAACTGCAAGATAATTTGCACAACTGAAGGCTTTGAAGATGGCAAATGCAAAGGCTTAAGGCGTCGTTGTATATGTCGGAAAACTTGCTGATAATTAGGTTCCGCTCCTGTGATTTACAGATGATTAAACTCCTCTGCATTTATCTATAGTGTTGTAATAAGATAAGTGTATCTCGTTATATATAAATGAAATAAATTTGGCTTCTTTCTTCTATTGCTACCGTAAAAACAATACATATTATCGTTGGAAAATATGAAATTATTTTATTTCATTTTATTTAAAGATGGGGAAATATGAAAAATTAGTTTAAAAACTTACTTTATTTTTAATACTCCTTCCATCCCAACGAAAATGCTACATTTCTAAATATGGAAAAAATAAGGGATTTTAATTATAGAATTACAACTAATTAATCACTCTCTTATTACATTCTCTCTCCTACTTTATCACTTTTATACTTACACACTTAAAACACTAATCTACAACACTTCTTAAATCCCGTGCCGAAAAAAAATGTATCATCTTTGCTGGACCGAGGGAGTGTTACTTTTCTTGAACTGGAGAAGGAGAAGCTGTAAAACTGAACCAACAATTTGTCTTTCACGTGAGGGGATCTTCACAAGGAGACTTTTATTTTTAAAAATGATAACTCATTACTGGAATAAGATCCCACATTATCCAATTAACAAAACATGCTCTTGAAAGAGCAGTCATGCTTAACATATGACGATGGGTAAACATTTATCATATAAAAATATTGATTAATACAAAATATCACTTTCCTGGACACAAGTCGGAAAAAGACGTCCTAGACCCGAGACCCTATGAATCTAGAGACCTGGATCCCATTTTTTTAGATCTAATAGATCTAGACCGGATCTGGATCTATGTAAAAAAGTTTGGATCTGGATCTGAACCAAGCAAGATCCTATCGAGATCCGGCCCATTGTCATCCCTATACCAAACTGACATGACCTTATAATAAGGTAATGAGCTCAATTGAATTTGATGTTAAAAAAAGTTGGGGGGGGGGGGGGGGGTAGATAGAAGACATGATAGATGCAAATTACGTGGCTATTAGAATTCCCAAAAAACAAAAGAAAAATCTAGAACTTTTCAGAAGTAATACAGTTTCATAAACTTTGAACGTCTTCTTAGGCCCGTACCCTACACAAATCTAAAGCTCTATGAAAAAATGGATTATATGAAAATGGTGGGAAAGTGTATACACGTAATTGGTATAAACTGCTGTACAGAGCTCAAGTGGTGAGGCACTTGTTGACATATCTGATCCCAATTTTTATTTCTTACCACCACAACAAGAGCAGAGATAGATTGTTCCTTACCACCTCAACTCGGGATGCAGTTGCCAACGCCTTCTTGGATTCAATTAAGACCAATGGTGTCAGTGGCCGAGTCAAAACATCTCTCACCTGCAACACATGATCTCAACTTCATTAGCAATGACTACGATCATCGAATAGATTTCATTATCTTTGAATAATAATAATACCTTTGGAAAAGCAAAAAATGGCTCAAAAGTGAACTACATCCATGGTTGTGAAAGAAAGACCGTAGGGGTTGACGCCTTGAGACCTTGTTTGCCATATATTGCAGATTTGAGAACACTGTACTGCTGGCAGATAGATGAATATAGCAACTCCGAGTACATGGACTTTGCCTGCAAAGGAGCTCAAGCACAAAAAGATCAATTTCTTGGGAGGTATGTAATAAGCAAAAAGTGGTGAATAAAAAACCTACACATGTAGACTTAAACCCCAGACGTCGAACTTTTTTTAACAGTGACCAGGCCTTTTTAGCTTTAGTATATATATCAAGATAAAAAGACTTCTAAGACTTGTTTCAATGCTTGTAGTCCATAACTAGGGTACCTTTGCCCTCTAATTTGTATTCCTTAACAAAGTCACAATTTTCCACCTCATACGAAATCCAAATGCTTTCAGACTGAGCACAACTCTGTATATGTATTTTGTATTTCAATCTTCAATTATAGGTCAGTTTCACAGAATGTTGATATCTAATCTGAAAATACAAGGTATATTGTAATAGGCTTAATTGGAGTTTATGGCCTGCTTTTGGGCCGAGTTGCAAAATAGTCTGACCTTTGAAACTTTACAAAAATAGCCAATATTACCTGTACTTATATTTTTGGGCTGGAAATTTTGATGTGGAAGGTCAAAATACAACGTGAATATTCTGATTTATTTTGTCAATTACGTGGAATATATTTTTTGGTTCTAATGCTCAAGTGGAAAATATATTTCCGAGCATCAAAATGTCTTCTTGATAGATAAGAAATACACTCCAGGTAAACAAAAGATCTAGAATACATGTGAGATAAAACGAACAATTGCATACAATGTTCTAGAAATGCTATCAAGCTAAAGTATGTAGGATGAACAGAATATCTTGTGTCACGGTAGATAGATCATTCTGGCTGGTTCCAACTTGTTCCCAAATTTATTACGATAACTATATATGGATAAACAGGAACATGTGTTCAGTGAATAACTCAGAAGCCACACACTACAGTTCAAGATTTTCCTACCATAATGAAATCCGCAGCTAATATAATTAATTAATGAATTCTGGCTCTTGGCTTCTACAATGATTCTATATGCAAAGTAGATTTATGTTCTCCTAAAAACTTGTTTCCAATAGTTTGAGTTTTCATGGTTAGCGCCTATACAAGCTAAACTGAAGAAATTTATACATATTTGTATTTTTTTGCTAAAACTTTAACAAACTAGGTAAAAATTGTGCAGCACTTGAGGTTTTCCATAAGCTGAAGCTTTAATCTAAAACCAGAAAGGGTGAAAAAATAGAAATGTTGGAAAAAGGATTCTCATAATTTTCTATTTGAACTACAATTATCATTTTCAGTCATGGCCATGGGCTATATTAAATTGATTTACACAAAAAATAAAAATAAATAAATAAATACAGCCTGTTGAACTGATCCGCAATAAATATTTAGACTAATATTCTTATTTTTCAAATTGTTTGCTACATTGGTTTTTGTTGTTTTTTGGAGAAATACGTTGGTTTTGTTCTTGATTTGGCATCAAATGTATTTTTGTTAACACCTCTAGTTCATGCAGATCTTCGACTCAAATGTGACAGCCAAAATAGTTAAAGAAGTAACCTCATCAGGATCATCCAAAGCTGAATAAATTTTGTGATAATCAATTGCCGGCGCAACTGATACCCCAACTCCATGAAAGGATATCTCTCGTCGCTCACCAATCTCTTTCTCCACCTGAAAGGAAATTGAGTTACTGTAGACGAGTTACTGATAGATTACAAGAACTTCTACAAAAAAAGTACCTCCAATGGAGGCGGCATAAGTTCATGGCACATTATTGCTAAGGGGTATATATGACCAGGACTTCCAGCATGTTCAACAAGCCTTCTCATGTTGTCCACTGAGGATGCATCAAAAGGTGCCTGCAGCACCATCTTATATCAGCATGAGTAGTCAAACTAGCGCTACTAAGAAAAGTAGACAGGAAAAGACAAGAATTATGAACATCTTTTACAACCATCAAGCAGAAGTTACTTCCTAGTGGTAAAGATTGTCGAGTGACAGCACATAATGGCACTCTAGAATCACATACTCCCTTCGTCCCAATTCAATAGGCGACAGGGTCTGGGCACGGATGTTAAGAAATGAATAATTTATAATAAAATAAGAGAGAGAGAGAGAGAATAACTTTTTTTAGGGTATATTTATCAAAAAAGTAGGAGAAAGAATGAGAGATAATTATTTGTGGGCCGCAATGGCATTTGGTGTAAATAATGAGTTGAGTGAGGGTGTTTGTTATGTATTGATTTCCCATTTTAGGAAACGGCCTAATGAATTGGGACATCCAAATAAGAAAATGTAGCCTATTGAATTGGGACGGATGGAGTACATCTCATGAATGTTTAGTAATCAATGATCACATATGCATTAAGAAATAAGAAATCAAAGGAAGCCTTCGAGGGATGGTCCAAATCTCTTAATCTCAAATCGCACATCTACCATTAGTTGAACCCTGTCATACAACCCCTATCCACCCACCAACCCCTTAGCCATATTAAATACAAGCAAAGACTCTTCCTCACCATCACATCCAGAGCACAGCAACGGCCCACTTGAGAGTCAGTGTCAGAAGGGAGCAAGACAGAAAATGCATAGACAGCTCAAAAATTTCCCGGGGCAAACCTCAAAACAGAGTGATAATTTCCTTAAATTTCTCAAGAATAAGTCTTTTCACATGACCCCCTGCCCAAGTACCCCCTCTTGAAAGACTTAAATTTTCCCACACCATGATCCTCAAACAATTAATTTTGTAATTTTGCTACACAAAATCAGGTACAGCATATCTTAAAAATAAATAATATATAAAAGTTGGGCAAATTACGATGCACAATTTCAACTCATACTACTACATACCGGCATAGAAAGGAAAAGCCTAAAGAAAATTGAGTTATGATAAATAGCAAAATATTAGCAAAAATGGATGCATGAGATCCAAATTTCGACAAGGTAAAACCAATGCAACACCTTCTTAATCCATCATTAACATATTTTGTTACTGCACTAATTTTAACATATGAGGCAAACTATGTGAATATGGAAAGACCACATACTGGATACCATTCTTTCGTAACAGGATCTGGGCGGTCCCTTCCACCACTTGGGGCTATCCATATTATTTTTGCTCCCGCCCTAAAACATAGACAGTATAAGAATTCCCTTCAAAAAATTGATAGTTTGAAGTTAAAGAAGAATATGTTCCCACAAGATCATATTATAACTAAGATTCTACACTATTTTCATTCTACTGTAGGGAAAATGGAATTTATGAGTGTTAAGGAAGAATTTTTCTTTTCATAATTCAGCTAAGTTGCCAAATAGATGAGTTGGAACAGGTCATCCAATTTTCTTCTTCAAAAGTATCACCACCAATGGGACCAACATAAGCTAATTGGAGAACACGTGTAAGTAATGTAGCTCATTAGTCTCATTCTTGTGATAAAACATTGATTCTGTGATGTTCAGAAGCAAGTGACCAGAACTACTGCTACTACTATAGTCAACCCATCCCCCTTTAAGAATACGACATAAACATGACCAAATGGGTGTGGGATGATTCCATTAGCTTCTCACTGGATTGATTCATTATTCACCATATATAAAAAAAAAAAGTGATTCTAGATTAAAACACACAATGATTATTTGTAATTGTCCAATGCTTTTCTTACCAATAATCATATGCTCAAATGATAATATATTATGCAAATAGACTCCTCATGGGCGCACATGAGCCTCAAACAAACCTCCTATATCATAAGGCATTTCATTGAAAAAGCCCTCCTTGCTATTGGATTAAGCTAACATGTATAACTAGAAGTTCACAAAGAGGGTAGTCATATTAAGGAAATCACGCCAAGGACACTTTTGATCATATGCTTTATGAGCTAAGTAAAAGGTTTCATACTCTTGCATTGCTACCCGGAAATAAGCCCCTTCAGTACATGTTTTCTAAATACAATGCAGTATCTTACACCCAAAATAATTTTCTACTGTGCAGATGATGGGTACTGTTCTGGTAGCTAATGAGAACAAGAAAATGGTTGCCAATAACAATTTACAAGGCATTCCAAAGTCAGAAATCTCACCTGTGATGATTCAAAATCCAAGGATTGACCATCTACATTTTGTGCTTTAAAGTGAGATCAGAAACCAGAAGACCTATCTCTAATTTGGTTTAACCAACTAATATCTACATACTGAATATACCAAAATGTATGTAACAACATGAAATGTATCAAAATGGCTCACTTGTCTAATACATCAAGCTGGGTTTTAAAAAACACACCTAGGTGAGGGCTTTAGTCGAGGCACAGGGTTCGGCTTTTTTTTAAGCCAGGTGCATGCCTCAAACCGCACGCCTTTTGCATATTTAGGGTTTACGTTTTATTTTTGGAAATCTAGGATTTTATTTGAATTTTAAAGAGTATACTCTTTACTCTTTTTTAAAAACAAAAACAGCACAGCCGTCCCCTTCTCTTTCTCCCCTGGCAAGAAGTTGAGTGGAGGATCGTACCGAGTGAAACAACACTTAGTGGGAGGTTTTAGAAATAGTAAGAAGTGTCCCGAGCATGTAAAGGAGGAAGTGAAAGCTTAAGAAAGCCAATGAGAAAGTGCTTAGTCAATTTCAAAGCTTGCCGCCTCAACATGTTGATTGTGAGGAAAAAGAGGAAGAGATGGAAATATTGGGCAACTCAATAAAAAATGAAAGGTCCCTTAGATGTTTTATTTGCCTCTAAGCAACCTAGTTCCCAATCTCAAGAAGTATTGAAGGATAAGAAAGAAAGAAAAGAATTTTTGATGCTTGTGACAAAATATGTAGGGACAAAGCTTGTGAAGCTATTGCAAGGTTCTTTAATGATAATATAATTCCATCCCATTCGGCTACTAGTGATAGCTACAATATGGTCCGGAATTGGTTCCACCAAGTATGTATGAGTTAAGAGTTCCTCTTCTTAAGAAGAAAGTGGATGCCACGAACACCAAAATGTTGGAGTCCAAGAAAAAATGAGCAAGAAAGGGTTGTTCTATTTTATCCGATGGATGGCGTGATTCGGTGGTGCAAAAGGATATTGTGAACTTTCTTGTCAACTCTCCAAGGACGTTTGTGTTCATCAAATTGGTGGAAGTTTTTGAAATTGTGAAAGATGTAATCACGTTGTTTCAAATGCTTGATTCCATTGTTGAGGAAGTTGGAGAGGCAAATGTTGTGCAAGTGGTGATGAATGCATCTAACTATGCTAAGGCGGGTAAGAAGTTTAAACCATATTTAATTTTAAACATTCAATTTATTATTTCTTAATGATTAAATCTCAATCTTTTTTTATAGGGAAATTGCTTATGATCGAAAGACCACATCTTTATTGGACTCCATGTGCCGCACATTGTGTGGACTTGATGTTGAAGGATATTGGAAAGCTTCCAAAGATTAAGAAAGATATCAGGAAGTGCATCTCATGAATGGTTATATATATAACCATGTCGCTCTTATGAACATGATTAAGAGATTCACTCATCAAAGGAATTTGCATCGACCGGCGGTCACAAGGTTTGCAACTTCCTTTATCACTCTCGCACATATCACAAGCAAAAGAGCAGTTAAAGAAAGATGGTCACTTCGAAAGAGTGGATTGCTTCAAAGTGGCAAAAGGATGCGGGGGAGGAAGATAACAACTTATATTTTGCAAGACACATTTTGGAAGAATGTGTTGTATGCTCTTAAGTTGGTAGGTCCTCTTGTGAAAGTACTTCGGATGGTTGATGGGGATAAGAACCAGCTATGGGGTACATGTATGAAGCTATGCATAGAGCCAAAGAGGCTATTGCTAAGAGTTTTGGTCGAAAGGAGGAGCATTACAAAGAAGCTTTTGAGATAATTGATAAAAGATAGGATTGCCAACTTCATCACCCTTTACATGTAACCGAATACTTTCTAAATCCGGAAATCTATTATGATAGTGCGCCTCACCTACGAAAAGCCCGCGCGTGAGCTTAAAGCTCTGCGACTAGGCTCCGGGGCAGTTTGCACCTCGGGCTTTTTTAAACCAAGACATCAAGAGAGAGGGTGTTTGTAAGGTTGAATTATAAGGATTGAGTGTGGGTCATGAGCTGATTTTTTGGTAAATAAGGGGTGTTTGTAACGTTGAATTATAAGGATAGAGTGTGGGGTCATGTCCTAAAAAAGAAAAGTGATATACTTTTACTCTTACTACACATAAGGGGTGTTTGTAAGGTTGAATTATAAGGATAGAGTGTGGGGTCATGTCCTAAAAAAGAAAAGTGATATACTTTTACTCTTACTAGACGCCGAATAAGGCAATTGTGCCACACTCTTGTGGAAAAGAAGTTTTAAATTCTTACTCCTTAACTTTATAATTGGAAGAATCAAAAGGGATGAAGATAAAATTTCATGGTAATAAGAAAGTTTCTATGGTTTTCCAAAGGAAACCTAAAATTAATTGCATAGAAGTTGCATTAGGAGTACAATAGTTGATTCATATCCTCCAATAGACCAGATAGTAAGTTATGACCAATAGAAACCAGAAAATTTGTACAATAATACCAAAAAGAATACCCAGAGCAGATACAAAGATGAACTACTGGACATCTTTTTAAGAAGGTAAAAATATGCTTAAAACTAGACAACTTCCTGCAATTCTTACATATATGAGTGTAACAAACTACCGGAAGGACAACACAAATGTACCTCAAAAGCAGCGCCATTTCTTTTAAGCTTTTTGTGTTTGCTCTTCTCTTCATATCTGTGAGCTTAGGATCATCGTTCATATGTTTTTTGGAATACACGCATAGAAGATTCCTGACTAATTAGAAGTTCAGAAAATGAATAACTTAGCAACGAAATCAAACAAAATAAATGAGAGCAGTAAACCTATCACCTGCCCATACTAAAGGGTTTGCATAAAGGATCTGTAATAACCCTATCTCCAGCCACATATATCTGCATTATAGTTAAAATATATAGGCAAAATTACTATCTCTAAATGTTTATTATAGATATTATAATATTTTTTAATAATAGTTACCAGATTCTCAGCAATGAATGAGTTAGTGGATTCAAGCAACAAAGCTATAACAGCTGGATCAGCTTCCGTCTGGTGGTTGGACATTAAAATAACATTCTCACCCTGGAATTTAGCGAAATGGAGTGCTTATCAGAAATAGAAGACAAGTGCTAAAATGGAGCAATCAACCGAGCAAACACAGGCAAATTGGAGAATGTCAACAGGGATGTTTAACTGTAAATTTTGAAAAATATGTTAATTAGAAGCTTCTTAAGAAGGTATCTGATAATTGGCTTGGCAAGAACCATTTTTATGAACATTCAAACAGTAGAAACAGAATGTGGCAAGAAAATGTAACCAAAAATAGGGTCCTCAGGTTGAGTAGAGCCACAAACAAGTAGAATATCATAACATGCTTCCATAGTGCTACCAGTTTAAGCTTTATATGCATAACAATAATGACATTGGGCTCCACAAATTACATTGATTGAGACATCTATTCAGCAAAAGAAAATAGAACAGTTCCACTCAAAGTTTTACAAATATTAGCAACAAGAACACAGTTAGATGCTGATACTTTGAAGTACTGCTACACAACATAGAGGCATGGTAACTTAGGCTACGAGTAATTGGATTTCTGTTGATGTACATTTTCTGCCAAATAAGACTAACATTGATTCAGAGAGCACTTATGAAGACATTAAACATGATTGAGTTAAGTATGAAAATGTGCACCTGCTCAAGCTTCTTTTCAATTTCGTTGAATATGGAGATGTTGCCAAGAAATGAATTTCTGAAATATAGTACATTAATGTTAGATGCAACTAGAAAGTCTCCAAAGCACAAGAAACATTAGACAGTGAGCTATTTAACAGAAGGTAAAATAAAATTTATAAGGGGCTACATCCAAAATCCACAATTGTTTGCGTTACCTGATATGATACGTCTATTTATTTTACTAGCAGAGATGACGTGCGTTCGCACGTAAAAAAGAATTATTTTAATGAATAAATTGTTATGAGTGTAAATTTATATTTTATTTCATTTTATAGAAATATTTAATTTTTTGAACCAATTATTGATTAATATTTAAAAGTATAATGTTATTGAACTAATTTTATTTAATTAAACATCACCTAATTTTGTCTTCATATTTATTTTATAGGTTTCATCATTCTAGCAAAATTAAAATTGTAATTCTTTGTATTTTTTAGTTCTAAATTATTAAAATTATATAATAAAAAATTGTAACTTATATGATGAAGAGTTCTAATGAATACTACTGCTTAAATAATACTCCCTCCGTCCGCCAAGATTATGTAAAAATTACTATATTTGGCGTCCGCCAAGATTATGTCACTTTTCTTTTATGGCAATGGTCCCACCATCCTCTTTAATATTTTATCCTTACTAACACTCTTTATTTACAAAAAACCCACTCAAAATTCAATCTCAACCACACATCTCATAAAGTGGTGGGACCCTTTCTCCACTACATCAAAATCATCACCAATTTTATTAAATCTCGTGCCCAAGCAATTTTACATAATTTTGGCGGACGGAGGGAGTATTAAAATATAAAGGATAAACCATAATATATTTATAGATATATTATATGTATAATATATTAAATTACACAATTGACCTTAAATTAAGTATGTATATATATATGTGTGTGTGTGTGAGGGATATAATAGGCAAATCAAATTTTATAAAATAAGGCTCTTTTATAATAAGTATAGATATAGATTTTCAGAGTAATCTTTTGTTTCGTCGATCAATTTAGCTATTCAGGTTTATATCTAGAGCCCTAGTTCCTTTCTTGTTTTGATAAATTAACAATGAAACAAGTAAATTTAAAGACCGCGCCATGGTGGACTCGAACCAAGACCTTTGGCCTTAGGCATTAATCACTCTACCACTAAGCCAAAAACACACTTGGGAAGCGGAAAAACTTAGTGTTGAAGTTTAGATCAAGAATTTGGCTGAGGCAGGCATCTCCTGTGAACCTTGTATTTTTCAGGTGGTTTTCTGTTTAATTCCAGTTGGTTATTTCAGCATATCACCTTAGTTCTATCACAATTTTATAGAAGTTCTACAATACTACAGAATACAGATAATTATACATGTTCTTGTAGTCAAAATGACACAAGTGACAATTTCATTGTAGAATAGGAAAGAAATAACAAAAAAGAGGTATTTCATTTTGGGGCAAAATGATATATACCCTTTTTGAAAGACAAAAACTAAAACATACCCACCTTTTACAAAGCATAAAAATAATACCAATTTAAGACATTTTTACCCTTATACACCATTTATTTTATTAAAATTATAAAAATCATTAAAATAAGATAGAAATTTAAAAAAAAAAAAAAAAAAAGGAGGAGCCATTCCACCAGACACCGCCAGTGGCCAACGACCACCACCCCATCATCGCCAATAATTGTGCTTCGCAAATCTACCACTAGGGATGTAAACGAATCGAATCGAATATCATTGTATTCGATTCATATTCGTAAAATTAATTACATATTCGAATCGGTATTCGAATACCTTTCGAATCATATTTCGCTATTTGTATTCGATTCGTATACTATTCGCGAATACTCGAACCGAATCGAATATTCGTTTGTCTTTTTTTTTAAAATGTATGTAACACAATATAAATCGAATATTCGGTTCGAAAAATTCCTATTATTAATTTAATTCGAATATATTCAATCCACGATTTTAATAGAGAAAAAAATGTAAAATAATATTTCAAAATTTACTTAAAAAACTCAATAATATATACTAAAAATATATTCTTCTATTTCAAAATCCAACTCCAAAAATAAAATTTTATTATTTATATTTTATTATATATATATATATATATATATATATTTTTCGAATACCGAATCAAATCGAATCGAATATCGTGATTCTCGAATAGTATTTGATAACTAAACGAATCAAAAAAAGTATTTGTATTCGTATTCGAATCATAAAATTTGATATTCGAATATCAAAAATTCGAATCGAATACCGAACCGAATCAAAATTATTTGTTTCATTTACATCCCTATCTACCACCACCACCAATTCACAAATCCACCCCACGTCTAACAAATAACAAATCCACCACCACAAAATTTGAATCAAAATGAATGTTCGACCCTTACATACTTGACTTGATGCTCAATGCTCAAACGCTCCATCAAACGTCGAGCATCAAGTGTCGAACATCAAGCATCGAGCGTGTTGAGCAGCAAACAATAGTTCAATTCGAGTGTCGAGCATTTGAACTATTGCTCGACACTCAAGCATCCCGTGTCGAGCAACGCAACCTAAATCTGAGAAAGAGAGAGAGAGAGAAAGCAAGGCACGGCGTGACGACGAGGCATGGCGGTGCAGCAAGACAAAAGCGCATTGAGGGAGAGTGAGGTGGTCACGGCGGTGAGAGAGAGCAAGGCGTGGCGTGACGACGAGGCGCGGCGGTGCAGCGAGTGGGAAGCGCATGGAGAGAGTGAGATATGTGGTCATGCTGGTGGATCTGCCAAAAAAGAGAGAGAGACATAGAGTCGGCTAGGCGAGGCGAGGTGAGACGCGGCTGCAATGAGGCACAGTGCGGTGATGAGACGAGGCGAGGTGGAGGCGTGGCACAGAGGAGTGGGAGGCAGATCTAGAGAGAGAGACATCGGTCTAGAGGGAAGGGGCAGATTTGATTTTTTCTTTTTTTAATTTTCAATTATTTTTAATCATATTTTCATTAAGGGTATAAATGTCTTAAAATGGGTATTATATATATGTTTTAGCTAGTGTGGGTATTTTTTTTTTTTTTTGTCTTTGAGAATGGGTAAAAGGTACAAATAACCCTTCATTTTCTTTAGTTACACCCACACAGCACATATTGTCATCAACAAATATTAACTTGCCAAGCCACTCTGAATCCATTAGAAAATGAGAGAGTAGAAGGCTTAAACTGCCAAAACTTCGTTCTAAAAATAGAACTTATTTATAATTTCACAATTAAGTTGCCAGCATACAGTTTCCCTTCTGCGTACTGTAGCGACCATCAACCAGAAGTATTTCACGAGAAAGATGATGCATAATTCTGTATCTATCGAAAATGTTTTACAAAAAATAAATGGCAACTAAATTTCATCTACTATGACTCAATGACAATATTTCTCTTGGATGGGCTTTCAATAATTAGCAGTTAGCACTAACGGACATATATAGTTAATAGCAGGGACGCATCTAGGACTTTAAAAATGGTGGTGAATTTTTTTTTTTGTATTTAGGAACAAGTTTGGACAGGTGAAATTACAACTATATGGATGTATATATATATATATATATGTATATATAATACAAATAAAACCTAAATATAAGTAACTGAAAAAATTGACCAGGCAATCGCCGAGTCGAGCCAGGGGCTGGGCTCCGTCTTTGGTTAATAGCTAGTAGTGTAGTGTTGAGATAAGACAGGAGGCAGAGCATACAAGATCATTACTACATAGTTATTTTAAATAAGCCTTAGCAGAAAAACTGGCAAAAGCTAAGAACAATTTTGAGAACATAGCAAACGTGTCCTAATGTGATTCTGTGTTACTCGAAATATGTAACAGCAGAATGACTAGGAACTAATTCATCGGAATTAGAATATGACTTAGTTGCTGGTTATTACTGCACAAACAAGTACATGGAGTCCTATCAATAAGTAAAATTATGAAAAGCATATATTTAACCACGATAAGCAATTGCAGGTCTCAGTAAATCAAACTAGAAAACTTATATGAATTTTCCCATTACAGATCTCTATTTACCACACTTTTCTGGCCATCTTTCACTTACAATAGTAATACTCTACCTACATTTACCATATGGTTATTGTTCAATATGCAGCAGAACAATGAAAATACTACAGTAGCTTTATATAACTATCTTAAATTCATTCCCCAGAAGACGAGTTGACAATTTCTCATACACTGATTTGAGATTGGCATTTGCCAGAGTCTAGCAAGCACAGTTTTTATGTAAATTGCAAACCATAGAATGAGTGTATATTAGGATAATAATAAAGTGTAAGTTGACTGACCTAAATTCAACCAAAGGTCGGATATATTCCTGACCAAACGTGTAATAATCAAATGGCTCCCGAATGGCATTGTGATATGGTGAGAACTGAAATGGATCCTATAAATAGATTTCCAATTCAATAAGAAGACTGATGTTAGAGAAGTCACATATGTAAAAATCTAGAGGACAAAAAATAGCAGATTAAGTACCTGCACGTCTGAGAAAATACGGTCCAAGGCAATAGCCATATTAGACATTACAATCTCATCAGCTTTGGGATGTCCACTTCTCAAAACCTAAATTTTGAGAATCCCACAAAGGGAAAAAAGATACATGCGGCTTAGGGATCAGGATGTTAGAAGACATAAGAGAATAACAAGAGAACTTAATGACCCACATTGTCATTCAAGGGGATAAACAATAGACAGCCTAAATCTAAGTGCAACCCAAGGAGTGAGAAAATAATTACACTGTAAGCATGTTATGTATTGCATCTTAACATGAAAAATAACAAAAGTGGAAATAGCTAGAGCCTGTATGAAGTCGCAGAGGATTGAGGATAGCATTAAAAAAAAAAGTTAGGTTTCCTTGCAATCACCAAGTGCAAGCTATCCAAATATATAGAGCAAAAAGCACCTAGTTTTTTTTTATGTATTATCATGCTTAGCTTCTTAAAACACACCATTGATAACTTTAAGGAACTTTCGAAATAAATATGCTTGAAGACAGCCACTTCTCAAATTTCAGGACCCCTTGAATTTGCTGATGTTAAAAAAATGCAATCAGAGATTTATCCAGACAATATTCAAAGAATGCAAAGAACTAAGGTAATTGAATTCAAGTATAACATTTTCAACATTCATATGATATAGAAGAACGCAGTCAATAACAAAATCATTTGATTGTTAAAGAAATGGTACATGAAAATTTTTTCAGAAACTAATCCCATCTCCATTCACTCTAAGAACACAGTCAATTATGAAATGTCACGTCGTTTTGACATAGATCAAAAAGATGGAAAAAGAAAGAAGCTGTCTTTCCCTAATAAAGTGATGGAAATCTTTAATGCGCAAAGCATCTCTTATATTTCATATCCTTTTAACATTTTGTTCAAATCAATTGCACTCTTCAAGAGCAAACAGTTCAGATAAATCAACTCCAGTTATATACACCAGAAGTTGCAGCATTAAATATCACAGAAGGCAAAAAGGAAAATATACAAGTTTTGTTGACACTGGAGTGAGGTTTTCATCATTTTTACAACTAGCCCAGACACTAAATTACCAGAAAAATGTCAAACTTGAACGCCATAGAACAATACCATAATTTTCAACCACATGTTATTACAAAATCATGAGGGACGTCGAGAATGACATAACCAATAGATTTTCACCATTAAGGGCCCAGACCCCAGTAATTGATAACTATATATAGTAACACTGGCACCATAAACGGGAAAAGATTATTTTACTGCATCTCGATAATTGTGATACAGTTCTGTCATCCCCTGAGCTATATTAATTGGCAATCTTCCAGCTTCTGCTTCTTTTTGCATCACCAAAAGCATGTCTGAAATGTAAAATTCATATAAGAACGGCAGAGCAATTTGGGCATGTACTGTGATCCTAAGATTTAGGCTTATTAAACTGGCTACATATATGAAGAGTTACAAGACACATGAATTTTGCAAAAATGAAAAATGACAAGTTATAAGGAAGCTGTAACAAGAAGTTGATAGTCACAACAAACGATTCTTGACAATCACCTCAAACACAAATATCATCCTAAATAAGGAAGCTGTGAATTAGTAAGACAAGACAACAGTTTGCAGCAAACTTGTTTAAAGTTGATTCTAATTTTAATCTTGATACTCCAATTATAAATTCCCAGGCACACAATCAACTGTAGGCAAAAGTGGCCAGAAGAATACAAAAATCTTTTATGACAACACAACCATCATTATACATGTTTCATTGAATTGTTATACACAAAAGCTATCTACAAATTTCTTTCTCATAATATAGCAAAATTTCTGGGACAATTTTAAATTTAGTGATGGTCCTTTCCAGATGTCCATAGATGGAGCAGAATGTAACTTACTTTAGCAGGTTCAGACGGGAGGTTGGAGTGATTACATAATGAAATGGACCAGCATTTGCCATGTTAAATGCTTTCATATTGTACCTCTCCTCTATGTTTCCTTGTTTCTCCCAATTCTCTATTTCACAACTAATCTTGCTAACTCATACTTATTACTTAAAACTAAAGTCTGACACTTGGACTATGGTTAGCGGTGGATCCTCCATGCTAACTGCAAGATAAGCTTCAGCAGGCTAATGGCACGTGAAAGCATGGCCATTTGAAGTTCAGAAGTGACTGCATTTTCTATTTCTCCCTTCTCACAAATCTCTCCGTTGTAGTCTTGCAATTTGTTGAACATAAACAGATAATTTTGCAAACAAACATACTCTAGATGACCATTTGGCGTAAAGAGAATATATAACAGCTCTTTCAAATAATTTGTTTCACATCGCTTAAGTGGTTATGCATTCAGCAACAATTGGTACAGGAAGCAGATTGATTTTATGGTCAACAAAATTATTGACTTTGAAACTAAATCAGTGAATCATCTTATAACATAGAAGTATTGCATCACTGTACACATTTAAAATGGTTTATAACAAGCTCATAAAAAAGGACATAATGTGTTGAATGTAATAAGTTCAACCTAACAGTGCCTTTTTTAAGATTGATTCGCTGTTATATAAGATGCCATGACCATATTATCAACAAACGGCAATGACCATACTTAAACCCGGAAATATAGTTCAGTTGCGAAGCCCTATTATCTTCAAATTTTTAAAAATAATAAACAGAAATTAAAGAGAAAAAAACAGACAAGTTATTATGAAAAGCATCAGGAATATGGAAGTACAAGCCCCAAAACACACAACACATGCTATAGGAGTAGAAAAACTTGTGCATGCGTGGCAATAAGAAGTGATTATGTATTTCTTCCCATGCTTAAACACGCTACAAAAAATTAATACATGGCGCTTCTGATACACTAAGCAGAATACAAAAAGAAGAAAGAAAAAAAATCAATTGACATTCTGATAGATATTGGAGTCACAAACACGCAAAAAACCATTATACACATATCGAATGCCAAAATATACATATTTCTCTTTTATAATATATCCAATCACGCAATAGGACTACGGTCAAATTGTTGACGCACTAAGTCTAACTCGCTATTAACAAAATTAAAACTTGCAGACAAAGTTTCAACAATAAAAACAAGAAATCACAAAAAAGACAAAAAAATATAGAGTGAGTTTTACTTGAAATAATATATTAAATGAAGAAGGACCTTGTTCACTACGCGCGTCAAGGAATGATCGAGGCGGAGATACGTCATGGTGATCAGAGGCGGAGCTGGAGGCGACCGCCGGCGTCGCCGCCGCAGCATTCGAGGAGCTCTTCCTCTCGTCGAGCATCTCCGCCGTTCCCCAGGGATTCGACGCACAGAAGAGAAGACATGAAGAGCGAGTCCGCCTCCGAGCTCCGCCGCAGCCGACGGACTTGACGAAGTAAGAGATCCTGGAAGAGGAATGGGAAGCGGAAACCCTAGGTGTAGTTGAGCAGGCGTACAGCTTCGCTGTGGAAGGAATAGAGAGAATCATTGAAAGCGCTGGTGGGTGTGGGAAAGAGTGAGAGAATGTGTGTAAAATGTGTGAAATTTGTGAAATCGGAACTGGATAAAGGAGAACGTGCGAACGGAAGATAATTCGTTTGGAAAATCTATATTTTGAATTTAGTTTATTAAATAAGACATCTCCAACAATTTATTTATACTTTTTTTTTTATCAATTAAAAATCTATTAAAAAACTGGGGCAGTACCAGGAGTACCAAAAACATCATACAAGTGGTGCGTACTCGTTAGAGCACCACAAGGTAAAAGGAACATTGGAATCGACCACATGGTAGATTTTGTTCCAGCTCCAAAGCCTCCCTTTGACCTCATTAACAAGATTGGACACCTCCCAATTCTTGTTCTCAAACCTACTCTCATTCCTATACTTCCAGATCAGCCAAACAGTCCCGATCCAACAATTTATTTATACTAAACACATACTCAAACTCAAACCCAAAAAAATATTCTTGAAATATTGTCTTTCCACTTACTTTTTATACTTCTTCAAATATATTTATATATTTCTTTCAAATTATACATTTGCCCCAATTTTTTAATTAATAATTTCATTTAAAATAAATACTATATCAAAATTAATTTTTTTATTATTATTATTATTATATAAACAAAAAAAAACACAAAACTTTAAAATAAAATTCATTAAAATTGATTAAAAATTACACAACTTGAAAAATAAAATACAACAAACAAACCAACATACACATAAAATTCAAGACTCGAAATTAGTATATTCTTCTCACAAATGTTCAATTAACTATTTTCGAAGTTCGAGATGGGCATCTCTATTTCTTATCGCTCTATATCGAGATAGAAGCTCTGGAAATCGAGCATTTTCATTTTGTCGTCATCTCACCTCCCGATGCCTCTCTAGCATGTTCAATTATGTTGTTTTTGTGCCGTGTGGTATTTATATTATTAATATTGTTTTAAATATTCTTGTATTACTTTTTAATATGTAATGTAATTAAAAATTAATCTATTTTATTGTTGCAAATTAAAATTCTAAATAAACAAACTTAAACACCTAAATTAACATAACAAAATAAATTTCTTTCGAAAACTATGAGATACAATAGGGTAATTTTAAACATAGCCCCCAATTTTCTCACTATAGCCCCTTATTTAAAAAATAACAAAAATAATTATAGTTTTACTATTATATCCTTATAGCATATTCAAATGTACGGGGGTTATAGTTGCTGTGTAAAACACATATTTTCTTGTTTGTCTTGATCTCGGTGGGATCTTGAGATGTGGTTACACCAAGATACCTAAAGGGAGGTTCGAGACTTCGAGTAATCACTGAGATTGCAGTGCAGCTGCCGAGATTGAATGACTCCGAAATAACTGCAATTAGCAAAGCAAACAATAGATAAAGACAACATTACACTTGCTTTGGAAGGTTTGAATTTTCTTATACAGAAGACCACATTAGGAATAAAGTGGCAGGATTAAAGTTGGTCTTCTATGAAAGGAAATTTCCTCCCTCGGCCGCCACGGTTCCGGCAGAGGCGCGGAGACGGTCCTGTTTCCGATCCTCTTCTGGGGAACTTTGAGAGCCTTCTTCGCCGCAGCACGCATTTTGAACATCGCGAAGGCGTACCCTTTCGCGCGCCTGATGTTCTTGTTGGTGATTAGCGTCCCAGCCTAGCCCAAAAACGAACATATACCGGTGGGCTGGGTCGGAATCCACCTTCTGCACGATTTTGGGGAGGAGTTGGGGTCCTACGCCGCTGCCACTTTGAGAATGTCTATGATTTGGGATTTTTCTAAGGGTTCCAATAATTCATGGAGGGCGCTATGACACCTCGTCATCTCCTTCTTCTTCTTCTTCTTCTTCTTCTTCTTCTTCTTCTTCTTCTCCATCCCCAGATTCGGATTCCGACGCTGCTTCTAATGATGATACAAATCTATGGCTTCAACATTAATTCAAAATAACAACCAAAGAATTCAAAAGAATAATAATGCAGAAATCAAGAAAAATCAACAATGATTGTGCGTCCTTCCTTTGAACAGTGAAAGAAGTCTTGATCTCATGGATTTGCTTTAATTTGGGGCTATGTAAATGTAATTACAAATATTTTAGTGGGGCTATACAAAGAGATTATGAGTAATGTTATTTCAAATTATTTAACTTTATTAATTAATTATAAATTTTAAATGAGGTTATAAGGGTATAATAGTATAATCACAATTAATTTTATTATTTTTTTATAAAAAGGGCTATAGTGAGAAAATTGGGGGCTATGTTTAAAATTACCCGATACAATATTATTTCTATTTCATTCAATCTCAACCGAATTATTGAGCCCAATTTGTAGGGAGCCCAATAAATTCATAATTCTAATATGGGGTAATTGCCCCTAAATACATAAACTTTCACATATTTATGGAATTGCACATCATCTTTAGATTCTACCCCACAATACATAAACTTTGAGATTCTTCTGTTTTTTCCCATGGCACCGGAAACCACTAAATGGAGAGATGACGTGGCTGCCGAAAAACACACGTGGATTCGCCGGTGACACGTGGATGCGCAGCTCTGCTCTGCCCCTATGCACTGCCCAGCGCAGCTCTGCTCTGCCCCTATGTGCTGCCCAGTGCAGCTCTGCTTCGCCCATATGCGCTGTCTTCTTTAGTGATTTCCGGAAACCACGTCATCTCTCCATTTAGTGGTTTCCGGTGCCATGGGAAAAAATAGAAGAATCTCAAAGTTTATGTATTGTGGGGCAGAATCTAAAGATGGTGTGCAATTCCAGAAATATATGAAAGTTTATGTATTTAGGGGCAATTACCCCTTCTAATATCATAGCCCTAAAACCTAATGAAGTGTTTAAACGCGAAAGAAATAAAAGTAGAGCAGACGTCTTCTTTAACATTAATTCTTCTTCTCTCTTTCTTTTTCATCAACGTCTGCAACATAACAGTTTTCTAATTTGGCGAATTCTCTACAAAGCAGAGGGGTTAGTTTGCAATTTCTAAAAGTTAATAAAATGTTTTGATGTGATGAATGGTGTAACACCAAATTTGGTGTTGTACTGTTCAAAATGTGGCCCTAAACCCATTTTGGGTTTGGGTTTGGAGCATCATTGGAGTGGATTTGGTTAGGGGTGGACTAAAATACCGAAAAATCGGTATACCGCACTTACCGTATCAAAAAAAATATCGAAAATACCGAATTTTTGGTATACCGTAAATTTCGGTACGGCATGGAACCGTACCGAAAATTTTCGGTACGATAACAATATCAATTTTCATCATACCGCGGTATATACCAAAAAATCAATATATACTGATTATTTCGGTGTATACCGAACCGGTATATACTTGTATCTCGGTATATACTGCATTAGTATATATCGAATATTAGTATATTGAACTTGTAGTAATTTTTTAATATTTTCTAGAACATAATTGTATTATTTTTTCCATTACTTGTTGAGTTGGATACTTTGATTGTTGCCTTGTTGAAAAATTGGAGTTTAAATTTTAATCACTGGGAAATTATTTTTATATTTGTTTGATATAATTTCGATATGTATAGATATACAATATACCGTAAAATATTAGTAATTTAGACATGAAATGATATATGTAAAATATGGTATACCAAATTTTGATACAATATATCGCACTATTGGTACGACATCGGCATGAAAAAGTTCATACCGAATTTTTCGGTATACCAAAGAGTTTGGTACGGCAACGATATGAAAAATCTCATACCGCAATTTACGGTACGGTATACGGTATGACGAAAAAAATTCGGCATATCGTACCGGTCCACCCCTAGATTCGGTACTACAAAATGGGATTTGCACTACCGTTGTAGATGGTACTTAAAGAGTCAATGTATGAAAATAAAGTTTTTTTTAGAATATGTACGAAAATAGAGTTAATGTATGAAAATATTCATTTTATTATAGTAAAAATAAAAAATATATAAATTCTCAATATATATATATATATATAATTAAAAATTGGTCATTTAAAAAATATATATACCCTGCCATGAAAATTAATTTCATCTTGAAGTTCTTCATTAATTATCTTCAGATTTTATAAAATTTGATATCTTTTTTCTCCCTCCTCGCCCTAGCCTCAGTCTAACTGGGAGCCTAACATAGTGACGCCATAGCTTGGCCCGCCCCAACCTTGCCGTATTTGCAAGACCTTAAATGGTGCTTAATTTGTTAAATTTCCGTCCAACTCCAACCCCTAATCCTATTGTAGTGTAATTTATGCCAAATTAGATGTAAGCTTTTGATTGCTTGTCTTATATTATGTGATTAACTAGCACACGCCCACTCGTGCGATGCACGATCAGTATCGAAACTGAACGATATTTTAAATAAATAAATATGCATATTAAATATGTATATAATTTAAATATAAATCTAAATAAAAAATTGATATTATCCACGACATAGTTTCAATAAAAAAACATAAATTCAAAAATATATAAATTTCCAATTATATATTTTCAATTACCAATTAATTGATTTTCATTGATAATGTGTATAAATATATAAATTCACCATCAAAAGTAAGTATAAATGATAATGAGTATCATTATATATCATATAATATTCTAAGATGTTCAAAACTATTTATTTACATATAGTTTAATAGTATATTTTTTTGTGACAATACATAGTAGTAGCACATTTGATAAAATAAATAAGTTTTTTATCAAGGTTCATAAAAGTATAAGTTAGTAGCACATTTTGAATGAAAGTACTTATATACCCCTATGACAAGTCAATAAAGTGAATGATTGTGACATATTACTTATTTTTTATTTAAAAATAAGCAACTAAAACCAAAATCTGAATCTAACTTTATACTTCACTTAAAAAATGAGGCGTGATTTTATGTGGGTTATTACATGGGTTTTTGGCGTGATTTTATGTGGGTTACATGAGTTTTTTTTAAAAAATAACTAAAACCATATCTTAACACAATATGGTTGTTGTGCGCATTTATACACACAAAACAAAGAAGATTTTTTTTTTGAACATCCCCATTATACCAAGTCGAAGTCAGACTTCTTCAACCGTTAAGGAAACATTAAACCTTAAATTCTCGTCTTTAAATGCTCCGTACATGTAGTTGTTGGGTACTTAATGAAGGATAAAATATGTGTATACCAACCAAATCAGTTCATTCATCACACATTCGAACAACAAAGAAGAAAATCCTCTCAATATACTTACACAACTCGTGCACTGTTATCAGACGCTCCCGTCACAATTGTATATGCTGTGATCGAGTAATCCCGGCACATTATATGACCTTGAGATGAAGTTTGATGGCGAGTTTCATCATATGTTTGTTGCTCTTGGACAGAGTGTGGCTGCCTTTGAGAGTCACTTGAGACCGGTCATCGTCGTAGATGAGACCCATCTGAAGGGAAGGAACAGAGGCATTTTGTTTGTCGCTGTTACAAAGGAAAGGGAACGAAGGCGTGTTTTCTCTCGCAGTTGGGCTTAGTCCTATTGAGAACGACGAGTCTTGGACTTAGTTCTTCCACCGACTGAGGAGTTTCTTTAGTCAGCTTGATGATTTCTTAATTGTGTCTAATCAGCATAAGAGCATCCGAAATGCTATGGAGTGTGTATACCTAAGCGTCCCGCAAGTGCTATACTATTTGCAAAAGAATCTCGCGCATTATGGTTTGCAAGTAGCTGCAGTTTTCAAAGCAGCGGCATATTCCTATCGATCAGACGATTTTCATAGGAATTTTTCTGCGCTTGAAGTCCTCAAAGTCAACGTGCACACACGCCTCGACACTATTGGTGTCGAGCGATGGGCTAGGTCCAAGTGCCATGTACAACGTATGAGTTTCATAATGTCGAATGCTGCCGATACGATGAACAGTAGGTTGTTGTGGGCACGACGCCTCCCGATTGCCTCATTGATCGAGTCTTATCGAGCCATTATGTAAAAATGGTTCGATGCACGATGCCTCTCGGCTGCATCGAGGTCACATGAGTTAACTGAGGTAGTAGCGGCAAAGTTGCAACTGGCTGTTGAAGCGGGTCGGCAATTGGATGTTCGAGGGACGACGACGCATATGTATAGTGTTGAAGAGGACCATGCCTTCTACATTGTCGATCATGAGAATCGAACTTGTGATTGTGCTCAGTTCGAGCTGGACGATATTCCATGTCGTCATGTTTGTGCCGCTATTAGGTATGTTATTTATGAATACTTTACCTTCTTATAATTATATCTAATATTTGCTATTATAGTGTATGCTATTATTTTTTATATTAGGCGTGCAGGTTTGCAAGTGACTGATTTTGTTGGGAAATATTTCAAACAATCCATTTTGTTGACCACATACATGCCTCGTATTGCGTCAGTGCCACATCCTATGTACTGGAATGTGCCAGAGTCGATCTCAGCATATGTTAGGAAACCCCCGGATATCATACGTCATACAGGGCGGCCGAAGATGAGTAGGGCTCGCTCGGTTGTTGAGGGTTCGTCCAACTCGCGACCTCAGGTGTGCTCATGTTGCAAGGGTCGAGGTCACAACGCCCGAAGATGCAAAGTGCCACTTGCATTGAACTTGAATGTGGCATTGGATGAGAACTAGGGCGTCGAGCCACCACCCGTTGCACGAACGCGGCGAAAGAAGAAATGTGGTATTTGTAGTAGTGGAACACATACTAGGAATGCATGTCCTAGGCGGGAGAATGAATGAATTTGTTATTTGTTGTTTATTTGTTGATTAGTGACTGATTTAGATCTTGGTAGTTGTGGTTTGGAGACTGAATCTGTTGTTGTTTGCTGCATGCACCGTGCACGGTTTCGAGGGGTTGTACATGGTTGCGAATAGAACCGGGTACAGCCCACTGTTAGCCATTTTTCATCCAAATTCACCCAAATTCAAGCGAACACATCACCAACAACCACACGATCAAATCAAACGCATTTTAACAAACTAACAATCAACTAGTGGGGTACACAATTCAAACAATTAGCCCAAAGCAGAGAGAATTGGTGTACACAATTCCCATATCCTACAAACTATAATGTAGCGATATTTTTCTACATCCCTAGTGGTTTTCATATGGTCCCGTTTCGATTTTCCACATATCAACCGGTCTAAGTAAGCACATGCAAACACACCACAACTAATGACGTCCTGTTGGCAGAATTGCTGGTTGATCGGCATCATCACATATGACATCTCTGAATCAACAGCATGGACAAACTTGTTGGGATTGTTTTCCCAACACCCCACAGTATGTAACAATCTAGGCATCAAACGAGTTATGCACCTCATCGAAGCTTGTCGACGTTGTGTGACCCCTTCAACATATGACAGAGAATCATTGACCCGAACCTCCCATCGGTCGATAGAAATGACCACAGTGCACCAATGACTTCGATTGACATTACAAATAGTAAGAATCTGCATTGATAGGATGATACGAGAAATATTTAGAAATTTTAATGCATTGATAGTAATGACCAACTGCCCTTAAGAATTACTAAGCTGACCTCACTAGCCTCTATCCAAGGCCATATATGATCTGCATCAGTGCCCTGAAACATTGTGATGAGATTGTAGGGCACCATCCAATGTGTGTATGCATCTCTCCCTTGTACATCATTCCCATGGGGATCCTCCGGATGCAGCTGTATAGGGTCTCCTGAACATAAATAAATGAGATGATTAGTGTAACAATATATTGGAAGCCTCAAAGTCACATAAACTTACATATAACTCGGTTGAAGCCACTGGAGTTCTACTTCGACTAATACCCGGCTGGAGTACAGACTGGTTGACTCTGATCCTTCGATTTTGCTTCAAAATCCAGAGGTCTATAATCTGCACCCAAAATAATAAGACTTCGTCAGTAACACTACGCATATTAAACAATACAATATTAAGAATATAATAACCTCAACATCGAACTCGGCACGACGATCCAAAATACGCCCAAAAAAGGCCTGGGTCATCATATGTCCAGTCTCCACTACAGGAACACATGCATCGTACCCTATCTGTCTAAATCGGCGGAAAGCATCCTTCTTTGCCTTAGGATTGTCAAGTGGGCCATCAGTCACATGCGGACTCTGTAGAAGAGCAGGCGGCTAAATCGCGCGTCGTGGCCTCCCTACAATCTCGGCCTCCTCCTCTTCACTAGTCCAGCTGAACTGGACATCGTCATCTCCATGCATAGACGTCACTGGACTCGACTGACGAGCTGATGTCCTTGGGCGATGAGAGGCAGATCGCCTCAAAGATGGCTGCCTCTCACTGTAATGTGAGGCAGATCGCCTCTGGCTCCCCTTAGCCTGATCTTCATGATGAGATGAACGCCTCTGACTCTCACGAGAAAGATCATCATGATGAGATGATCATCGGTGACTCTCACGAGGATGATCATCATGATGATATGATCGCCGGTGACTGTCCCGATACCGCTTCTCAATAATATGAGAGGTAGACCATCTGTGACTGATCATCGGCCCCTCGCACTCCTCACTCCTACGTCCAACATGGCTGGATGACGATCTTCGAGACCTCCTCAAAGATCGTCGGTCGAAGAACTCCTACATGGCGGATACCACACGTCGAGTCACTCGAGCAATCGGTCCATGCTCTGACTCGTCTTCTACAAGAGTGTGCCGCACACTGTTTGTCGCCTCTCGTGTCACACTCTGGGTGACACGAGAAATCAGCTCCTCGTCCCGTCAACCCCACGACGCGGGCTTACAGCACACATGTTCTGGTTCTGCATCTGGGCCTGACTCAAACTCCTGAGGCCTACGCCTCTTCGACGGGCTAGCAGTCGGATCAACAAACGAGCGTCTATGACGCTCAACAACCTCGGGCATCTTGTCACGAACCTTCTCTGTTCGTGAGCTACTCCTCACCACATGACTAGGAATAACAGGAGGAGGTGGCACGGGTAGAACTAGTTCCCTCAATCCGGCATATCTCCCTTGAGGATGGAATCGTACATTGAATGTCTAACCAATCAAGAGGGTGTTATAATAAAGTTGCTTAGTCTCCAATTCAGTCGACGCCAGTCTCGGGTAACATTCACGCTACACAAAATGTAAATGAAGATTAGTCAAATATAACATTAAGAAAGAAAAGTCAAAGTGTAAAGCATCAATAATTACCTCCTGGTCAAAAAAATGGGTAAAGTCAGCGGATGACTTCCAGGTCGTCCACATCAAACATCGGGGCAACCTCAGGGTCGTGTCTCGCAACCCACACGCCCTGCCCAAAGACGGAATGGCCTCATATGACCAAATCTGTAATGCCCATGTGGGCCCATAGAAGTGTTCAGTATATACAATTTCACGATTTAAACACCCAGATTGCATAATTCATAATTCGATGTATATTCCAACACATAAACACCCAATAATCAACTTCCGTGCATTGATAAACATTACAAGAAACTAAAATTCAACGCTTAAGGCACAAATACTTACCTGATTCGGCGTCGGATATTGTTCCTTCTTCTTTGACTTACTCCGGGGAATTGGCTGTTGTTCCTCTCTGTCGTATTCCTCCGATTCAGTATCACTACTCATTATGAATTTGAGACTCACAAGACTCGGTTCCTTTTTTTTTATATGGAATGCACAGTTCTATGAGGAAAGAGGCGTGCACGAATTATGTTTGACAAGGAGGCGTGTAAAAACTAGGGTTTCTCTATGGAATGGAATGCACGGTGCCTTCTTTTTCTTTTCAGTCGTGTGGGTGAAATTCAGTTTGAGAAGGGGCGTGTAAAAAACTAGGGTTTTTCTATAGATAGAGATGAAGAAGGCGTGTATGTTAGAGATGAAGTAGGCGTGTATGATCAGTGAAAGACAAGAAAATGATAAGTTGGAAGATTCTCTATTTGACCACTTTTGCCAATAAAGTTGTCCTTTTTTTTTGGAAACTGTCGACTTTTGGGAGAGAGAAGATTCACTAAAATAAGAGAGGAAAGAGACCTTCTTTGGGAGTTATTTAATTAATAAAGTTTTAAATATAAGTTAAAAGTGATGTGGGGACCATTAGGGATATATATGACAATTTACAACAAATGTGCTACTAAACTTATATATTTATGAACTATGATAAAAAAAACTCATATTCATTACTGATGTGCTACTTTTAAATTTCGGCCTATATTTTTGGACTGCATATTTAATCATATCTATGTGGTCATTTTGTTTAAATACAAATTCTAAAATAAAGTTCCTATACGACATCCAAAGAATTGATTTTGCAAAAAGACATGATTCGTTTTTTATAATAAAAATGGTCAATTTATTAAGTTTAATATTATAATATTGAATAATGATGTTGCATTATTTTAGTTGGGGTTTCGATTTTAATAAGAAAAAAATTATCTGAAAAATGGTTTCATCGGTGAGTCCTAAGTGCATACATGTCATATAATTTGAATAAACATGACAATAATTATTTTTATATGCATCAAAATTTTTATTTTTGTATTTTACTGACAAATATTTCTTATCAATGGGTTAGCAGAAAAAATAAAGGGTTGAACGTGTCATTCATTTTCAAAAATAAAATGTGGAGTATATGATTTAAGTAAATTTAAATAGACATGCTACTTCAAAATTAAACTCTTCAATCTACTTCTATTATATATTCTAAAGAGAATCAATTGTTGGGAACTTAATGGAATATCATAATCCTTGTTTTGATGACACCAAAATCCATAGGCTTTAAATTGTACTCCCTCCGTCCCGGCTTTTGGTATCCAGTTGAGAACGACACAGATTTTAATAAAGTGATTGATGTGTTGTGAATGGAATAAGGGTCCCACATTTTATGTGAGAGTTAAAATAATTAAAGTGGAGTAAGGGCCCCACCTACTTTTACCAAAAATAGAAATGGATACTAAAATGTGGGACGACCAAAAAAGGAAAATTGGATACTAAAAGCTGGGACGGAGGGAGTAATAGACTAGAACTGTTCGAACTCAAGTGTTAGAGTTCTTTTCTAGTTTAGTTGCTGTTCTGAAGACTGAAGACTGAAGAACGGAGGACTGAAGACTGAAGCTGCCAACTGAAGTATCAGTTGAAGAATCAGTATTGAACTGATTACTTAATGCGTGCCACGTGGAATCAGCGGACTGATACTAAAGTCAAGTATCAGTTAAACATTCTTCCTCAGACTGAATCTCCAACGTTCAAAGGAAGCCACGTACTCCAAAAGTACAGCCGCATTAAATGCAGAGATCTCAGGATCATCCTTTCTCTGCAGAGGTCATTCCTATTTGGTGACTACTTTATCAGAGACGTCGCATCTCCTGCTCTTCAACATAGGCGTTCTCACCAAACAAGGAACCTCGAAGATTGAAGCCTCAGCCCAAATTCAAAAAGCTCTCCAACGGAAGAAATCTTGAAGACATTCTCCGCCAACGGATCTATTCAAGACCTCTCCTATAAATAGCGCTCGAGGATCACTTCAATCTTCACCGATTCAACAACATAAGCTGAAACTCTGCCAAAATTGTTTCTCAGCCGAAAGCTTAAATCTCTCCAAAGCTTGAATCGAAGAAGAGAATACCAAAGCCAAAAATCAGTCACTGCTGATTACACCCAGAGCTTAGGTCAAAACTAACTCCAAAGAACTTGTTCTTTGAAGTTTAGTTGGCAAGATTTCAAACCTCCCTTCGATCGATAGAATCGAGTGTTTGAGTTGAAAAAGAGTTCAGGAAGGTACTCTGACTCCGTGAGATCCTAGTGCCAGTTCGTGCTAGGAGTGAGAAATCCAACAAGGTGTGTTGGTACTGAAGATTGGATCTTCAGTTGATTCAGTTGTGTGCACCCGACAAGCACACAGATTCGATTTGCTGTGCACCCGTAAGTACAAGCATCGGTTTGCAGTGCACCCGTAAGCACTTGCAGAGTGAAGTTGTTGGTCTGATCAACCGACCGTGGTGTAGGAAGTATTTTCCGAACCACGTAAAAATCTCTATGTTATTTACAGCTTTCAGTTTTACTTTCCTACTTGTGTTCTTACTTTGATAAACTGAATACTGATTAATTGCAAAGAGAAACTTAAGACTAACAACGTGCTCAACAAAGGCTATTGCAAAACAAAAGTATTTCCACTGCGTATGTTATCAGTCCGACTGATCTATCCTCTGATAGTCAGGAAGACTTATAACATCTCCGTTTTAACAAACTCGACTGAAGCCTTACGTGCATCAGTTAAGTTCTTGTGACTTAACTGATAACTCATTACTGAAGAGTCTTTCAGTATCAGTCGTTAACCCTGTTTTGGTCAAAACTCTTTTCAGTAAACAGGTGTCTGAGTTTGTGTGTAAAGTTTCGTTTTGATCTCTATCTTGAGATCCTACTGATTTTAAAAATAGCCTATAGGTGTATTCCCCCCATACACCTATTTGAGACCCTACGGACCTAACAATTGGTATCAGAGCAGGTTGTTCGCAAGAACAATTCTCTTTCTGATTAAAGTTCTACCTGAACTTGATTGTACTGAGGGTAATTTTCTTTTATCAAAATCTTCTCAAGATTTTTCTTGAGTTTGCATGTTTAGTGTTTCTTTCTTGCACCCTGTGTGTCTTCTTTTCTTTTTATTATGAACATGATCAAGAAAGACTCCTCCAGCGACTATATCAATACATACTTTCGAGGAGTCAACGGACTTGAGATTAGGCCATTGGATTCTGACCTCAACGATAGATTCATCTTTCCAGAAGAAAACCAGATTCCAACCCACTCATAGTCAGAAGGAACTTGCAGATATGATCAGGTTCGTCAAGAGTATCAAGACCTAAGAATGAGATTTGAACATCTTCTTAGAGAGCACCGACAGATCATCAGAGAGATCATATATGTGCAAGATGCTCGAAGAATTGTCATGCGCTATGTCTCAAACGAAGACGAAGCTGATCGAAGAAATGTTCAAGAGCGCAGACTGATCAACAGACTGAAACTCCTTCAGTCTCAGAAACAAGAACTTCTGCTACATCTTGAAGAAACAGAAATCAACTTCAAAAGGACGTCAGAAATTCTTGAAGAAGTGATTCATGAAGGAACACTTCAGACCAGAAGAAAGATGAAGTAAGAGAAGAAAGTGCAGTAACAGTCGACACCAGAACAGTCAAAGAAGAACCAGTCATCTATTTAAGGGGGAACTTCCACTGCAGTCAACATCTAATTCAGTACTGATCAATGTGTAAGTTTCTCTCAACAAGTTCATATGTTTTAATGACTAAGTTCCTTTGCTTTTCTCGACTGAAAATTGTTTCAAGGCTGATGTGTCATGATTTTTATATCTTCATTTTTCTGAATTGAAGAAATTTCGTCTAAATATGGTTGTAGCACGTTCACACGATCCCGCCCTTTTTACTAACAAGCGGATTGATCCATGTGCCACGTCTCTATTTGCACGGATTTCAAAAGTTCATTGAAACCGCCTTGTGCACGATCTTCCACATTCTCTTTAAAATCGTTTCATCTTCTGAAAAAGATTTACTCAATCTCGGAGAAATCATTTGTCTCAAATCAAACAAGTGTGTTTACTCTCCTCGACTCACCGTGAAATCCACAGTTCAATCTCTGTGAGAACCTTTTCAAGATTTTTGCAGAAACCTTTCATTTCAAAATCTACACATGGCAAGATTCACGAAATCCGTCTCTCAACAAGCAGTATGCTACGAGCCCATCGTCACATCCGAGGCACTTTAGAGTCTCACTGAACACGACAAGATTAATGAGATCTTGAAACGCCATGGATGGACAAGGTTTCTTCATAGCTCGCCAAAATTCCTTCTCGACGAACAGATAATCAGAGAATTCGATGACAACATTCAGACTGATGAGACGACTGGTGACTTCACAACAGACATCAACATCTTCACAAACGAAGATTTTTCAGAATCAACAAAGTTCACTGTCAACATATCTCGAGCAACAAGAGAACTGTTCAATCTTCCAGCTGAAGGACCAGCCCCAATCTTCTCTGATGAAGAAGCCACCAATCTCATGAGAGACACACTGATGGATGATGCGTCCTCCGATCTCAACATCACAAACGTCTTGAGCATGTCAAGACTGCATCCCCATCTCAGACCAATTGCCAAAATGATCAAGAAATGTTGGTTTGTCATTCTTGGATCGCCTGGTCATCTCTCAAGTGTTGGATTTGTATACTGAAAGCAAGAACTTTATGCTTGTATACAATGATTCATGTTTTCACTATTCTTATCTCCTATCTGATTGTGTTCATGATTGCATATGTATGTTCTTTATCTCTGTATGAGTAGATTATATGGTGTGTTGTAGATTACAGAAGACCATATAATTGAAATAACCTTAAGAGATATAATATGATCACAGCCGAAATAACTCTAGGACAAGTTATTGGTTTAGGCTGCAGTATAGATGGAAGTAGTTTGTCTTGGCTACTTGTCTATACTGGTACGTCATTACGTATTGATAGGACCACAGTTTGAGATGTATTCTTCTATCTGACTTAAGTGAAGAATCAAGATCTCGGTGACTTATAAGATCTTAATACTAATAAGTATTCAGATATATATGTTAATTCGTATATCACTTTGACTTACTATGGGTGAGAGTTATATACTAACTCGAGTACTCTGTATCTTGGGTGATAGCGGTTAATATATGATATTTGATTATCTGTATTAGTACCCGTATCCGGTATAGGATAATGACATCCCCTTAAGGAGCTCAATAAGGTTTATTACGCTAAACCCTGCAGGTTGATTAAGTTCAGGCGCAATAATAAGGTTTGAGTGGTACTGCTTAAGGATTATAAAGAGATTAATTAATTTAAGCTGTCAGAGCTCTAATTAATTAATGGATGTCGGATATTTTAAATACGGAGATTTAATAAGTCTAAATACAAGCCCCGACTCATCACCGGCAATAAAGGGGTAAGTCAGTATCGGTTCTCTAGTGGAATGAACTGATATTTATAAATTAATTATGGTCTGGGCTGACCATAGATAAATTAATTTATTTGAGGCCCATCTTTATTCCTTGTATCTGGTCCCTGGGCTGGCCCAATGTCTCCTAGCCCAAGTAGGGCAGATTTTCGGCCCTCACCCTAAAACTGGCGCCCCCTCTCAGTTTCTGTATTATTAAATACAGCTGTCAGCTCTCTGGAAAACACACTGATAATTATTAGAGTTTTTGAGAGCAGAGAGAGGCGCAGGGAACGTGAGGTGATTTCTGTCTTGGGAATTTCCATAGCTCGTTGTCCATCCAACGTTGGGAGTTGAGCGGGATACAGTCGAGAAGATCAGAGCTGGAGTCTTTCGACACGATCATCAACGACCTGTGCATCCGCTTTACAAGTAAGTAATTCCTAACACCTATGTGCAGCTGTTAAATTCATAGGAGCATGTTAAGATTAATCGTTGTATGGTAAATTAATAATAACCAAGAAACGATCATCGGGCAAACGGAACGTTAATTCAATTTAATATTCCTTCATCAAGACCACACAAATTGGTACTGATCACATTGCTTCAAGAAGGTCCATTCAACTGGGAAATGGCCTATCTTCAAATCCTAGCTGAAGAAAAGAAGGGGACGCACTCCTCTCGACATCTACGTCCAGGAACAAGAGTTTCATCATTGATCATTCACAACACGGAAGGAATTCAATATTTCTGGAAGAACACCACCCAAGTGTCTTCAACAATCCATCTCTTTGAAGGGCAAAAGAGCTCAGCCAAAGGGATTTCCAGCCTGCCGAGTGAAACCCCTAGTTCCACAACAGAGGTTCACTACAAAACTCGAGGTTCAGTCAAAAGGAACCTTGACAGTTCCTCAACTCCAGTCAAGATCTCTCTTGACTCTTCTCAACAACCACTCAAGGAGAATTCTGAAGAAGCTGCACGACGGACTCTAGAGAAAGTGCAAATTCCAAACACAGAAGCTTCTCATCAACTACCACCATCCTCTGCTGATCCCTCGCAACGTCAAGAAGAACGACAACCGAGGGAGTCACAAGCAGCTAACAGAGAAAGAGATCACACAGAAGAGCCCCATCTTCCTCTCAAATGATTCTTTCACTTCTGCCTTGACAGCTTTAACAAGAAGGTCAAGTTTGCAGACCCTGCTGATCTCAATGAGGCATCCTCATCTTCAGTGACTCCGCTTGCTCTTCTCAAGAATTATGTGACACTGCTTGCTCAACACTGTGTCACTACCACTTTTCCCTTAATCATGGCAACTGAGCATGCTGAAGAGTTTCAAGACCTCGTCAGCTACTTCTTCTTTATCTTTGTCAGGACAATGCCCAGATCCCAATTTCAGGGAATTGACGAAGTTCTCACTGATGCTGAAATGGATGCTCTAGAGAGCAATATCTTTGAAAAATTCAAAGTCACAAATCTCTGGGATGCAATCCATGACTGGTCTCCCAACTTCAGACAGTATCTTGTCTCCAAAGGTCTTGTCAAGGAAGATCACATCATTGATACTGAAACTCACCATGAGTCTCCACCTCGTCAAACTGTTCCCTCTGTCACAGGGAATGAAGACTCAGCTGATGAAGTTCCAAAGACAGCAAGGCCTCTCACTAACGAAGAAATTCAGATGCTAGATGAAAGGCTGATCATTCAAGAAGAAGGGACTTATGAGCTCAAAGTTAAACTGGCCTTTCTCGAATCTACTGTCATGCATCTTCAACAGCAATTGGGAATTCAGACCAAATCCATCGCTGTGCCTGAATCTCGCAACAACAAGAAGCAAGAAGAAGACAAGAAGGGAAAATGGAAGAAAGCTGAAAAGTCAACTGAAAGTCCGCAAGAGAAACCAAGCAAGAAGCTTTGCATCAACTAAGAACAAAGGAAGGTCAAGAATGTCAACTGATTTTAAAATTCACATTTGTAAATGATGTTCTAGAACTGGTTTGTCAACTTCTTTTTGTTCAGTCTTACATTGCAATTCTCAACTGTTGATGGAGTTAAACTGCCTTATCCTTGCTTATTTTTGTTCTTCTCTTTCCAACCACATCAGTCTTCTTTATGATAATAACTGGTTATCAAACTTAGGGGGAACTTTGTTCAAATCAAAATAGTTATTGATATCCTTCCTGACTGATTGTTGGGAACTTAACTGAATTAGTATTATCTCTAACTGATGAGAGAATAAGATGTCCTTTGCCTTATTGTTGACTGGTGACCATGTTTTATTGATGAACGAGAATTACTTAATGTACTATCCTATTTGAATATATCTTTCTGATCATAACATGATTTGCTCGCTGCCTATTTTCATGAGTAAGAGATTGCGTCAAATATTCTTCATCATTTTAGTCTCTTATTTTAAGGTATTTCTCTGACGGGCATTTATTACGGACTTCAAAATTCATTAAATATGATTTGGCGCGCGGATTTCAAACCGCCGATGTCTTTTCAATTGCCCTAAGCAACAGTTCATCTTCCACGATCACAGTTTGTCACCACGTCTCACGTCTGCACTTTGTCTCCACTACTCACATCTCTCACTCCACTTCATCACATTTCACTTTCTCTCTCGCATTCCTACTAACCATCTTCCACAGCCATCAACTGTGAGAATTCTCTCTGTTTCAAAACTCTCTTTCTGCAAATTCAACATAATGACTAAATCCGACGGAAAGAAGTCAGGTGTCCAGAAGATCGATTGCCTAACTAAAGGAGTCAGATACGACCAGTCGGTGGATTATCCGTCACTTGAGAAGAAACCGGAGCATCCTAAAGTAGAAGAAATTCTGATCCATCATCAGTGGAAGACCTTCGTGACCAAGGAAGCTGATTGTCTTCTCATCGATGCTGTCAGACAATTTTATCAGAATCTAAAATTCAACGATTCCGGTGAACTCCTCTCCGAAATCACTGTGTTGGGAACCTTGTGGAATATCCTAATCCTTGTTTAGATGATACCAAAATTCATAGGTCTTAATTGTAATAGATTAGAACAGTTTTGAACTCAAGTGTTAGAGTTCGTTTCTAGTTTAGTATGCGGTTCTGAAGACTGAAGATACCAACTGAAGTATCAGTTGAAGAATCAGTTTGGAACTGATTACTTAATGCGTGCCGCGGACTGATACTAAAGTCAAGTATCAGTTGAACATTCTTCCTCGGACTGATCTTCCAACGTTCAAGGGAAGCCACGTACTCACAAAAGTACAGCCGCATTAAATGCAGAGATCTCAAGATCTTATCTCTGCAGAGGTCATTCCTATTTGGTGGTTACTTTATCAGAGACGTCACATCTCCTGTCCCTCAAGAGAGCCGTTTCCACCAGACAAGGAACCTCGAAGATTGAAGCCTCAACCCAAATTCGAATTGCTCTCCAACGGAAGAAATCTTGAGGACGTTCTACGCCAACGGATCTATTCACGAGTTCTCCTACAAATAGCGCTCGAGGATCACTTCAACCTTCACCGATTCAACGACATAAGCTGAAGCTTTGCCAAAATCGCTACTCAGCCTAAAGCTTAACCTCCTCAAAGCTTGAATCGAAGAAGAGAATTCCAAAGCCAAAATCAGTCACTGCTGATTACATACATTCTCTTAGACCTTAGGCAAACCTCTGTTTACCCAGAAGCTAAGGTCAAAACTTGCTACAAAGAACTTGTTCTTTGCAGTATAGTCGGCACTCGTTCAAACCTCATTTCTGAAAGAAAGATTTGAGTGTTTTGAGTGATTCGGAGTTCAGAAAGGTTCTCTGACTCTGAGAGTCTTAGCGCGGGTTGTGCTAAGCAAGAGAAATCCGACACGAGTGAAGTGTGGGTACTGAAGAAGGGTTTTCTTCAGTGGTACGATTGTGTGCACCCGGCAAGCACACGGTTTTGTTTGTAGTGCACCTGTTAAGCACTTGCGGAGTGGATTGTTGGTCTGATCAACCGACCGTGGATGTAGGAAAGGGTTTTTCCGAACCATGTAAAAGTCTCTGTGTTGTTTACAACTTTCAGTTTTACTTTCCTACTTGTGTTGTTTCAATTGATAAACTGAATACTGAATAACTGCAAAGAGAAACCTAAGACCAACAACATGCTCAACCGAGGCTATTGCGAAACTAAGTTTAATTTCCGCTGCGTATGATATCAGTCTGACTGATCTATCTTTTGATAGTCAGGAAGAGTGTTATCATCTCTATTTTAGCAAACTCGACTGAAGCCCATAAGTGCATCAGTTAAGTTCCAGCAACTTAACTGATAACTCCTTACTGAAGAGCTTTCAGTATCAGTCGTCAACCCTGTTTGGTCAAAACTGTTTTCAGTCAACAGGCATCACTGTTTGCATGAAAAGTTTCGTTTAGATCTCTATCTTGAGATCCCTCACTTTGAGGAAAAGAAAAATAGCCCATAGGTGTATTCCCCCCATACACCTATTCGAGATCCCCGGGACCTAACACACTGTATTCACAACCCCAGATTTCTCAGACAAACGAGAAGAAACACTTTGTCAGAAATCTGTTCAACAGTGGATCTTCACCCTCATCTATTTCAGATGACGAAGCAAATGCCACTCTCAAAAAGGCAATAAAGAATCCAAACGAATCAACTGAAGGGACACTTGTTATATCCCTTCTCGAGCCTGAATATACTCTATTAGGCAAAATAATTCAAAAGTGCTGGATTGGCGCGACAGGAACGCCGGACAAGGCTTCACAGCCTCAGAAGAACATTATGACCGCTCTTCTGAAGGAAGGACCCTTCAATTGGGAAGATGCGTATCTCAAGCTCCTCTTCAGCGAGCGTAAGAACTCCAAGCCGGCAAATTTTCTTCGACAGGAAAACAGGGTTTCCCAAATTATCATACAAGGATCGAAGTCTTTCACTACTGTCTATTGGCCAGAGATGCTACTTTTTACAAACAACTATCGACTTCTCAAAGTTGCAAAAGGTGGACCCAAACCTTCCCCTAAAACGAAGGTAATCATCCCCTCCTCCCATGAGTCAACTGAATCAGAACTCCCTGAACCCTCCATCTCTGAGCATCCCATTCCTTCTCCCACAAACGTACCCAGTCGACCTCGTTCCTCAATTCCAAAAACAACCTCAAAAACTATCTCCAGACCAAAGCCTAAAGCTACCTCAAGGACTCCCATCTCTCCCAAATCAAAAGGGAATGCTGTACTGCAAACTCTCTCTGAACCAACTCTCACTGGTCCATCTGCTGCAAACCAAGCGGTCACAGTACTGCAGTCCGAAGCTCGACAAGATGCAACAAATCACCTACGATATCTTCTTAGTGATTTTGATACATCTCTAGAAGTCTACCAGAATCTCCATAGACTTCTCACCTACACATTCCTGAAGACGGCTCCCTTTTCTCAGATCAATGGTCTTCAAAACGCTGAAACTGAAGACTCATTTGAAATCGAAGAAGCCTCCTTGATCAGCCTCTTACAAATCACAAGAGTCTGGGATGTAATCTATGACTTCGATAAATTTGCCATGGATTATCTTGAATCCCTAGGCTATTCCAGGCGTACACTGATTCTCAACCAAGATGCTGGCACATCCAAAATCTTACTAAGTTTAATTTTCGCTGCGTATGATATCAGTCTGACTGATCTATCTTTTGATAGTCAGGAAGAGTGTTATCATCTCTGTTTTAGCAAACTCGACTGAAGCCCATAAGTGCATCAGTTAAGTTCCAGTATCAGTTAAGTGCAACTTAACTGATAACTCCTTACTGAAGAGCTTTCAGTATCAGTCGTCAACCCTGTTTTGTCAAAACTGTTTTCAGTCAACAGGCGTCACTGTTTGCATGTATAGTTTCGTTTAGATCTCTATCTTGAGATCCCTCACTTTGAGGAAAAGAAAAATAGCCCATAGGTGTATTCCCCCTCCATACACCTATTTGAGACCCCCCGGGACCTAACATGATAGAAGGAAGATGGTGGATTCAAGAACTTATCAGGCAAGTAAAGCTCATATTACTGAAAAACGCGGCAAAGAAGGCATTGGTTATTTTAGAGGAAAGATTGGTCAACCTCATTCGAATAGATCATCTGCAAGTGTTTGGCGTCCTATCTGCCACTATTGTGATAAACCAGGTCATATTAACCCTAATTGCAGATCATACCTTGAGGATAACCAGAAGAAGAAAAGAAGAAAAATTCGAAAGAAATGGGTGCAAAAATTAGTACGAGTTTCTTCTTCAGTTTCTGAGAATGTTAAAACTGAAGTCTCTGCAGATGTTAAAACATAGAGTGATCCTATTGATGTTATGGGTTATCCAAGCAAATTTATTGTTGATGCTCCTGCTATGAATGAAACTGCTATAGAAGTTTCTCTTTTCGTTGGTCCAACAGCTGTTCCTGTAACTGTTACAGAAGTCGCTCCCGACGTTGTTCATAAGTCGCTTGATCCTGCTATGAAGGCATTACTCCAAAGAATGTTCTTTAAAATATTCTTTCATAAGAACACGCCTATCTCTTGTTAAGGGGGAGACTTGTTGTTATAAGGGGGATTTGTCACTGATGTTTGACAAAAAGGGGGAGTATATGGATTATTGTGTTGAGGGGGAGCTAATAACATTGAGGGGGGAGTTGTTGCTGTTTTGTGTTGCTGTTTCGTTTCTGCTGTGCTTTCATGTGTTGTGCAGAATTTGGTTTTGTCTACACCAATGACAAAGGGGGAGATTGTTAGAGCATTTTCATACTCTATTTAATTGTCATTAATTGTCATTGTGTGGACAATAAGTGTATCTACTAAATTGGACAGAACTGTTGCTTCATCAGTTGCTTCCTTTGTTGAGACACTCTGCTGTCTTTTTCCTGCGGATTTTGGAGATATTTTTGGAGATATACATGTGCCTTCTTATGGATATATATCTACTGCTGTTGCGTTTGAAATGGAGTTCTCATTCCTAGGGTTTCCTTTTTATGGGTCGCCTCCTAGAGCCTATAGCCCACCAAGAGCCCAAACTTCTTCTAGGGTTTGGCTATATATTGGTGATGAAGGGAATTCATTTTTGCTGCTGATTTTCATTCTACTCTACTGATTATTAAGAGTATTTTCGTAGCCTTATCGAGAGCATACAATACATGTAAGTGTGTTCTAGTTTGTGGCTTATTTCTTTTGTAAGCGCGGATCGTGGGTTTGTTCTATTGTGTTTACGATTGCTCCAGCCTGTTGGAGTAAGTTTATTTGTTGGGTTTAAGCGTTGAATGTGTAGCATTCAAGCTTAGGGAGTGAGTTGTTAATTTACTCTCAATTATTCATCTTGGTGGAGGTTTGGGAAGATATAGAGGCTAGGGAGAACGAGTCTTCGCGTGTAAGTCCTTTGTATATCTTATCATCACTAGTGGATAATTTACCCTGGGCGTGGTCTCCCCAGACGTAGGTGTGTTATCACCGAACTGGGTAATCATTGTTGGTGTTCTTCATATTTTCTACACGAGTTTCTATTTGAGTATCTCTGTGAGTTATAACTTCTGCGTGTTGCTGCTTCAGTCTCTCTGCAAGTTTAACTTTCTGGGTTTGCGAGTTTATATGGTTATGGATAGGCGAAACTTTCAGGCTCTTCTGCCAGGATCCTCACTTCTCCCCCCCGCCCTTTCGAGAGCGGGATGACCTCTGGGGCGGGCATTGCCCCCCGTGCCCTTGCAGACCTGACCGGCGAGGAATGCCGGTCCCAGATGATTGCCCAAATCGCTCCCTCCGATCTCCAGGCTCGGGAGTCTTTGGAGCGTCGGCAGATGGCCGACAACATCGTATTGATGATTGAAGCGGTAATGTTCATTATCCATTCCCCCTTATACCAAATTTTATTACCGTCCCCTTAATTTCTCTTACACGTTGTCTGCGCAGGCTAGGGTCGAGTACCTAGCCTACTCCCGGAGCCTTCTCCGCGCGGAGGGCGAGATCTAGGAAAAGGACAAAGAGTTTCTGGCGGCGCTAGCTAGATGTACCAGCGCCGAAGAAGGGTCTCGCCATCTTCGAGAGGAGAATGAGAGGCTGAAAGCCGAGAGGCTATCTGTCGACGCGGAGCTGGCCCGGGTTCAGGAGGAGTTGGCTCGCGTGAACCGCGAAAAGGGGAAGGAAATCACGGCGATTACTCAGTACTGCTCGCAGAAAATGTCCGCTCTTGAAAAGCAAATCGTGACCAAGGAGAACCAAACTTTCAAGCGGGAAGTCGACCAATATCGACTGCGCTGCTTCCTCTCCTCGGAGGGTCATGAATTTCTGCGCATCATCCTGATGGAAACCATCAACGAGTTCCTCCACACCCCCAAGTTGCTAAATGTCATGGCCCCGGCCCTGCAACTTGGCGCAGGCCTGTCCTGAACAGCGGGCCTTGTGCGAGAATGATGCGGTGCTGAATGCCGTTGACTCAAGCGGCCTTGGAGGAATTCTGGGTATCAACTCGGATGCGCCGAGATCGCCGGAGTGGTGGTTCCCGGTCGTAGACAAGGCTATTCGTCTGTTTGTGACGGGATGCGGCGTTGATCCACTGCCCAAAGAGCCCTTCGTGTGGACGCCCTACCTCGACGCCATTCGCTCCCGAATTCGGTCGGTGCGGGGTAACTTCCCTGGTGGCGGGGTGTTCTACGAGCCTGCCCCCATAGTTCAAAGGGTCGAGCCAATCGAAGCGGCGCCGGCATCTGCAGCTCATGGGTCTGCGCAGCCCAATCCCTTTGGTGGCCACAACAGCAGCAGTGCGGACGAGTCTCTGAACATGGAGGACCCTCCGAACCCGACTCCCAACCCCTAGATTTTACATGTTTCAATATTTGTTGTAGAAAAAACTTGAATGTTATTATGGTGATGTAGACTCTCTTTTTTGACGGCGAATTGGGATGATGTACCTCCTATCTTAATAGATGGCTTATTCTTATATATTTCTTTTGTGATGCCCTTTACCTTTTCTTGTTTTGCAAGTTATTCGTTATTTTCGCGCTGCGTATCCGTAAATGCTGCTTATTATTCACAACCCTTCTACTTTTGACGTAAAAGGAGTGGCAAGGTTGAACTATACTTAGGCGATAATTATGGTCAACGTCTTTGATTAATGCTCCGCTCATATGTGCGGATTTGAATCTTTGAACCGATAATTTAGTAGCGGAACTTTGACTGATGATCTTATACGCTACGCTTGTCTGCGTAGACGTGGAATAACAGTCTGCTCTGCCTAGAAGCTTGAATCTTTGTGGTTCAAAATTTTACGATGGTGATTTCAGTTTGTGCGGAAATTCATGTAGTTGAAGCTGCTTTGATCTTACTGGTTTAGGTCTGTGCTGACTGAAGTCTGCGCTGTAGGAATTTCCCTTTATGTAATATGCCATGCAAGCTTGAGTTTATACAATCGATACCCGATTTTGGCCAATTCATGTATGATTTTGTGCAGTTAATGCCTTAGTTTATGCAATTCATGCCTTCGTTATGCAATTCATGCCTTCATTGTGCAATTTATGCCTTCGTCGTGCAATTTATGCTTGAGTTGTGCAATTTCATGCCTTCGTTGTGCAATTAATGCCTGAGTTATGCAATTTATGCCTTCGTCGTGCAATTTATGCCTTCGTTGTGCAATTAATGCCTGAGTTGTGCAATTTATGCCTTCATCGTGCAATTAATGCCTTAGTTTTTATAATTTATGCCTTCGTCGTGCAATTCATGCTTGAGTTGTGCAATTTATGCCTTCGTCGTGTAATTAATGCCTTAGTTTTTGCAATTTATGCCTTCGTCGTGCAATTAATGCCTTAGTTTTTGCAATTTATGCCTTCGTCGTGCAATTAATGCCTTAGTTATTGCAATTTATGCCTTCGTCGTGCAATTAATGCCTTAGTTTTTGCAGTGTCAGTATCGCTTCTATGTCTGCGCAGCCATGGAGGCCAATATTAAAGATTATGCTTGTCGAAGCGATAATATAAGAGAGACAGATGTTCCCTAAAACCATAGATCTTTATTGATGATGACCATGGTCCCAGACCTCGTTAAAACCCCTGTGGGAAAAAGAGTATCTGGTCTACATAGCGAGAGAAAATATTCGTAATTTACACGTAGAATTTCTTGAGATGATTAATATTCCACGGCCTTGTGAGAGATCTCCCTTCTTGATCGGACAGGTGATAAGCCCCACCCCCTAAAACTTCGGTAATGATGTAAGGTCCCTCCCAATTAGCTTCGAATTTCCCGGTGGGTTTCAAAGTATCTGCGCGCTTGAGCACCAAGTCCCTTCTCTGGAGTCGATGTTGCTTGACCCTATTGTCATATCGTGCTGTGATAATACTCTTGTATTTGGCTGCTCTGATTTGGGCCTCTTCCCTTTTTAAGTCTATCAAATCTAGCTCGAGCCGGCGCAACTCTTCATTTTGCGCTGGGTCATAGGCACAAATCCGATGGGATTCTAACCTTACTTCCACGGGTATGACCGCATTTGAACCGTAAACCAAAATTAACGGAGCTTCCCCCATTGCTGTTTTTGGGCTGGTACGTAGTGCCCACAAAACCGTATCCAGTTCCTCTGCCCAACGTCCCCTGCTCCTTTCCAACCTCTTATTGATACCCTCACAGATAGTACGATTAGCCAATTCCACTTGTCCATTGGCTTGGGGATGAGCCACTGAGACAAATCTTTGCCTGATATCCATCCTTGAACAAAAATCCTCGATCCTTTGGCTAGTGAATTGAGCTCCATTGTCTGATACTAAAACTCTAGGCACCTCGTACCTGCAACAGATATTCTTCCAGATGAATTTTTCGATGGTGGCGTCATCTACTTTCGTTACGGCCTCTGCCTCCACCCACTTCGAGAAATAATCCACCGCTACTACTAGGAAGCACTTCCCTCCCGGCGTTGTCGGCAATTTTCCTACAATATCAATTCCCCACTTGTCGAAAGGGTGTGCTGAGTACATTATCCCCATTTCCTCCCCTGGGAGATTAATCCTTGGAGCATGTCTCTGGCAAGATTCACATTTCTTCACGTAAGCCTTGGCCTCTTTGTCAAACACCAGACCAATAAAAGCTAGCTCTGATAATCTTCCTGGTTAGATCTTTGTACCCCGCATGATTTCCACAACAGCCCTGATGGACCTCTTTTAATGCGAACTGTACCTCTTCCGGTGATAAACATTTAAGGAACGGATGCGTGAAAGACCTTTTGTAGAGTTGATCGCTGATCAGGGAATAATTCTCATATTTAGCATATTTTGAGGCGTCCCCCTCCATTCTTTCTCTTGTTCACAAAAAATGGATAATTGGAGTTCTCCAATCATTTCCAATTTCAACTGCGCAGGTCTACGCTGCTGAACCCCTTTTTGGCTCAAATAGGACTGTGATCTCATCGCTCCATGTTTGTTCAACTACGCTGGCAACTCTCACTAATAAATCTGCCTTTTGGTTTTCCTCCCGGGGTACTTGTACTATTTCCAATTCCTTAAATTTTTTCTTGATTTCCTGCATCTGATCATAGTAAGCTCTCATCCTGTCATCTCTGACTTCACATTCACCCCTTAATTGCTGCGCTACCAACTGAGAATCGGTCTTGATAATGGCTCTATCTGCTCTGAGCTATTTCAAGATGTGGGCAGCCCCGATCACTGCTTCATATTCTGTCTCATTATTTGATAATTTGTCCTCAAATCTGATCGCGAACTGGTAGATCCCATTTTTCAGTGATTCAATGTAAATTCCAGCTCCACATCCTTCCTTAGTGATGGAACCATCGACCTGCGCTATCCACGGCCTTCGCAGTGGCCACCTTGTGGTTTCCTGAATGAAATCTGCTAAGGCTTGCGCTGGGTTTAAATACCACGTCATACTCTTCCAGTTCAATAGCCCATTTTACCATTCTTCCTGCGAGGTCTGGTCTTCCCATAATCTGTTGGGAAGGCAGCGCTGTTCTAACAATCACTTTGTGTGATAAGAAGTAGGGACGCAATCTTCTTGCCGTGATCATGATAGCATAGGCTATCTTTTCTGCTGCGGTATATCTAAGCTCGGCCCCCTGAATGATTTTTCTCACAAAGTATATTGGCTTCTGGATCCCCTTTTCATCCCTTACTAGCACAGTACTTAGTGATTCTACCCCCACTGAAGTGTATAGATACAGTGGCTCTCCCGGCGCCGGCTTGGTTAGAATGGGCAGCTCCATAAGGTAGCTCTTGAGGTCTTCGAAGGCTCGTTGACATTCGTTGGTCCACTCAAACCGGCTCTCGTTTCTTAGAATTTTGAAGAAAGGCAAGCTTCTCTCTGCTGACCTTGATATGAACCGGCTCAGCGCAGTTATCCTTCCATTCAATGTTTGTATCTCTTTGATGTTCCGCGGCGCCGTCATGTCCAGAATAGCTCGAACTTTGTCTGCATTCACCTCTATCCCCTCGGGTGTGACTTTGTATCCCAAAAATTTTCCCGACTAAACCCCGTAAGTGCATTTGGCCGAATTGAGCATGAGTTTGTGCTTCCGCACTATCAAGAAGATTTCCTCCAAGTCGTTAGCATGTGTATGTGCTTCGGCACTACGCACCAACATATCGTCTACATAGACCGATACGTTCCTCTTTAGCTGGTCCCGAAAAATTTTGTCCATCATCCTTTGATTCGTGGCTTCCGCATTTTTGAGTCCAAATGGCATGCTCGAATATGCGAAGATCCCGGCGCAGACTGCAAATGTTGTCTTAATAACATCGTCCCGATGCATCTTAACTTGATGGTACCCTTGATAAGCGTCCATCATTGATAGAAGTTCACAGCCCGAAGTGGCATCCACTAATTGGTCAATTCGCGGTAACGGGTAGCAATCTTTTGGGCAAGCTGCGTTGAGGTCACGATAGTCTACCCACATCCTCCACACCTTAACTTTCTTTTCTACCATGATTACATTGGAGACCCACTCTGGATATTGGACTTCCACAATGTGCCCAGCTTCTAGCAATGCTTGCACCTGCTCCCGAATAGCGGCATCTTTCTCAGCGCCAAAGTGCCTCATCTTTTGTTTCACAGGCTTAACTGTGGGGTCTACATTCAATCGATGCTCAGCCAGTTCCCTGTCGATCCCTTTTAAGTCTGTTGTGCTGAATGCAAAGACATCTGCGTTTCTGCGTAGACAAGCAATCACTTTCTTTTGTAATTCTGGTTCCATGTGCGCCCCGATTTTGGTAGTGAATCCCTCCTTATTCGCGAAAAGTTCGACAACCATGCACATGTCACTGGTGGTGATGAGAGGGATCTTATCATTCCCCCCCGTTACTCTGCCATTTCTTTACGTTCGGGCTCTGAAGCCGTAACCATTCCGGTTTTTCCTTTTTTTGATTATCTCTGCTTGTTGCGCCGATCTCTCCCTTTTCTGCCTCGAGTGTTGAATTAACACTTGCACATGATATTTTTTCGACACAACCTGGTCTCCCCATACCTCTCCAATTTTCCCTCCTTCCAATGGGAATTTCATGTTCAGATAAAGGGTGGAAATTACTGCTTTGAAAGAATTCAATGCTGGTCTCCCAAAGATTATGTTGTAGAAGGTTTTGGTGCATCGATAACTAGGAATCTGACCATGCGAGTCTTTTTTCCACCTGTTTGCCCTATTATCACCTGGCCACTCGATTGTTCCCACTGGCATTACGGATACCCCCGAGAAACCGTAAAGAGGAGCCACAGTAGATTCTAGTTTAGCCTCCAATCCCATCGCTCCCTAGCATTCTAAGTATAATATGTTGACGGCGCTGCCTGAGTCGACAAAGATGCGGTGCACCAACACGTTCGCCACATTTGCAGAAAACACCAAGGCGTCGTCATGAGGATAAAATAAAGGCCTAGCATCCCTTGGCCCGAAAGATATTATGGGCTCGTCTGTTGCAGTGCTAACTGCCATGACTGATTGATCGTAGTACCCGGACTCGACGGCGCGGGCGATTTGTTTTTTGGCTCTGTTAGATGTTGGTATATTATTTTCCCCCGTAATCATATGTACTTCTCTATCATATTGAGCATGATTTGCTGGATTGTGTCTATCCTGACTGTCTCATCTATGATCCCTCATTTCCCTCCTCTCTTCATGCCTGTCCTTTCTGTCCCTACCGTCATGATCACGGCGAGTGTCGTCTCGTCCGCGCCACTCGTCGTCCCTATTTCCTTTGTGTTCATCATAACGGTGCTCCCTGGATGCCCCTCGGGGCCTCTCTATGTATTGATCCAGAAATCTCTTCCTCACTAATATTTCCAGTTGATGTTTCAAGTGTCCACAGTCTCGGGTGGAATGGCCATAAGAATTGTGATACTCACATAATAGATGATTTTTCCCCGGCTTTGGCATGCCCGGGTGGTAGTCTCTTGGATCTCTGAAATAATTCTCCCCCTTAATCTGGCGAAAGATCTCGTCGGCATGACGATTCCACTGGGTCCAGTTCCATAGATCATCTCGATAATTACCGCGTTCCTCTCTCTTTTCTGGCTGCGCCGCCATTAACGGAGTAGCTCCAGTTTCTACTGCCATGGTTGGTACTCTAGGGGGTAATCCCCTATATGGGTTTTTCGTGATGTACTTGTCCTCAGTGTCTGCGCTGTCTTGCTTCTTAGGCTTGAGTTTTTCTGCCTCCGCCTTTCTCGCCATTTTCGCATCTTCCAACTGAAGATACCCCGGTATTATTGCCATAATGTCTTCGAAGCTGGTCGGCGGTGTGATTTGAAGTGCTTCGAAGAGCGGACCTTACCTTAGTCCCCTAGCAAAAGCGTACCACTTGATCTGGGATTCCGCCTCTGGTATGTCCAGCGCTGTTATATTAAATCTAGCCACGTACTCTCGAAGCGTTTCTTGCGGTTCCTGCTTTATATCCATTAATGAAATGGCTGTTCTCCCGACCCTCTTTGAACTGGCAAATTGTCTCATGAACATGAGATAAAGGTCACCATATGATTGAATAGAGTTACTCCTCAAGTTATGAAACCATCGCTGAGCCATTCCAGATAGAGTTGTGGCGAAGATCCTGCATTTGATTCCCTCCACATACTGGTGCAGCGCAGCTAGGCCCTCTAAGAGGGCCATATGTACCTCTAGGTCGGTAGTACCATCGTAGTCTAGTGAGATGGGACGGTAGTTTTCCGTTAAAGGTTCCAGCAGTCTTTCATCTGAAAACGGACTCTTGTTGATCAAAGGCATCGTAGGAGTGCCGATGTTACGCCCTTCCCTTTCTTTCGTAATTATGGTCTCAGTAGGTCTACGCCGATTTCTTTTGGGGAGCTCCCTCTTGGGCTCTTCAAATCTCGATTCGTATTGATCAGGGAACTCATTCACCTCTATGTTACGATCATGTTCTTTAAGCTCCGTTTCCAAACTCTTCAGCTGGCTTCGAAGGAATGATACCTTCTCCTTAAGTTTGTCATTGCCTTTGTTCACTCCGAGACTGCGCTGCGGAGTAGTCCCACTAGTAGAATCAGTTACATCCTCAATCTGGACGTTATTCGTGATGAACTTCCGCTTGTTTCTCCCCCTATCTTCCACCATGTTCTTCCTTGTTCTGCGTTTCCCTGTCTGCGCAGCCGCCGCCTCCCCTCCTTCTTTGGTCTGCACAGCCGTGGGAGCTATCCTTTGAGTAGTTAGAATTCCCTCTGGTGTGGTGATGGGTTGGGTGATGCCCATTAGTGAGCGCATGGTTGCGTAATTGAGCATGGCTAGCATTTGTTCAGTGATAGGGACATTGATCGGTCCTGACGTAGGAGCAGTGGTAGCAGTAGCGGGCGTAATTATTCCCATACTAGACTACGCGGAGCCCGGGACCACGTTGTTGACCGTGGTAAAACCCGACAGAGTGAGCCCAGCCAAATCAATTCCTCTGGTCGATGAGTCACCAGTTGGTTTAATACCCATGTTCCCCACAGCTGCTTCAAAATCCTTATTCAGATCTTTGCGGTGCTCGTTGGTTGCCATTGCGTAGTACCTGTTCACTGTGTAGTCGAAAGAAAAATGATAAGTTAAGAACAAAAATGTAACGGCGCAGACAAGCTGCGCTGACTTCTCTTGTTTTTGCATGCAGTTCCCTTCCCATGATAAGTGGGCCCATAAACGTCCCAATAATAGAGATAAACCCCGGAAGACCCACAAACTCCGACTCATAAAGTGATTCCAGATCAAATGTACGAAAACCCGTAGATAGAAAGAAATTTATAGAAATCCTCTTTGAAGCTCATCTGAGATGAACATCCTACTTTTCTGGGAAATAAACCCAGAAAAGCAAACGGAGTTCCCGCCGCTTATATTTAGATAAAGGATATTCTCATAATAAAAAATATTCTCCGGTAGAGTACATTCTCGGAAAAACACAAAAGTTAGTCATGATAAATAGCGAGTTATCGAAAATAGGGAATAAAATTTACCTCAATCAGCTCACATCGGAAACACGTCAAATTCAGGCGGACAAAATCTATGAACGACACGGACATAGAATTCCCAAAAATTCAAAATGGCACAATTCCCGAAAATATTTCAAAAATCCTCTCACTCCCCTGTTATTTATCCCTTGCTCATGCAAGGTGGCCGAAGCCAACCAGATCTCAAAAATCCGAATAGATCGATTAACAAAACAGAACAACAGGTATATCTCATCAATCAAAAGCGCAATATGAGCTACGCTAAGTATTTATGAACAGATCATACAATTATTTCATCCCCTTTTGCACATAACATTTAGACACGGTCAAATATAAACATGAATGCAGATTTAACAGTAGAACTCTTATTCCCACCTAGATTTATGTTTGAACAAACAGATCTAGCAAGAGCATGCATAAGAACACCCAAATACATTCATAAAACTCACGCCCCAGCTCAGATTTCCCATAGACGGCGCCAGTTGATGATGTCTAACATTCATACCTAAATCTAGACGAGTAAAAAAGGCGTTTGGATTAACCTGTGTAGTCGAAAATGGAGAGAAAACTTGTAAATGAAGAACTTCTGGATTTCTTAAGATATTTTCGCGAGTGAATAACGGTGGATTACATGAGGTATTTATAGAATTACATTAGGGCGAAGGGTAAATCAGACTTTATAGATCATTCACGTACTCCACATGCGGTGTACGATCGTGAGTCACTATCTATCAGAAGTCTTTTCTAACTAATTTGCAGCTTTATGGTGAACGTGCGGTCATTCCATCAGCGTTGATTTCTTTCACCCTTCGTCTGCGCTGACTTCGTCTAAGTGAGCCTTCGTCTTTCACCTTGGTCTTCTATTTGACGTAATCGAACTCTTCGTCAGCGCCGCCGTCTGGTCTCGTCTGCGCAGCTGCCTTTCTAGTTCTTGCTTCGGCTAGGGATGCTTCATTTCCTGGGTCTTCTTCGGGCGTTATCTCAAGGCCGAGCCGCCCTTTGACCTTGCTGATTCTGTGTGAATTTTAGTCTGCGCCGGCCTTCGTCTGCGCCGCTGGCCCCTCCACTTCTGATTGCTTGATAGCACATCTACGCTCTTTAAACCGGGTATGACTTAAGCAGAAGTCAGCGCTGCTGACTCTCGCTTCCATGTCCCTTTTAGAATAGCGGCGCTGACGAGATCCTTACTCCTCATCAAGTTTCTCTTTTAAATAAAAAGAACTTCCTTTGATCTCAATCTGAAGACAATGACTCTTTGTCCAGGCTCTGATTAATGTTTTTCTGTCTTTTCCTCGTTCTGTTTTAGAACTGTTGTGTTCTTTCTCTAAGTACAAGTTTTTAGGTTATATTGTTAAGGGGGAATAGTATTCACCCTGTTTTAGAACTTGTGCTCTGAGTTCAGTCTTTTGATTGCCTAGAACTGTTGTGTGGTTTTGGCATCATCAAAAAGGGGGAAATTGTTGGGAACTTAATGGAATATCCTAATCCTTGTTTTGATGATACCAAAATCCATAGGCTTTAAATTGTAATAGCTAGAACTGTTCGAACTCAAGTGTTAGAGTTCTTTTCTAGTTTAGTTATTGTTCTGAAGACTGAAGACTGAAGAACGGAGGACTGAAGACTGAAGCTGCCAACTGAAGTATCAATTGAAGAATCAGTATTGAACTGATTACTTAATGCGTGCCACGTGGAATCAGCGGACTGATACTAAAGTCAAGTATCAGTTAAACATTCTTCCTCAGACTGAATCTCCAACGTTCAATGGAAGTCACGTACTCCAAAAGTACAGCCGCATTAAATGCAGAACAGCCGCATTAAATGCAGAGATCTCAGGATCATCCTTTCTCTGCAGAGGTCATTCCTATTTGGTGACTACTTTATCAAAGACGTCGCATCTCCTGCTCTTCAACATAGCCGTTCTCACCAAACAAGGAACCTTGAAGATTGAAGCCTCTGCCCAAGTTCAAATTACTCTCTAACGGAAGAAATCTTGAAGACCTTCTCCGCCAACGGATCTATTCAAGACCTCTCCAATAAATAGCGCTCGAGGATCACTTTAATCTTCACCGATTCAACAACATAAGCTGAAACTCTGCCAAAATTATTTCTCAGCCAAAGCTTAACCTCTCCAAATCTTGAATCGAAGAAGAGAATCCCAAAGCCAAAAATCAGTCACTGCTGATTACATATATTCTCTTAGACCTTAGGCAAACCTCTGTTTACCCAGAGCCTAGGTCAAAACTATCTCCGAAGAACTTGTTCTTTGAAGTTTAGTTGGCAAGATTTCAAACCTCCCTTCGACCGATAGAATCGAGTGTTTGAGTTGAAAAGAAGTTCAGGAAGATACTCTGACTCCGTGAGATCCTAGTGCCAGTTCGTGCTAGGAGTGAGAAATCCAACAAGGTGTGTTGGTACTAAAGATTGGATCATCAGTTGATTCGGTTGTGTGCACCCGACAAGCACACGGATTCGGTTTGCTGTGCACCCGTAAGCACAAGCATCGGTTTGCAGTGCACCCGTAAGCACTTGCAGAGTGAAGTTGTTGGTCTGATAAACCGACTGTGGATGTAGGAAGTGTTTTTCGAACTACGTAAAAATCTCTGTGTTATTTACAACTTTCAGTTTTACTTTCCTACTTGTGTTCTTACTTTGATAAACTGAGTACTGATTAATTGCAAAGAGAAACTTAAGACTAACAACGTGCTCAACAAAGGCTATTGCGAAACAAAAGTATTTTCGCTGCCTATGTTATCAGTCTGACTGATCTATCATCTGATAGTCAGGAAGACTTATAAAATCTCTGTTTTAACAAACTCGACTGAAGCCTTACGTGCATCAGTTAAGTTCTTGTGACTTAACTGATAACTCATTATTGAAGAGTCTTTCAGTATCAGTCGTCAACCCTGTTTTGGTCAAAACTCTTTTCAGTAAACAGGTGTCTGAGTTTGTGTGTAAAGTTTCATTTTGATCTCTATCTTGAGATCCTACTGATTTTAAAAATAGCCTATAGGTGTATTCCCCCCCATACACCTATTCGAGACCCTCCGGACCTAACATCAATAATGAGTCTCCAATTAATGATTTTCCAATTAATCATTCTTTTTGCTTAATAGATAAGTAATTGTCAATCTAATATTAAATTCAATTAAGAAATAATAATAACAAATATGTTAATATAAATAAATATAAAAATTCATATAAAAACATACTGAAAATTTAATAAATCTAAATCGTTTTTGAAAATCTATTTTAATATATAGTTTATATTAATATAAAGTTCACTTAAAAAAATTATGTTTAACCTAAAGTGTTCTAAAATGAATAAATATAAGTTTCATCTTTTTAGTTGCATTAAATTATTATGATAAAATACATAAATAGAAAATATGAAAAATGAATGAAAGAGAAAGAACAGTATAAAAGAAATTAGAAAAGAGAAAGAAGAGATAAAAGATGAGAGAAAGAACAAATAATTTTGTAACTTTAATTGATAATAACTTGTTCGTTTTAAATTTATTTTTTTTATAATTTTTATATTAAATTAAAGATCTTTTCGTTATCTTTAATTTAACACCCATGATGAATATCTTTTTATTAATCAAAATTGACGATTTTTATAAAAGAATCAAAACAAAAAAAGAAAAGTGAGGATAGAGAAATTTTGGTGAGAAAAAGTCTTTTATATTATATATAGATATAGATTATCAATGCAGTTAGTACACTGAAGTATTAAATTTAATGAGTATCGTATAGTACGTAATAATTGAATTAGATAATGTAGAACGTATTTTTTCATAAATATTTTTTCATAAATATATGATGTACATTGAATATTTTTTCATAAATTAAATTTGATAATGTGAATTAAAATAAAAAATAAGAAAATAGAGAGAACATTAGTAATGGACTTAGTGGGTGAAAATAATAATCCGTGCGACCTTTTATACAAAAATATGCAAATTTTTACAAAATTTGATGAAAGCAATTAAGTTTGTTGAATATTTAACATTTTATATATTGGGGATTTTAAATATAGTAATGGGCTGAGTAATGGTCAAATGGGATGAGAGTTAAAAAGAACATGTACATGTTATAAGAAAACTGTCGACAATTAGTTACTTTTAGTGCTCGTTTGGTTCAAGTAGAGTGTTGGGTCCGGGGGGGTCTCGAATAGGTGTATGGGGGGGGGGAATACACCTATAGGCTATTTTTATGACTATCTACAAACCTCAATCAGAGGGATCTCAGTCAGAGATAGAAACGAAACTTTACACGCAAACAAGACACCTGTTTAACCGAAATAAGTGTTGACCAACAGGGTTGACGACTGATACTGAAAGCTCTTCAGTAAAGAGTTATCAGTTAAGTCACTGGAACTTAACTGATCCACGTAAGGGCTTCAGTCGTGTTTGCAGAGATGAAGATGATATCTCTCTTCCTTACTATCAGAGGATAGTGAGTCAGATTGATATCATACAAAGCGGAAATTAAACTTAGTTTCGAATAGCCTCGGTGGAGCAGATAGTTGGATTAAGGTTTCTCTTTTCAGTTAGTCAGCATTCAGTTTTATCAATTGAAATAACACAGTTATGAATGTAAAACTGAAAGCTTGTAAATAACACAGAGACTTTTACGTGGTTCGGAAAAACTCTTTCCTACATCCACGGCTGGTTGATCAGACCAACAATCCACTCCGCAAGTGCTTCCCTGGTGCACTGCAAACCGTGAACTGAAGATAGCTCTCTCTTCAGCACCTACACACCTCGCGTAGGGTTTCCCTACCTACACACCTCGCGCAGGATTTCAGCACCTACACAGCTCGCGCAGGATTTCCTTGCTAAGCACACCTCGTGCTCAGACTTCCCTATCAGAGTTCAGAACACCTTCTGAAACTCCGAGTCACTCAAACACTCTTATGGGGGAGAGGTTTAAACGAGTGCCAACTATACTTACAAAGAACAAGTTCTTTGAAGCAAGTTTGACCTTTGGCTTCTGGGTACACAGAATATATGCCTAGGGTCTAAGAGAATGTATGTAATCAGCAGTGACTGATTTTGGCTTTGGAATTCTCTTCTTCGATTCAAGCTTTGGGCGGTTTAAGCTTTAGGCTGAGTAGCTATTTCGGCAGAGCTTCAGCTTATGTCGTTGAATCGGTGAAGATTGAAGTGATCCTCGAGCGCTATTTGTAGGAGAACTCTTGAATAGATCCGTTGGCGTAAATCGTCCTCAAGATTTCTTCCGTTGGAGAGCAATTCGAATTTGGGCTGAGGCTTCAATCTTCGAGGTTCCTTGTCTGTGTGGAAACGGCTCTCTTTGATGGACATGAGATGTGACATCTCTGAAAAGTAACCACCAGATAGGAATGACCTCTGCAGAGATAAGATATTGAGATATCTCTGCATTTAATGCGGCTGTACTTGAGCGTACGTGGCTTCCTCTGAACGTTGGAAGATCAGTCCTAGGAGGAATGTTCAACTGATACTTGACTTTAGTATCAGTCCATGGCGCGCATTAAATAATCAGTCTTCAACTGATTCTTCAACTGATACTTCAGTTGGTAACTGCAGTCTTCAGTCTTCAGTCTTCGTTCTTCAGTCTTCAGTCTTTGACACCGCAACTAAACTAGAAACGAACTCTAACACTTGAGTTCAAAAACAATTCTAGTCTATTACATTTAAGTTCTATGAATTTTGGTATCATCAAAACAAGGGTTAGGATATTCCACAAGGTTCCCAACAATTTCCCCCTTTTTGATGATGCCAAAACCACACAGCAGTTCTAGACAGCAAAAAGACTGAGCTCACAGTACAAGTTCTAGAAAAGGGGTGAAAGCTGTTCCCCCTTAACAACAGAACCTAAATAACTTGTACTCAGAGCAAGAACGAAAACAGTTCTAAACACAGAACAACAAGAAGACAGAAAAACCATAAATCAGAGCCTGGACAAAGAGTCATTGTCTTCAGGGTGAGATCAATAAGAAGTTCATTTCATTAAACAGATTGATAAGCCATCAGTCTAGGTACAGAGCAAAACTTACATTGGAGTAAAAAGTAAAACAAAAACATCATGGATAAACCATGGACTCCAGCAGTCTGCTTGGCTGTGCCTTGAACTTCTTGATCTTCATCTTCTGTCTTCGTGTCTTCAATGTTCCTAAGCTTGTTCCACTCTCACTTGTTTTCCGTTGAATTGAGGTCTCTTCCTCTTGGTGTATCTTCCTCATGATCATCCTGATGAAATAGGACGATCATTTTGCTTGATCGTCTTCAGTCTTTTGAGAATAAGTCTCTTAAGAATTTCCCCCTTTTTGGCAACATCAAAAAGGTGGGATTTTGACTGAAGGATGAAGCTAAGACCACTGCGTGGAAACTGAATCGCAGAATGGTCCAGAGAAAGATGTTGAGGGTCAGAGGTATACGGAGAAGGCGGGGGGTTTAGAAAATAAAAAATAAAGATGGGTGAGGAGACAGGGAAGGAGACGAAGAAAGGGGTGGGTTTAGGTTTGCATGGCTCTCGAAACGGGGAAGAAGATAGCAACAATCATGCAAACCAAAGGAGGTTGAGAGAAGGGTTGATGGTGAAGAGAAAGAAGCAAATGAGGAGAGTTGTGTGGGGAAGGAAAATCGAATCAGCGGCTATCGTGAGGATATACGCTGTCGATCTTGCACCGGTTGACAACGAGCTCCTGCTCATTGTTGTTGCTTGGCATCAAAGCTTCACAGTGGGCAAGAGGCCAACATGTGAAGACGATGAAGTCTGTCCTATTTCAGACAGGTACTTCAAGCCGATGCACCGGGCATGAGGATAGAAGACGCTCATTTCGCTGGATACAAGTGAGGGTAGAGCAAACTTTGACGCCGGAGAGACGTTGTGATCCAGTGGAAGGGTCCGGTGAAGACCAAGACAATGAGCGTCATTCTTCCACTCCATGACTTTGCAGTCATAGATTTCTCCTTTAGTCGGAACAATTTTTATCTGCAACTTTGGAAGCAATTGAACCTTTTTCTCACAGTGAAAGCTGTGGAGAGTTGTTAGTTGATGCAGAAACACTATGAAGACAATATGGTATAAATAGACAAGATGTGAACCATGTAGAAGATGAAAAGGTTTTTCGAAAGCTGTGCCTTAAATGCAATTGAAGAAAAAATTTCGCGTCCGCCGTCACTGCGAGGGACTTCAAAAGGCATCATTACACATGTCATGTCAATGAGCGTTTCAAGAAATTTTGTTGCAGAGGCAAAAAGGTTGGAAGGATTTTTGGCAAAAAGATCAGGACAAGTTCAATCAAAAACAGATTTTCACTTTATAAAAATCTTGTCCTAATTCGGATATTCCAATTCCAACAATTCCAATAATCAGTTAAAGTTTTTGAAAGAAACTGATCAGTTAGAGGAAAGATTTTGAACTAAAAACTTAAAGCTCTAAACTGAAATAACTGATTTTGAAAAGGTAAGCATCTTAAAAATACTTACTGATCAACTGAACATAGTAGTCAGTTGATACCACGTGATCTGGATGATTCATCAGGATGACTTCCTCTTCAGATGAGCACTCGGACTTCATTGCTTTTTACGTCGACGAACGTAGAAGCAGCAGTTGGTTGACCACCAGTCAGCATGACTGTTCGAGAAGATCTTCAAACACAGCATCACTCTTCAGGGTTGATGAGGCCAATCTTTGCACAAAGATCGTTGAACCTCTCTTCTGGAAGAGCCTTGGTCAGCAGGTCCGCTCTCTGAATAGCAGTGGGAATCCATTCCACAGAGACATTCTTCTTTTCGACATGATCACGAATGAAGTGATGTCGAATCTCAATATGTTTGACTCTGGTGTGATGAACTGGATTCTGGGAGATTGCAATAGCACTGGAGCTGTCGCAATAGATAGGAACTTCCTTTTCCTCGATCCCATAGTCCTTTAGTTGATGGACTAACCACAGGATTTGTGAGCAGCAGCTTCCGGCAGCAACATATTCAGCTTCAGTTGTAGAGGTGGCGACTGAAGTCTGCTTCTTAGAAAACCAAGAGATGAGCTTGTTGCCTAGGAATTGACATGTTCCGGAGGTTGATTTGCGATCAAGCTTGCATCCACCGAAGTCGGAGTCTAAAAATCCGGTGAGCTTGATGTCGTCCTCTGCTGGGTACCACAATCCTAAATTGGGTGTGCCCTTGAGATATCTCAGAATCCGCTTAGCTGCATCTAAATGAGCCTCCTTAGGATCTGATTGATATCTTGCACAAACCCCGACTGCAAATGCGATATCCGGTCTGCTCGCAGTCAAATATAGCAAAGATCCAATGATTTCTCTGTACTTCTTCGAAGAGACAGAGCTTCCTTCTGAACCTGGATCAACTTTCCAGTTTGTGTTCATTGGGATCTTGACTGACTTCATGTGCTGAATACCGAACTTAGCTATCAGCTCCTTCGCATACTTGGACTGGCTGATCAGTATTTCTTCTTTGGTCTGCTTGACTTGCAATCCGAGAAAGAAATTCATTTCTCCCATCATGGACATTTGGAATTTGTTCTTCATGATGTCAGCAAACTTATTGCACATGTGTTCGGATTTGGATCCGAAGATTATGTCATCGACATAAATTTGAACAAGCAAGAGATCTTCTCCTTCTTTGAGGAGATCAAGGAGAACAACGTTCTGTCCACAGATCCCTTTTTGAAGCCTTGTTCAATCAGATACTCCGAGAGAGTATCATACCACGCTCTTGGTGCTTGCTTCAACCCATAGAGCGCTTTCTTCAGCTTGTACACCTTTTCTGGTCCAGCAGCCTCAAATCCTGGAGGTTGTTCTACATAGACTTCATCTGTGAGCACTCCATTGAGAAATGCACACTTGACATCCATTTGGTGTACCTTGAAACCTTTGTGAGCTGCAAAAGCTAAGAAGAGTCTGACTGCTTCCAATCTGGCAACTGGGGCAAATGTCTCGTCGTAGTCGATTCCTTCTTCTTGACTGTATCCTTTAGCCACAAGCCTTGCTTTGTTTCTCACAACGTTTCCTTTTTCGTCTTTCTTGTTCTTGAAAATCCATTTCAAGCCAATTACCTTTGCATCGTCTGGTCGATCCACAAGCTCCCAAACAGAATTCCGGTTGAATTCATTGAGTTCTTCTAGCATTGCGATGACCCATTCTGTGGACTTCAGAGCTTCTTCAATATCCTTCGGCTCTGTAGTTGATAAGAAACAGCTGAAATTCTTATCTTCGTTGATGCAGTTCTGGTTAATGTCGAAGACGAGGTTGCACATAGATCTCCGAGTCTTGACGCCATCTGATGGTTCTCCAATGATGTTCTCCTTAGAGTAGAGTTCAAACCATCTTCGATATTTCTTGATTTCTTCAGGAGATGGTGGAGCTTCTTCAGTTAGAATAGCTCTGGGATGTTGAGCACTTTCTGGAGCAGGGGAGAGTTGAGCTGGGGCGGCTTCTGCGCGTTCAACTTGAACTTCAGCAACTGGAGTTCCCCCTTGACTATTGCCATCTGTATTGGCTCCAGTTTGAACTTCAGACCGTTGGTTGATCTTCTGATACTGAAGCATCTCAGTATCTTCATCCTTGCCAGGTCCCCATACCAAGACAGTAGAGGGCTCGTCAGTATGGATTTCAGCTTTGGAACCTTCAGTGATCTGAACATTCTTTTCAGCATCTTGTTCCCTGAAACCATCTGTAGACTCATCAAAGATCACATGAGGTGTTTCTTCTACACATAGAGTTTGAGTATTGAACACTCGATAGGCTTTGCTTGAACGCTCTGTTCCGGAGTATCCAAGGAAGACTCCTGGATCAGCCTTGCAATCGAAGGTGTTCAACCTCTTCTTATCGTTGATGTGTATGAAACACTTAGAACCGAAAGCATGAAAATGGGCAATCGATGGCTTTCTGTTCTTCCATAACTCGTATGGAGTTCTTCCATGTCTCTGAGTGAGGAAGGAGCGATTCTGCGTGTAGCATGCGTTGTTGACTGCTTCGGCCCAAAACTTCAAGGGGAGTTTTGACCGGCTAGCATCGTCCTTGCTGCTTCCTTTAGAGACCGGTTTCTTCTCTCTGCAATTCCATTCTGCTGTGGAGTTCTTGCTGCAGAAGTTTGATGACTGATTCCTTGTTCATCACAATACTCTCGAATGACTGTATTGAGGAACTCAGTCCCACGATCTGATCTGATGCTGATGATGTTGACTTTCTTTTCAACGCTCAGTCTCTTCAACAGCTTTGGCAGTTCCTCCAGTGTCTCTTTCTTTTTGAAAAGAAAGATAACCCAGGTATATCGTGAATAATCATCCACAACTACCAAGGTGTACTTCCTACCGTTGTAGCTTCTTGGAGTGATCGGGCCAAACAGATCCATGTGAAGTAGATGCAGAATCCTTTCAGAGGAGTGTCCTGTCTTTGACTTGAATGATGTCCGCGTCTGCTTTCCTCTGAGGCATGCTTCACATTCTTGCTTCTTCTGGAATACAATAGAAGGGAGTCCTTCTACCAGTTGATGTTTAGCAAGTTTGTTGATCGTCTTGAAGTTGAGATGGTTGAGTCTCTTGTGCCATAGCCAATTGAGCTCTGAGCTGCTTTTACTGATGAGGCACGTTTCTGGTGGGCTGTCTTCCCAAGAAACGACGTAGAGACTTCCTTGTCTGAATCCCTTCAGAACCACCTTCTTCTGATTGTTTCTAACAGTGAATTCATCCTTTTTGATTTTCACTGTGAAACCACTGTCACAAAATTGACTCACAGACAACAGATTATGTTTAAGACCAGAAACAAAGCTAACATTACTGATACTGGCGTTACCCATGTTGAGCACACCATAGCCTTTTGTTTCTCCAATCGAGTTGTCTCCGAATGCAACTTTGGATCCAGCTTTCTCAACATACTGGGATAGATATTCTTTGTAGCCCGTCATATGCTTCGAGCAGCCACTGTCCAGATACCACGTTCTGATTGAAGCTTTGTCCTCTTCCTTCTTTTTATGTTTCCTGACATTGACCTGTAAGAAAGAGTTGCTTCAGGCACCCAATCAAGCTTTGGGTCCTTCAATGTTAGTTTGAGTTCCCTTTGGAACCCAAATCTGCTTCAGAATTGGTCTGGCTGATTTCTTGCGCATTGTTGGATGTCTGATCGGTGTCGTTGGCGCTTCAGGTGGCATATGAGCATTCTTCCGTTGAGAAATCCTTTTGAAGGCCTCACTCTTGTAGCAGTTCTGTCTGGTGAGTGGTTGAGGTCTTCTTTGCTCGCCGAAGTATCTTCCATGAGATACTTTAGTCTTTGCAGACTTATGGAGATTTGTCTGACGTCTAGTGGCTTGTCGTCGAGGAAGTGGCATGGCTCGACTGGACTCAGCATTGCTTGATCTCCATGGATGTTGTTCTTTCTGAAACTGAACTGAGGATGTCAGTTTCTGACTGATGTGGCCTTTCTTCCCCCTGGGTTGATGAGAAAGATTCTTCTTGGCTCCTGATGTTCCTTCCCGGATCTTTGACTGAAATCTGCTTTCCAGCCTTTTCAATAAGATGATCTGGTTGGGAGCCTCCTTAGCTCGTCTGTAGCTTCGTGGAGGTGGAACATTTGATCTGGCCATCAGTCTGCGCTTGTGAACTTCATCCATATCATGATCTCTTGATTCTTCTGAGGTTGTGATTTCAGAAGGATCATTCATAGAGATGATCATGATATCTTTTCCTTTGGCAGCTGCAACCTTTCCTCCGATGCTGTTGACCAGTCCTTTCGATGGAAAGTTGCTCATCATGGGAGACTGCATCATGCAGTTCTTGACTGTTTCTTCCAGCTTGTGATTAAGCCTTTTGATTTCATGAGAAGCTCTTTCACATTCTGAGTTGGAGATTCTGAGCTCTTCTTCCAGTCGGCTGTTCTCCATGATTAGCTGATCAAGACATGTTTCATCCGGAAAGTAGATGATTGTCTGATGTTTAGCTCGTTCATCATCAATCTCCTTGTCCTTTTTCTGATTCTGCTTGAGGAGATCTTCGAACATTTTCCTCAGCTGACAGTGATCAGTCAGGAGCTGATCAAACTCGTCAGTTTCAACGGATGAGCTATCTCCAGATTCTGAGTGGTCTCCTGAAAGCATCAGGAAGTTATCAGTATATGGAGTTTTCGTGAGAGTTTTTACCTCTGGGCCATTCATTCCATTGTCGTAGCTGTTGTCAGCTACACTTTCTGATTCGTTGGCCATCAGGGCTCGGCTCTCATCATCTGAGCTGGAACTGTCGAAGTCGGATGATTCTGATGTGTCGTTGGAAGAGTCAGCATCATCAGCAACCATCGCTTTCTTCTTCAAAGATCTGCGATCTTTCTTTGCTTTCAGTTCCCTGCGCTCAGCTGGAGTCAAATCAGGACATTCATGCTTAAAGTGTCCTTTCTTTCTGCATCCATAACATTCCAATTCTTTGATGTCGTAAGCAGCTGACTTCCTTTCTCCGCTTCTATCTGTGGAATGTCTGGAGTCCCTTTCTCTTTCTTTTCCCTTGTAGTGCTGCTTGTGGAACCTTCTGTACTTCCGGAACTTGGACTCCATCTTGTTGAATCTGTCAGTCAACAAGGCATATTGACTGAAGAAGTCCTCAGGGTTGAGTTCCGTTGGCTCCTTGATCTGCTTCTTGCCTTCTCTGGTTGAGGCCTTCAGTGCAACTCCTCTTGAGGTTGATGGACCATCTTCGTCTGATCCTCCAGCCTTCTTGTTACCAAGATTTCTCAGAAGATCGAACTCATTTGCCATGAGATCGGAGAAAAGCTTGTTTGTCGGGAGCTGACTGAATCCTGGCTTATGCTGATGAGCGACTGAGTAGATCTGCCATTCTCCTCGTGGCAGTGCTCGAAGAATCTTCAAGTTGATTTCTCGTTGAGTGTATTTGTCTTTGGAAATGGATTGAACTTCATTCAATATGAGATTGAATCTTTGTTCCATTTCCTCGACAGATTCATTCTTGAGCATGAGAAAGGAGTCGAATTTCTGACAAGCTATGGAAAGCTTATTCTCCTTGATCTCCTCAGAACCTACGCACATTCTTTCCAGAATATCCCACATCTCCTTTGCTGTCCTGCACTTGATGATCTTCATGACATACTTGTCAGGAACGGTGCCGGAGATGATGCTTTTGGCGAGGTTGTCTAGCTCATCTTGCTTCCTTTCTTCTGTGGTGAAGTCTGCCTTTGACTTGGGCTGGTCCTCATCGTAAGGTTCCTGACGGATGTCAGTAGGAACCCTTTTTACAGTTTCGGTGATAATGATTGGACCGCTGGTGATGACTTCCCACATTCTACAATGTTGGGCAATGAGGAAGCTTTCAAGCCGAAACTTCCATATGTCGTATTTTTCAATACAAAACATAGGTAGAGAAGATAATCTGCTGTGGTTAGTCTACATAAAAAAAAAAACAGGTAACAGCAGATAAAGCAAGTAGCAAGCACAAAACAATAAGAAAGAGTAAAACTTTTTCGAGACCTTTAAAAAAGGATCTAGTTCAAGTAGAACTAGTCAGAGACAGATAGTTCTTGCGAACAACCTGCTCTGATACCAATTGTTGGGTCCGGGGGGGTCTCGAATAGGTGTGTGGGGGGGGGGGGGAATACACCTATAGGCTATTTATATGACTATCTACAAACCTCAATCAGAGGGATCTCAGTCAGAGATAGAAACGAAACTTTACACGCAAACAAGACACCTATTTAACCGAAATAAGTGTTGACCAACAGGGTTGACGACTGATACTGAAAGCTCTTCAGTAAAGAGTTATCAGTTAAGTCACTGGAACTTAACTGATCCACGTAAGGGCTTCAGTCGTGTTTGCAGAGATGAAGATGATATCTCTCTTCCTTACTATCAGAGGATAGTGAGTCAGATTGATATCATACGCAGCGGAAATTAAACTTAGTTTCGAATAGCCTCGGTGGAGCAGATAGTTGGATTAAGGTTTCTCTTTTTAGTTAGTCAGCATTCAGTTTTATCAATTGAAATAACACAGTTATGAATGTAAAACTGAAAGCTGTAAATAACACAGAGACTTTTACGTGGTTCGGAAAAACTCTTTCCTACATCCACGGCTGGTTGATCAGACCAACAATCCACTCCGCAAGTGCTTCCCGGGTGCACTGCAAACCGTGAACTGAAGATAGCTCTCTCTTCAGCACCTACACACCTCGCGTAGGGTTTCCCTACCTACACACCTCGCGCAGGATTTCAGCACCTACACAGCTCGCGCAGGATTTCCTTGCTAAGCACACCTCGTGCTCAGACTTCCCTATCAGAGTTCAGAACACCTTCTGAAACTCCGAGTCACTCAAACACTCTTATGGGGGAGAGGTTTAAACGAGTGCCAACTATACTTACAAAGAACAAGTTCTTTGAAGCAAGTTTGACCTTTGGCTTCTGGGTACACAGAATATATGCCTAGGGTCTAAGAGAATGTATGTAATCAGCAGTGACTGATTTTGGCTTTGGAATTCTCTTCTTCGATTCAAGCTTTGGGCGGTTTAAGCTTTAGGCTGAGTAGCTATTTCGGCAGAGCTTCAGCTTATGTCGTTGAATCGGTGAAGATTGAAGTGATCCTCGAGCGCTATTTGTAGGAGAACTCTTGAATAGATCCGTTAGCGTAAATCGTCCTCAAGATTTCTTCTGTTGGAGAGCAATTCGAATTTGGGCTGAGGCTTCAATCTTCGAGGTTCCTTGTCTGTGTGGAAACGGCTCTCTTTGATGGACAGGAGATGTGACATCTCTGAAAAGTAACCACCAGATAGGAATGACCTCTGCAGAGATAAGATATTGAGATATCTCTGCATTTAATGCGGCTGTACTTGAGCGTACGTGGCTTTCTCTGAACGTTGGAAGATCAGTCCTAGGAGGAATGTTCAACTGATACTTGACTTTAGTATCAGTCCATGGCGCGCATTAAATAATCAGTCTTCAACTGATTCTTCAACTGATACTTCAGTTGGTAACTGCAGTCTTCAGTCTTCAGTCTTCGTTCTTCAGTCTTCAGTCTTCAGTCTTTGACACCGCAACTAAACTAGAAACGAACTCTAACACTTGAGTTCAAAAACAATTCTAGTCTATTACATTTAAGTTCTATGAATTTTGGTATCATCAAAACAAGGGTTAGGATATTCCACAAGGTTCCCAACATAGAGGAATGGAAAGAGAATGGAATCAAATAAAGGAGTGGAATGGTAACGATAACCATTATTTTTATTGAGTGTTTGGTTTAACAATGAAAAGGAAACATTAGTAAGGGATTCCCTTTCTTTTGTTTCCCCTCTATTTTGAGCGGTAACAAATTGGATGATTGGGTTACCCTCAAGTAAGGGTAATGATTATCTCATTATCCAAACCAAACAACAAGTAATGGATTCAATTACTTGATTCCCTTTCCAACCTCTAAAAACATCCAATCAAATGTGGGCTTAATGTCCAAGATAATAGCTGTGACATTAAATCTAATGAATGGCGAGACAACTGCCGTAAAAGAAACAAAATTAAATATTTCCTGGAGAATTTGATTTTTGCCGGTAAATTATAGCCGTTAGAACTGCTGCTTTATATATAATATAATTTTTTCTTATGAAATTGTTCGGTATATCTTAATTGCTAATTTGAACTGCGGAGAAACCCCTCTTCATGTTTGGCCTTCCTTAACAGGAGTTTCGTAGGATTTATGTGAACGACATTTAAAAATTTTGTACCAACAGGTTTTTTATTTAAAAAAATGATTTATGTCAAATCTAACCAAAAACTTGCGGTTCGGTTTGATTATTTGCAAAATCGAGTTGATTATTTGATCGAAAAAGAGATTCAATTTTAATAATAAAAAAAGAGATACAAGTGATAGAGAAATTGATGTAGATTTAATTAAATATTTAAAATTGTGTGTTGTCAAATTGTCGTGGAAATGAATTTGTGTTATTAATGTACATGAATTCACAACCAACTCGATAAATCACAACTGAATCACTAGTGTTGGTTATGAATTCGAGTTTTAAAACTTAATGTCACGACCGGGCTTAACTAAGGATAGTTAATCCGGGGAATCATGATCAAGGGAGGAAATTAAGAAGCGGGAATATAGAAGGGGACTAAAGCATAATAGTGGATCGAAGGTTTGCTCTGAACCGCAAGAAAACTCAAATATATATAAAAGAGTTACCCTTAACAACTTGAAAGGGCACAACGAACCAAAAGGTATAATTTACATATAAGATTCACAATGGAGAAGGCCTATTGTGATCTTTACACAAAATAAGTGTTCGTAGCAGAAGAACTGACTAGAGAGGCATGTTCAAGACATGCGTCTCGATATATACATTGAAATGAAACAAAAGACCGCTCGACATCATCTCAACACCATAGGGCTAAGTATAAAATACTTGGTGGGCACGAGCCAAAGCTACATACATGCATACTAAAGCTGTAAATTATCATGCCTTTTCTCACGGCGTACAGAGATTTTAGTAAAAAGTCTGCACCCATTAATCATTTACTTGTACTAAAGTTCATCTGATCAGACTATGTTTATTTGTACTCTACCATATCTGCAATGATAATTGTGTGCCGAGAAGGTGGCCACCTTCTACGGTCACTGACTGGCCGATATGTTAAATCGGCTCACGGTCTTAGACCGGCCGATACACTAAACGGCTCACAGTCCCTTGTGTACACTAATCCTGTCTAACATCTAGATAGAACAGGACCCGTATTCGATTAACTGCTGGTGCCAGATAGGTATTATACATAAATATTAAAATTAATAGGCAATGTTGATAGTTCACAATATCTGTTTAACTACAACGTAATTTAAACTTTGATTTTTATATAAGAAAGCCAACCTGATCGTGGTCTGATGATCTAGGTGATTCTGAACTATGGCTTCACCTTCTCTTGTATAGGACCTTCAGTATAGATTAACTAACTAAATAAATAACGAGAAAATAATATGGATCCGACTTAAAGAATACTTATGTCTGTCTTAAGGTGATATTTCTATTTGGAAATCATGGAATAGAGACTAGTTGCTATTTGGCAAACTTATCAATAAATACCAACATAGACTTAAACTGCGGTAATCATAACTATGTCGTTAATCATAACTCTACTTACACTAATTAATAAATAAATACTTCTTTAGAAATAAAATAAATTCTCCTTTTCATTTTCTTTTAAAGAACCTAATTTTGAAATAATCTAATGTCTAATTTATACATAAATACATAGGGTAATAGCATAAATTAATTATTAATAGATTTGAAAATTTCTATATGTTTAAATGCTTTAATTAACCACTTCTAATTATTAATGAATAGCTAATCTTATTTACATAAACTATTGGGCTCAAATACTAATAATGCAGCTCATGTGAATAAATCAAAGGTCCAATTAAAACAATCCTATTACCTAATAAATCAAAAGCTCAACATAAGGGTAATTTTAAGTACAGCTCCCCAATTTTCTCACCATAGCCCCCTATTTAAAAAAATAATAAAAATAATTATAATTTTACTATTATATCCTTATATACTTATAGCCCCCATCTGCTCGTTTCAAATTATAGACCCTCAGCAGCCACAATATATTTATTCCTCTCCAATTCAACACCTCACCTCGACAGCTTCACTATGCCTTCTCTTTATCAAAAACTTCACTAGCATATTTCCAATTTATAATTTTCCATATATTCTTCAAGTAGTCAAGCTTCACGTTCTTGTATTGCAAATAATATGCATGTTCCCAGACGTCAATACCAACTCTAGCTTGAATTCTTTGTCCAAACCAAGCCACGCCCATCCTGAACCCTGTACAGCAGCACCTTCTGCATTCATCTCTGTATTAGAGCTTCAAAAGATTCAAAGTTGTTGTTGATGGCCCAACCTAAAGGACCATGAGGAGGCTCAACACCACCAACACGAATATACTTCTTCCATAAAATTGAGTGATTAACATGACCCCCTTCGTTGAACTTGATAGCGCTTTGAAGCTTGGCGACGGTGGCGCCCTTATAAATTTATTACAAATTTTAGAGGGAGGCTATAAGGATATAAAAGTAAAATTATAATTATTTTTATTATTTTTTTTAAATAAGGGATTATGGTGAGAAAATTGGGGGGTGTATTTAAAATTACCCCCCACAGAAATGTCACTTAACTTAGCCCATTAGAGAATTAATAGGCTCCTCAAAATTAATTTGAGCCCAATTAAATAAATTAACTATTTTCTGATTTAATAAACAATTTAGAATTTAAGAAAACATTTTAATTCTTCTTCATTAATTCAACTAGTACACCCATTCGTGCGATGCACGACGAACATCGAAATTAAACAAAATTTTTAAATAAATAAATATAAATATTAAACAAAATTAAAATACAAACGAATGCAAATATATTCTAAAAATGAAATAAAATAATCCACATCAATTACTGAATAAAAATCTAAAATTTAAAAAGGTAAATTTTCAACTTTATATAAAGTGTAATCATAATTATAGTATATTGAACAACTGAAAATTATTCATTAAATGTTAATTAATTCAAATATTTTGTTTCTTTATTGTATTAAAGAGTTCTAAATAAATCAATATAATTTCCTACACCTTAGTTGAATATAAAAACAATCAAAAACTCTATTTTCATTATTTCATATATATATATATATATATATATATATATGTATAGGGTGTGGTTCTAGAGAGAACTACATTATTTGTGAGAACGGAAGAACCATCAAATCTAATGCATTCACTGTAAAAATTAATGCATTTGCTGTTAAAATTAATGCACTCAAAAAAATAAAAAAAATTGCTCCCTTCAGGATTCGAACCCAGGATCTGCATTCATCCAACAAGATGATGTATCCACCGTAGATCTTGATGATCGAATGGCTGAAAATGGTTCTCCGTTCTTTTTTTATTTATGGTTCTTTCCTGAACCTCTCCCTATATATATATATATATATATATCTATTATTGTTATCGAGGAGATTTCTTTTATGCTCACGATATTTCCGAGTGTGAATTGATTTCTTTTCTCAATTCTCATTCTGTAAATTTCAGAGAGCATGACAAACGTTTTTTTTTTTTTTTCCCTTTTACAATATTTTAGAAATTAACTTAGAAGAAGAAAAAAAAAGCAAAAAAAAAATTCTCATTCTTAAATGAAAAAAAAATGTTGGAAGATCTGGTGGAGGATCGTGGGCTTGTTTGTTAGCCACGGATAATAGAGAGAGAGAATAATAAAAATTAGCAAGTGATAGAAAGAAAATGATAAAAACTGTATTCTCCATGTGAGCAAAAAAAATAGGATAATGAAGTTGAAAAAAGAAACAGAAATTTAAATAAACTGTCAAACTTCCCTTAAATATTAAGAAAACTTTGTTAGAAAAATGACGATAAATAGGATGCCGTTAAACTGTTTCTTTATATATTACTAGAACGATCTCCCGTGCTATGCACGGCGAGTATCGAAATTAAACGACATCAATTACTCAATAAAATTTTAGATTTGAAAATGTAAATTTTCAACTTTGTATAAAGTGTAATGACAATTATAGTTACTAAATAATTAATAATCATTTGATAATGAAAATTAGCATTATATTTTATTATAATTATAAAGTATGATGCATCATAATAAATAAATAATTCACAAATAAAAAAAATTGAAATGATATATTTTTAATATATATACTAATTTCATCTACAAAGTTAAATTAACATTAATACAAAAAAATTATTTTAAAAAAAGAGTTATAAAATGAACCAATATATATTCCTTCACCTCTATTACATTTAAACTATTATAATTAAAAAAATATATGTAAACACAAACACATGATATTTACTTATTTTTATCTAAAAATACAAAAAAAAATAATAATAATAATATAATAGAAAAAAGTAAACATGTCATTAAAGAGAAAATTAACACTCATTAAAGTAGAGAGGAAAGAACAAAATACTAATATTTTAAAACTTTAAATTATCATAACTTATTCATTCTAAATTAATTTTTTTTATCAAAAGATGAAAGATAAGAGATAAATTTTGTAGTAAAGAGAGAGAGAGAAAAAAAATACAATAACAACAATTATTAAATTACAATAAAACAATTTCGATATAATATTAATAACAACAATAATAATAGTGCAAAAAAAGGAAGTGATAAAAATATAAAAGAATAGAGAAAAAGAAATAGGAGAGAGAAAAATAATTACCATAAATTCTTTAATTACAATAACTTATTTGTTTCAAATTCATATTTTATGATTTTTATATCAAATTAAAGATCTTGTCATTATCTTTAATTTAAGACACATATAGAATATCTTTCCATATATTAATTTTAATTTTTTTTTAAGAAAATCGCTAAAGTATGAAAAAGAGAGTAGAAGAGAGAGAAATTGTATGACAAAAATAGTGGAAAAAAAAAAAACGTGTGATAGAGAGAGGAGAGAGAAAATGTGAAAAATGCATAGTGGAATGAAAGAGAAAAATTGGCTTGGAACAAAAACTGGTGTTTCATATATATATATATAGATATATAGATATAGGGAGAGATTCAGGAAAGAACCATAAATAAAAGAAGACCGGAGAACCATTTTCAGCCATTCGATCATCAAGATCTACGGTGGATGCATCATCTTGTTGGATGAATGCAGATCCTGTGTTCGAATCCTGAAGGGATCATTTTTTTTATTTTTTTGAGTGCATTAATTTTAACAACGGATGCATTAATTTTTACAGTGAATGCATTAGATTTGATGGTTCTCCCGTTCTCACAAATAATGTAGTTCTCTCTAGAACCACAACCGATAGATATATAGATATATAGATATAGATTCTCTTTTGTTCTGTATAGAACTCTTCTCTCTCTCTGCTCTCTACCGCCCCTCTCTGTCCCTCTCTTTCCCGGCGAGCGTCGCCGGCCTTCGCCGCCTCCGGCGCGGCGAGGTCGGCCTCTCCTCGTCCCCCTTCTTTTCTTTCTTTCTTTCTTCCCCTTTTCCTGAATTAGAAATAGATCTAGGGTTTTCTTAATTTCCTGAAGTCTGCTCCTCCGGTGAACTCCGCCACTGCCGCCGCCGTGCTCGTCGCACCGCCGCCCCCTCTGATTCAGGTAAGCTTCCCCATCTCTCTCTCTCCCTCTCTTTCTTCCTTTCTCTGCTCTCCCTCGAAATCCCCCTCTCTCTGCCCCTCTCAATCTCTCTCTCTCTCTGTCTGTACCCTAGTCGCGACGGCGCATGCAGCGCCGGCGGTGCCGCCTCTGTCTCCCCCTCCTTTCTTCGCTCGCCCAACCGTCTCTCTCTCCTTCCACCTGCCCACCCCTTTCACTCACTCTCGACCTCTCGCTCAACCTCCCTCTCTCGCTCGGCTGTCAGTAGCCGCCGTGGCGCGGGAAGCGCCGGTGTTCGCCGCCGCCAGTCGCGCCTCCGCCGGGGTGGCTCACGGCTGTGGCTGCTGCTGCTGCTGTTAACCCCTCTTTTCTATTTCCAGTTCAAAATCCTATCCTAGTAAACTTCCTATCTATTTTCTATTTCAAATCTAATATCTCAATTAATAAATCTCTAATTGTTCCTTTTCAGGAATCGACCGGCGTCGTTGCTTGAGACGTCTCCGGCGCAACAGTCCTTTATCAGCTCAAGATCCTATTTTTATGATTGTTTTCTTTATTGCTTACTGAAAAGCTAAAGTTTTGATAGAAGAAAGTATACTGTTGTTAGTTATGCTATGCTTAACTTTGTAGTTAGGTCCATTTTCCCTGTTGCTAATAGCATTCTTTACATGTATTGAACAAAAGAAAGACTACCTTCTTTGCTGTGAACTACTGCGGGGATGTTTGTGTTTTAATGAATGTTTGTTTTGCTGTTTGGAATTTGCAGAATGGGGAAAAATTGTTTCATGCTTAGTTCCCCTTTTCTTATACTGTTTTCAGTCGGTTAGAGGAGTGGCTGAGTCACAAGTTGAGTTTCTTCACAAGATAAATAATTTGATCTGATGATGAACTGAACATTCAAGAATTTGGACGCCAATTGGGATAGTTATAATATATAGATTTGGGCTTTTCATCACACCTTGGGCCAATAATAGCTATTGGGCTAGTCTGAAACTGAATTTATATACAATAATTGGGCTTTAGCTACCAAATAAAGACATAGGCCCAAACAATAACACTATTGGACTGAAGCTAAATTTATATATAGAGATTGAGCTGCCCAAAGAATAATAGCATTAACTTGGGCTTCTTTCTCTAACAAATTTGCTAGCCCAGCTAAAAGGTATTTGCTAGCCCAGCAAAAAGGTTACTGGTTTCCTAAAATATAAATAATTATATCTATATTTCTTACTTAATCAATTAATCTCATGTAGGGATTGGCTTGCTAAAATTCTTTATTTAATGAATATCTATAGCAAAATCTAATATCTCAACTTAATTATGCAGTAAATAGTAACAAAAATAAGGTGGGGCTATTACACTTAAATTCACAACTAGTTGTCTTGGTTGTAAATTCGAATTTTAAAACTATAATCACAACTCGAATATAGACTGGCTGTGAATTAAAGTTTTAAAACTCGAATTCACAACCAGCTTGATGATTTTACAACTAAATTGTTAGTATTGATTGTGAATTCGAGTTTTAAAGCTCAAATTTACAACTAGTTGTCTTGGTTATGAATAGAGATGTCAAAATTGACCCGGCCCAATGGGCCGGCCCGGCTCGCCCGGGTTAGGAGGCGGACTGGGCTTGAAAAAATAGAGCCCAAAAAAAATCGAGCCTAAAAGCCCGGGGTTTTTGGCCCGTCGGGCTTATCGAGTTTCGGGCTTTTAAGCCCGGGGTTTTCGGGCTTTTTTGGCCCGCCCATTTATTTTATATATATATATATATATATATTAATTATATTTATATACATTAAGAAAACTTTAAAAGACTAAATTATCTCAAGCTGGATTACAAAAACAAAATTTAATTCATGTTTATTTATATTTAACAATGATATGATTTATGATTTTTATTTTTTTATGAGAACTATCTTGTCGATTAATAATGCACTAATTAAATACATCATTTGTTATGAATTTTTAATTGCTCCATTTGTGTAGAGTAGCAATGCAGCATATGGTGTATTCTAGCTCAAATTTGAGATGTTTGTGCCGAAATTAAGATATAAGAGCCCAAGTTTATTAATTTAAATTTGAGTTAATTTTTTTAATTTAAATTATTTTTTATTATTTTTGTAAAAAAAATATTAAAAAAATTATGGGCTGGTTTAGCCCGACCGCCCGATGGCCCGAGAGGGGCTGGGCTGGGCCCAGAATTTTGTAGCCCGATTTAATTTCGGGCCGGCCCGACCCGGCCCGAAAAATTGAAAGCCCAGTGGGTTCGGGCCGGGCTGGCCCGACCCGTACCATTTGACATCTCTAGTTATGAATTCGAGTTTTAAAACTAGAATTCACAACTGAATCACTAGTGTTAGGTGTGAATTTCAGTTTTAAAGCTCGAATTCACAACAAGTTGTCTTTGTTGTGAGTTCAAGTTTTAAGACTAGAATTCAGAACCAGCTCGATTAATTCACAATTAATGAATTTGAGTTCAAAAACTCGAATTCACAACTGAAAAATTAGTGGATAATTTTTAGTTTTTTATGTGAAGGGTAAAATGGTAAGTGTGGCTACTTTATATATATATATATATATATATACATATATATATATATATACATATATAGGGGAGGGCTAGAATAAAAACACTCTTAAGGGTGTTTTTGGTAGGGTGGTTTATGCGTGATTGTTAAATAATCATACCTTTTCCGTCCGTTTGGTAACTTATATACTTAACAAGTCAGGCCCGAGTTCCGTGCCAAAATCACTGTTCCACCCAGCATCCCCATCCGCCGAACACCCTCGGATACGTAACCCTTAGCTCAACAGTGTTCTAGTTTAAGTTTTAGAAGGCAAAATTACCCTTTGTTCAAGTTCTCCATTTCGTGAATTTTTGGGGAAATACAAGAGGTAAAACTCATTGTCGACGGCATCATGGCCTTCGATTTGGTGGTTGACGATTTATCTGGCCCGCTAGTAGTCCTTCCGGCGGAGGCTCTGTCACCGGAATTAGATGTGGGTCTGCTCATCTATGGGAATTAGTTACAGCTGCGACGAGCGAGGATGAGCGGTGAAGGCGTGAGTGTCAGCGACGGGGAAGAATCGGAGAATCAGCATGAGTGTTTGCGCCGGCGGCGTGGATTTCGCAGTAAAGATGCGAGAACGGAGGAACAAATTTAGACAGAGAAGAGGCGAGAATTGGGGTTCATTGACAGAGAAAGAAGATTGAATTTTTTGGGGGAAAAGATGGATTTTTGAGGTTCATTGACAAAAAATAAGATGGAGCTCCAGAGTTGGGGTTCACAGAGGTCTTTTTTTTGGGGGGGGGGGATGCCCACAGAGAGGAATTGAAGAAAGAAGGTGAGGGTTGGGTAAGGGAATGTTATGGAAGAAGAATAATTTTTGGGGCGGCTGGTGGGGGGTGGTGTTGGGGTTGGGGGGTTGGGATTAGATAATTAGTATTTTTTTATTTTTCTTTTGTTTAGTTTATTTAATTTTATATAAGGTTAAAATTGTAATTTACTCTTTAATCTATAGTTGTATCTTTTGTATCAAACAATAATATTAGTTATTTTAGTATTTATATCTTATTTATCAAACACCTATAAAATATTAACAATCTCACTCAATCTATATTATTTATCTAGGTTTTATTTATCATTCCTTATCTCATATCAGTTATCAAACACACCCTAAGTGTATGAAATATAAATGATTTTCAGCCCTTAGATCATCAAGATCCACGGTTGATTCGTAACCCTTTTAGATGAATTCGTGGTCCTGGGTTCGAATCCCAAAGGTAGCAAAAATTTATTTTTCACAATTCGTAACCATGTTGGATGAATTCGTAACCCTGTTGGATAAAATTCGTACATTAAAAAATGTTTATATTTATATTTTAAGAAGTGTTTTTACTATGGCCCTCCCCTATATATATATATATATATATATATATATATATATATATATATATATATATATCTTAATGGGCTATTTTATTTTTACTAATTCAAAGTGGACATTTTTAATGTCCACTCAATGAAATTATCCACTTTGTTCTAGTAAAAATAAAAAATATTCAACAACATAAAAAACTTAAAATTTAGCCACTTTTTGTGTAAAAAGTCATTTTTCAATACAATTTCTTTTATTTCTCTCTTCTTTCTTTCTCTTCCCTCTTGTTGGGAAAATTTCATATTTTAACGGTTTGCCAAAACCTAACGATGGAACTCTGTTGATGACCAAAACATCACTTATGAATGTCACAAGTATTCTAAGCTGTTACAGTTTACTAAAGAAGTCGAGGGTTGTTGCTTAACCTTAGTTGGAGTCCCACGCTGATTGGGCCGTGAAAGGATGTGATAAGGGAATGAAATGACCATACTTGGTCAATCTATCAATGACAACCATTATAACATCCTTGCCCCAAGATTTAGGAAGGCCTTCAATGAAGTCCATTGAAATATGTTTCCATGCTTTCTCTGGTATATGCCCAAAATCCCGGAGTGCCTACCATAAGCTGAATCATGCATTTATTGTAATATGATTTTCCTTAGTGTATTTCCCTCTCCAATTACAACTCTCCCTTTATACCTTAATACATCACCAGTAAGTACAAATTCTGCGTGTGCAGATTTGTCCAAGGCCTTTTCTTCTAAAATAGAAGTGAAGAATTTATCCCCAACATAACTTTCCACAACCTGTTTCATCCAACTTGGTAAAACAGTGGTTATGGACAAACACTCATCTGTTTTTCCTTCCTTTCTTGAAAGTTCATCTGCAACTGTTTCCTATTCTTTTCTTATATTGGATGTCAAAATCCAATCCCATCAGTTTTGATATTCCTTTCTGCTGAATCGGATTCACAATCTTTTGATCAAACAAGTGCTTAAGAGCTTGCTGATCAGTTTTAATAGTGAACCTGTGGCCTTGTAGATAGTGTTTCCATTTTTGGACTGCCATTAGCACAGCCAAAAATTCCCTATCATAGATAGACAAATTCTGATTTTTTGGACATAGTGCCTTGCTCATATAAGTAATGGGCTTGCCTCTTTGCATCAACACTGCCCCAATCCTAAAACCACTTGCATCCGTCTCTAAAATAAAAGGTTGTGTGAAATCAAGTAAAGTGAGGACAGGGGTAGTAGTCATGGCTACTTTAAGGGACTGGAAAGATCTCTCAGCTTCTTCATTCAAAAGGAAAGCTCCCTTTTTAAGTAGGGCAGTGAGGGGTTAATTTAGTTAACAACCCATAGTTTTTGACGAACTTCCTATAGTATCCAGTGAGTACCAAAAATCCCCTTAATAGCTTGATATTGGATGGAGTTGGCCAATTTATCATACTATTTACCTTGTCAGGGTCAGTAGAAACACCCTCTTTTGTGATCACATGCCCAAGATATTCTATCCTCCTCTGTCCAAAATGGCATTTGCTTCTCTTAGCAAACAACTGATTTTTTCGTAATATAGATAAAACATTCTTGAGGTGTAATAGATGATCCTCCTAACACTTGTTATAAACCAAAATATCATCAAAGAACACCAATACTATTCTCCTCAGCTCGTCTTGAAATACTTGATTCATTAATGATTGAAAGGTAGCGGTGGTGTTATAGAGCCCAAAAGGCATCACTATAAACTCGTAGTGTCCCTGATGCGTAAGCAGTGAGATACATGTGTTCTGGACTCATCAAGATCTGAAAATATCCTGACCTGAGGTCAATTTTAGAGAAGAATTTGGCACCATAGAGCTCATCGAGAAGTTCATCAATAACTGGTATTGGGTACTCATGCTTTACGGTGAAGCCATTTAGGTAGTGGTAGTCTACACACATTCTCCATGTAGCATCTTTTTTCTTGACCAAGAGAACAGGCGAGGAAAATGGACTTTTGTTGTGTTGAATGAAACCTGCCACCAACAACTCCTTAATTATCTTTTCAATGGCATCTTTCTGACTGTGGGAAACTCGATAGGGAAACTGGTGCTTAGGAGAACTCCCTGGCTTAAGATTCACTTGATGTTCTACTCCCCTGTGAGGAGGTAAACCGGTAGGTTCATCAAATATATCATATAATTCCTATAGAATAACTTCTATAGTCGGATCTTTAGTGTGGTTTGTCTCATGAGAATGGCTTATTGATTTAACCCAATAAACTTCGTCGATGGAAGTAGGGTATTCTCGATGTATCATCTTGTAAAGACTGTGTCCTGATATTAGGTGACACTCTCCGGCAGTAGATATAGCTTGTATTTTTACCCTTTTCCCAACAAATTTACAGTGACTATCATTTTGTCATATTCAAGTTCTATAGGAGTACAAGCCTTAAGCCAACCCCCTCCCAAAATGAGGTCATAACCCTCTGTTGCTAGCAGCCTGGGAGAGTGGATAAAAGTCTAATTCTGCATTGTCCACGTGAATCCATTGACCATAGTATTGCTGAGCATTTGATTTCCATTTGCCACCTTAACCAAAAGTGGTTTAGTGGGCTCTATCTTGCATCCCAAATTTCTTGCTGTCGACTCTTTGATAAAACTGAGGGTACTACCCGAGTCTATCAAGATATGTAGTTGTTGGTGGTAAGTCCTCCTTCTCCAGAAATAGTGTTAACGGACATCTTTACTTCATCCATTTCTTGCAACGATTCAGATTCAAGCACTGGGGAGTCAGTAAGGGATTGCAAGTAGGTTATTTCCTCATATTCAGTCATCACCATGTAAGCAATCCTATTAACACACATCACAGTTATAACAAAGTTTTTTCTCTCTTCGCGCCGCCATCTTAGCCTCAGTTAGTAACTTAAATGGCTTCTTGTAATTCTTAGGTAGCTTGGTGGGATCATTTAGTGTGTTGTCCCATTTCTTATTGCTAGAAGCGAAAGTAGGAGCCCTCTGGTTGCTTTTGTACCTCTTAGCTAGAGCATCCAGTGTCTGAATTTGCTTCCATCCTAGATCGATGGTTTGGGCGAGAGTAGTAGGCTCAAACATGAGTACAAATGACTATAACTCTGAAGGATTTTAGCCCCAATAGGATCGTTTCTCGGATATCTTAACTCCTACTAGGGCACATGAGACTTTGGGCCAGTCCAGGGACCAGATACAAGGAATAAAGATGGGCCTCTAATGAATTGATTTCTATGATCAGCCCAGATCATAATTAATTCATATGTATTAATTCATTCCACTAGAGAATCAATACTGACTTACCCCTTTATTGCCGGTGATGAGTCGGGGCTCGTATTTAAACTTATTAAATTATTAAATCTCTGTATTTAAAATATCCTACATCCATCAATTAATTAGGGCTCTGACAGCTTAAATTAATTAATCTCTTTGTAATCCTTAAGCAGTACCACTCAAACCTCATTATTGTGTTTGAACTTAATCAACCTGCAGGGTTTAACACAATAAACCTTATTGAGCTCCTTAAGGAGATGCCATTATCCTATACCGGATACAGATACTTATACAGATAATCAAATATCATATATTGACCGCTATCACCCAAGATACAGAGTACTCAAGTTAATATATAACTCTCACCCATAGTAAGTCAAAGTGATACACGAATCAACATATATATTTGAAATCTAATTAGTATTAAGATTCTATTAAGTCACCGAGATCTTGATTATTCACTTATGTCAGATAGAAGAATACATCTCACTGTGATCCTATCAATACGTTATGACGTACCAGTATAGACAAGTAGTCAAGACAAACTCCTTCCATCTATACTGCAGCCTAAACCAACGACTCGTCCTAGAGTCATCTCGGCTGTGATCATTTTATATCTCTTAAGGTTATTCCAATTATATGGTCTTCTGTGATCTACAACACACCATATAATCTACTTGTATAGAGACAAAGGACATACATATGCACTCATGAACACAATCAGATAAGAGATTAAATAGTGAACACATGAACCATTGTATACAAGCATAAAACGTTCTTGCTTTCAGTATACAAAACCAACAATCTCCCCCTTATACTAAAGCAAACTTTTAGTATACAATGTGTCTAAATACTAGCTATTACAACACTATCACTTCTCCCACTTATACTAAAAGTTTCCTAAGTGGGTGGCATCAACCGCAATCCCATCCCTCGAGCATGCTTCTCGTAGGCCTTCTGCGGTAAACTCTTTGTGAAAGGATCAGCTAAGTTCTCCAAGGTATTGATCTTCTGAACCAGCACATCTTCTCTGTATACGATTTCTCGTATGATGTGGTACTTTCTCTCTATGTGTTTGGTCGCATTGTGGGTCCTGGGTTCCTTAGAATTTGCCACTGCACCCGAGTTATCACAATAAATTATGATACTCTTAGACAAATTAGGTACCACTCCTAGATCCAAGAGGTAGTTCCGGAACCATACAGCCTCTTTAGCAGCTTCGGAAGCAGCTACATACTCGACTTCCATGGTGGAGTCTGCAATGCACTTCTGCTTTGCACTCCGCCATGATACGGCTCCACCTCCCAAGGTAAACACATAACCAGAGGTAGATCTCTTCTCATCCCGGTCAGCCTGGAAATCCAAATCGGTATAACCCAAAGGAGTTAGACTGTCTGACTGGTAAACTAGCCTATAGTCTCGAGTCCTTTTCAGGTACTTGAGAATATGCTTTACCGCAGTCCAGTGTCCTGGTCCAGGGTTTGACTGATATCTCGCAACCATGCCAACGACATAGGAAATATCATGTCTCGTGCAAAGCATTGCATACATGAGGCTACCTACAACGGAAGCATATGGTACCTTCCTCATTTCCTCAACCTCACTAAGCGTCTTATGACACATGTCCTTAGATAGATGAATGCCATGTCTGAAAGGTAGCAATCATTTCTTGGCAGTTTGCATGCTAAAATGAGCAATCACAGTATCAATGTAGGACGCTTGAGATAAGCTCAACATCCTTTTCTGGCGATGACGAACAACCTTGATCCCTAGGATGTACGCTGCATCTCCTAAGTCCTTCATTTGAAATTGTTCGGATAATCACTTCTTTATGTCCGATAATAGCGCCACATTGTTGCCAATGAGGAGGATATCATCTACATAAAGTGCAAGGAAAACCACGTCACCATTGGCATCTAAACGGTACACGCAACTTTCATTCTCACAACGAGTAAATCCATAGGATTTAATGACCTCGTCAAAACGTTTGTTCCATGACCTAGAAGCTTGCTTATGTCCATAAATGGACTTCTTTAGCTTCTATACAAGATGCTCTTCGCCCTTCTTCACAAATCCTTCGGGTTGCTGCATATAGATGTCCCTTCCTTCTTCAAGGAAACCGTTTAGAAAAACGGTTTTAACATCCATTTGCCAAACCTCAAGGTTCATGTGGGCTGCTATGGCAAGGAGTATTCGGATAGACTTAAGCATGGCAACCGGCGAAAAGGTCTCATCGTAACCTATACCCTGTTCCTGGGTATAACCTTTCACCACCAATCTAGCTTTAAAAGCTGCGACTTCGTCATTCGAATCTCTCTTTCTCTTGTATACCCACCTACTACCTATAGCTAAAAAGCCATCTGGTAGTTCAATTTTCTCGTATACATCCATAGCAGTCATGGATTCTATTTCAGAAACCATGGCGTCGTACCAAGAATCTGCATCTAGATCTTCCATCGCTTGTCTAAAGTTATCAGGGTCGATATCCTTTTGTTCATCAACAGAAAGAAGATCCGAAGATTCTTCCAAGAACATAAATCGATCAGGTTAAACGATAACCCTCCCACTACGACGAAGCGGTGGTGGTACAGTTGTGACAATGGTTTGTGTAGTGTCTTGTGGTGTGTTCACTTGCACACTTGGCTGAGGTGATGGAATCGCCTGTCCATTGACTTCGATTTCTTGAAGAACAATCTCGGACTTAGACTTGTGTTTATCTATATAATCCTGTTCCAAAAATCGTGCGTTGGTGCTAACAACCACTTTCTGATCCTTAGGATTATAGAAATAACCATCTTTCATTTCCCTTGGATATCCTACAAACAACATTACTTCGCATCTAGGCTCCAATTTCTTGGCCTCTTTGTCAAACACGTATGCAGGACAACCCCATACCTTTATATGATGCAAGCTGGACTTTCGCCCTGACCATAATTTGGTAGGAGTCTTAGGCACAGACTTGAATGGTACTAGATTCAGCAAGTAAGCCGTTGTTTCCAAGGCATATCCCCAAAACGAAATAGGCAACGATGCATAACTCATCATTGATCGTACCATTTCCAAAAGAGTTCTATTTCTTCTCTCCGCTACACCATTCTGTTGGGGAGTACCCGGTGCAGTCAATTGGGATGTGATCCCAGAATCTGACAAGTATTGCTGATGAAACTCGTTTCCGAGGTATTTGCCACCGCGATCAGACCGCAATGACTTGATAGATTTACCCAATCTCTTCTCCACTTCCGCCTTGAATTCTTTGAATTTCTCAAAGCATTCAGACTTGTGTTGAAGTAAGTAAATATACTCATATCTTGAGTAATCGTCAATGAAAGTGACGAAATACTCAAACCCTCCACGAGCTTTTGTGGACATCGGTCCACATAAGTCAGTGAATCAATTCTAACACATGTGAGGCCCTATTCCCCTTTGCCTTAAAAGGCCTTGCCGTCATCTTTCCTTCTATACAGGATTCACAGATTCTAAATGGAACAACTTGAAAATCTTTTAAAATTCCATTCGACACGAGCCTTTGGATCCTGTTTAGATTGATGTGGCCTAACCTTAGGTGCCAAACATGTGTATATTGTTCATGAGAAAAGTATTTACTTTTATTTGGATTTGGACAAATTTGTGATGTAGATGCAACATGGACATAATTATTAATTGGACATGTAATAGTATAGAGAGAGTTGTTCAAAATTCCGGAACAAATAATCATGTTATTTTCATGATAGAAACACCTCTATCAAAAGTATTTGAATATCCATAAAAAAATAACCTTGAAACATAAATTATGTTCCGCCGAAACTCCGGCACATATAAAATATCTCTCAAAACTAAAATGTCATCAGCAAAACATAAAGATAAATCTCTAATTGCAACAGCTGCGACCTTTGACGCATTGCCCATGGAGATGGTGATTTCATCACTTCCCAGCTCTCTTGTCGGCTTGAAGCCCTCCAAGGTGTAACAAACATGGTCAGTTGCCCCCGTATCCACTACCCAAGAATGAGTAGAAAATGAAGCTAAACATGTTTCAGTTACTAAAACTTGTGACATACCTTATCCCTTTGCCTTTAGCACCGGACAATCTTTCTTCTAGTGCCCAGTATTGCCGCACTTGAAGCACTTTCCCTTTCCCGTTGGCTTCTTCATGCCTTCGGTAGGGCGGCCCACTTTGCTACTTGCACTAGCTTCCTTGCCTCCCTTGCCCTTTGGACCTTTCCACTTCTTTTTCCCGCCTTTCGACGAAGAAGCAGATCCCTTGGCAGCGACAAGTACCTCTTTCCCTTTGCCCAAGACTCCCTCTGCCATAACTAGAGTATTCAATAACTCGTTGAGAGTATAGTTGGCCTTACTCATAATGGCATTAAGACGGAAGTTCTCAAAAGTCTTGGGGAGAGTATTCAGGATGATATCGACTTTGACATCTCCTTCGATACCTCCTCCGAGTAACTCGAGCCTATCAAAGAGATTTATCATGTGCATGACATGCTCGTGTACAGAACTACCCTCGCTCATCTTACATGCTAAGATTTATCTTATTATGTTAAAGCGAGCAGATCTTTCGGACTTCCCATAAACCTCAGTAAGGTTCAACATGATGTCAGCCGTGTCATTCATGACCTGATGTTGGAGTTGCATAGTTTGTGACATAGTCGTTATAATATAGCACTTGACCATATTATGTGACTTGTGCCACCTTCTATGCGCCTCTCGTTCCACATCAGTCGACTCATCAGTAAGGGCCGCGGGACGTGGAGTAGTGAGCACAAAACTGTGCTCCTCAGCATCAAGAATATACATAAGATGGCGTTTTCATTCAACATAGTTCGGACCGGTGAGAGGATTGTTTGCAAGAATAGAGATGATAGGAGACATAGACATATCTGAAGGTAAACAAATTAAACATGTAAGAACATGAAGCACATAATTCGTAACAATAATATTGTAACCTTTTGATAAAACAATATTAATGAAACCTCAAACTGCCCACAGAATCTCACGAGTAAGCCACGATCGTGTGGACGTTTACACATGAACCCCTCAACCAGACTATTCACCTAGTCGTTTAATTTTCATCCATGTCAACTTAACCTTTTGACAAAGGAAATTAATAGTTGGACCTTAACTAGACCATATCATATTCAAGAAGGGACTCCGATGGGGAGTTGTACATTGTACTTGAAACGATATCTAAGCAATGACTACAATTTAACCTTGACAATTAAATTCTCAAAATTGACATACTCACTAGGACCATACCGCTTTCAATTTAACCTCTTGGTTATCTTATTTAAAATCCGTCCTCTAAAGTACTTATGAAAATCATATGAGTAAGCCACGATCGTGTGGACGTTTACCGCATAACTCCCACTACTTAAATGGATTTAAATATTTTTAATAGAAATCTCAACTCGACAAACTCGTGAAATCAAATATGAAGTAAGCCACGATCGTGTGGACGTTTACTCACATTCTCAATCACTTTGTCTTGAGACCGCTTGTGGAGGTTGATCGCTAATTTCTTAACAACAATAACTGCAACTAAACAGTATAATTGTAGCACAAAAACAGCAAGCAGAGTATCGTATCCACGGGGACTATTATAACGAATAACCTTAAGTAATCCTAAATAAACTCTAGTAATATTCAGGCAAACTCAAATAAGAATAAAGAATATAACTTAAATCAAATCAAAGCAAACAAAATATGATAAAAACTCAAATAATAAAAGACTCTGACCCTAGGGATGTACTTTTACTAATCAATTACATGCATTTAATCTATTGATTCAATTACCAATTTAATCCAACTCTGATAAAAGATCACTATATTATTCACAAGCTTCTCTAACGAACACCTATGAACGTAGATTAATTTACCCCCCTTCACATTCAAGACTCCAAGGAATAAATTAACTCCCAAGCGTACACAAAGAATAGCTTCCTATAGCTTCACCTGTCGCATTCAAGACTCAAGGCTAACACTATATCATGCATTCCTGAATCGGCTGAACAATTATCGCATTCAAGACTCAAACTGAACAGCTAGACATGTAAATTATTGATCAGGTAATTCACAAGAAACTAAGCACCATAAATCATGAATCACAAGTTGGAAGACAAATTGATATCAATAAATCATACACACATAATCGATCAGCTATGTACAAACTCTAGGTTCAGATTAACGAACTAGCCAGACATCGTAAAATAAAACATAAACATAATTAAAAAGAACGCAATTGTAAAACCAAATTGTATAAAAACCGAATAAGAATGATTGTAGCGGCTTGAATCTTCAATCTTGATCCAAGCCTTGAAAACTGGAAAACAATAATATTCTAAAGCTAGAAAACTGAAATATTAAGTCTGGGAACCCTAGATAGGTCAAAAGAAGACCTATATATAGTACCAGGGTAAACTACAGAGTTTGAACTCGAAAAGAACTTGAAAAATGAACAAAAATGCAAAAACACGGACCAAGGGTTACCCCGCGGCGGGCAGGCGGTGGTCGCCGCCTTCTTCTCATTTTTTCCTCTGGCTGCGGCGGGCTTATGGGGCGCCGCCCGATCGCCGGCCACGCCGATTTCACGGTGGGCTGCGCGGCGGTCGCCGGCTGGGTCGCCGAGCGCTGCCTAAATTTCCTTCATCTGCCGGCAGTCACCAGCTGGTCGCCGACATCTTCGTTTCTTCCTTTTTTTGAGCTCTTCAAGCTCATTTCCTCGATTTTTGCATCCGAAACACTTGTAATTTGCTATTTGGATATTCAACATCCATATGTATCTTTCAAAACATTCAAAACTAAAGCAAAATAACCAAAACCATACCCAAAAGTAATATCACAAAAGAATATGAAACTTAAACCAAATGATATCACAACCAAGCATAATTCTAGCACTTTGAACACTTAAACACTCCTAAAAACAATGCAAAATGAGTGTTTATCAGAGGTCTAAAATAATTTTTAAGCACTTTAAAAATTATAAAAAAAAACTGCTTAGTCTTTTTTTTTTCTTTCAAAAGGTTTGATCATGCTCAACACATAATCCTAAACATGCTCTTCTAGAACGCAACACGTAAAACATGCTCGCAGAATTCTAAAACATGCTTAAGAAAATGATAAACCTAGCATGCTTGTCTAAGCGCAGTTAACAAACACATATTAACAAGCAAAGACAAAACAGCAGGCAAAGAGCATAAAGGATTAACACCACGACATGCAAAGAACAGAAAAAAAGAAAAAAAGTTCTTCGTGACCCTATTCGTGGAATCCCAATTCTAATCTATTACATTTGAAACAGAGAAGAAAAACTCAAAAACGTAAACACTGCCCGAAACAGCTCCATCAGGCCCGTCTTTGAAAACTAGGGTTTGGGAACCCCTAGGGTTAGCTTCGAGATACGTGCGCTACTTCCTCGGCAGCTTCGACAAAAATAGAGCAGCGACAGCTTCTGGCCAGAGCAGAGACCACTCAAAGGACAGAGCAGAGACCGCTCAGAGTCAGAGTAGAGATCGCTCACACGCTAGAGCAGAGACCACTCACACACCAGAGCAGAGACCACTTATACGCCAGAGCAGAGCTCACTCACATGCCAGAGCAGAGACCACTCGCACGCCAGAGCAAAGCTCACTCACACGCCAGAGCAGAGCTCGAAGTCAGAGCAGAGCTCGGACATCTCCAGATCCAGAGCACAGAATGCTCAGAGCCAGAGCCGAAACTCAGACTGCCCAGAGCCAGAGCTGAAGCCCAAAGTGCTCAGAACCAGAACCAACTCCAGACGGAGAGCGCAGTAGCTCTGAAGCCAGAGTGCAGCAGTTCGCGAACCAGAGTGCAGCACAGCCTGAAACCTGTTCATCCACTCCAAAAACCTGTTCTTTGTTCTCCGTCTGATCGTCGTCGTTTGTGTCTCGTTTTACCATACTTAGAGATTACAACCGAACAACAAAAATAACAACGGAAGTCCTAATCTAACTACATATTTTTTCATGGTGGAAAAATGATTACAACGTCAAAAACTACGTATCCCATGAAACAACAGACCATGAAGAACATCAGTAGCAGCAAGCCAAAACCAAGGCATATTATTAATCGTACGCGAATTAACTGACAGAGCCAAGAAAAGCAATCCAAGCTCTGATACCAATTGAAGGATTTTAGCCCCAATAGGACCATTTCTCGAATATCTTAATTAACCATACAATGATTAATTCCTAACATGCTCCTGTGAATTTAAGTGTTGCACATTGGAGTTAGAAACACTTACTTGTAAATTGTATGCAGAGGCTGTCAATGACTAAATTGAAAGACTCCAGTTCTGACCTTCTGAACTGTATCCCGCTCAAGTCCCACCGTTGGATGGACAACGAGCTGTGAGAATTTCCAAGGAGAAAACGGCCTTCTCAAAGTTGACGCCCCTCTGCTGCTCTCGAAACCCTAATATTGTGTGTGTCTTATTCTGAGAGCAAACAACTGTATTTATAGACAAAATACAGTCCTAGGGCACCAATAACTGTGATGGGCGAATTTTAACTCCTACTAGGGCACAGGAGACTTTGGGCCAGTCCAGGGACCAGATACAAGGAATAAAGATGGGCCTCTAATGAATTAATTTCTATGATCAGCCCAGATCATAATTAATTCATTCCATTAGAGAATCAATACTGACTTACCCCTTTATTGCTGGTGATGAGTCGGGGCTCGTATTTAGACTTATTAAATCTCCGTATTTAAAATATCCGACATCCATCAATTAATTAGAGCTCTGACAACTTAAATTAATTAATCTCTTTGTAATCCTTAAGCAGTACCACTCAAACCTTATTATTGCGTCTGAACTTAATCAACCTGCAGGGTTTAACGCAATAAACCTTATTGAACTCCTTAAGGGGATGTCATTATCCTATACCGGATACTGGTACTAATACAGATAATCAAATATCATATATTGACCGCTATCACCCAAGATACAGAGTACTCAAGTTAATATATAACTCTCACCCATAGTAAGTCAAAGTGATACACGAATCAACATATATATTTGAAATCTAATTAGTATTAAGATTCTATTAAGTCACCGAGATCTTGATTCTTCACTTATGTCAGATAGAAGAATACATCTCACTGTGATCCTATCAATACGTTATGACGTACCAGTATAGACAAGTAGTCAAGACAAACTCCTTCCATCTATACTGCAGCCTAAACCAACGACTCGTCCTAGAGTCATCTCAGCTGTGATCATTTTATATCTCTTAAGGTTATTCCAATTATATGGTCTTTTGTGATCTACAACACACCATATAATCTACTTGTATAGAGACAAAGGACATACATATGCAATCATGAACACAATCAGATAGGAGATTAAATAGTGAACACATGAACCATTGTATACAAGCATAAAACGTTCTTGCTTTCAGTAAACAAAACCAACAAACTCATCACTAAGTCCACTAGTACAACTCGCAATAAAATATTCCTCTGAATATTCACCAGTGTTTAGCAACAACATACAAGCACGTAATTCCTCAAACTTCTCCACATAATCATTGTATGAACCTGTGTGCCTGAGTTTGTTAAACTCAGATATGATTTTAGCCTCTTTAAGCTCTTCAAACCTGGCAGAGATTAACTCCAAAAACTGTGGCAAATTGAGACTAACATTCCTCACAGTCAAATTTTGGTACCATTGAGATGCCCTTCCTTCTAGATACATAGATGCTAGTGTTACCTTCTGATCATCAGGAAAATTTTGTATTAGCTTAAAATACCCCTGACATTTAAGGATCCAGGACCTAGGATTGGTGCCATTCAAAACGCGGAAAATCAATTTTGGGTAGGGGATGTATGATGGGATTGTGTGGTGGTTTATGATTTTCAGTGTGATTGAATGGAGTATAATGGCTTCCCCTCCTCCCAATATTGAATCTCCCTCATAAACTGACTTTCCTTTATCTATATTCATCAGCTGCAGGTTAATCGATGCTAAGGTGGTAGAGAAATTCTCGAATTTACCAGAAAAGTCTGCCAGCTATTTCTGCACATTAATGATCTGCTCTTGCATCTAGGGGTGAGCAAAATATCCGAAATCCGAATATCCGATCTGAACCAAATCGAAATTTAAAATTTGGTTCGGATTTTTCGGATTTTCGGATCGGATCGGATTGAATTTTAAGCAAATTTCGGATTTTTGGATCGGATCGGATTGGCACCTTAAAAATCCGAAAAAATCCGAAATCCGAATTATATTTATAATATAATTAATATTATAATATTATAAATAAATATATATAATTATTAGTTTTTAAATAGTTAAATATTTCTAAATTCTAACCCTATACTCCCATTTTGGTTCATTATAAATAATGGTTAGTTAATTATGACCTTAATTTGATTGTAATTATCTAATATGTTAGGTTGACATCTATTTCGGATTTTTCGGATTTTTTCGGTTTTCGGATTTTTTTTTTACATTTCGAATTTTTTTTTCACATTTCGGGTTTTTTGGTTCGGATCGGATTTTATCCGAAATTTTTCGGATTTTCGGATAATACGGTTCGGATCGGATTGAATTTTAGGAAAATTTCGGATTTTCGGATCGGATCGGATCAGGCAAAAATCCGATCCGAAATCCGAATGCTCACCCCTACAGTTGCATCTTCATCTCAGCTGATTCCCTTTTCAACATCTCAGTTTGCAGAGCTTGATCTAATTTTCGTTGAGTTTCGTGAAGTTCTTTCAAATGAGTTCCGTCTGCCATAGCTCCGAAGATCCAAGGCTCTAATATACCAAATGTAGTGGTCTGAAATCAATATTATGTATTTTGATAGATTGTAATGTTTATGTAATACAAGATAAAGCTTGGATAAGAAATGGGAGAAATTTAGAGAAGAAGTTTGAGAGAGAAAGAGTGTTAATTTCGGCTGATACCTTTTCTTCCCATTTCCAACTAGGTTATAACCCATTAAAAGAGGGACCACTACAACATAAAGAAATTACATAATATTAAAAATGAAAATAACTTTAAGTGTCTCCACCAACTACTCCATCTCTACGTGAAATGCAATTTCCCATCTCATTTGTGATGCTGACATCTGTCTCTTTTGTTTCAAAAGCTAAAAGCAATTTCTTTTCTTCCACAGATATGTTGACTAACAAATTCCCAATTTCTTCCGTTCATTCTCCTTCCATCTCGCAAGGTTCAGCAATCCAATAGGTGGAAGCCTTGTTCATGACAGATCAACAATGAGGCTGAGTTAATCGGCGTTCGTGCCCAGCCATAGAGCACGAAAACTTTGATGTACCCAATGCTAAGCTGATGGAAGCATCAATTTAATCAAAGCAGACTGACTGAAGGACAACATGTTGACCCGTGCTCAAACTCACTCATGCCACGTCAGCCATTTGGTAAACAAATTTGAAGAAAATTGACGAGCCCAAGTTTTGTACTCTTTTTCTTTGTTGTGTCTTGGTCTAGATCGAGTCCTTTGTATGTGTTTTGTTTGTTTTATGTCTTGAAGGACACTTGTATGGACAGGGACTCGTAGAAGCTATAATGGGCAGGATGGAGCAATTCTAATGAGATCTGGGAAGGCGCCTCAACGATCAAGTCTAACCAAGCTTGCAGGTTGGAAGCAATTCAAAGATCGAGAGTCACATATGCTGACCTGCAGGGCACGATGTTGATCAAGAAGGTAGTACCGCTCAGAAAAAGAGTTCTATTGGTCCTAGGCATTTTGGAGCTAATTTTTGGGAGAGCGAGTTGATGCAAAGGCTATTGCCGTCGACCAAGATGTCGGCCTGACTACCACTCATAATTAAACATCCACCACAAGAGGTATTGAGGGCACGAGAAGGACAGAATGAAGGAAATGAACGTGAATAGTGAAGGAACCATCATGACCAAACATCTAGGGTAGGACACTGACGTGGCAAATCCGGTGCAAGAGGATAAGGCGCGAGAATATTCCTTTTCCCATGCGCGAGCAGATATGTTTAAAGTCTCGGGATATGCATGGATAAAGGGCGGAGCATATCTAAGGAAGAGTCCTCAAGCTTGAAGACTCTGTCTAGGGCATAACCTGGACACTCCAACTGGAGTTGGACTCTTTCGAAGCCTTAGATGCGTGTTGGCCTTCGGCTCATGTCTGGATCTCTATAAATACTTGTTCAAGTCTATTTTGTGTGTGCGCAAAACTTCTAGGAGCGAGAGTGTGTGCCAAAAATAATATTTATTTTTCTGTATTTAGTTCGAGTCCCGATTTGGACAAGACAATTTAGTTTATGCTTTTGTTGGCAGATTAGCATCCTGCCTTATTTTCCCGTAATAATCTGGGCAATGCATAAATGATGTGGATATGAACTTATAAACTCGTCAGGTCTAATTGTGTGCTTAAGTAATTGCATGATTGTGTTCCCGAAGTGCTCAACATTATAACCAAGTGTCTAAATCGACTTGATTAGTTAACAAACTATTAATTAATTGAGTAGATTTAGATCACCAATAAATCAAGATTATAGGGTGTGTACGATCACTGTGCGTTTTGAGAGTGTTTACGGGCACGGGAGGTTGAAGTAGACTTCGGTCCGCTTAAGTTCAATATCGGGTCTATCTAGGGCTAAAAGCTTCTCGGTTTAATTGCATGCTCTGAGGTGTCCTATTGCATGGTTAGGTCGAGATGGTTTAATGGTATAGGGTGTCCCTTGCCTTGAACACACTTAAGGATAGATTTTCTTAGACAATGGAAGTGCACGTGTGTAGTGACCCAAAATTTTTTCAACTACAAATAAATTTATTTATTTTTTCTTAAATTATTATTATTTTTTTTTTCGTTAATTAAATTTTTAAGTCTTATAAGTCGCGCCTAGTTATTGCATGAGCATGAGCATTTAATTATAATAAATTCAAGCATGGTCTACTTTATCTATCATTATTAATATTATTTGTATGATTATATTTTTAAGGGTTTTCCTCTTTTATATATAAGATACTACCTATTTCTTTAGATCAAGCCCAAATAGCTACCTATTAGTAAAGCCCAACTGAAGATTAAAGAATCTCTCCGAAAATTTTCCTCCTTCTACTATTGCAGCTACAAGCTTGTGTTTGACCATTGAGATTTACCCTACTTCATTATTCCTTTCTGACAAGCTTGAATCATGGAAAGATTGATAACAATTGATTCCTCCTACCATATTTAAATTCTAAATTCGTGTATAAATTGAACCAGTCTTCACCTTCACTGCACACCAATTTCCGTCTTCTCTGGAAATCCTCTCTGCTTACTCCCTCTCACCTTCTCGACAACTGTGAGTGTGCAGCAATTGTCCTTTTCTTTTCCTATCTCCTTTAATATTTATATATATGAATGTAGTTTGATGTATATAAAGTTACGTATGTGGGTGTGTCATTCTCTTTTATTATTTTAACTTATGGCCCACCTTTTCATTTGTTTTTTTTTTATAAAGTTGTAGTTACTCGTATATAGGTATGCATATATATAGGATTGATGTGCAGAGACTTCTTTTCTTTTGAGAAGCTATATATATATATATTGAGTTTCTAAGGGGATGACATGTGTTTGCTTAAAAGTGTTTTCAATGCAGTTTATGTTCCAATATGTATTATATACGTGTACATATATACGTTAGCTAATTAGATGATTTTACTTAAGATTTATAAGATTGATGAATCATTATATATGTTCTCTATATATATATATATATATTATTGAAATCTGTACAATAATATTTGTTTCCAACTTGCGTTCTGCCTATGTATATATGTGTTCTTAATTTTTATCTATGTTTAAGTATTCGAATTTTATTTATTTAAGTAATAATAACTATATATATATATATATATATATATATATATATAAGTCTTCCTCGTTATTTATGTTAGTAAGTTGAAATTATTATTATTCTATCAAATACCTATTGTAAATATTGTATATATTTTGATTAGTAAATTATTAGTAATAATAGACAAAGATTTTATTCATCTTCATGTGCATTCATTAAGCATATTTTAATTATGATTTCATAATTCATTTTTTTAGGAATGGCGCGCGAGACTTAATTATTTAATTGCGAGTTTTGCTCAAGAAAGGTTAAGGTGGGGTTATAACGTTGCATTTAACATTTATCCTTGTTATACGTTTTACTCAATTTATATGTGTGAGAAGCAGGTAGAGCCTCCGGGCTATGAGACAGAAAGTTATAGCCTATGGGCTATATGAGACAAAAAGTTATAGCCTGCGGGTTATATGAGACAGAAAGTTATAGCCTATGGGCTATATGCGACAGAAAGTTATAGCCTACGGGCTATATGAGACAGAAAGTTATAGCCTACGGGCTATATGAGACAGAAAGTTATAGCCTACGGGTTATATGAGAAAGAAAGTTATAGCCTACGGGCTATATGAGACAGAAAGTTACAGCCTACGGGTTATATGAGAAAGAAAGTTATAGCCTACGGGCTATATGAGACAGAAAGTTATATAGCTTTCGGGCTAAGAGACAGAAAATTATTGCTTTCGGGCAATATGAAAGAGCATACAGTTTTTATTGCACTTATATTTTGTTGTGATTCTTATAATATGGATAAATGCACCCCACTGAGTTTATTGTACTCACCCCAAAACAATATCTTTTTCAGGAGATGGCTCGGGCGATGCGAGGCAGGGCGAATGATGGTCAAGATAAAAGAAGAATAATGTTTTATTTTACCATTGGAATAAAGATTCAGTTTATGATGTTTATTTACTTTTCTCAGTTGGATTTGAGTTTTAGTTATTTAAGTATTAAAATCTTATTTATGTTATTCAAAGTGCATTTTATTATTTAAATGAAAATTGGGGCGTCACAACGTGACAAGTGAGAATGAGGGCACGTGCCATTGGTAAGTTATAACCGGTAGACACAATATTGTAATGAACATCTTGACCAAGGAGCGAGAATAAGAGATTATCCACAGATTCGACGTTTTAATTTTATCATTGATATTTCTGTTTAGTGTTTTCAGTTTATTTTCGTTATTGCAAGTCAAGTTGTATTTAGTCCTGAGAGGTGTCTCGTAATAAGGACGATAGTCCAATCCACCATTTTCTTATTTTTATTCGTGACAAGAGACAAGCTACACCAATTCTTCGTGGGATCGACCCTCGCTAACCACTGGAACTACGCCTGTATTGAGCAAGGTTTTATAAATTTATTTGCATGTTAGCTGGAACGACAACTTCGAATAAAACCCGAAGTTTAGCTATCGTCAAATTAGCGTCGTTGCCGGAGAAGTAGTGAGTCTCCATTTCATTTGTTTTGTTATTTTGGTGTATGTTCGTTCCTAATGCTGTAGGAGAAAACGAAGCACTTTAGTTTGATCCAGAGATCGAAGACTTTAAGGGCGAGGAAGAGACTAAGCTAAGAAGGCAAAGCAAGTGTACAAAGCTATCCTGGACGGAGGAGTCCCAATGGACGAAGGCCGACCAGCGAGCCTATGCCGAGAGGACAATCCACCCAACAATCATTTCATACTTCCTGATCCAGATGACGACGAGATGGGGGATCAAGAAAGAACACTGCGAGGGATGGTATTCCCAACGAGTATCAGCTTGAGAACATCAGACATCACTTTGCCCACGATAAAAAGAAATTAGGAGCTGAAGCAATCCTTTATCTAGATCTTGCCCAAGTTTAGTGACTACCCAGGAGATGACCCTTAGAGGCATCTCTAGGACTTCGAGATGGTATGTGGCACGGTCCGAAATGCAATGCAAGGAACATTGGAGAGTACGTTAGACATTATTCTTTCCCTTTTCGCTGCATGATGGGGCAAGAGAATGGTTGTATACACTGCCAGCCGGCAATATCACAACTTGAGCACAAGTGCAATAAAAGTTTTTTGAGAAGTGCTTCCCAACCGCACGAGTCTAGAATATGAGGAAGAGGATCAACAGTATCAAAATGGGCACGACGGAGACATTCCAAGATGATTGGGAACGTTTCAAGAAACTCTTACAAAAATGCTCTTAACATCAAATTCAGGAGCATGATTTGATCCAATACTTTACTGTGGGATTGCGTGCCCATGAGAGGACGTGGCTTAATGCCGCGTGTGGAGGATCAAGTTATTCGCCGAGATGGCAAATAAATCAAGAGATGAGGGAGGACATAGCACTAGACAAGTAGTGCAGTCAGTCCCAGCACAAAAAGGAGATCTCGATGAGATCAAGACGCTGATCAAGCAACGGGCAACCACCTTAGGCACGAAAGAGAAAAAAGTGGTGGTTCGAGAGTGTGGAATATGCATGGCAGTCACCCATGCCACTGACCAGTGTCCAACCCTTTATGAAGAAGAAGTGAATGCAGTAGGAGGACACCATGGAGGAAGCAACAATGGGAATATGAACTACGATCTTAATGCCCAAACTTACTACCCTGGATAAAGGAATCATGAGAATTTTAGGTAACAATCATCAGGGGGCATAACATCAATAGTTTCAACAGCAAAACAAACGACCCACTTTAACCGATATGGTACAATCCATATTAAGAGAAACTACTCAAAACATCGAGAACCTTGTCATGTATCAACAAGAACAGAACAAGATTTTGCAGGAGTCCGAGAGGTTCAGAGTAGAGACAAAAGGGGCTATCAACAATGTGTACAGAGAGAGAGAAATGAGAAAAGAAATTAGAAAAGAGGGTTACCTATTTTCCAGGAGGAGGCGGGCGGCAGCCGAGCTGTGGTGGCTCGCGTCATCGACGACGATAACGTGGCGGCGGAGATATGGCCAATGTCTCCATCCAGGCTGAATTAGAGAGAAGAAATTAGATTATCTCAGTGGTACAAAAGGGGGAAAAATAGGAAATGAAGGATTAGGGCTTACCTTAGGCTACCGGACGATGGAAGCGGCGGCGGCGGTGGCTCCGGTCGTTCTACCGGAGAAGATGAAGTGGCGGTGTGACAGCTCGGCGTTCGCTGTGTCTGTCCATGTATGTGTGTCAGTGAGAGTTGGAGAGAAAGAGGAAGAAGGGGCAGGCGGCGGCCATGGTGGCTCTGCCGTCCTATTTTCACCAGTGAGGACGAGGGCCCGGCAGCGACGACGCACCACCGCGGTGGCGTCTGCCGCCTTGTTTCTGGCAGATCGGAAGAGGGAGAGAACAAGGGTTAGGGAGAAGAGGGAGAGAGAGAAAGGACCGCGAGGGGAGGAGAGAAATAGAGAGTAAGGGGAGAGAGGGCGGCCGGCGAGGCGGCGGTGTCGCCATCGACCGACGAGTGAAAGAGGGTGTGTGCGTGTGAGTGACTGCGCGTGTGTGTGGAATGCGTGTGTGGTGTTTCATATATATGTAGTTAGGGTTAAACTTGGGCTTAAGCCTATTTTTATTGTTTGGGCTTTGGGCTTTATTAAAGAAAATTTGATGGACATTTTTTTTAACTTTAAATGTTGGGCTGCGAATTATGGGCCCTTACTTATATATTTATCTTTTTCAATACGTAAGTCTTGATTAAATTTCTTAGTTGGTTTAAATTTATTGGATTAATTTTTAAATGTTGGGCTTAAATTATTTCTTTAAATTGAGCCCTTTAATAATGATTAAATTTTGATGGACGTTTAAATGAAAATTTTTGGGTTAAACCTTTATGTCATTTTATTTATTTTCAAAAATTATGAGCATGAATTCTTTATGACTAAAGTGATTTATAACTAATTCCATTTTAATGGAATATAAAATGTTTTATTTTGTCTCATGTGACATAAAATAGTAGAGCTAAGTATTTATTTACATGACTCTGAGATGAGGAAATTGTTTTATTAAATGAATTAGTATATGATTTTATTGAGTTATTAAATTTCTAAGCATGTGTTTTTAAGTGGTATTAAGTTTTGGGATATTGTTTTTCATGTATTGATTGTTTATGTGATATTACGTGACATTATGTGATTAGACATGAGCTATGGTTAGTTTTGATTGGCTAATCAAAACGAGTTTTATGGATGCTAGAACCCTAAAATACTAAAAGACATATCCTAGACACGTAGAAATAGCTTATCTTATGTCGCGACTTTCTTCACGAACTCATCAACTCTTCGTCAATAAAGGTCCAGGCGCAAAGTAAAAGCTAAAGAAGGAAGTACCTCTACGCCCCTAGTGGGAACGGAATGAGGTGGGCATTACTTTTACTATACGTATATAGAGATCCCCTGCGTGTCGTAGGCCTCTTATACGAATATATGCATGAGATAATTTAACTGCTAATTTCAGTTTTATATAAAGTTCGAATGATGAATGGACTCTTTATGAAATGTTTATGAAATGATTGTCTGCCAAAAATGTTATGTTTTACGTATGTATCCTATCTGTGTTGGTTCGCCAACTTTAAAGGAAATCCAATTGGGACCCTATGCTAGACGAAGGTATGCCAGTACAGGTTAACATGTACACTCATGGAGACTGCGAGTCACTTGCGACCGGTCTTGGCATCCGTAGGAGGAGGCCTCCTTCCCGACGCGTGACAGAAAGGAACAAATATGGAACATATGAAAGGAAAATGATCGGCCGATCGACTATGAAAATGAAAGAGATGTTTTAGTAAGCACAGGTCTTTCAAGAAAACCCCTATGTGTTACTGTTTGGCAGTACAATTTATATATGTATATGCATGTTTGTATTTTTGGCATGTGCCCACTGAATAGTTTTATACTCAGCCCTGCATGTATTTCTAAATGTGCAGGTTGAGCTGGCGATGGAATGAATTGGTGTTGAGTGGATTCTCTTTTGATGATTAAGTAATGAAACCTTGAGTATGCATCTTCATATGTATAACTCACACGTATTTCCGCTGCAACACTCTGATTTTCGTTATCGCTTCTATATGAACTTAATACTATTTTATTTCAGATGATGTCAAGTGGGTCTTGTCTTTGATATGAACATTTGTAATTACCTAAGCACTTATATATATTAGTAATTGCTTTAAATGAATGTCTTTTTCTTAAAGTGTTTAAGTCACAAATAAATTCCCTTTCTTTTCCGCTTCTTAATTCCCACCCCAAGTCATAACCCCGGTTAATCCGTACTTAGGTATAGTGGGCTGTAACAACTTTCTCATCCAAACTCCGATTCGTGATACGTTTGCGCTCACGGACTTCTTTCAAGACGATCTACAACTTCTATTTCAGACAAGTTTTCCAAAATCGAACTCAATAATCCTGTAAATTTCTTTAAAGTTCGAGTAAGAACCATGTTTCACAAGATAAAGCAATTTAAGCATAAACCAATCCTCCAACACTCAATTTCCTATAAAATTAACATTGTAACACCCAATTTTCATAAACTTTTCAATTTAAAAACTTTGAAGAACTAATAGTTAAAAATAAAATTCCTTGACTATCAAAATTTAAACAAATAAAAAAAAATCAATTTGCCAAAACTAAAATAGTAACATAAAATAAAAATAAAAATAAAATAATAAACTAAAACTTAACAAGTTCAACTAAAATGTTCAATGTTAGTCATTCTCCACTTCCATGGCCACTTCGACTCTGAAACTGCAAAACTGAAAAGATAAGGGGCGAGCATATTGAAAATATACTCAGTGAGGAACATAACAAATATCTATATACGTCACATATATAATTAAATCACGTTATCATACTTGCAAACATACGCCAAGAGGCTGGAGCCCCTTGACAAACATAATCGTAGTTTGAGTCGATGGCTTAAGTCCCATGACCAAACACATACATAGATCAATGGCTTAGGTCCCATGATCAACTTATCAACATAGATCAATGGCTTAGGTCCCATGATCGCACATAACATCATAGATCAATGGCTTAGGTCCCATGATCGCACATAACATCATAGATCAATGGCTTAGGTCCCTTGATCGCACATAACAACATAGATCAATGGCTTAGGTCCCATGATCGCACATAACAACATAGTCATAAGATGCACGTAAACAAGTAATCAAACGCGATAATAAAAACATATATAACCATATGAATAAGCGTAAAATCCCTCACCTTGATATCAAAGCTTATAAATCAAAAATCGGAAAAAGGGTCTTAATCGCACCACACCTAATTCAATAAAATTAATTACTCAATATGGATCCTACAATAACTTAAACTAAAATCCTATAAACGAATCTAAAAAAAAAACGTATGTATATATATATATATATATATATATATATATATATATATATCACTAATCTAGTTGTGCGTGTGTGTATATTTATATATACTCGAGTATATAAAAAAAATATAAAGAGTTTCTAAAATTTAACAGTAGGAAAACCATCTTTTAAACCACAAAACTTTAAAAATTTGGTTAATCTAACTTTTAAAATCAAGGCTTATGATTAAAAATATGGGATGTCCACTAGCTTAATAAAATAACCTTTAGAAATCATCAATTTCATTTAAAGAATTTGTCATCATTCGAGTAAATGGTATGCAAAGATTCCGCCAACTTTATGAAATTAATTACTACACTCCAAATTAAACACTCTAAAAAAATAACATGAAAACTTGAATGTTTAAGAAATACAAACATATCGGTGATTAGAGGAGAAGAACTTCAAACAAATATTTGCTGCTGCCGAAGAATTCTTGCGTGTGATTTTTAGAGTAGATATTATGTCTCTATTTATGTAAGTGTTTAAAGAGGTTTGATAAGTACATAATTTGTATTCTATATCTATCTTCTACTACGATAAGGAATAAAGATGATAAAAGAGTTCTAATCTTAATAGGAAAAACAACAACAACAACAACAACAACAACAACAACAACAACAACAATAATAATAATAATAATAATAATAATAATAATAATAATAATAATAATAATAATAATATAGATAAAATTAATAGTGCATATCTATATGTATCATGTAATTATTTAAAAATAATAAGCTATACAAGAAAGATACTAATAATTAAACTTATATAATAATCTAATTATTTGGAATGTTACAAACATCATATGAACATTAAAACCATGGAAACACGAGTGTTATCAACCCCCCCCCCCCAAACTTAAGCCATTGTTCGTCCTCGAATAATGAGAAGAACACAATCAATAACACGAATGAGTAAGAAATCTAGCTCATCGATGCCTCCGAATAATAAAGAATAATAGTGTTGGGAACCTTGTGGAATATCCTAACCCTTGTTTTGATGATACCAAAATTCATAGGACTTAAATGTAATAGACTAGAATCGTTTTGAACTCAAGTGTTAGAGTTCGTTTCTAGTTTAGTTGCGGTGTCGAAGACTGAAGACTGAAGACTGAAGACTGGAGTTACCAACTGAAGTGTCAGTTGAAGAATCAGTTGAAGACTGATTATTTAATGCGCGCCATAGACTGATACTAAAGTCAAGTATCAGTTGAACATTCCTCCTAGGACTGATCTTCCAACGTTCAGAGGAAGCCACGTACGCTCAAAGTACAGCCGCATTAAATGCAGAGATATCTCAATATCTTATCTCTGCAGAGGTCATTCCTATCTGGTGGCTACTTTTCAGAGATGTCACATCTCATGTCCTTCAAAGAGAGCCGTTTCCACACAGACAAGGAACCTCGAAGATTGAAGCCTCAGCCCAAATTCGAATTGCTCTCCAACGGAAGAAATCTTGAGGACGATTTACGCCAACGGATCTATTCAAGAGTTCTCCTACAAATAGCGCTCGAGGATCACTTCAATCTTCACCGATTCAACAACATAAGCTGAAGCTCTGCCGAAATAGCTACTCAGCCTAAAGCTTAACTGCTCAAAGCTTGAATCGAAGAAGAGAATTCCAAAGCCAAAATCAGTCACTGCTGATTACATACATTCTCTTAGACCCTAGGCATATATTCTGTGTACCCAGAAGCCAAAGGTCAAACTTGCTTCAAAGAACTTGTTCTTTGTAAGTATAGTTGGCACTCGTTTAAACCTCTCCCCCATAAGAGTGTTTGAGTGACTCGGAGATTCAGGAAGGTACTCTGAACTCTGAAAGGGAAGTCTGAGCACGAGGTGTGCTTAGCAGGGAAATCCTACGCGAGTTGTGTAGGTGCTGAAATCCTGCACGAGGTGTGTAGGTGGGGAAACCCTACGCGAGGTGTGTAGGTGCTGAAGAGAGTTTATCTTCAGTTTACGGTTTGCAGTGCACCAGGCAAGCACTTGCGGAGTCTGATCAACCAGCCGTGGATGTAGGAAAGAGTTTTTCCGAACCACGTAAAAGTCTCTGTGTTATTTACAGCTTTCAGTTTTACTTTCATAACTGTGCTATTTCAATTGACAAAACTGAACACTGACTAACAGCTAGAGAAACCCTAATCCAACTATCTGCTCCACCGAGGCTATTCGAAACTAAGTTTAATTTCCGCTGCGTGTGATATCAATCTGACTGAACTATCCTCTGATAGTAAGGAAGAATGATATCATCTCTATTGTTGCAAACACGACTGAAGCCCTTACGTGGATCAGTTAAGTTCCAGTGACTTAACTGATAACTCTTTACTGAAGAGCTTTCAGTATCAGTCGTCAACCCTGTTGGTCAAAACTTATTTCGGTTAAACAGGTGTCTGGTTTGCATGAAAAGTTTCTTTTCTATCTCTGACTGAGATCCCTCTGATTGAGGTTGGTAGATAGATTAAAAATAGCCTATAGGTGTATTCCCCCCCCATACACCTATTCGAGACTGATAAACACTCATTTTGCATTATTTTTAGGAGTGTTTAAGTGTTCAAAGTGCTAGAATTATGCTTGGTTGTGATATCATTTGGTTTAAGTTTCATATTCTTTTGCGATATTACTTTTGGGTATGGTTTTGGTTATTTTGCTTTAGGTTTGAGTGTTTTGAAAGCTACATATGGATGTTGAAGATCCAAATATCAAGTTACAAGTGTTTCGGATGCATAAATTGACGAAACGAGCTTGAAGAGCTCGAAAAAAAGGAGGAAACGTCCATTTCCGGCGATCAGCAAGCGACCCAGCCGGCGACCGCCGGCAGAAGAGGAAAAATTGCGTAGCAGCCGGCGCCCGCCGCTCAGCCCGCCGAGAAATCGGCGTGGCTGGCGATCGAGCGGCGCCCGCCGGGCGCCCGCCGCGTAAAGAGGGATTTTAGTGAAGAAGCCGGCGACCGCCGCCTGCCCGCCGCGGTGTCGCCGTCAGCCCGTTATTTTGCGTTTTATTTCGTTTTTAAAGTCCTTTTCGAGCTCAAACTCTGTAGTTTTACCCTGATACTATATATAGGTCTTCCTTGTACCTATTCAGGGTTCCGAGCTTTAGTTTTTCAGTTCCCAGATTTTATTTTTCAGTTTTCTAGCTTTCAGAATTTCATTGCTTTCTAGTTTTCAAGGCTTGGATCAAGACTGAAGATTCAAGCCGCTACAATCGTTTTTCATTCGGTTTTTATACAATTTAGTTTTTATAATTGCATTCTATTTAATTATGCTTATGTTATATTTTAGCATGTCTGGCTAGTTTCCTTTAGCTGATTCTAGGGTTTGTAAATAGTTGATTGAATTTATGTGATTTATTTGTTAATACCTTTGTGCCTTCCAGTTTATGATTCATAATTCCTGGTGCTTATTTTCTTGTGAATTATTTGGCCAATAGTTTGCATGTTTAGCTATTCGGTTTGAGACCTAGCGGAGATAACTGTTTAGCGGATTCAGGAATGTATGATATGATTTTAACCTTGAGACCTAGCGGAGATAGGTGGATCATAGGGAGCTATTCTTAGGAGCTATTGGGAGTTAGTAGATTTTCTTGAGACCTAACGGAGATAGATAATTTACTAATCTACGATCGTTGCTGCTCTAGCGAGAGTAATTGATTAATTAAGTGATCTGTCATCATAACTGGATTAAACTGGTACATAGGATTAATAGATTTATTATGTGGATTTAGTTAATGAATTTACTACCCTAGGATCAGTTGTCTTTATTATTTGATATTTCTTACGTGTTTAGATTTATTGCGTTTTAGTTTTAGTTAATTAAATCTTCTTCATAATCGTTTACCTGCATACTGTGAGAGTCTGTTTAGGGAATAGATAGAGTGATTTCGTTATAATAGTCTCTGTGGATACGATACTCTGCTTGCTATTTCTGTGCTACGATTACACCGTGTTAGTTGCGGTATTTTTGTTGCTAATAAAATAGTGATCAACTTTTTGGCGCCGTTGCCGGGGACTGTTTAGATTTTGCTTTAATATTTCCAATAGGACTTTATAGTACTGCAATTTTTTTTTTTTTTTTTTTTTTTTTTCTTTTCTGATCTTTTTGCTATTTCTGTAGGTTGCATATGAACACACGATCTCACGGAAATCCTCTCTTTGAGTTTGACCCTGAAATTAACAAGACCTTGCGCAACCTAAAGAAGCAGAACGATCAAGTTGAGACAGAAACGATGGCTACTCCAGAGCAAATCCAAATTCGACCTTTGCAAGAGCAGTTGAAGAAGCTGCTTGATGCACAAGAGACAAGAGAGGCTCAGAAACAACCAGCCATCAATGAAGCGTTCATACCACAGTATGTGTACCAGGAGCCCCCACGAGTGAACGTTAACAACTTTGAGCTGAAAACGGGTTTGATCACGATGGTCCAACATGAAGGAATATTAAACTGAATTAACGTTCCGCTTTGCCCGATGATCGTTTCTTGGATTATTATTAATTTATCATACAACGATTAATCCTAACATGCTCCTATGAATTTAACAGCTACACGTTGGAGTTCAGAAATACCTGAAGAATTCAGAAGAATTCGCAGATTCGCATCTGAACAGACCAGTCAGCTTCAAGCCTTCGTTTTAAGCCTCAAACGTCCTCAAATCGTATTTCGCCCAGAAATACGACTTCTTCGTCTTCGAGAGAGCTTTCCGTGGCCGCCTGATTCGTCTGAATCGGAGTTCTGTGGAGGAAGTTATGGCCGTTTTACGGAGACTGCCAGAACTTGGTTTCCTGCGAAAATCTGACTCCAGCTCTGATCTTCTCGACTGTATCCCGCTCAGCTTTCACCGTTGGATGGAAAACGATCTATAAAAGTCCCAAGAGAGAAATAAGTCCCACACGTTTTTCTTCCCTGCGCCCCACAGCTCTCAAAACCCTAATATTTTATCAGTCTGTTTTCCTGAGAGCTGACAGCTGTATTTATAATAAAATAAATACGTAGGAAGCGCAGATTAGGTGTAGGAGGCGTGAATTCTCTCTTCTTGGGCTAGGAGACATTGGGCCAGTCCAGGGACCAGATACAAGGAATAAAGATGGGCCTCAAATAAATTAATTTATCTATGGTCAGCCCAGACCATAATTAATTTATAAATATCAGTTCATTCCACTAGAGAACCGATACTGACTTACCCCTTTATTGCCGGTGATGAGTCGGGGGCTTGTATTTAGACTTATTAAATCTCCGTATTTAAAATATCCGACATCCATTAATTAATTAGAGCTCTGACAGCTTAAATTAATTAATCTCTTTATAAATCCTTAAGCAGTACCACTCAAACTTTATTATTGCGCCTGAACTTAATCAACCTGCAGGGTTTAGCGCAATAAACCTTATTGAGCTCCTTAAGGGGATGTCATTATCCTATACCGGATACGGGTACTAATACAGATAATCAAATATCATATATTAACCGCTATCACCCAAGATACAGAGTACTCGAGTTAGTATATAACTTTCACCCATAGTAAGTCAAAGTGATATACGAATTAACATATATATCTGAATACTTATTAGTATTAAGATCTTATAAGTCACCGAGATCTTGATTCTTCACTTAAGTCAGATAGAAGAATACATCTCAACTTTGGTCCTATCAATACGTAATGACGTACCAGTATAGACAAGTAGCCAAGACAAACTACTTCCATCTATACTGCAGCCTAAACCAATAACTTGTCCTAGAGTTATTTCGGCTGTGATCATATTATATCTCTTAAGGTTATTCCAATTATATGGTCTTCTGTGATCTACAACACACCATATAATCTACTTATATAGAGATAAAGAACATACATATGCAATCATGAACACAATCAGATAGGAGATTAGATAGTGAACTTAGGAAACATTGTATACAAGCATAAAACGTTCTTGCTTTCAGTATACAAATCCAACAATCTCCCACTTATACTAAAGCAAACTTTTAGTATACAATGCGTCTATTTACCAATCACCTAACACTTCTCCCACTTATACTTAAAGTTTCCTAAGTGGGTGGCATCAATCTGGCATCAATCGCATTCCCATCTTTCAATGACCATTTGCGATAAGCCTTTTGTGAAAAGATCAGTAGGTTTCTCCAATATGTGAGAATTTATTCTTTGAGCACATAACCTCGATTTACGAATAATCGTATAACTTGGTACTTACTCTCCATGTGTTTGACCCCTTGTGGTTCTAGGATTCCTTAGAGTTTGCAACTGCACTTGAGGTACCACGAAGGTGATGCTCTCACGCAAACTAGGAATCACTCTTAGACCCTGGAGGTAGTGGTCAAACCAAAAGGTTTTACCTCCCAAGGAAAACATATAGCTCGAGGTAATTATTCTTTGTTCCGGTCAGCCTGGAAATCCGAAACCGTATAATCCAAAAAGGGAACTAAACTGTCTAACTGGTAAACTATCCTTATTCTCTAGTCATGGACTTGAGAATATAATTTACCACAGTTCAGTGTCTTAACTAGGACTATACTGATATCTTACAACCATGCTAACTGTATAGCAAATATAAGATCTCGTACATAGTAATCCATACATGAAGCTATCTACTGCGGAAACGTAGAATACTGCCTTCATTTCCTCAACCTCAACGGGCATCTTAAGACATAGTCTTTAGATAAAGGAACGCCATATCTAAAAGGTAGCAATCCTTTCTTGGCGGTATTCATACTAAAACGAGCATTCACAGTATCAATGTAAGACACTCGAGATAAGCCCAACATCCTTTTCTAGTGATCCCTTATAACCTTGATCACAGAGACGTATACTATACCTCCTTAGTCTTTCATCTGAGACTGTTCGGATAACCATTACTTTATGTCTTGACAATAGCTCCGTATTGTCGCCAATTAGGAGGATATTATCTACATAAAATGCAAGATAAACCACATCACCGATGACACGAGAGCGATTGATACGAGATGTTTCTCTCCCTCCCTCACGTAACCTCGATGGTTTAAGTGAGCTGCTATGGGTAAAATGATCCGAATGTTCTGAGCATGGCACTGGCGAAAATATCATCATAACCTATACCTTCACACTGGGCATAACCTTTCGCCACCAGTCTAGCTTTAAAAGCTACGACCTTGCTCATTCGGACTTATCATTCTCTTGTATACTCACTTGCAACCTATAGCTTTACGGCATTCTGGTAGCAAGATTTTCTTAGTATACAACCATATTCTTAATGGATTGCTCCATTGAGGCGTGCCAGAAATCTACATTCTCGTCTTCCACTAATTCCAAGTAGATATCTGGGTCGATTCTCTTATATTCACTACCAGGGACTGAATCCAAAGATTCTCCCAAGAACATAAATCGATCGGGTTCTCCCACAACCCTCCCACTACAATGGATCTGTGGTGGCACATGTGTGTCAACAGTGCGTGCAGTGTCTTGTGGTACAAAACTCTTGCACACTTGGCTTGGGTGATGGAATCGCCTGTCTAATGTCTTCAATTTCATGAAGTACACTATCTGACTTGGATTAGTGATTACTCGCATAGTCCACTTCTAAGAATCGTGTGTCATTGCTAATAACCACCTTCTGATTCTTTAGGACTAATTGCAAAGATACATAATTCATCATCGAACATATTTTTCCAAGAGTGACCTATTTCTTCTCTCCACCACACCATCTTATATAGGGATTACACGGTGTAGTAAAACTGGGTTGGAATCCCAAACACTGACAATGAATCAGAAAAGATCATTCCTAACACATTATTGGCCCTTTATCCCCTTTGCCATGAATGACCCGGTCTCCATCTTTTCCTCTATACAGGATTCGCATGTTCCAAATGGTACAACCTGGATTAAATCCAATGTACTATTTAGACACGAGCCTTTGGATCCTGTTAAGATAGATGTGACCTAATCTAGGGTATCAATATATGTGTAAGATCCTCATGAGAGATTAGCCTTAACTTTTCTCTTTCTTTTGTTCGATGATGTAAATGCAATATAAAGGTATTTTATAGACAAGTTATAGTATGAAAAGAGATGTTCAAAATACCAGAATAGACAACTTTGTCATTTCTTATGATAGAAACACCACTATCAAAAATGACATAAGATCCATCTATTCAAAATTTTGGAACATGATAAGGAACTCTCAAAAATTAAACTATGTCTTTAGAACTTAAAGACAAGTCTCCAATTGCAACAACTGCGACTCTAGTCACGTTGCCTACGAAGACAATCATCTCATCACTTCTCACCTTCATTGTCAGCCTAAAAGCCATACAAGGTGCAACAATCATTATCAGTTTCTCTCGTTATCCACTACTCACAAATGAGTAGAAAACGAGCTGACATGTCTCAGTTACTATAGCAAGTGAAGTACCTTAACCCTTTGCCTTGAGTATTGAAATAAGAAATCTCCAATACTCAATCTTATCACACCACTACTCCCACTATTCCCCTTGTCTTTCTTGCCCCTTGGACCCTTCTTCTTCCCGTCATTCGACGAAGAAGATGGCTCACCTTTGGCAATAACAAGTGCTTGCACATCTCTTTCCCACAACTTCCTTAGCCGTAACTAGAGTAACTCAAAAGAAGTATCTTTCTTGCTCATAACAGCATTGAGGCGGAAGTTCTTAATTAAAAGACTTGGGAAGAGAGTTCAGGATAATATCGACTTTTGCCTCACCGTCGATACTCCCACTGAGTAAGTCAAATCTGTCAAAATTTGCATGACATGCTCGTGCACTGAGCTGTGCTCACTCATAAAAATAACGAGATTACTCTCATCAAATTTAAATGAGCAGCTCAGTCCAACTCTCCAAACATTTTCTTGAGATTCAGCATGATGCTAATAGCATCGTCCATGCCCTGATGTTGGAGCTACAAGGTTTGTGACATTATACTCATAATATAGCATATAGCCACATTATTCGTCTTATGTCACCTTTTATGTAATTCCTTTTTCTCATCAGTTGACTCCTTGTTCGGACCATAAGAACGTGGAGTAGTAAGTAACACAAAAAATGTGTTAGTTTGTGATAAAGATAAAAAACCAAAACTGCGTTTCCATTTTATATATGTGGACCGGTTAAAAGACTTTGTGCAAGAATAAATAAACAGTAAGAGACATAGACATATCTGAAAGTAACGAACATAAAGCACATAATTCGTAACAATAATATTGTAACATTTTGATAAAACAATATTAATGAAACCTCCAACCGCTCAAAGAATCCCATGTGCAAGCCACGCGGGTGGACGTTTACACACGAACTCCTCAACCAGACTATTTACCTAGTCGTTTAATTTCCATCCATGTCAACTTAACCTTTTGACAAAGGAAATTAATAGTTGGACCTTAACTAGACCATATCATAATCAAGAAGGGACTCCTCGGGGAGTTGTACATTGTACTTGATATGATATCTAAGCAATGACCACAGTTTAACCTTGATAATTAAATTCTCGAAATTGACATACTCACTCGGACCATGCCGCTTTCAATTTAATTATCTTGGTTATCTTATTAAATTCCATTCTCCAAAGTACTCGTGGAAATTATACAAGCAAGCCACGCGGGTGGACGTTTACTGCATAACTCTTACTACTTTAATGGATTTAAATATTTTTATAGAAACCTCATCTGACAAACTTATGAGATGACAAATATGAAGTAAGCCACGCGGGTGGACGTTTACTCACATCGCCAATCACTTTGTCTAGAGACCGCTTGTGGAGGTCTATATAATTTTAAGAATAAAATTATTAAGTAGTAACCACAACCTAACTTTTGAAATTAAATTTTCAAATTTGACATACTCACTCGGACCATGCCGCATTCAATTTAATTTCTTAGTTATCTTATTTAATTCCATCGTCTAAAGTACTCGTGAAAAATTATACAAGTAAGCCACGCGGGTGGACGTTTACTGCATAACTCCCACTACTTTAATGGATTTAAATATTTTTATAGAAACCTCATCTGACAAACTTATGAGATGACAAATATGAAGTAAGCCACGCGGGTGGACGTTTACTCACATCGCCAATCACTTTGTCTAGAGACCGTTTGTGGAGATCTAAATAATTTTAATCGTCTATAAAATTATTAATACAGCTTAGTCTTTTTCTTTCAAAAGGTTTGATCATGCTCAACACATAATCCTAAACATGCTCATCTAGAACGCAACATGTAAAACATGCTTACAGAATTCTAAAACATGCTTAAGAAAACGATAAACCTAGCATGCTTGTCTAAGCGCAGTTAAAAAACACATATTAACAAGCAAAGACAAAAACAGCATGCAACGAGCATAAAGAATTAACACCACGACATGCAACGAACAGAAATAAAGAATTAAAGTTCTTCGTGACCCATTCGTGGAATCCCAACATCTATTCTATTACATTTAAAACAGAAAAGAAAAGCCCAAAAACGAAACTTGGCCTGAACACACCATCCGGCCCGTCTTTGGAAAAACTAGGGTTTGGGCCCCCTAGGGTTTGGAAAAACTCACCCACCTAGGGTTTGGAAGCCCCAAGCGCCGCCGCCTCCCTTTGCAGCCCCCACCGCCGCACAGCAGCCTCCCGGCGCTGCAGCAGCCCGGCGCGCGCAGCGCCCCGGCACTGGCAGCCTCCTCGGCGTGCAGCAGCGACAGCAGCCGCCTTGGCGCGGCATCCGGCGCTCGGCAGCAGCTCTCCTCCGCGAGCAGCATCAGCATGCCAGTAACAGCAGCACAGCAGCCCTCGGTGCTCGGCGACAGCAGCGGCAGCAGGTCTCTCGGCGTGGACAGCAGCAGCGGCAGTGCGCCGCCCGCTGGGCGCGCAGCGCGCAAAGCGCGCAGGCGTGGCCCCGGGCGCGCACAGCCCCTGCTGGCTGCAGCCTTCCTCCTCGCCCGACCCGCACAGCAGCAGCTCGCCTCGCCTCGCCTCACCTCGCCTGCAGCGCACGTCCAGGACCGAGAGCAGCAGCGGCTGCGCGGCGCCTGCCTGGGCGCGCTGTGCACGGCGTGCTTGCACCCGCGCGCGCGCTGCCCAACGGCGCCCGCAGCCCCTCGTGTCCGGTCCCGTGCGTCTCCTCCTTACTCCGTTCATCGTTGTTGATTCGTCGTCGTCCTCGTCTCGTTCTCAATTTTACAGATTTACAACGGAAAAACAAAAACAATTTGAAATCCTAATCTAACCACAGATTTTCTCGTGGTGAAAAACGATTACAACGTCAAACGACGTATCTCACGAATCAACAGACCACGAAGAACAACAGCATTAAAAACAACGCACATTATTAATCGTACATAAATTAATAATAGAGCCAAGAAATTAATCCTGGGCTCTGATACCAATTGAAGGAATATTAAACTGAATTAACGTTCCGCTTTGCCCGATGATCGTTTCTTGGATTATTATTAATTTATCATACAACGATTAATCCTAACATGCTCCTATGAATTTAACAGCTGCACGTTGGAGTTCAGAAATACCTGAAGAATTCAGAAGAATTCGCAGATTCGCATCTGAACAGACCAGTCAGCTTCAAGCCTTCGTTTGAAGCCTCAAACGTCCTCACATCGTATTTCGCCCAGAAATACGACTTCTTCGTCTTCGAGAGAGCTTTCCGTGGCCGCCTGATTCGTCTGAATCGGAGTTCTGTGGAGGAAGTTATGGCCGTTTTACGGAGACTGCCAGAACTTGGTTTCCTGCGAAAATCTGACTCCAGCTCTGATCTTCTCGACTGTATCCCGCTCAGCTTTCACCGTTGGATGGACAACGATCTATGAAAGTCCCAAGAGAGAAATAAGTCCCACACGTTTTTCTTCCCTGCGCCCCACAGCTCTCAAAACCCTAATATTTTATCAGTCTGTTTTCCTGAGAGCTGACAGCTGTATTTATAATAAAATAAATACGTAGGAAGCGCAGATTAGGTGTAGGAGGCGTGAATTCTCTCTTCTTGGGCTAGGAGACATTGGGCCAGTCCAGGGACCAGATACAAGGAATAAAGATGGGCCTCAAATAAATTAATTTATCTATGGTCAGCCCAGACCATAATTAATTTATAAATATCAGTTCATTCCACTAGAGAACCGATACTGACTTACCCCTTTATTGCCGGTGATGAGTCGGGGGCTTGTATTTAGACTTATTAAATCTCCGTATTTAAAATATCCGACATCCATTAATTAATTAGAGCTCTGACAGCTTAAATTAATTAATCTCTTTATAAATCCTTAAGCAGTACCACTCAAACTTTATTATTGCGCCTGAACTTAATCAACCTGCAGGGTTTAGCGCAATAAACCTTATTGAGCTCCTTAAGGGGATGTCATTATCCTATACCGGATACGGGTACTAATACAGATAATCAAATATCATATATTAACCGCTATCACCCAAGATACAGAGTACTCGAGTTAGTATATAACTTTCACCCATAGTAAGTCAAAGTGATATACGAATTAACATATATATCTGAATACTTATTAGTATTAAGATCTTATAAGTCACCGAGATCTTGATTCTTCACTTAAGTCAGGTAGAAGAATACATCTCAACTTTGGTCCTATCAATACGTAATGACGTACCAGTATAGACAAGTAGCCAAGACAAACTACTTCCATCTATACTGCAGCCTAAACCAATAACTTGTCCTAGAGTTATTTCGGCTGTGATCATATTATATCTCTTAAGGTTATTCCAATTATATGGTCTTCTGTGATCTACAACACACCATATAATCTACTTATATAGAGATAAAGAACATACATATGCAATCATGAACACAATCAGATAGGAGATTAGATAGTGAACTTAGGAAACATTGTATACAAGCATAAAACGTTCTTGCTTTCAGTATACAAATCCAACACAACAGAGCCAATATGGTGGACAAGCGATTGAAGACCCTAATGCGCACCTGGCGCATTTCCTGGAGCTGTGTAGCACGGTGAAGATGAATGGTGTCCCTGATGACATTATCCGTCTTCGTCTTTTTCCCTTCTCACTGCGGGATAAGGCGAAGTCGTGGTATCATACGCTGCAGCTGGGAGAGAATATCGTGTGGGAGGATTTGGCTCATGCATTCCTACGCAAGTTTCATCCGCCTGGCCTTACGTTGAAGTTGAAGATGGACATCGTGCAGTTTCAACAGTACGATGGAGAAAAGCTAGCGGAGACTTGGGAGCGGTATCAGGAGAAGCTCAGAAAGTGCCCAAGCCATGGATTTGATGAAGGCACGCTCGTGATCATGTTCTACAATGCCTGCGGGGAGCGTACAAGGATGCACATGAATACAGCTGCAGGTGGCTCTCTATTGCAGAAAAGCAGTTCTGAAGCATGGAGCATTATTGATAGCATGGCTTCTACGAGCTACCAATGGCCATCTGAGCGAATACAATTGAAGAAGGTTGCAGCTGCGTCCAGTTCTGATCCTATTGCAGCAATGGTTACTCAACAAGCAGCGATGGCTACGCAGCAGACAGCAATGGCTACACAGCTGGCAGAGTTGACTACAAAACTTGGTGAGTGGAATGTTGGACGTCCTGAGCAAGCTGTGATAGATCCGTCAGTCATGGAAGATGTAAATTTTGTGAATGGCAGAAATTATGGGAATTTCCAGCGAGGACAACCAGGAATGTATGGCAGAAGTCAACAATTTCAGCAGGGTCATCAGCAGTTCCAGCCAGGAGCACGCCCGCATCCTAACCTTTCTTACGATAATCCGAACAATGCTTTGCAGCCTCCACCTGGATTTTCTGTATCTAGCGGAGGAGTTATCAATGAGACAAAGAAAGATTCGATGGAAGACATGATGAAGCAGGTGTTGGGAAAGATAGGTGGTTTGGAAACGAATGTAGGTGCGTGGAAGACTAACATGGAGACCCAAGTGAGTCAAATAGGAAATCATGTTTCATCACTGTCCAAACAAGTGCAGATTTTGGAGACTCAAGTTGGTCAGATTGCCAACCAAGCAGCTGCGCAACACACACCAGGAAAGTTTCCTAGCAACACTGAGATCAATCCTAAAAATCAGTGTAATGCGATTCATCTAAGGAGTGGGACTCAATATCAAAATCATTCAGAACTGCAGGATGGAAAAGGAAAAGGTGTAGAGATTGTTGAGGAGGATGATTTGGAGACGATTGTTTGTGATCCGCCGCCTCCCCGTAAGAAGGATTCGAGCTCTTCTGCTATGAAGGAGCCCAATCCTACTACTACGTTTCCCAGGCCAGAGTACAAGCCTGTAGCGCCTTTTCCGAATAGCCTGGCAAAGCCGAAGATGGATAAGAAGTTAGCCAAGTTCATGGAGATGTTTTCAAAGCTTCACATCAACATTCCTTTACTTGATGCTTTGAGAGATATGCCAGGCTATGCCAAGTTTCTCAAGGACGCAGTCTCCAACAAGAAGAAGTTGGGGAAATATGAGACGATAAATCTTTCCGAGGAATGCAGTGCTGTGCTACAAAGAAAGCTACCTTTGAAGCAGAAGGATCCTGGCAGTTTTACTATAGCTTGTGTGATTGGAGGGCAGAATTTCTCCCGCGTTCTTTGTGATTTAGGGGCAAGCATCAATTTGATGCCTCTCTCTATTTTCAACCGGTTGGAGATTGGAGATATCAAGCCTACCTCTATTGCATTGCAGATGGCAGATCGTTCCATCACATATCCCAAGGGAATTGTGGAGGATGTCCTAGTGCAGGTGGAGCGATTTATTTTTCCTGCAGATTTCGTAGTGTTGGACATGCCGGAGGACAAAAATACTCCATTGATCTTGGGGCGTCCGTTTCTAGCTACGGGCCGTGCATTGATAGACGTGCAAGAGGGAGATCTTACTTTCCGTGTCAATGATGAGAAGATGACGTTGTCTATCTATGATGCGATGAAGAAGCCAGCTGAGCCACAAGTTGAGGATTGCAATTTAATTGATACCGTGGTTGATTTTCCTGCAGCTGTAGAGGATCCTTTGGAGGAGTGCATCACACAGTCATTATATCCTTATTCCGATCTTGATGAGGCGTGTAGATGAGATTTTGGAGTACATTGCTGAGCTGGAGGCTGTAGAGAGTCATCCTATTGAGCCTATTCTGTTCCTAGATATTAACAAACCTGTTGATGGAGGAAACAAGGCGGTGGAAAAAGAAAAAGAATTTCCTGCGCCAGCTGCAGCTGTAGCTGCACCCAAACTTGAGTTGAAACCGCTTCCTGAGCACTTGAGGTACCAATTTTTGGGTGAGAATGAAACATTTCCTGTTATCGTGTCTGCTTATTTATCTCCGTTGGAGTTGGAGAAGTTGATGCGAGTTTTGAGGAAATACAAGTCTGCTATAGGATGGTCTATTTCTGACATCAAAGGAATTAGTCCTTCTATTTGCATGCATCGTATTTTATTGGAGCAGGAATACAAACCTAAGGTGCAGCCGCAGCGACGTTTGAATCCAGCCATGCAAGAAGTTGTGAGAAAGGAGGTGCTTAAGTGGTTGGATGCAGGAATCATATATGCCATCTCTGATAGTGAGTGGGTGAGTCCGACTCAAGTAGTCTCTAAGAAGGGAGGCATGACTGTGGTAAAGGATGAAAGAGATGAGCTCATAGCTACAAGACTAGTCACAGGATGGCGCGTGTGCATTGATTATAGAGCTTTGAATGCAGCCACACGTAAGGATCACTTTCCTTTGCCCTTTATTGATCAGATGCTAGACCGATTGGCAGGATTTGAGTACTACTGCTTTTTGGATGGGTACTCGGGCTACAATCAAATCATGATAGCCCCGGAGGATCAGCATAAGACCGCGTTTACTTGTCCCTATGGCATCTTTGCTTTTAGGAGGATTTCTTTTGGTCTTTGCAATGCTCCTGCCACTTTCCAGCTCTGTATGATGGCGATTTTCCATGGGTTGATTGAAAATATCATGGAGGTATTTATGGACGATTTTTCTGTCTTTGGATCTTCTTTTGATAATTGCTTGGAAAATTTGTCTCAAGTATTGCAGCGTTGTGAGGAGACGTCTCTAGTGCTTAATTGGGAGAATGTCGCAGCCCGATTCCCGACACTAGTGATAGTGGGGTACGAGTATCGATACGACTATTTTTAAAAGAATAAAAGATAAGAAGAATAGGTTGAACATCAAGCGGAAGCTCGCATCAAAGCATGGTAAGGAAAATCATCATAAATGAACCCAAGGGTAAAATCGTCAACGTCGTTATAACTTTTTAATTATCAGGAATTTCATGAACAAAAACAAAACGGGTATCGCTCATTTTTCGTAAGGAATCATAATATGCAGAGTATCGCAGCAAAAGGCGAACCGATTATATGTATGGAGACACATAACCGTGAGTATATCACTTGATTCATATTCAAAGTAACTTCACATCAAGACTTTATCGATAAAAAGGAAATACGATAAAGTAAATACGTCATCTAATGATCCCCCACCAGCACCAGACCAATCTCACTCCTCGCTTAGCCTGCACATTTAGAAATACATGCAGGGCGTGAGTACATAATACTCAGTGGGCAAATGCCGAAAAACAAGAAAGGTGCTCTTAGAGCTATAAGTTTGAAGCTTGCCACCTCTCAACAATACACAGAAATAAGTTAGCATCAATGAATCTGTGCATGCAGCTTTCATAATCAAAATCATAAATAAGTAACTGCGCAGTTTAAACATTCATCATGTATGTACCACATCCACTACTCATCATCAAAGGTACTGAGAAGTAGGCCTCCCTCTCAAGTACCGTGACCGGCCGACCCGAAGACGGCTCACAGTCACCTCTGTGCACAAAATCCCGCTTGTGGCAGGACCGAATTCGTCTCAACAGTAGAGGGTAACACACAAGCTCAACATCAAAAAAATTGGCAAGTCAAACAGTTCTAAAACATCATTTATCTCAAAATATTTGTTAATCTCATAACATCATCAAATCATTTTAGAAAGCTCGTACGATATACGTATACTCAAAATATTGCCCACCTGAAGACCTTACTCAAAATCTCCCGTCAAAGCGGAGTTACTTACTTCCTTGCTCTGCTCGTGTCTTCAGGGATCATCATCATCATCGAAGGTTCATGTCATAAAATGAATCTCGATTAGAAACTCATTAACAAAACTCATGCCTTAACTCTTGCTCTATCTCATATTCTATCTCCTTATTCAACTCTATATAGACTCTCCACTCATCTCAAATCCTTAAGCTCAAGGATAGGTTTCAAGAAAATCATGGTTCTAAGTCTCGATTTATCTCTCATATAAGACTCGTCTAATCTCATTCAACACATAGACAACACAATCACATAAGGCACATAAGAAAATACAATCAAACATTATCAAAACATACTCTGTTTTTACACAGACTCAACTTCAAACTTTAACCAGTTCTGACTCCGACATCTCCTGGACTCGAGACTCATACCAAAAGAAAGGTATTCGAGTCTAGTTTCATATAAAAAAAAGTAAAGTCAAAAACTCCAAGTGGTTTGGGAGATATGACTGTTTTACTACAGTCTACCATATTCGGCAGTTTTGAGCAATCAAAAACTTTGATTTTTGAAAAATAGTAAATGTCGTCAAAATGGGTTCAACTTTGGTGAATATCTAGATAACACAATAAGGTTAATACCATAAAAATTTGGAAGGCTAGATTACACAGGAAGTCACTGAAAATAATGACTCTTTCCCCTGTTCTCTGTAACTCTCGGTAGAAATGTGCAGTTTAAGTTTTGCATTTTATAAAAATAGTAAACGAAGTCCAAATGACTTGAAATTTTACAGGGGTTCTCAAGACTCATGTAGGGGCTTGGTATAAAAGTTTCAAAGCTTTTTGACATTGACAAACCGTCGATCACAGTAGGTCAGTAGGCCTACAAAAATCACCAAAATCTCATCTCAACTCTTTAATGCTCAATTCAACATTCCTTCAAAGAAAACCAATCAAAGCTCATTTTAAACACATATAACACTCACAAACATTCAAACACATTATAAAACTCATCATACTCAAATTAACTCTCCTCTTTTACATCTTAACTCAAATCTCAAAGAAAACGTCTCAACGAACGCATCAATTCAATCTCTTGTCATTCTCATGCTCAAAAATACTCAAATACTCAAATATGATCTTTTACATCATATAACTCATTATTCACATATTCATTCTCTTTTCATCATGTAAACTAGATTTTAATGAAAATCCATGTATCAACATAAAACTCTTAACAAAACATGGCAAAAGTTCACATAATGATCATAGAGCAATTTGACCTCATTTTATCAAGCATCAAACTCATATCACACAAGAACTCAAAACTCATACAAACTAAACTAAGTCCAAATTTTACTTAGCTTACAATAGACTTAATCAAACATATTAAAACACTAATATCATGCTCAAATTCATATATCTTAAGCCAAATCACTTAATAGACACATAGACACGAAAGTCCTAATTTTTGTTAAACTAAACTCTTTGAAATTTTATAAACAAACATGGATCTTTAATCTAATCATAGATCTATCCATTTTAATCATTTAAACTCACATATACTCCATCAATTTACAAATTAGAGCATATATTCACATATCCCTAATTTTATTAAACTAACTCACATCAAACTCATCAATTTACATCATATACTCCATTTACTCCATCAATCATCATCATATACATCTTATGAACTCATTTTCATCATCAATTCATCATTTAACTCATTGACTCAAAAGTTCCCATTTTTGGGTAAACTAAACTACATCAAACTTTCTCATTTCTAAGCACATACTTCACAACACACATCAATCTTCACCAATCATCATATAAAACTCATTTTTCACCCCAAATCAAGAAAAGAAAAAGAAAATTTTTTGAAGGGTATGAGACCCATATTTTCGAAAATTATGAAGAATAAGAGAGGGGGTGATTTCTTGCTTCAATCCTTCAAATATACTCATATATATCATCATACAAGTTATATCTATGAATTTAAAGCTCACTTACCCAAACTTACACCCAAAACCAATCTTTCTCTCTCTAACTTTGAAGATCAAACTCCAAAGATCTTCTTGAATTCAAGGAGGTGGAAGTGTTTAGTGTAAGATTTAGAGGGTGATTTGTGATTTTGGTGTGATTTTGTGAAGCTCCGAAGGTCTCGTTAATGGTTGTCAATGGAGGTGAAGTGAGAGATGAGGGAGAGAAGGTGGTGATCGAAAATGAGGGAGTGAGGTGAGAGAGAGATTTTGCAAGATTTGGAAGGATTTGCTAATCTTGAGAATATTTGGAAAGATTTGAAAATCTTTAAGAATATTTGGCATTAATTGCATTGGTCTCTCTCTCTAATCTCTACACTCTCAATCTCTACACTCTCACTTAATACACTTGGCAATTTGTGGTATTTAGTCACATGGTAGGGAAATTAAAGAAAAATGTGAGAAGGGTGATCAATTAATAATCACAATAATTATGGAAAAATTACTCATTAATAAAATACCATAGCATAATTATTCATGTGACCAAATAAAATAATTATAGCACTAATATTAGTGCACTCACTCAATTATAATATTCCTCTTCGTAGGAAAAATAATTTAAAAATATTATGCTAGGAAATATTTCCATAAACCGTCATCATTCGATTTCTCGGTAAAAATAAACCACACTTGCTTTGGAAACTTAATCAAAATTCCAAATGCTAAAGTCTCGAATAAAAATCATAATAACTTGGTCATAATGACACACGTCACAAAATCACATAATCACTCAGTCACGTAACTTCACATAACATCACATCAAAGCAGTCGGCAAATACAAACAACTAGACGTCTCTCAGACCGACTTTAATTATCAAGGTTTCTCACTCTTTCTTCCTCGACTCTATTTCCAACTCATTATTCCTATTTTCTTAATAGGACAGTCAAACTCTAATAATTCGGTATCAGGTAACTCTATTCCCGGTAGTTGGAAATAAAATAAAATCTCAGCTCAGTTCAATCAGCATCTTTATCTCAACTCATTTCTCAAATCTCATCACTCTAAATCTATCATCGGTTTATTCACTCGTATCTCTATTTAAAAGACAATCTGTCTTGTCTGCTAAAAAAAAAAATAGTCTCGCATCTCGACATCTCAGTACTCTCTATAGTGTTAAGACACTATCTCACAACATAAGGAAAAGTACGGGGTGTTACATCCTACCCCCCTTAAAACAAATTTCGTCCCGAAATTTGAGTTATTCACCTTCGGGTAAATGCTCTGGGTACTTCTCTTTCATCTTCTCTTCAAGTTTCCATGTTAATTCTTCTTGACCGTGGTGTCTCCATTGGATTTTCACCAAAGGAATCGATTTGTTCCTCAAATGTTGGATCTTCCGTCCAGAATAGCATCAGGTATCTCTTCATAGCTCAAATCTGGTTCCAGTGACACTTCTCCTCGATGAATGACGTGGTTTTGGATCAAACACGTACTTTCTCAGTTGAGAAACATGGAAAACGTCATGGACGTTCGCGAAGCTCAGAGGCAACGCTAGTTTATAGGCTACATGGCCTATTTACTCTAATACATCATAAGGTCCTATATATCTCGGTTTGAGTTCTTGTTAACTCGAAAATAACATGCTCCCCGAGATAGGGAAAAACTCACACAAACATCATTTCTAACGTCAAAAGAATCTATCAGTGATTACTCAACTGTTTGATTTTCTTCTCTCGATTTTGCTAATCGATGCCATAATTCATGGCTATGTGGTCCCACTTCTATTGTGGAAGTCTCTAATAGGTGTAATTGTATAAGGTTGCCAAAGTGGCGCCCTCTCGTGTTAACACGTCAAACATCTTTCTACGAAAGATGCCATATCTCGTTTCTTATTCTCTTATTCAAGCGTCGTTTCAGTCTTGGCACAATTTCATACTTTCCGCATGTGCGGTGTAAAGGGTATCATGAGCTTCGCTCATGATTTCATTCTTCAACTCTTCTTTATCAGGCACACACAGTCTCTCTCTTAAAACTAAAATGGCATTATCTGCCGCCTTTTGATAATTCTCTACTCTCTAGGTTCGAATCTTTATTCGCAAACTTTCTATCTTCTCATCTTCTCTCTATGCTGTGACTATTCTCAATCGTAAGTCAGGTATAACGTTCAGTGCAGAAAGTATTATTTCTGTCGTTTGTGGTGGTATCACTACCTCATAATTCATCTTCTCGAATTTCTTTGATTAGGTTCACTTCTCGTGTAAGGAGAAATCCTAACTCTCCCTGATTCTTTCTGCTTAACGCGTCGGTTACAACGTTAGCTTTTCCAGGGTGATAATTTATTTCACAATCGTAATCCTTCAATAACTCTAACCATCTTCTTTGTCGCATGTTCGAATCTTTTTGCTCAAAGAAATATTTGAGACTCTTATGATCGATATATATATCTCACACCGTGCTTCATAGAGATGGTGTCTCCAGATCTTTAAAGCAAGCACTACGGCTGCCAATTCTAAATCATGCGTCGGATAATTCACCTCATGTGGTCTCAGTTATCGCGAAACATACGCTATAACTTTTGCCTCTTGCATCAGTGCACATCTTGGATCATTCTTCGGTGCATCAGTATAAATACTCTTTATCCGTTTTCGGAATAGCTAAGCTGGGGCAATAGTAAGCCTCTTCTTCAGCTTTTGAAAACTTCGCTCGCATTCGTCCGTCCAATGAACTAGACTTTTTTCTTTAGCAGGTGTGTCAATGACTTAGCTATTTTCAAAAAGCCATAATAAAACGTCGATAGTATCCTGCTAATCCCAGAAAACTGCGAATCTCGTGCGGTGTGGTTGGCGATCTCCGCTCCTGTACCGCTTGGACTTTCACTGGGTCCACTTCAATTCTTCTCGCAAAAACAATATGGGCGAGAAAATTGATTTCTTCAAGCCAAAACTCGCATTTGCTAAACTTCGCATAAAGCTTTTCAGCTCGCAATCTCTCTAACGCGATCCTCAAACGCTCTTCGTGTTCTCGTTTACTCTTCGAGTAAATCAGGATATCGTCTATAAAGTCTATCACGAACTTGTCTAGGTATTCGCGAAAAACGCGGTTCATGTGATCCATGAACACTGTCGGACATTCGTCAAATCGAAAGACATCTCTTCCAAACATCCTTGAGTTTATAGTAATGCCATATTGCATACACGATGCCGTCTTCGGAAATATCTTCCGATCGTATCTTCAGCTGATGGTATCTCGTTCTCATGTCAAACTTTAAGAAAAAGTGCTCGCTCCTTGTAGTTGATCGAACAGATCAGCGATTCGGGGTAACGGATATTTATTCTTTAACGTCACTTTGTTCAACTCTCGTTAATCGATACATAGCCTCAAGCTTCCATCATTCTTTTAAACAAAAAGAACTGGTGCTCCCCACGGAAAAACACTGGTCGTAAGAAACCCATATTTAGAAGTTCTTGGAGTTACAGCTTTAACTCTTGCAACTCTGTGGGGTCATTCTATACGTTGCTTTCGACGTCGGTACGGCGCTAGGCTCTAAATCGATCGTAAACTCAAGCTTTCGGCCTAGGGTAATCCCGGTAAAGTCTCGGGAAAAACATCTTTATACTCTCGTACAACTGACACGTCATCAACGTTTGCCTTGGATTCGTCTCTCTCTGGTTCAGATATGCAACGTACGCGATTGTATCTTTTCTCCACAAGAGCTTTCTTGCTTGTGGTGCCGAGATGATCGGCGTCTTCTTCTCTTTTCTCTCAATACCAATGAAGGAAGTAGGTTCTTGGCCAGGTGGCTGAAAAGATATCCGTCTCTCCTTGCATTGTATCTTTGCGTGGTTTTCTTCTAACCAGTCCATTCCCCAAATTTATATCCAAGTGCCACATATGCATCAGTCTCAGATTTCTAACCTCGAGCTTAATCGATCTTAACTCGAATTCTAAGTTAGGGCACACGGATGAAACCGTAGTAATTCTGCCTATGAGTGTGGCTACTCTTTAGAGGTTGTGGAGCAAGCTCTACGTTCAGTGTCGAACAAAAATACTATGGGCACATCTTTCAACTCGCCTATATCTGACAAATTTCTTCTATTCTTGTCTGGTGCTTTCTACTCAAGCGCGAACAGTCTCTGGTGATGCGGTTGATTTGCCTGCGGGGCTGGTGGTTGCCTTCTTGATCGATGTGGTCGATAGGCTGGCTGTTGTCGCTGTGGTAGAGGTAGCGGTAGGATTTCCCTCCATCACTTGAGTTGCGGCCGAAACTGACTCGGTCGTTTTTCCGCTTCCACTTTGCTGACGATTCGGACACTGGTTCGAGTAGTGTCCGACCCTTTCGCAGGTGTAACAGCTATTCTGCCTCATCTTGCATTCTCTCAGACGTAATTTATTGCTCTTCGACAAAGCGACATCCCTCGCGGTTCTTGAAGGTTTACTGCTGCTAGGGCAGTTGGGCCAATATAAAGCCGTTTGTCTCAGTTCTGATATTGTGGTGGCGCATTCTGACTCTGCCACGGCTTTTTGGGATCTTGACTTCGGTCGTCCCATTTTCTCTTTCCTTCTTGCCCCCGTCCAGAAAATGATGGATTGTACGTCTGAGTGCTCTAACTCGTTTGGGGTGCTGAAGCTCAAACCACGTTCTCTGGCTGCATTGCCAGTTCTATATCAAATGCTCTATTTTATGCTTCAGTACACATAACCGCACTCTGACTCGTTAAATCGTCTCGTACCTCTTGTCTCAAACCTGATCGAAACAATTTTGACATCTTCTCATTCATTTCTTCTCGATATGTGGCATACCGATCCAAGTCGCGAAACTGACGTTCGTATTCAACTACGATTTTATTGCCTTATCTCATATCATTAACTCTATTTCTTTCTTCGATCGGTTTCTCTTTCTCGGCAAAAGTCTAAGGGAACATATGTCAACCTTAGAACTAATTCTCATTACTCTCAAATCATAAGACTCTTACTCAACATCATACTATTTTCTCAATTCTCATAACTCAACGTCAAAGACATATTTCATGTCTATCATCGCAACATCAGCTCAAAACTCTACTCAAGCATAGAGACTCTCTGGTCATCGTCATATAGATATATATAAAAAAAATTTCTCTTTCGAGAACTCTTACTAATTGCGGGGCATGACGAGAATAAAACATCCCCTAATATTACGACGATGCTATATCTATACTAGTCGTTATCTCAGTCTGCTATCATGGAAAACAGTATCTGCTCTAACCCATCATCTCGATCTTCTTGAATCTGCTATTGCCTATTCTGGCTTAGCATCACTTCTTCTCATCCTCGAATTGGTTAGCTTTTTGCATACTTGGCTAATATAAGAAAATCCATGACCGAAAAGTTGTGCTCGTCCCGTAATAATATATTCTACGACTGCTCCCCTAAATCGGGTTTATTCCAAACACTCTTCTTGTTATACCACCCTAATTACCTAGACAATCCTAACTCTTGTCGGATGTGGTAGGGAATAGGATGTGATGAATAATAAAAAAAAATGTCTGATCTTGAACAAGACGAGCTCAAGTAATGGAATGATTCCATAATAGCCAGTGCTATTTCAAGGATAATGAAGAAGTTACAATCAAGGTAAGATCAAAAGTTAGAACAGAAGCTAGAATAAAACTGAGATATGATATGATGGGAATAAATCAATACCGGAAGTAGAAACAATCCACTAAGTGGAAAATGAATAAATTGTCCACTGTTAAAGCAAGGGGTAAAGATTCCAACACAAACGGCTCAGGCTCAAACACAGTGGATCTGGAAAAATTTTCTCAATAGCAAATAGTTCATCTCCTGTTGGAGTTCAAATGGATGCATCAAAATTTAAATACGACCAAGCGGGATAGGGACTCAATAAGTCTACTCTCATGACTACTCTAGTGATGATACGCGCTGTCCCGATGAAAGTACCTCTATTTCAAAGTACAATTGGTCAATAGTATCTATGCATCCCATGAGGTCTCCATTATACGTTCGTCCTATTAGGGTCGTGTCTATAGATTTCGATGAAATCTCTAACTCTCGTCGTATCATCTCAACGGTTGGTTTCTCTGCTCCTCTTCTTCATCTTCTTCTCGATTTATGTTCCTTCGGTTCCCTCTTCTTCTCGGAGGTATACTATAAAGGAAAAAGAGTTATATAACTATCGACTTCTAAACTAACCGTTCGTCGTTACAAAATACAAATCCTCGTTTTCTCATTTCACTTCTATATCTCATTTGTTATCTCAAAGTTCTCAAAACTCTCATACGGTCTATTTCTCGTCTATCATCGTTCGTAATTCTCATCAATCTCTATTTCTCATTCATCATCAAGCATCAACATCATCATTCTCAAAGCTCTGGTAAAGATAGTGAAACTCATTAATCATCTACATCTCTGTATATATATATATATATATATATATATATATATATATATATATAAGGAAAATTGCCTCTCTCTCTCGAGGTCTTTTACAAAAGTAGGATCCTATGTACAAAGGTCCTAACACTAAAATGATGCTCTAGCTATACGAGCATCATAGGTACTACGCACCTATAGATATATACTATCTACACATACACACTATACTATGCCTCTCTACCTATATATATATATATATGTCAACTATGCATCTATACATATGTACGCGCCTGCGAGACATACATGATCACAGTCATCGTCGCTCGAGATCCTGCTCGTCGCATCAATCAATACGGATTGTCATAGTCTGACTCATCCACTATCGGAGTGTAGACATGTGTCTCAGGAACATGTATCCACGTATCAACTCCATCAGCAGTAGTCTGACGCTGCAATGGCTGGGTCCAACCATAGCCGACCGTCATCTCTGGAGTCTCCTCATCGGGGCCCTCCTCATCACTATCGGAGCGTGCCGGCCGAGATCCTCCCTCCTGAGCGTCTCGATACGGTGAATATAGAATCGAGTGCATGTACGTCTGAAAGGCCAAAGTGCCTGGCTCAGGCAACGGGGCAACCCTCGGATATGGATCAAAAGGAACATGCTGCGTCTCAGACTCAGTGGAAACAATCGGCTGCGCCGACTCAACGGGTGGCAATGGCAAAGGTGTCATCGCCGGTGTCAAATCCCAAGGCGGTAAATCAGCGCTGGGAGAAGGAATAAGTGATACAAACGCAAATAGGTCATGCTCAATCCCAGGTGAGTACGGCTCGAAAACCATCGGCTCTGGATCATCAGACTCGAGAGAAACTGGAATCGGATCAGCTGGGGGTAGAGGTGCCATCGGAAACGGCTCCTCGGGAAGTGGAGGCACAACAACTAGCTCCCCTCCCTGGGCTGGTACCTCAAACTCTCCATACGGCGGTGAAGGTGGCTCGCCATAAGCAAGGTAGCGGTGGCTCAAAGTCACGATGAAGCCACGAAAATCGGCGCTCACGAAACGCCTGAACTCAGTCCTCAAGATATGTTGCGGCACCAGCGAAGCCGCCCAATCATGCCACTCGGGTGGCAGCTGTGGAATCAGGTGAGTGATGGCCTCAGCCTCGTCAATCCTGTGGATACTAGCCTCCAACCAACGACGGTGGTAATGCGCTAGAAATTCTCCAAGAGTATCGCCCTCTCTCGGTACAGTAGTCCTGAACCAACGGCGCATCGCCTCGCTATATCGTCTCTGTATCGCTGCCTCTTCTCGACTTCATCCTCGTTTGGTACGGTGGGACATCGTCTATACTAGCCTCAACATCTCTCCTCATATTCCACATCAACTGCCTCGTATCAGAATTCATCATCTCAAACAATTTCGTCATCAAAACAATACATAACTCATTAGTGAATCATACTCAGCTCTCAACAGGAAAGCAACAAGAAACAACATCAACCTCTTACCTTGTTAAGTCGGAGGAGATGGGGTGCTGGGGTTCTGTTTCGAATTGACTCTCTCAAATTAGCCTAAGAATTCAAATTAGGCTAGTACTCAATTTTAAAAGAGTAGAAGCAATCAAAGGTTCAACTCAGTCAAGCAATAGACTCAGAGCAGATGACCTGCTCTGATACCACCCTGTCGCAGCCCGATTCCCGACACTAGTGATAGTGGGGTACGAGTATCGATACGACTATTTTTAAAAGAATAAAAGATAAGAAGAATAGGTTGAACATCAAGCGGAAGCTCGCATCAAAGCATGCTAAGGAAAATCATCATAAATGAACCCAAGGGTAAAATCGTCAACGTCGTTATAACTTTTTAATTATCAGGAATTTCATGAACAAAAACAAAACGGGTATCGCTCATTTTTCGTAAGGAATCATAATATGCAGAGTATCGCAGCCAAAGGCGAACCGATTATATGTATGGAGACACATAACCGTGAGTATATCACTTGATTCATATTCAAAGTAACTTCACATCAAGACTTTATCGATAAAAAGGAAATACGATAAAGTAAATACGTCATCTAATGATCCCCCACCAGCACCAGACCAATCTCACTCCTCGCTTAGCCTGCACATTTAGAAATACATGCAGGGCGTGAGTACATAATACTCAGTGGGCAAATGCCGAAAAACAAGAAAGGTGCTCTTAGAGCTATAAGTTTGAAGCTTGCCACCTCTCAACAATACACAGAAATAAGTTAGCATCAATGAATCTGTGCATGCAGCTTTCATAATCAAAATCATAAATAAGTAACTGCGCAGTTTAAACATTCATCATGTATGTACCACATCCACTACTCATCATCAAAGGTACTGAGAAGTAGGCCTCCCTCTCAAGTACCGTGACCGGCCGACCCGAAGACGGCTCACAGTCACCTCTGTGCACAAAATCCCGCTTGTGGCAGGACCGAATTCGTCTCAACAGTAGAGGGTAACACACAAGCTCAACATCAAAAAAAATTGGCAAGTCAAACAGTTCTAAAACATCATTTATCTCAAAATATTTGTTAATCTCATAACATCATCAAATCATTTTAGAAAGCTCGTACGATATACGTATACTCAAAATATTGCCCACCTGAAGACCTTACTCAAAATCTCCCGTCAAAGCGGAGTTACTTACTTCCTTGCTCTGCTCGTGTCTTCAGGGATCATCATCATCATCGAAGGTTCATGTCATAAAATGAATCTCGATTAGAAACTCATTAACAAAACTCATGCCTTAACTCTTGCTCTATCTCATATTCTATCTCCTTATTCAACTCTATATAGACTCTCCACTCATCTCAAATCCTTAAGCTCAAGGATAGGTTTCAAGAAAATCATGGTTCTAAGTCTCGATTTATCTCTCATATAAGACTCGTCTAATCTCATTCAACACATAGACAACACAATCACATAAGGCACATAAGAAAATACAATCAAACATTATCAAAACATACTCTGTTTTTACACAGACTCAACTTCAAACTTTAACCAGTTCTGACTCCGACATCTCCTGGACTCGAGACTCATACCAAACGAAAGGTATTCGAGTCTAGTTTCATATAAAAAAAAGTAAAGTCAAAAACTCCAAGTGGTTTGGAAGATATGACTGTTTTACTACAGTCTACCATATTCGGCAGTTTTGAGCAATCAAAAACTTTGATTTTTGAAAAATAGTAAATGTCGTCAAAATGGATTCAAATCTGGTGAATATCTAGATAACACAATAAGGTTAATACCATAAAAATTTGGAAGGCTAGATTACACAGGAAGTCACTGAAAATAATGACTCTTTCCCCTGTTCTCTGTAACTCTCGGTAGAAATGTGGAGTTTAAGTTTTGCATTTTATAAAAATAGTAAAAGAAGTCCAAATGACTTGAAATTTTACAGGGGTGCTCAATACTCATGTAGGGGCTTGGTATAAAAGTTTCAAAGCTTTTTGACATTGACAAACCGTCGATCACAGTAGGTCAGTAGGCCTACGAAAATCACCAAAATCTCATCTCAACTCTTTAATGCTCAATTCAACATTCCTTCAAAGAAAACCAATCAAAGCTCATTTTAAACACATATAACACTCACAAACATTCAAACACATTATAAAACTCATCATACTCAAATTAACTCTCCTCTTTTACATCTTAACTCAAATCTCAAAGAAAACGTCTCAACGAACGCATCAATTCAATCTCTTGTCATTCTCATGCTCAAAAATACTCAAATACTCAAATATGATCTTTTACATCATATAACTCATTATTCACATATTCATTCTCTTTTCATCATGTAAACTAGATTTTAATGAAAATCCATGTATCAACATAAAACTCTTAACAAAACATGGCAAAAGTTCACATAATGATCATAGAGCAATTTGACCTCATTTTATCAAGCATCAAACTCATATCACACAAGAACTCAAAACTCATACAAACTAAACTAAGTCCAAATTTTACTTAGCTTACAATAGACTTAATCAAACATATTAAAACACTAATATCATGCTCAAATTCATATATCTTAAGCCAAATCACTTAATAGACACATAGACACGAAAGTCCTAATTTTTGTTAAACTAAACTCTTTGAAATTTTATAAACAAACATGGATCTTTAATCTAATCATAGATCTATCCATTTTAATCATTTAAACTCACATATACTCCATCAATTTACAAATTAGAGCATATATTCACATATCCCTAATTTTATTAAACTAACTCACATCAAACTCATCAATTTACATCATATACTCCATTTACTCCATCAATCATCATCATATACATCTTATGAACTCATTTTCATCATCAATTCATCATTTAACTCATTGACTCAAAAGTTCCCATTTTTGGGTAAACTAAACTACATCAAACTTTCTCATTTCTAAGCACATACTTCACAACACACATCAATCTTCACCAATCATCATATAAAACTCATTTTTCACCCCAAATCAAGAAAAGAAAAAGAAAATTTTTTGAAGGGTATGAGACCCATATTTTCGAAAATTATGAAGAATAAGAGAGGGGGTGATTTCTTGCTTCAATCCTTCAAATATACTCATATATATCATCATACAAGTTATATCTATGAATTTAAAGCTCACTTACCCAAACTTACACCCAAAACCAATCTTTCTCTCTCTAACTTTGAAGATCAAACTCCAAAGATGTCGCAGCCCGATATAGCCAGTGATAGCGTATACCAAGTATCGTACGACTAATAAAAGAAATAGTGAAAGAAATAGGAATACATCTTGTTTTAGCGGAAGCAATTGCAAACTTTACTCTTTTTAAAGAAGGATTTCAAGACTAAAATAATTATTAGCTTGGGTAAACATAATTAAGCCATTGAAACTTAGCAAGGGTTTGAGAAGTATTTCCCCTTATGGGATATTACAGGCATAAGCAAATTAAATAAAGAGTTTCATCAGAGTTATGCAGCGAGATGCGTTACTATATGTGTGAAGACATATAGCAGGGAGTTCAAATTCTTATAGAGTCAAAGCTTATAAAGATAAATATGAGACATAGGAAAGACACAGCCAACTGACAATTCCAACAGCTTTCACCCATCCTCGCGCCAAGCCAGACCTGCACATTTAGAAATACATGCAGGGCTGAGTACCAAAAAGCACTCAGTGGACTCATGCCGCAAATAATTGAAATGTTGCTCTTAGAGCTATATGTCAATCTTGCCCTTTTCAATGCATCAACAGGATTTAACTGAGATTAAAAATACCTGTTCATGTTTTTCTGTCATAAACTCATTTGCTTCATCATAATAATATCATTAGTCTGCAGACATTATATATTCACGGTATGTGCCAACTATGAGAACTCATATAATATATATATATATAAGGTGAAGAGAAGGAGGCCTCCTTCAAATCACCGTGACCGGCCGACTAGAGACGGCTCACGATCACCTCTGCGCACAAAACCTTTACTGTCATATAAATCAGTCAAAGGCCGATATCTTGCATCATGATCATAATCATGTCTTTCATAGAGGCAACATACCATATCTCATTCTCATCAATAATAAATATGGCAAGTTGACAATTTTCATAATACTCATCAATAATGCTTCAACATGCTTCATTTTCATAAGTTTCATCAATAATGCTTCAACATGCTTCATTTTCATAAGAATTTGCATTTGAACTCATTATCATGGTAGCTAGCCATAATAGAGTTAGAATAAAGCCCACCTGTCTCAGGGGTCGATGCCGTAATACTCAGAATCGTACTAACGCCGACGTCACTCGAACCTTTGGTGGCGCACGTGGTTTAGATTGCCATGTGACAAAATAAACTCTAGTTAGATTTTCATCTAACTAATATCTCAATACTTATGCTTTCATCATATGCTTAATCTCATCTTATAACCTATCTACTATTTACCCAATTGGACCTCTCAATTTAATTGGATATCTTATCCAATTAAAAGACTCTCAATCCTAGGTAAATAGCATTCATATAAATCACATAGTCATTCATGCTTCAAATACTCAATTAATCCATATAATATATATATGAATTATCTCAATACTCAAGTGACTTAAAAGTCACTCTATGAACTTGAAATCTTTTTCCTTGTAAATAAATACTCAAATATTCATGTAAGCTTTGGAAAATATATAAAATTTTCTAGTAGCATTTTCATGCCATAACATGGTGTATTAATCCACCAAAACTTTAAAATCTTTAATACAAATTCAAAGTAGAAATTTTCGGACTCCTACAGTCTACCATTCTGCTCTGCCTCAATTTTAAAGAATAAACTGTTTTGACTCAGACATCTCCTGGATTCGAGACTTACACCGTTGAAAACCTTTCTGAGTCTAGTTTTATTTAAAAAAAAGTAGAGTGAAAAACTACAAGTGGTTTAAGAGATATGGGTGTTTTCCCACAGTCTACCAGATTCGGCAGTTTTGCACGACTGGAAGCTAGGATTTTTGAAAAATAGTAAACGTTGGCCAAAGGGTTTGAAAGTTTACACGCATCTGTATAACACATGTATCTTTCTACCATAAAAATTTGGGAGGCTGAAAGTTTTTTAAAGTTACTGAAAAGTGTGACTCTAGGGACTGCCTTTCTAAATTTCCGGTGGAAATGTACAGTAAAAGTTTTATATTTTACAAAGGTAGTAAACAAAGTCCAAATGACTTTAAATTTTACCAGCGTCCTCAAGACACATATATCGACACACTGTAAAATTTTGAAGATTTTTGGATGAGGGAAACCTCGTCGACTGATCAGTCCAGAACGTAAGAAAACTTCTCAAAATGGTTGAAACAACAACATATACACATATCATCATAGATCTATACTTTCATCACCATTCTCATGCATTTTCACACTAATAACTCATCATGCTTCAATTATCATAACATATAACTCTCTCAAGGGTTTTCAAGAACTATCTTCCATTCTCATGCATCTACATGAAGAAGGGTATGAGCATATGAAAAGTAGTGAAAGTTTTGAAGGAGTTCATAACACTTTCTTTCACCAACATTTTCGAAAATCACAAGAGTAGAGAGGGGACTATCATGCTTCAATATGCTTCAATATACATGCCTATATATCATGAAAATATATATATATAACATAAGAGGAGGATTGAGGTTGCTACCAACAAGATCAATGGAGGTGGAGTAGAGGATGATGCGTAGTATGCTTGGAGCTTGAGCTTGAAGATGAACACTTTAAGAAACCTTAGTTCTTACTATATTTGGTGGAATAAAAAGAAAGTGAGGTGAAGTGAAGAGGGGAGGGGCTGCGAAAATAAAGAAGAAGAAGAGAGGGAGGGAGATGAGAGAGAGGTGTGCATGTGCTTGTGAGCTTAAAGTGTGTAGGGATGTGTTGGGTAGTAGATTAGCCTTTTAGGTGCATGTGATCTTAAAGTGTGGGAAAGAGAAGAATAATGTGGGAGAGTGGGAAGGGAGTGTTGATTATGGGAAAGAGAAGAATAATGTGGGTGAGTGGGGAGGGAGTGTTGCGTGAGGGTGAGAGAGTGAGAGAGAAAGAGTGAGAGAGATTGAGAGAGATTTGAGAGAGATAGAGAGTGAGAGAGAAAGAGAGAGAGGTGTGTATATATATATATATATATATATATCTTTCTATATATATATATACTTGAATAATTATAACTCTTATTTAGTATGTGGGAAAAATATATTTCAATTATGATATAACTAATATCATAATAACAATGCATCAATAAATCACATGTGAATATTATACCAAGTAAAATATTTATATCACATAGACATTTTAATAAAAATATACGGCGAAGATAGGTTTCTCAGTAAGAGAATTTATAAGACTCGAGAAAATAATATCGCCTCCTATTAAACTCTAAAAATTTCTTATCTCATTTATTCGCCCACGTGCATAATTCCTCTAGCTACTATTTAAAACTCAATTTAAATTCAAGCTAGGGCACAAATAGCTTCTCAAAACACGGGGTGTTACATCCATACCCCCTTAAAAAAAATTTCGTCCCGAAATTTGAAATCTCACCTTCGGGAAACAATTCTGGATATTTTTCCTTCATTTTATCCTCCAATTCCCAAGTCGCTTCTTCTTGCCCATGATGTCTCCATTGTATTTTGACCAAGGCAAGTGACTTATTTCTCAATTGTTGGATCTTTCTATCCAACACAGCTTCGGGTCTTTCTTCATATTTCAGGTCTGGTTCAAGAGATATATCCTCTCGATGAATAACATGCTTCGGGTCAAACACGTATTTTCTCAACTGCGACACGTGAAAGACATTGTGAACATTCGCGAAATTTGGAGGTAACGCGAGTCTATAGGCAACAGGGCCTACTTTTTCCAATATGTCGTATGGGCCTATAAATCTAGGCTTGAGCTTTCCTTTTATACCAAATCGGTGAATCCCTCGAGAAGGGGAAACTTTCAAAAAGACTTTACTTCCCACTTCAAACTGAATCTCTGTGCGTCTAGTGTCGGCATAAGATTTTTGGCGATCTTGAGCTTCTTTAATTCGTTGCCGAATTTGTCTCACAGTTGTGATCATTTCTTCCACTGCGTCAGGACCTAACACTTTTCTTTCTCCTACTTCATCCCAATAAAGCGGAGATCTACATTTTCTTCCATAGAGGGCTTCATATGGTGCCATGTTAATAGTCGTTTGGAAACTATTATTGTAGGCAAATTCAATCAGGGGTAACACTTGTTCCCATTGAGCTCCTCTATCTAACACTACAGTCCGAATCATATCTTCCAAAACTTGTATAGTTCTTTCAGACTGTCCATCCGTCTGTGGATGAAAAGCTGTGCTAAAATTCAACTTAGTACCCAATTCCCTGTGTAAGCTCATCCAAAAACGTGAGGTGAATTTTGTATCTCTATCGGAGGTAATCGTCATTGGAACTCCGTGTAAACGTACTATCTCACGAATGTATATTTGAGCTAACTTTTCAGAACCACTTGTGACAGGAATCGGTATGAAGTGAGAACTTTTCGTCAATCTATCTATGATCACCCAAACGGCGGTATTCCCTCTATTCGACTTTGGCAAGGCAGTGACAAAGTCCATGGCAATGTGGTCCCATTTCCACTCTTGGATTTCTAACGGTTGTAATTTGCCATAAGGTCGTTGGTGTAATGCCTTCACTTGCTGACAAGCTAAACATCGTTCTACAAACGAAGCTATGTCTCGCTTCATGCCTTCCCACCAAAATCTTGCTTTTAAATCTTGGTACATCTTCGTACCTCCCGGATGTGCTGCGTAAGGCGTGTCATGAGCTTCGCTCATGATTTCATTTCTTAATTTCTCATCATTGGGTACACAGATTCTTCCCTCAAACATCAATGCATTATCTGCTGCTTCTTGGTATGACTCAAGCTTCTCGGTACGGATTTTCACTCGCAATCTTTCCAATTTCTCATCCTCTCTTTGCATACTAACAATCCTTGATCTTAGGTCGGGGGTAACACTGAGTGTCGCCATGATCAAATCTATGGTTTGCGGTGGAAATACCACTTCCAACCTTAACCTTTCGAATTCCCTAACCAAGTCATTCTCCTTGGTTAGGATACATCCTAACTTGGCTCGTTCCATTCTGCTCAAGGCATCTGCCACGACGTTGGCTTTGCCTGGATGATAATTGATTCCACAATCGTAGTCCTTGACCAATTCTAGCCATCTTCTTTGTCTCATATTCAGATCCTTCTGTTCAAAGAAATATTTGAGACTCTTATGGTCGGTGTAAATTTCACACCTTACTCCATAAAGGTGATGTCTCCAAATTTTCAATGCGTGCACTACTGCTGCTAGCTCTAGGTCATGTGTCGGGTAATTTGCTTCGTGTGGCCTAAGCTGTCGCGAGGCATAAGCTATTACCTTTCCCTCTTGCATCAGTACACAACCTAGTCCTTTCTTTGATGCGTCCGTATAGATAGTGTATTCCTTGTTTGCTTCTGGAACGGCTAGTACTGGGGCAGTGGTCAACCTTTTCTTCAATTCTTGAAAACTTTGTTCGCATTCGTCTGTCCACAAGAATTTGACTTCTTTCTTAAGCAGATGAGTTATAGGCTTGGCTATTTTGGAGAAATCTTGTATAAAACGACGGTAGTAGCCTGCTAATCCTAGGAAGCTACGAATCTCGTGAGGTGTCGTTGGTGATCTCCATTCTTGCACTGCTTGAACTTTGGCAGGGTCCACTTTGATTCCTGCAGCTGAAATGACGTGGCCTAAGAAATTGACTTCTCGTAGCCAAAACTCACATTTGCTATACTTAGCATAAAGCTTTTCAGCTCTTAGCTTCTCTAGCACAGTTCTAAGGTGCTCTTCATGATCCTTCTCATTCTTCGAGTAAATCAAGATGTCGTCTATGAATACCAACACGAATTGATCCAAATATTCGTGAAACACTCGATTCATGAGATCCATGAATACGGCGGGGGCATTTGTTAATCCAAAAGGCATCACTATGAACTCATAGTGTCCGTATCTCGTGCAAAATGCTGTCTTTGGAATATCCTCAGGTCGTATCCTCAATTGGTGATACCCTGTCCTTAAATCTATCTTTGAGAAAGCGCGTGCTCCTCGAAGTTGATCAAACAAATCGTCTATACGTGGCAAAGGATACTTGTTCTTTAGGGTCACCTTGTTTAATTCCCGGTAATCGATACACAATCTTAAACTTCCGTCTTTCTTTTTGACAAACAGGACCGGTGCTCCCCAAGGCGAAACACTGGGTCGAATGAATCCCATGTCCAACAATTCTTGTAGTTGCAACTTCAGTTCTTGCAATTCTGCTGGTGCCATCCTATATGGTGCTTTGGATATTGGTGCTGCTCCAGGTTCCAAGTCGATTGTGAATTCCAATTGTCGATTCGGGGGTAGACCTGGTAGAATATCAGGGAAAACGTCTTGATACTCCCGCACTATAGGTACATCTTCAATCTTTATTTGTGCTTCCTCTTCTTGGCTCAAGTATACTAAATATGCTGTCGCGCCCTTTTCTTTTAGTATCTTGTTCGCCTGCACTGCAGAGATGATAGGTGTCTTCTTCCATTTCCTATTGATGGCATAAAAACATGTAGGTTCCAGGCCAGGTGGCTGGAATGATATCCGTCTCTGCTCGCATTGTATCACCGCATGGTGTTCTGCTAACCAGTCCATTCCCAAAATGATGTCTGTGGTCCACATGCGCAGAAGTCTCAACATCTTAGCCTTAAGCTTAAGAGGTCCTAATTCGAATTCTAAGTTAGGACATACATGTGTCACGGTGGTGATTTTCCCTAAGGGGGTGGCTACCCTTAAGTGTAGCTGGGCTGGTTCTACATTCAGCTCTAACTTATCCATACAGGTATATGAGATGAAAGAATGTGATGCTCCAGTATCAAAGAGAATAACAATGGGTACACCTTTCAGTTCCCCAATACCTGTTAAGTTTCCTTGGTTCTTATCCTGATTCTTCTGATTGATAGCATACATCCTTTGATATTGCGGTGGTATTCCTGCTTGCGGTGCAGGTAGCTGCTTATGAGGCTGGTTTGGACGGCGAAAAGGTTGTTGCTGTAGTGGTTGAGGTAGAGGAAGAATTCCTTCCATTGCTCTGAGCTGTGGGGTTGGAAACTGATTGGGTCTTCCTCCACTCATCCCCTGCTGTCGGTTGGGGCACTGGCTCGAGTAATGCCCTGGTTTTCCACAAGTGAAACAATTTGGGTTTCCAGCTCTGCACACTCCTGTGTGTAACTTGTTGCACTTAGGACAAGGGGGTATCCCTTGGTGTCCGGGGTGTGAGGTCGCTGGTCCACCATAAAATGATTTATCGCCTTTCACGAATGGAGCCTGGACATTCTGACCTTGCCATGGCTTTTTACCCTCATTTCCACGATTTTCCCATTTGCATTTTCCTTTCTGTCCTTGGTTGGAGTAGGGAGTGTTTGATACTTGCGTATATTGAGCTGATGGAGGCGTTGGTGCGTGTGTTGCTTTCTCTGGTTGCATTGCTAGCTCCATATCTAGAGCTCTGTTCAAGGCCTCGGCGTAGGAAAGTGCCGTTTGACTTGCCAATACAACTCTTATCTCTTGTCGCAGTCCGGCGCAAAACAACTCGGACATCTTCTCATCCGTATCCACTCTATACGGTGCATATCGGGCCAGATCGCAGAATAGTCGATCGTACTCCACTACAGTTTTATTCCCTTGCTTCAAGGTGGTAAACTCCATCTCCTTCTTTTTCCTATAGCTTCTGGGTATGAACTTCTCACACAGAGCAGTCTTAAAAAGCTCCCAAGTGAGTTCATCTAACTGCTCCGGGGCCATAGTTTTCTGCTTTGCTTCCCACCAATAGTCGGCGGTTCCTTTCAGCTGGTAAGACACGCACATAAGACGTTGTGCGTCGTTGCATCTCAAAAATCGAAAGATTCGTTCCATAGCACGAATCCATTCTTCCGTTTCAGCAGGGTCTCCCGTGCCTGCGAAAGTCGGTGGGTTCTGTCTTAAGAAAAGTTCTTCCACTCTCCTATCTTGAGATGGAGGCGGCGGCGTAGGTTCTCTGGGTTCTTCCTCATTCTCGGGTATATTTCTTCGTGGAGGCATTATGACAATCTACAAATTTAGGTCAAAAGATAAGTTCCTCTATGTGACAAGGCTCATCTTACTCTAGTCTTATAGCTGAGTAATTCACAACATACCATGCGTTACATATATATATATATATATATACTATATATATATATATATATGTATATACATACATTATCACATAGAGTATACTCAATGCATCAAGTACTAGGTTCTCAATCAATGTATACAAATTGACAACTACATCATAACAATGCATCAAAACAAGTAATCACATTTCTTATTTAGTCAAAAATGGCCACTTTGGCCCATCATGTATATACCGTGAAAATTGCCTCAACGAGGACTTCTTTTGTACAAAATGATCTATAAACTGCTATAGGTCAGTACAAAGTACTACTCTGTTAAAGACCTAGCTACTGCATCAATACTGCGTCTATGTACAAGCAGCCCTACAATTGGGTACAGATACTATCCGTTACCCGTGTACTATAGGGGCCTAAAATAAGTACAAGCCCTGGTCTGGGATGGAACTATCCATTACCAGCCAAATCTATGGGCTATCTAAACAAAGCTACCATATATATACATCTCTACTCAATACCATCATATCAAAACAATATCCACCCATGACCTCTACCATCACCCCGGCTACTATCGTCACTCCCATCCTCCGTAGCATCATCACCGACATCTGCTCGAGCGTCACCCAATCGGGGCACATACGGCACACCGTCTTCACTGTCAGAGTCGGCACGGTGAAAAGGGTCAAAGGCGGCTCTCTCTCGAATCGGATCTCCTCGAGGGACGTCCGTCTCGAAGGCCTGGCCCATGTTAGGAAGATCCAAGGGCTGTGAGATGAGAGTCCCAACAATCGGGACTGATCTTGTGTCGTCCTCCGTGTCTCTAGCTGTCCCCTGGGGTCGTGAAGGTCCTGGTGTGAATGGATCAACATCAGCCATAGCAATCTCGCCCTCTCCAACCGTAGGGAGGGGAGGAACAGGGAGGGTCTCACGGATGGGGCTCATCAGCTGCTCAGTGGTATCGATGGCCTCAGTGGTGTCTATAGTCATAGGGTAACCAAGATATCAATAGGAGAAATCTCCTCCTCGGGCAGAGTGCCCTGAGGAAGTGAAGGAATAGGGTCATCAATCGGCTGGGAGCTAAGGAGGTCTAGTCCCAATGCCATAAAATGATCCTCAGTCTCAGGAAGACCCTGAGGCTGACTCTCTGCCTCACCCTCTCGGGTGTCACTCTCCGTCAGGTAAAAGTAGGGTGGGTTCGCATACATCACGAACCGGCTCAACAGAATGGTTAGGCACTCCGGGAATCGCGCCTCAAAACCTCCCGGTGCCAACGGGCTATAGAAGTCTGGGGCGATGAAAAGACACCAAGCCTGCCAGTGGGGTGGCATCCTATATGGCAGTATCTGCATGGCCAGCTGAGCCGTGACCCCGTGCTCTACGGCGTCAATCCACCTGTGGTGGAAGCGGGTTAAGAACTCTCCAATAGTCTCGTGGTGCTCCAAAGTACAGTCATAGAAAGCCTGTACTATGTCGAATCCGTCTGCCATGCTAAAATAACAACTCGTTTTACTAAGTCAAGAATGACTTACTCGTTTGTCGGTGTTCCTCTAGGATTCTCGTAGTGCATCGGTATTAATATTGATTCCAATAAAAATTTTCCACCATCTTACTTATCCAGTCAATCAAAACCAGATATCAATAATATTGCATCATGTACTAATCATGCTTCTTTCTCAACTTATAAATATCATCAACTTATCAATTGCATATCTCATGCTCATAAGTATCTTTAAACTTTAACTTGCATACCTCGTCAAGCTGGCGGAGATGGGGTGTTGGCTCTTGTCAGTGACATAGCTCTTTTAGTCTAAGACTCTAGCTTAGACTCAATCAAGAAGAGACTCTATAAGAGATTATACTCAGAGCAGACAACCTGGCTCTGATACCACTCTGTCGCAGCCCGATATAGCCAGTGATAGCGTATACCAAGTATCGTACGACTAATAAAAGAAATAGTGAAAGAAATAGGAATACATCTTGTTTTAGCGGAAGCAATTGCAAACTTTACTCTTTTTAAAGAAGGATTTCAAGACTAAAATAATTATTAGCTTGGGTAAACATAATTAAGCCATTGAAACTTAGCAAGGGTTTGAGAAGTATTTCCCCTTGTGGGATATTACAGGCATAAGCAAATTAAATAAAGAGTTTCATCAGAGTTATGTAGCGAGATGCGTTACTATATGTGTGAAGACATATAGCAGGGAGTTCAAATTCTTATAGAGTCAAAGCTTATAAAGATAAATATGAGACATAGGAAAGACACAGCCAACTGACAATTCCAACAGCTTTCACCCATCCTCGCGCCAAGCCAGACCTGCACATTTAGAAATATATGCAGGGCTGAGTACCAAAAAGCACTCAGTGGACTCATGCCGCAAATAATTGAAATGTTGCTCTTAGAGCTATATGTCAATCTTGCCCTTTTCAATGCATCAACAGGATTTAACTGAGATTAAAAATACCTGTTCATGTTTTTCTGTCATAAACTCATTTGCTTCATCATAATAATATCATTAGTCTGCAGACATTATATATTCACGGTATGTGCCAACTATGAGAACTCATATAATATATATATATATAAGGTGAAGAGAAGGAGGCCTCCTTCAAATCACCGTGACCGGCCGACTAGAGACGGCTCACGATCACCTCTGCGCACAAAACCTTTACTGTCATATAAATCAGTCAAAGGCCGATATCTTGCATCATGATCATAATCATGTCTTTCATAGAGGCAACATACCATATCTCATGCTCATCAATAATAAATATGGCAAGTTGACAATTTTCATAATACTCATCAATAATGCTTCAACATGCTTCATTTTCATAAGTTTCATCAATAATGCTTCAACATGCTTCATTTTCATAAGAATTTGCATTTGAACTCATTATCATGGTAGCTAGCCATAATAGAGTTAGAATAAAGCCCACCTGTCTCAGGGGTCGATGACGTAATACTCAGAATCGTACTAACGCCGGCCGTCACTCGAACCTTTGGTGGCGCACGTGGTTTAGATTGCCATGTGACAAAATAAACTCTAGTTAGATTTTCATCTAACTAATATCTCAATACTTATGCTTTCATCATATGCTTAATCTCATCTTATAACCTATCTACTATTTACCCAATTGGACCTCTCAATTTAATTGGATATCTTATCCAATTAAAAGACTCTCAATCCTAGGTAAATAGCATTCATATAAATCACATAGTCATTCATGCTTCAAATACTCAATTAATCCATATAATATATATATGAATTATCTCAATACTCAAGTGACTTAAAAGTCACTCTATGAACTTGAAATCTTTTTCCTTGTAAATAAATACTCAAATATTCATGTAAGCTTTGGAAAATATATAAAATTTTCTAGTAGCATTTTCATGCCATAACATGGTGTATTAATCCACCAAAACTTTAAAATCTTTAATACAAATTCAAAGTAGAAATTTTCGGACTCCTACAGTCTACCATTCTGCTCTGCCTCAATTTTAAAGAATAAACTGTTTTGACTCAGACATCTCCTGGATTCGAGACTTACACCGTTGAAAACCTTTCTGAGTCTAGTTTTATTTAAAAAAAAGTAGAGTGAAAAACTACAAGTGGTTTAAGAGATATGGGTGTTTTCCCACAGTCTACCAGATTCGGCAGTTTTGCACGACTGGAAGCTAGGATTTTGGAAAAATAGTAAACGTTGGCCAAAGGGTTTGAAAGTTTACACGCATCTGTATAACACATGTATCTTTCTACCATAAAAATTTGGGAGGCTGAAAGTTTTTTAAAGTTACTGAAAAGTGTGACTCTAGGGACTGCCTTTCTAAATTTCCGGTGGAAATGTACAGTAAAAGTTTTATATTTTACAAAGATAGTAAACAAAGTCCAAATGACTTTAAATTTTACCAGCGTCCTCAAGACACATATATCGACACACTGTAAAATTTTGAAGATTTTTGGATGAGGGAAACCTCGTCGACTGATCAGTCCAGAACGTAAGAAAACTTCTCAAAATGGTTGAAACAACAACATATACACATATCATCATAGATCTATACTTTCATCACCATTCTCATGCATTTTCACACTAATAACTCATCATGCTTCAATTATCATAACATATAACTCTCTCAAGGGTTTTCAAGAACTATCTTCCATTCTCATGCATCTACATGAAGAAGGGTATGAGCATATGAAAAGTAGTGAAAGTTTTGAAGGAGTTCATAACACTTTCTTTCACCAACATTTTCGAAAATCACAAGAGTAGAGAGGGGACTATCATGCTTCAATATGCTTCAATATACATGCCTATATATCATGAAAATATATATATATAACATAAGAGGAGGATTGAGGTTGCTACCAACAAGATCAATGGAGGTGGAGTAGAGGATGATGCGTAGTATGCTTGGAGCTTGAGCTTGAAGATGAACACTTTAAGAAACCTTAGTTCTTACTATATTTGGTGGAATAAAAAGAAAGTGAGGTGAAGTGAAGAGGGGAGGGGCTGCGAAAATAAAGAAGAAGAAGAGAGGGAGGGAGATGAGAGAGAGGTGTGCATGTGCTTGTGAGCTTAAAGTGTGTAGGGATGTGTTGGCTAGTAGATTAGCCTTTTAGGTGCATGTGATCTTAAAGTGTGGGAAAGAGAAGAATAATGTGGGAGAGTGGGAAGGGAGTGTTGATTATGGGAAAGAGAAGAATAATGTGGGTGAGTGGGGAGGGAGTGTTGCGTGAGGGTGAGAGAGTGAGAGAGAAAGAGTGAGAGAGATTGAGAGAGATTTGAGAGAGATAGAGAGTGAGAGAGAAAGAGAGAGAGGTGTATATATATATATATATATATATATATCTTTCTATATATATATATATATACTTGAATAATTATAACTCTTATTTAGTATGTGGGAAAAATATATTTCAATTATGATATAACTAATATCATAATAACAATGCATCAATAAATCATATGTGAATATTCTACCAAGTAAAATATTTATATCACATAGATATTTTAATAAAAATATACGGCGAAGATAGGTTTCTCAATAAGAGAATTTATAAGACTCGAGAAAATAATATCGCCTCCTATTAAACTCTAAAAATTTCTTATCTCATTTATTCGCCCACGTGCATAATTCCTCTAGCTACTATTTAAAACTCAATTTAAATTCAAGCTAGGGCACAAATAGCTTCTCAAAACACGGGGTGTTACAAAAGATCTTCTTGAATTCAAGGAGGTGGAAGTGTTTAGTGTAAGATTTAGAGGGTGATTTGTGATTTTGGTGTGATTTTGTGAAGCTCCGAAGGTCTCGTTAATGGTTGTCAATGGAGGTGAAGTGAGAGATGAGGGAGAGAAGGTGGTGATCGAAAATGAGGGAGTGAGGTGAGAGAGAGATTTTGCAAGATTTGGAAGGATTTGCTAATCTTGAGAATATTTGGAAAGATTTGAAAATCTTTAAGAATATTTGGCATTAATTGCATTGGTCTCTCTCTCTAATCTCTACACTCTCAATCTCTACACTCTCACTTAATACACTTGGCAATTTGTGGTATTTAGTCACATGGTAGGGAAATTAAAGAAAAATGTGAGAAGGGTGATCAATTAATAATCACAATAATTATGGAAAAATTACTCATTAATAAAATACCATAGCATAATTATTCATGTGACCAAATAAAATAATTATAGCACTAATATTAGTGCACTCACTCAATTATAATATTCCTCTTCGTAGGAAAAATAATTTAAAAATATTATGCTAGGAAATATTTCCATAAACCGTCATCATTCGATTTCTCGGTAAAAATAAACCACACTTGCTTTGGAAACTTAATCAAAATTCCAAATGCTAAAGTCTCGAATAAAAATCATAATAACTTGGTCATAATGACACACGTCACAAAATCACATAATCACTCAGTCACGTAACTTCACATAACATCACATCAAAGCAGTTGGCAAATACAAACAACTAGACGTCTCTCAGACCGACTTTAATTATCAAGGTTTCTCACTCTTTCTTCCTCGACTCTATTTCCAACTCATTATTCCTATTTTCTTAATAGGACAGTCAAACTCTAATAATTCGGTATCCGATAACTCTATTCCCGGTAGTTGGAAATAAAATAAAATCTCAGCTCAGTTCAATCAGCATCTCTATCTCAACTCATTTCTCAAATCTCATCACTCTAAATCTATCATCGGTTTATTCACTCGTATCTCTATTTAAAAGACAATCTGTCTTGTCTGCTAAAAAAAAAATAGTCTCGCATCTCGACATCTCAGTACTCTCTATAGTGTTAAGACACTATCTCACAACATAAGGAAAAGTACGGGGTGTTACATCCTACCCCCCTTAAAAAAAATTTCGTCCCGAAATTTGAGTTATTCACCTTCGGGTAAATGCTCTGGGTACTTCTCTTTCATCTTCTCTTCAAGTTTCCATGTTAATTCTTCTTGACCGTGGTGTCTCCATTGGATTTTCACCAAAGGAATCGATTTGTTCCTCAAATGTTGGATCTTCCGTCCAGAATAGCATCAGGTGTCTCTTCATAGCTCAAATCTGGTTCCAGTGACACTTCTCCTCGATGAATGACGTGGTTTTGGATCAAACACGTACTTTCTCAGTTGAGAAATATGGAAAACGTCATGGACGTTCGCGAAGCTCAGAGGCAACGCTAGTTTATAGGCTACATGGCCTATTTACTCTAATACATCATAAGGTCCTATATATCTCGGTTTGAGTTCTTGTTAACTCGAAAATAACATGCTCCCCGAGATAGGGAAAAACTCACACAAACATCATTTCTAACGTCAAAAGAATCTATCAGTGATTACTCAACTGTTTGATTTTCTTCTCTCGATTTTGCTAATCGATGCCATAATTCATGGCTATGTGGTCCCACTTCTATTGTGGAAGTCTCTAATAGGTGTAATTGTATAAGGTTGCCAAAGTGGTGCCCTCTCGTGTTAACACGTCAAACATCTTTCTACGAAAGATGCCATATCTCGTTTCTTATTCTCTTATTCAAGCGTCGTTTCAGTCTTGGCACAATTTCATACTTTCCGCATGTGCGGTGTAAAGGGTATCATGAGCTTCGCTCATGATTTCATTCTTCAACTCTTCTTTATCAGGCACACACAGTCTCTCTCTTAAAACTAAAATGGCATTATCTGCCGCCTTTTGATAATTCTCTACTCTCTAGGTTCGAATCTTTATTCGCAAACTTTCTATCTTCTCATCTTCTCTCTATGCTGTGACTATTCTCAATCGTAAGTCAGGTATAACGTTCAGTGCAGAAAGTATTATTTCTGTCGTTTGTGGTGGTATCACTACCTCATAATTCATCTTCTCGAATTTCTTTGATTAAGTTCACTTCTCGTGTAAGGAGAAATCCTAACTCTCCCTGATTCTTTCTGCTTAACGCGTCGGTTACAACGTTAGCTTTTCCAGGGTAATAATTTATTTCACAATCGTAATCTTTCAATAACTCTAACCATCTTCTTTGTCGCATGTTCGAATCTTTTTGCTCAAAGAAATATTTGAGACTCTTATGATCGATATATATATCTCACACCGTGCTTCATAGAGATGGTGTCTCCAGATCTTTAAAGCAAGCACTACGGCTGCCAATTCTAAATCATGCGTCGGATAATTCACCTCATGTGGTCTCAGTTATCACGAAACATACGCTATAACTTTTGCCTCTTGCATCAGTGCACATCTTGGATCATTCTTCGGTGCATCAGTATAAACTGCATACTCTTTATCCGTTTTCGGAATAGCTAAGCTGGGGCAATAGTAAGCCTCTTCTTCAGCTTTTGAAAACTTCGCTCGCATTCGTCCGTCCAATGAACTAGACTTTTTTCTTTAGCAGGTGTGTCAATGACTTAGCTATTTTCAAAAAGCCATAATAAAACGTCGATAGTATCCTGCTAATCCCAGAAAACTGCGAATCTCGTGCGGTGTGGTTGGCGATCTCCACTCCTGTACCGCTTGGACTTTCGCTGGGTCCACTTCAATTCTTCTCGCAAAAACAATATGGGCGAGAAAATTGATTTCTTCAAGCCAAAACTGGCATTTGCTAAACTTCGCATAAAGCTTTTCAGCTCGCAATCTCTCTAACGCGATCCTCAAACGCTCTTCGTGTTCTCGTTTACTCTTCGAGTAAATCAGGATATCGTCTATAAAGGCTATCACGAACTTGTCTAGGTATTCGCGAAAAACGCGGTTCATGTGATCCATGAACACTGTCGGGACATTCGTCAAATCGAAAGACATCTCTTCCAAACATCCTTGAGTTTATAGTAATGCCATATTGCATACACGATGCCGTCTTCGGAAATATCTTCCGATCGTATCTTCAGCTGATGGTATCTCGTTCTCATGTCAAACTTTAAGAAAAAGTGCTCGCTCCTTGTAGTTGATCGAACAGATCAGCGATTCGGGGTAACAGATATTTATTCTTTAACGTCACTTTGTTCAACTCTCGTTAATCGATACATAGCCTCAAGCTTCCATCATTCTTTTAAACAAAAAGAACTGGTGCTCCCCACGGAAAAACACTGGGTCGTAAGAAACCCATATTTAGAAGTTCTTGGAGTTACAGCTTTAACTCTTGCAACTCTGTGGGGTCATTCTATACGTTGCTTTCGACGTCGGTACGGCGCTAGGCTCTAAATCGATCGTAAACTCAAGCTTTCGGCCTAGGGTAATCCCGGTAAAGTCTCGGGAAAAACGTCTTTATACTCTCGTACAACTGACACATCATCAACGTTTGCCTTGGATTCGTCTCTCTCTGGTTCAGATATGCAACGTACGCGATTGTATCTTTTCTCCACAAGAGCTTTCTTGCTTGTGGTGCCGAGATGATCGGCGTCTTCTTCTCTTTTCTCTCAATACCAATGAAGGAAGTAGGTTCTTGGCCAGGTGGCTGAAAAGATATCCGTCTCTCCTTGCATTGTATCTTTGCGTGGTTTTCTTCTAACCAGTCCATTCCCCAAATTTATATCCAAGTGCCACATATGCATCAGTCTCAGATTTCTAACCTCGAGCTTAATCGATCTTAACTCGAATTCTAAGTTAGGGCACACGGATGAAACCGTAGTAATTCTGCCTATGAGTGTGGCTACTCTTTAGAGGTTGTGGAGCAAGTTCTACGTTCAGTGTCGAACAAAAATACTATGGGCACATCTTTCAACTCGCCTATATCTGACAAATTTCTTCTATTCTTGTCTGGTGCTTTCTACTCAAGCGCGAACAGTCTCTGGTGATGCGGTTGATTTGCCTGCGGGGCTGGTGGTTGCCTTCTTGATCGATGTGGTCGATAGGCTGGCTGTTGTCGCTGTGGTAGAGGTAGCGGTAGGATTTCCCTCCATCGCTTGAGTTGCGGCCGAAACTGACTCGGTCATTTTTCTGCTTCCACTTTGCTGACGATTCGGACACTGGTTCGAGTAGTGTCCGACCCTTTCGCAGGTGTAACAGCTATTCTGCCTCATCTTGCATTCTCTCAGACGTAATTTATTGCTCTTCGACAAAGCGACATCCCTCGCGGTTCTTGAAGGTTTACTGCTGCTAGGGCAGTTGGGCCAATATAAAGCCGTTTGTCTCAGTTCTGATATTGTGGTGGCGCATTCTGACTCTGCCATGGCTTTTTGGGATCTTGACTTCGGTCGTCCCATTTTCTCTTTCCTTCTTGCCCCCGTCCAGAAAATGATGGATTGTACGTCTGAGTGCTCTAACTCGTTTGGGGTGCTGAAGCTCAAACCACGTTCTCTGGCTGCATTGCCAGTTCTATATCAAATGCTCTATTTTATGCTTCAGTCTACATAACCGCACTCTGACTCGTTAAATCGTCTCGTACCTCTTGTCTCAAACCTGATCGAAACAATTTTGACATCTTCTCATTCATTTCTTCTCGATATGTGGCATACCGATCCAAGTCGTGAAACTGACGTTCGTATTCAGCTACGATTTTATTGCCTTATCTCATATCATCAACTCTATTTCTTTCTTCGATCGGTTTCTCTTTCTCGGCAAAAGTCTAAGGGAACATATGTCAACCTTAGAACTAATTCTCATTACTCTCAAATCATAAGACTCTTACTCAACATCATACTATTTTCTCAATTCTCATAACTCAACGTCAAAGACATATTTCATGTCTATCATCGCAACATCAGCTCAAAACTCTACTCAAGCATAGAGACTCTCTGGTCATCGTCATATAGATATATATAAAAAAAATTTCTCTTTCGAGAACTCTTACTAATTGCGGGGCATGACGAGAATAAAACATCCCCTAATATTACGACGATGCTATATCTATACTAGTCGTTATCTCAGTCTGCTATCATGGAAAACAGTATCTGCTCTAACCCATCATCTCGATCTTCTTGAATCTGCTATTGCCTATTCTGGCTTAGCATCACTTCTTCTCATCCTCGAATTGGTTAGCTTTTTGCATACTTGGCTAATATAAGAAAATCCATGACCGAAAAGTTGTGCTCGTCCCGTAATAATATATTCTACGACTGCTCCCCTAAATCGGGTTTATTCCAAACACTCTTCTTGTTATACCACCCTAATTACCTAGACAATCCTAACTCTTGTCGGATGTGGTAGGGAATAGGATGTGATGAATAATAAAAAAAAATGTCTGATCTTGAACAAGACGAGCTCAAGTAATGGAATGATTCCATAATAGCCAGTGCTATTTCAAGGATAATGAAGAAGTTACAATCAAGGTAAGATCAAAAGTTAGAACAGAAGCTAGAATAAAACTGAGATATGATATGATGGGAATAAATCAATACCGGAAGTAGAAACAATCCACTAAGTGGAAAATGAATAAATTGTCCACTGTTAAAGCAAGGGGTAAAGATTCCAACACAAACGTCTCAGGCTCAAACACAGTGGATCTGGAAAAATTTTCTCAATAGCAAATAGTTCATCTCCTATTGGAGTTCAAATGGATGCATCAAAATTTAAATACGACCAAGCGGGATAGGGACTCAATAAGTCTACTCTCATGACTACTCTAGTGATGATACGCGCTGTCCCGATGAAAGTACCTCTATTTCAAAGTACAATTGGTCAATAGTATCTATGCATCCCATGAGGTCTCCATTATACGTTCGTCCTATTAGGGTCGTGTCTATAGATTTCGATGAAATCTCTAACTCTCGTCGTATCATCTCAACGGTTAGTTTCTCTGCTCCTCTTCTTCATCTTCTTCTCGATTTATGTTCCTTCGGTTCCCTCTTCTTCTCGGAGGTATACTATAAAGGAAAAAGAGTTATATAACTATCGACTTCTAAACTAACCGTTCCTCGTTACAAAATACAAATCCTCGTTTTCTCATTTCACTTCTATATCTCATTTGTTATCTCAAAGTTCTCAAAACTCTCATACGGTCTATTTCTCGTCTATCATCGTTCGTAATTCTCATCAATCTCTATTTCTCATTCATCATCAAGCATTAACATCATCATTCTCAAAGCTCTGGTAAAGATAGTGAAACTCATTAATCATCTACATCTCTGTATATATATATATATATATATATATATATATAAGGAAAATTGCCTCTCTCTCTCGAGGTCTTTTACAAAAGTAGGATCCTATGTACAAAGGTCCTAACACTAAAATGATGCTCTAGCTATACGAGCATCATAGGTACTACGCACCTATAGATATATACTATCTACACATACACACTATACTATGCCTCTCTACCTATATATATATATATATGTCAACTATGCATCTATACATATGTACGCGCCTGCGAGACATACATGATCACAGTCATCGTCGCTCGAGATCCTGCTCGTCGCATCAATCAATACGGATTGTCATAGTCTGACTCATCCACTATCGGAGTGTAGACATGTGTCTCAGGAACATGTATCCACGTATCAACTCCATCAGCAGTAGTCTGACGCTGCAATGGCTGGGTCCAACCATAGCCGACCGTCATCTCTGGAGTCTCCTCATCGGGGCCCTCCTCATCACTATCGGAGCGTGCCGGCCGAGATCCTCCCTCCTGAGCGTCTCGATACGGTGAATATAGAATCGAGTGCATGTACGTCTGAAAGGCCAAAGTGCCTGGCTCAGGCAACGGGGCAACCCTCGGATATGGATCAAAAGGAACATGCTGCGTCTCAGACTCAGTGGAAACAATCGGCTGCGCCGACTCAACGGGTGGCAATGGCAAAGGTGTCGTCGCCGGTGTCAAATCCCAAGGCGGTAAATCAGCGCTGGGAGAAGGAATAAGTGATACAAACGCAAATAGGTCATGCTCAATCCCAGGTGAGTACGGCTCGAAAAACCATCGGCTCTGGATCATCAGACTCGAGAGAAACTGGAATCGGATCAGCTGGGGGTAGAGGTGCCATCGGAAACGGCTCCTCGGGAAGTGGAGGCACAACAACTAGCTCCCCTCCCTGGGCTGGTACCTCAAACTCTCCATACGGCGGTGAAGGTGGCTCGCCATAAGCAAGGTAGCGGTGGCTCAAAGTCACGATGAAGCCACGAAAATCGGCGCTCACGAAACGCCTGAACTCAGTCCTCAAGATATGTTGCGGCACCAGCGAAGCCGCCCAATCATGCCACTCGGGTGGCAGCTGTGGAATCAGGTGAGTGATGGCCTCAGCCTCGTCAATCCTGTGGATACTAGCCTCCAACCAACGACGGTGGTAATGCGCTAGAAATTCTCCAAGAGTATCGCCCTCTCTCGGTACAGTAGTCCTGAACCAACGGCGCATCGCCTCGCTATATCGTCTCTGTATCGCTGCCTCTTCTCGACTTCATCCTCGTTTGGTACGGTGGGACATCGGCTATACTAGCCTCAACATCTCTCCTCATATTCCACATCAACTGCCTCGTATCAGAATTCATCATCTCAAACAATTTCGTCATCAAAACAATACATAACTCATTAGTGAATCATACTCAGCTCTCAACAGGAAAGCAACAAGAAACAACATCAACCTCTTACCTCGTTAAGTCGGAGGAGATGGGGTGCTGGGGTTCTGTTTCGAATTGACTCTCTCAAATTAGCCTAAGAATTCAAATTAGGCTAGTACTCAATTTTAAAAGAGTAGAAGCAATCAAAGGTTCAACTCAGTCAAGCAATAGACTCAGAGCAGATGACCTGCTCTGATACCACCCTGTCGCAGCCCGATTCCCGACACTAGTGATAGTGGGGTACGAGTATCGATACGACTATTTTTAAAAGAATAAAAGATAAGAAGAATAGGTTGAACATCAAGCGGAAGCTCGCATCAAAGCATGCTAAGGAAAATCATCATAAATGAACCCAAGGGTAAAATCGTCAACGTCGTTATAACTTTTTAATTATCAGGAATTTCATGAACAAAAACAAAACGGGTATCGCTCATTTTTCGTAAGGAATCATAATATGCAGAGTATCGCAGCAAAAGGCGAACCGATTATATGTATGGAGACACATAACCGTGAGTATATCACTTGATTCATATTCAAAGTAACTTCACATCAAGACTTTATCGATAAAAAGGAAATACGATAAAGTAAATACGTCATCTAATGATCCCCCACCAGCACCAGACCAATCTCACTCCTCGCTTAGCCTGCACATTTAGAAATACATGCAGGGCGTGAGTACATAATACTCAGTGGGCAAATGCCGAAAAACAAGAAAGGTGCTCTTAGAGCTATAAGTTTGAAGCTTGCCACCTCTCAACAATACACAGAAATAAGTTAGCATCAATGAATCTGTGCATGCAGCTTTCATAATCAAAATCATAAATAAGTAACTGCGCAGTTTAAACATTCATCATGTATGTACCACATCCACTACTCATCATCAAAGGTACTGAGAAGTAGGCCTCCCTCTCAAGTACCGTGACCGGCCGACCCGAAGACGGCTCACAGTCACCTCTGTGCACAAAATCCCGCTTGTGGCAGGACCGAATTCGTCTCAACAGTAGAGGGTAACACACAAGCTCAACATCAAAAAAAATTGGCAAGTCAAACAGTTCTAAAACATCATTTATCTCAAAACATTTGTTAATCTCATAACATCATCAAATCATTTTAGAAAGCTCGTACGATATACGTATACTCAAAATATTGCCCACCTGAAGACCTTACTCAAAATCTCCCGTCAAAGCGGAGTTACTTACTTCCTTGCTCTGCTCGTGTCTTCAGGGATCATCATCATCATCGAAGGTTCATGTCATAAAATGAATCTCGATTAGAAACTCATTAACAAAACTCATGCCTTAACTCTTGCTCTATCTCATATTCTATCTCCTTATTCAACTCTATATAGACTCTCCACTCATCTCAAATCCTTAAGCTCAAGGATAGGTTTCAAGAAAATCATGGTTCTAAGTCTCGATTTATCTCTCATATAAGACTCGTCTAATCTCATTCAACACATAGACAACACAATCACATAAGGCACATAAGAAAATACAATCAAACATTATCAAAACATACTCTGTTTTTACACAGACTCAACTTCAAACTTTAACCAGTTCTGACTCCGACATCTCCTGGACTCGAGACTCATACCAAACGAAAGGTATTCGAGTCTAGTTTCATATAAAAAAAAGTAAAGTCAAAAACTCCAAGTGGTTTGGGAGATATGACTGTTTTACTACAGTCTACCATATTCGGCAGTTTTGAGCAATCAAAAACTTTGATTTTTGAAAAATAGTCAATGTCGTCAAAATGGGTTCAAATTTGGTGAATATCTAGATAACACAATAAGGTTAATACCATAAAACTTTGGAAGGCTAGATTACACAGGAAGTCACTGAAAATAATGACTCTTTCCCCTGTTCTCTGTAACTCTCGGTAGAAATGTGCAGTTTAAGGTTTGCATTTTATAAAAATAGTAAACGAAGTCCAAATGACTTGAAATTTTACAGGGGTGCTCAAGACTCATGTAGGGGCTTGGTATAAAAGTTTCAAAGCTTTTTGACATTGACAAACCGTCGATCACAGTAGGTCAGTAGGCCTACGAAAATCACCAAAATCTCATCTCAACTCTTTAATGCTCAATTCAACATTCCTTCAAAGAAAACCAATCAAAGCTCATTTTAAACACATATAACACTCACAAACATTCAAACACATTATAAAACTCATCATACTCAAATTAACTCTCCTCTTTTACATCTTAACTCAAATCTCAAAGAAAACGTCTCAACGAACGCATCAATTCAATCTCTTGTCATTCTCATGCTCAAAAATACTCAAATACTCAAATATGATCTTTTACATCATATAACTCATTATTCACATATTCATTCTCTTTTCATCATGTAAACTAGATTTTAATGAAAATCCATGTATCAACATAAAACTCTTAACAAAACATGGCAAAAGTTCACATAATGATCATAGAGCAATTTGACCTCATTTTATCAAGCATCAAACTCATATCACACAAGAACTCAAAACTCATACAAACTAAACTAAGTCCAAATTTTACTTAGCTTACAATAGACTTAATCAAACATATTAAAACACTAATATCATGCTCAAATTCATATATCTTAAGCCAAATCACTTAATAGACACATAGACACGAAAGTCCTAATTTTTGTTAAACTAAACTCTTTGAAATTTTATAAACAAACATGGATCTTTAATCTAATCATAGATCTATCCATTTTAATCATTTAAACTCACATATACTCCATCAATTTACAAATTAGAGCATATATTCACATATCCCTAATTTTATTAAACTAACTCACATCAAACTCATCAATTTACATCATATACTCCATTTACTCCATCAATCATCATCATATACATCTTATGAACTCATTTTCATCATCAATTCATCATTTAACTCATTGACTCAAAAGTTCCCATTTTTGGGTAAACTAAACTACATCAAACTTTCTCATTTCTAAGCACATACTTCACAACACACATCAATCTTCACCAATCATCATATAAAACTCATTTTTCACCCCAAATCAAGAAAGAAAAAGAAATTTTTTTGAAGGGTATGAGACCCATATTTTCGAAAATTATGAAGAATGAGAGAGGGGGTGATTTCTTGCTTCAATCCTTCAAATATACTCATATATATCATCATACAAGTTATATCTATGAATTTAAAGCTCACTTACCCAAACTTACACCCAAAACCAATCTTTCTCTCTCTAACTTTGAAGATCAAACTCCAAAGATCTTCTTGAATTCAAGGAGGTGGAAGTGTTTAGTGTAAGTTTAGAGGGTGATTTGTGATTTTGGTGTGATTTTGTGAAGCTCCGAAGGTCTCGTTAATGGTTGTCAATGGAGGTGAAGTGAGAGATGAGGGAGAGAAGGTGGTGATCGAAAATGAGGGAGTGAGGTGAGAGAGAGATTTTGCAAGATTTGGAAGGATTTGCTAATCTTGAGAATATTTGGAAAGATTTGAAAATCTTCAAGAATATTTGGCATTAATTGCATTGGTCTCTCTCTCTAATCTCTACACTCTCAATCTCTACACTCTCACTTAATACACTTGGCAATTTGTGGTATTTAGTCACATGGTAGGGAAATTAAAGAAAAATGTGAGAAGGGTGATCAATTAATAATCACAATAATTATGGAAAAATTACTCATTAATAAAATACCATAGCATAATTATTCATGTGACCAAATAAAATAATTATAGCACTAATATTAGTGCACTCACTCAATTATAATATTCCTCTTCGTAGGAAAAATAATTTAAAAATATTATGCTAGGAAAAATTTCCATAAACCGTCATCATTCGATTTCTCGGTAAAAATAAACCACACTTGCTTTGGAAACTTAATCAAAATTCCAAATGCTAAAGTCTCGAATAAAAATCATAATAACTTGGTCATAATGACACACGTCACAAAATCACATAATCACTCAGTCACGTAACTTCACATAACATCACATCAAAGCAGTCGGCAAATACAAACAACTAGACGTCTCTCAGACCGACTTTAATTATCAAGGTTTCTCACTCTTTCTTCCTCGACTCTATTTCGAACTCATTATTCCTATTTTCTTAATAGGACAGTCAAACTCTAATAATTCGGTATCCGGTAGTTGGAAATAAAATAAAATCTCAGCTCAGTTCAATCAGCATCTCTATCTCAACTCATTTCTCAAATCTCATCACTCTAAATCTATCATCGGTTTATTCACTCGTATCTCTATTTAAAAGACAATCTGTCTTGTCTGCTCAAAAAAAAAAAATAGTCTCGCATCTCGACATCTCAGTACTCTCTATAGTGTTAAGACACTATCTCACAACATAAGGAAAAGTACAGGGTGTTACAGAGAAGTGCCACTTCATGGTTCGTGAGGGCATTGTTTTAGGGCATAAAGTTTCTGCCCAAGGGTTGGAAGTAGATCGAGCCAAGATCGTAGCCATTGAGAAGCTGCCTCCTCCTACATCTGTGAAGTCTGTGCGGAGTTTTCTTGGGTATGCAGGATTTTATAGACGCTTCATCAAAGATTTCTCCAAGCTGTCCAAGCCACTTTGTGCTTTGCTAGAGAAGGATGTGAAGTTTGTCTTCACCGATGAGTGCCTCGTCTCCTTTGAGAAGTTGAAAGCTGCACTGACCACTACGCCAGTTTTGATCACGCCGGATTGGAATGCTCCGTTTGAGTTGATGTGCGATGCTAGCGATTGGGCCGTGGGAGCTGTGTTGGGGCAAAAGAGAGATAAGTTGTTCAAGGTAATTTACTACACTAGTAAAACCTTGGATTCTGCGCAGATGAACTACACTACCACGGAGAAGGAGCTGCTAGCTGTGGTGTATGCCTTTGATAAGTTCCGTTCTTATTTGATTGGAACTCATTCAATTGTCTACACTGATCATGCCGCCATCTGCTATTTGTTCACGAAGAAGGACTTCAAGCCCCGCTTGATTCGTTGGATTTTATTGCTGCAAGAGTTTGATATGGAGATCCGCGATCGAAAGGGATGTGAGAATGTGGTAGCCGATCACTTGTCTCGTCTGGAAAATCCGATCGAGGGGGATGATCCGAAGATGGCCACTAATGAGTCTTTTCCCGATGAGCAGATTTGGGCTATGCTATTTAAGGATCCTTGGTATGCCGTTTATAGCAACTACTTGGTTATTGGAGCTCTTCCCGAGGGGTTGTCGCACTATCAAAAGAAGAAGTTCCTCCATGATGTCAAGTTTTATTATTGGGAGGATCCTTACCTATACCGGAGATGCGCCGATGGCTTTATTCGGCGATGTGTTAGGGAGCATTAGGGCTGTCAAACCTTGCGGGCCGGGCCGGCCCGGCCCAACCCAGCGGGCCTAGGCAATTTTTTGGGCCGGGTCGGGCCGGCCCAAAATTTCAGCGGGCCTCGAACAATGAAGCCCAGCCCGGCCCTATACGGGCTGCCGGGCGGGCCGGGCCAAAACGGGCCAAAATTAATAAATTAATATATATATATATATATAGTTCCAAAAATTAATAAATTAAATCAAATTTAAAGAAAAAAATTGAAGACAAATTCGATGAAATAAAAAGGGCCTTAAACAATCTACATCTAAATTACGTAATTGACTAAAATTAAATGTAAACAAATATGACTAAAACTAAATGTAAACAATATGAATACAAGTAAAAAACAAAAATTAATTGCAAAAACAACAAAAACTGAAAACGATTTATTCACAAATGAATTAATGCAGTAATCAAATCAATTGGAATCAAATAACAACCACAAAAAATAATAAAAAATAAATAAATCTTTCAAGTAAAAATAATTTAATATTGATTGTTGATTGGTAATTTAAATCTTAAGTTAGACTTTGACTCGTCATTGTCGTCAATTGAAGAAAAGGACTTAGATTGGGTTGGGTCCATTGGGATTTGGGAGGAGATATAAATTTTTGAAATTTTCACCTACTATACTGACGGGCCGATTTGGGCCCGAAAGCCCGGCGGGCTTTTTGGCCCGCGGGCCACGTGACCCGGCGGGCCGCATGGGCCGGGCCAGGGAGGCCCGGATTTTTTTGGGCCTTGAAAATCCTAGCCCAGCCCGGCTAAAACTACGGGCGGGCCGGGCGGGCCTATCGGGCCGGGCCATTCTCGGCCCATTTTGACACCCCTAGGGAGCATGAATGGCCGAAGATCATTGAGGAGTGTCATAGCTCACCTAGTGGAGGTCACTTTGCTGCCAACCGCACTGCCATGAAGGTAAATCATAGTGGATTCTATTGGCCTTCAATTTTTGCAGATTGCCATGCTTTCGTGAAGTCTTGTGATCGTTGTCAACACATGGGCAATATCACCAAGAAGGATGAGATGCCGCAGAATATCATTGTTGAGGTGGAGCTGTTTGATGTTTGGGGGATTGACTTCATGGGTCCTTTCCCTGCGTCCTGTGGTTTTTCCTATATTTTGCTTCCTGTGGAATATGTTTCTAGATGGGTGGAGGCGATTCCCACTACCACCAACGATTCCAAAGTAGTCATTAAATTCTTGCAAAAGAATATTTTGACTCGGTTCGGAGCACCGTGAGCGTTGCTTAGTGATGGGGGGTCGCACTTCAACAATAAATTGCTAGCAAGCGCTTTGGCAAAGTATGGAGTAAAGCACAAGGTGACAACTCCATATCATCCTCAAGCTAATGGGCAGGCGGAATTGGCTAATCGAGAGATCAAGCAAATTTTGGAGAAAAGTGTGGCCAACAAGAAGGATTGGGCGAAGCACCTAGATGATGCTCTTTGGGCGTATCGCACTGCCTACAAAACTCCGATTGGTATGTCTCCCTATCAACTTGTCTTTGGCAAGTCATGTCATTTGCCTGTTGAGATTGAGCACAAGGCATATTGGGCGACGAGGAGAATCAATTTGGAGTTCAAGGAGGCTGGTCATACAAGGCGTGATTTGTTGACGGAGTTAGATGAATGGAGGAATGAAGCCTATGAGAGTTCCCGCATCTACAAAGAGAGAGCCAAGAAATTCCATGATTTGAACATTCGCACCAAGGAACTCAAGCCAGGAGATGAGGTACTTTTATACAATTCTAAATTGCGTTTGTTTCCTGGCAAGCTGCAATCAAGATGGACAGGGCCATATGTGGTGCATAAGAGCAATTGGAATGGGACGTATGAGTTGTTCGCTGCTGATGGCACTACTTTCACTGTCAATGGTCATCGTCTCAAACCGTATTTCAAGTCGAACGTGGAACGTGGTCTTGAAGTTGTCAAATTCAATGACCCATGAGTTTGAGGTACCGTCAAGCTATAGACGTTAATTTTAGCACTTTTTGGGAGGTAACCCAATTTTTATTGCTTTCTTTTAGCTTGTTTTTCTTTAGTTTAATAGTTCTTTTTCATTTTTCCTAGTAGTTTTTTTTATTTTTATAATTACCGTATTTCTGTTCCTTAAAAAAAAAAAAAAAACAAAATCGCAGGATCCGGCGACCGCCGGACGCCCGCCGGGTGAAGGCCAGAATTTACACAGGAGCCGGCGACCGCCGCCCGACCGCCGCCGAGTCAGCGCGCGGTCGCCGAACGTGCGGCTGGAGGTATTTTAAAGTGGTTTTCTCCCCTTTTTCTCATTCTTTCACATCTCTAACTCTCCCACTCCCAAAACCCACGAAAATACACATTTTTCTTCATCAAATTACTCCCAACTCACTTCAAATCCACCAAATTCCTTCCACACATCTCTTACCCACTTCATAATCTTCCATTCCATCCGAATAATTTGAGTGTTCTTCCACTTAATCACCCACATTCAAGTTTAGAGGTTTTTGTGTTGGGTTTGTAGATCTTCACCTATTTTTGCTAAAGATTCAAGGTAACTCACTTCTATCCTTTGCTTTTATTGTTATTCTTGCTAGTTTTACTAAGATTTTTGCTATTGTTCTAGCTTAGCTTGGTAATTTGGCTTGATTTTATGATATTGGAGTAGTTAGTGTAGTTCTTTATTTTGTGAAGTTAAGTTGTGAATTGAAGCATGCTGGTCACTAGTGGTTTACTTGTTCATCTTACTTATGATTTGTAGTAATGCTAGCATGTTAATTTGTTGGAGAATTTAGCTTGATTTTGTGATTGGGAAGTAGGCTTTGCTCATGATATGTTTTGTTTTGCTTATTCATATGAGTAGAGTTAGCTTGGAATTGTGAGATTTAAGGATTGAGTTGTGGAGTAGGGGGATGGTTTTTCATGGAAGTTTTAACCAAAGTTAGGAGCTTCATTGCTTTATCTTTGTTGGTTTGTTGGTTATAGATGGTGCTATGGAATTGATTGAAAAATTTTTGTAGGCACAATGGCACCAAAGAAGAGAAAGGGGAGCGCTGGAGCATCGGGGTCGAGAAACACTCCATTGACACCCGATCAGCCCGAGTATCACGGCGTGGTACTCATGTCGGATCTTGATCGACCAAAGTTTTCAGCATTGTGGCATCGCAAGATAGAGCCCACTCGATATGCCGACCCGGCTGTGCTCCAAGAGATGGGGATTTATGGAGATGTCCAGCAGTTGTTCGCCAACATTGGGTGGAACCGTATTCTTGAAGGAGGATGGCCCACGATAGAGAGAGTTGTGCTCGAGATGATGAGCACGTTTGATGAGAAAGTGATGTCGGCGACGTATCCCGACTCGATGGCCTTCCAGCTCAACAACAATTGGGAGCATGATGTGGATATGAGCACTATTAACAGCATCTTTGAGTGCCCTACTGATTGTGCTTTCACACACCTTGCCGGCTTTAGACCGAAGGTGGTGTATACACGTCGGGCAATTCCAAGGCAGCTAGCATCAGAAACCCGGTCTTCCGGGCAGTCCAGCGCATCATCGCCCATACTGTTCTCGCTCGTAAGGAGAACAGTAATGTTAGTCAGTTGGACCTCTACATTATCTATGCTATGCTTACTAGAACCCACATCAGCCTCGCCGACATTTTGGTGCAGCAATTTTACAGAGTCGCCAAGGCCCCCAAGGGCATTATTACGATTGGAGGGATGCTCACTCCCATTGCTTTACACTTCTGTCGCGAGGTGAGAGATTGGCAGGTTATGAGGGGTGAAACCTTACTACATGCTCGCCGGATGTTTGATATGCGAGTGATTTCCCGAGTCCAGCCGCCTTTCACGTTTATTTAGAGGGATGGGGATCACTTTCCCCTGCCCAACACTGCGCTCACTACGGTCAATGGTCGTTATGACATGAACAACTGGAAGTTGGACACTCCTGCTCATCGCGCACTGGCAGGCCCAGGAAGAGGTGGCCACGGGATGCATGCGCAACCCGAGATTGAGGTAGATGAGGAGGAACATGCGGTGTCTCCTCCCCATGCACATCAGGGCGCTGCTGCCGGCGCAGGAGGTCACTATGATATGGCAGCTTTGACCGAGAGGATGGGTAGCTTGGATGCCCAGTTTACCGTCGTTCGTGGCGACATGATGGCTGTGAGAATGGCGCAGCAAGAGGCCGACCGACGCCAGGCGGAGTTTGAGGCTTATGCACGTGAGCAGTTTAGTCGCCAGCAGCAGTTTGAGGAGTATCAGCGAGGTGAGATAGAGCGACAGATGGCTATGCAGGAGGAGCTTTTACGCGAGTACCGGCAGTTTCGTGATCCACCGGCCTCCTGATTGCGTTTCTGTGAGTATGCATCACATAACCTTTATCTATTTTTCCCTCCAAATTTATTTTCGAACTTTTGCTCCTTAATAAGTTTGGGGGAGGGGGATGGAGATTGGTTATGTTTTGCATTATTTTTCATGCTTTTTCTTGCTTTTATTCGCTTAGCTTAGTCTGTTTTGCTTGTGTTTGGTCTGTTTTCGTAGCATGTTGGAGTTTGGTGTGTTCTTTACTTGCTTGTTCTATTATGTTTTAGTTGGTTGGTGCTTTGCTGCAATGCTTTTGAGTTGGTTATTACTCGATTAGATTTTTGGTGAGAGGCTTATGATGATTTCTTTGATAAAATTTTGTAGAATTCAATCTTCTTTGACAAGTTGAGCATAATTTGAACTAATTTGCATAGTTTAGGGTGATTTTGACCTTGATTTTGGGACGTTGAATAAACATGTGAGGATTTGAGCTATAACTGTTTATTATGCACAGTTTATTCTTTGTTGTGAGTTTTGTCATTGCATGTGGTGATCTTCTAGAACTTGCCATGGTTTCTGTGTCGAGGTTGCTGTTGTGCCCAGGATTAGGAGATGATTTTAGGCCATCTTTTGTTAGCCACATTATTATCCCAAACACTGTCCTTTTCGAAAAAATTATCCTTTGTTATCCACTTTGAGCCTTTTTAGCTTTTATTCTTTAGCCGGATGATAGGGGGTGATGTAGTATATGGGGATCTCTGTGTGGTGAATGTTCATAATGGGTCATGAAAAAGAAGGGATGATATATTGCTACTATTTACTCTTATAAGCTCTAGAAGGTTGTGAAAAAAAAATAAAAAAAAAGAAAAAAAATGTTGAAAAAAAAAGGAAAAAAAAAGAAAAGAAAAAAAAAAGAGTGTGAAGTCGAGTGTACATTGAGAAATTGGATAGAAAATCGACTTTGTTTGTTGGAAATAAATGGAGAGCATAAAAGAGTGTTTAGTTCTATTCTGTGATGATTAAATCCCTTGAGTTGTGTTGATTATGGTGGCATAGTTGGGTGGAAGATGGAATTTATTCCATGCTTGATTTGTGAAGCTATAAGGTTGGTGTTCTTGATCTATTTGAGTCACTTAGCCTATATTTCCCTACCTTAAACCAATGTCCCTATATTATAACCCAAAAATAAAGATCTATTTGATCTTAGTCTTGGCACACTTTTAGCGATGGAGATTGTAGACGATTGGCAAGCCTATGGTAAGTGATCTGCATTGCATTGAATTCGATGAGAGTATACACGTCCCATTCTACACATTGAGAGTTGAGTGATACACATACATAGTGAGATTCAATTGTTTGAAATTCAAGGTTGATTTTGCTTTAAGTTGTGTTTAATTGGTGAACTTTGTGTTTACTTGTTGGAGATTTGAGAATTCTAGCTCTTTACGTTTTTCTGAGGCCTCTGTGATCCAAATTTCTGCCCATTCGTGTTTATTGAGTTTATTCTTTCCATTATTCGAGGACGAACAATGATGTAAGTTTGGGGGAGTTGATAAACACTCATTTTGCATTATTTTTAGGAGTGTTTAAGTGTTCAAAGTGCTAGAATTATGCTTGGTTGTGATATCATTTGGTTTAAGTTTCATATTCTTTTGCGATATTACTTTTGGGTATGGTTTTGGTTATTTTGCTTTAGGTTTGAGTGTTTTGAAAGCTACATATGGATGTTGAAGATCCAAATATCAAGTTACAAGTGTTCCGGATGCATAAATTGACGAAACGAGCTTGAAGAGCTCGAAAAAAGGAGGAAACGTTCGTTTCCGGCGATCAGCCGGCGACCGCCGGCAGAAGAGGAAAAATTGCGCAGCAGCCGACGACTCAGCCGGCGCCCGCCGCTCAGCCCGCCGAGAAATCGGCGTGGCTGGCGATCGAGCGGCGCCCGCCGGGCGCCCGCCGCGTAAAGAGGGATTTTAGTGAAGAAGCCGGCGACCGCCGCCTGCCCGCCGCGGTGTCGCCGTCAGCCCGTTATTTTGCGTTTTATTTCGTTTTTAAAGTCCTTTTCGAGCTCAAACTCTGTAGTTTTACCCTGATACTATATATAGGTCTTCCTTGTACCTATTCAGGGTTCCGAGCTTTAGTTTTTCAGTTCCCAGATTTTATTTTTCAGTTTTCTAGCTTTCAGAATTTCATTGCTTTCTAGTTTTCAAGGCTAGGATCAAGACTGAAGATTCAAGCCGCTACAATCGTTTTTCATTCGGTTTTTATACAATTTAGTTTTTATAATTGCATTCTATTTAATTATGCTTATGTTATATTTTAGCATGTCTGGCTAGTTTCCTTTAGCTGATTCTAGGGTTTGTAAATAGTTGATTGAATTTATGTGATTTATTTGTTAATACCTTTGTGCCTTCCAGTTTATGATTCATAATTCCTGGTGCTTATTTTCTTGTGAATTATTTGGCCAATAGTTTGCATGTTTAGCTATTCGGTTTGAGACCTAGCGGAGATAACTGTTTAGCGGATTCAGGAATGTATGATATGATTTTAACCTTGAGACCTAGCGGAGATAGGTGGATTATAGGGAGCTATTCTTAGGAGCTATTGGGAGTTAGTAGATTTTCTTGAGACCTAACGGAGATAGATAATTTACTAATCTACGATCGTTGCTGCTCTAGCGAGAGTAATTGATTAATTAAGTAATTTCTCATCATAACTGGATTAAACTGGTACATAGGATTAATAGATTTATTATGTGGATTTAGTTAATGAATTTACTACCCTAGGATCAGTTGTCTTTATTATTTGATATTTCTTACGTGTTTAGATTTATTGCGTTTTAGTTTTAGTTAATTAAATCTTCTTCATAATCGTTTACCTGCATACTGTGAGAGTCTGTTTAGGGAATAGATAGAGTGATTTCGTTATAATAGTCTCTGTGGATACGATACTCTGCTTGCTATTTCTGTGCTACGATTACACCGTGTTAGTTGCGGTATTTTTGTTGCTAATAAAATAGTGATCAGAGACCCCCCGGACCTAACAAATAGAATTCTCAAATCCTCAACAATTAAGCACGAAATTCACCAATAAACACAACCTATAGCAAAATTAACCTTGACATTCCAAACAATTGAATTTCACAAGGTATGTGTATCACTCAACTCTCAAGTTGATGGAACGGGACATGTATACTCTCATCGAATTCAATGCAATGCAGATGTCTTACCATAGACTTGCCAATCGTCTACAATCTCCATCACTAAAAGTGTGTCAGAATTAAGATAAAAAAGGTCGTTTTTTTCAGGGTTATAATGTAGGGACATTGGTTAAGGTAGGGAAATATAGGTTAAGTGACTCAAAATAATTAAGAACACCAACACCTTATAACTTCACAAATCAAGTATGGAATAAATTCCATCTTCCTCCCAACTATATCACCATAATCAACACACTCAAGGGATTTAATCATCAAAATACAGAACTGCTCTCCATTTATTCCCAACAAACAAAGTCGATTCTCTAAAAAATTTCTCAATAAACACTTGACTTCACATTTTTTTTTCTTTTGTCCACATAGTTTTTCTTTTCTTTTCACAACTTTTATAGAGCTTATAAGAGTAAATAGTAACACAATATCATCCCTTCTTTTTCATGACCCACTATGAATATTCACCACATAGAGATCCCCATATACTACATCACCCCCTATCATCCGGCTAAAGAATAAAAGCTAAATAGGCTCAAAGTGGATAACAAAGGATATTTTTTTTAAAGGACAGTGTTTAGAGTAAAAATGTGGCTAACAAAAGATGGCCTAAAATCATCTCCTAATCCTGGGCACAACAGCAACCTCGACACAGAAACTATGGCAAGTTCTAGAAGATCACCACATGCATGACAAATCTCACAACAAAGAATAAATTGTGAATGAAAAATAGTTATGGCTCAAAATCTCACAAGTTTATTCAATGTCCAAAAGTCAAGGTCAAAATCACTCTAGAGTTATGCAAATTAGTTCCAATTATGCTCAAATCATCAAAGAAAATCAAACTCCATATTTTTTTTTCACAGAAATCATCATTGGCATCTCACCAGAAATCTAATGGAGCAATAATCATCTCAAAAACAGAACAAACACACACCACCAACCAAGCAAGATAAAACAATAAAGCTAACAAAAAGATAAAAGTGATACACATATCTACTCTCACCCCCCTCCCGCAAACTTATTACAAAACATAAGTTCGAAAATAAGTTTGGAGGGATGATGATATGTGTGTCACTACTCACAGAAACACATGCTCCATGGTGGTGGTATTGACAAGGCGCGAGTTCCCGCATCTTCCAAGCTCAACTGCACTAAAACCCCAAAACGAAGAAAACAAAGAAACTAAAAGAAAGAGAAACAAAACAAAAAAAAAATGGTGGGTTACCTCCCAACAAGTGCTTAATTTAACGTCTAGAGCTCGACGATACCTCATAGCCTCAATGAACATCAAACGCAGCGGGCGTGACAGACTGCCCAACACGAATAGAGGTAGAGGACCCATACGTATCAGTTGCGTGAAAGATAACGCTTCCATTTGGCACATCTATCATAGCTCGCTCTGTAACTAAGAATGATCGACCAAGAATCAACGGCGGATTTGCATCTTCAGGAATATTGAGGACCAAGAAATCCGTAGGGAAGATGAGCTTGTCAACCTTCATAAAAATGTCTTCAAGCTTTCCTCTCGGCTTCACTCTTGATCGGTCCGCCATCTGAATCTCCATCGAGGTCGGCTTGAGATCTCCAATTCCCAGCCGCTTGAAAACAGAGATGGGCATCACATTGACACTAGCCCCTAAATTACAAAGAGCCTCGAGAAAGAGCTTTCCTCTAATCTCACACTCAATGGTGAAGCTACCCGAATCTTTCTTCTTCGAAAGTAGCTTCATTGGCAGCTCAGTGCACAAAGCTTTCGCCTGCGAAATTTTCTCCTCCTTATTACCCGTCTTCTCGTGGCGGACAACTTCTTTCTCATCTTTCTCCTTGGGATCCTGCAATTTTGAGAGAGTTTGAGGCTGTGCACACCGGTCCGATTCTTCAAGTAGTCTCTCTAGCCCTTCCACTATACGTCTATGCTCTGTCACCTCGGGATTGGCAACTTTCTTCTCATTCTTGCAATAGGAGATCTCCAGCTTGATTTCCTTAGCATCCACCTTTTTGCTCAGCTTCACAGCACATTGCTCTTCAAGCACCTCCCTTTTCATCAGCCTACGGGAGAATGGAGCCTTTGGGATGTATTCCCTAAGTGGAACATGAGCCTTGTATAGTTCCTCACTTGGCGGTTCGTGCTCCTTGCTCGTCCTCCTATCTTTTGGGGACAGAGGGCCATCGAAAATAACATTGCACTGGCCCTTTGGTTTACCTTCTGAATGTCCAAGCCTGTTCTGCGCAGCTGCATGGTTGGCCATCTGACCAACTTGATTCTCCAACATCTGCGCCTGCTTAGACAGTGCTGAAGCAGTATTCCCCAGCTGACCCAGTTGAGCCTCTATGTTAGATATTTTAGTTCCCACATCCGTCTCCATCCCTGCATCATCTCTTCAAGTGAGCCTTTCTTCGGCTCATTGATGACTCCTCCACTAGAAGCAGAAAACACCGGTAGAGGTTGCACAACATTGTTCGGATTTCCATAAGACAGATTCGGATGCAGATGTCCATCTTTAATTTCAGTGTGAGGCCAGGAGGATGAAATTTGTGTAGGAAAGAATGAGCCAGGTCTTCCCACACAGTAGTCTCTCCCAATTGCACCGTATGATACCACAACTTCACTTTATCCCGCAGTGAGAAAGGGAAAAGATGAAGATGGATAATGTCATTGGGAACACCATTAATCTTTACCGTGCTGCACAGCTCCAGAAAGTGCGCCAGATGCGCATTAGGATCCTCTATTGCGTGTCCTCCATACTGGTTCTGCTGGACCATTGTGATCAAACTAGTTTTTAGCTCGAAATTATTGACATTGACTCTAGGAGGTTCCTGCCAGTTATAGTGCGGTATGAACGCCTCATTAATTGCAGGTTGCTTCTGAGCCTCTGAAGCCTCTTTTTCATCAAGCAAATTTTTCAGTTGTTCTAGCAATGATCGAATTTGAATTTGTTCAGGAGTTGCCATTGTATCCAACTCAGCTTGTTTCTTTTCATTCTTGAGATTGCGACAGGTAGCGTTAATTTTCGGATCAAAATCGAAGAGTGGAAGACCCTGAGATCTTGTATTCATGCGCAACCTACAAAAATCACCAACTTCAAAACAGAACAAAACTAAAAACAATAAAAATAGAACGCCTGAATTACTGTAAAGTTCTATCGGAAATATTAGAGAAAGTTCTAATCAGTCCCCGACAACGGTGCCAAAAAGTTGACCACCATTTTCCTAGAAATAAAAATACCGCAACTAACACGGTGTAATCATAGCATAAATAGTAAGTCAAGTATAATATCCTCAGGGACTGAAAGCCGAAATAACCCTAGGTATTCCCTAAACAAACTATAACAGTAGACAGGCAAACGAATACGAAGAAGGTTTCAATTAAAACTAAACTCAATCAGCAACAAATAAAATTCACGTAGAAAAATTAAATTATAAAGACAACTGATCATAGGGTAGTAATTTCATTAACTAAATCCACATAATAAATCTATTAATCCTATTAACCAATTTAATCCAGTTATGATGAGAGATCACTTAATTAATCAATCACTCTCGCTAGAGCAGTAATGATCGTAGATTAGTAAATTCTCTATCTCCGCTAGGTCTCAAGAAAATCTATTAACTCCCAATAGCTCCTAAGAATAGCTCCCTATGATCCACCTATCTCCGTTGGGTCTCAAGGTTAAGATCATATCATACATTCCTGAATCCGCTAAACAGCTATCTCCATTGGGTCTCAAGCCGAATAACTACACATGCAAGCTATTGATCAGATAATTCACACGAATTCAAGCACCAGGAATTATGAATCATAAACTGGAAGGTAAATATGTACTAACAAATAAATCACATGAATCTAATTAACTATTTACAAACCATAGAATCGGATTAAAAACTTAGCCATACATAATGAAATAAAACAGAAACATAATTAAAAAGAACGAAATTGTAAAAACTGAATTGTATAAAACCCGTAAAACAATCGTAATGACTTGAATATTCAATCTTGTGGAAATCCAATCCAAGTTCTAAAAACTGGAAAACAATAAAAGTCTAAAGCTATAAAACTGAAAAACTAAAGCTGGGAACCTCGAATAGGTCAAAAGAAGACCTATATACAGTGCCAGGGTAAAATACAGAGTTTGAGCTCAAAAACAACTTGAAAAACGTAAAAATACGAACACGCGGCGGCCGGCGGCGGTCGCCGCTTGGTTGCCGGCTACGCCGAAATCTCGGCAGTCAGCATCCCGATCGCCAGCTGGTCGCCGGCTTCTCCTCAAAAATCCCACTTTGGCTAGCGGTCGTCGGCTGGGTCGCCGCCGTTTCGCTGCTGCACGCGACTTTCTTATCTTGGTCATAACTTTCTCGTCCAAATTCCGATTCGTAATCCGTTTGCGCTCACAGACTCCTTTCGAGATGATCTACAACTTCTATTTCAGATAAGTTTTCCAAAATCAAACTCAATAACCCTGTAAATTCCTTCAAAGTTCGAGTAAGAACCATGTTTCACAAGATAAAGCAATTTAAGCATAAACCAATCATCTAACACTCAATTTCCTGTAAAATTAACATAATATGGACATTAAAAACCATGGAAACATGAGCATTATCAAAGTGTATTAGATTGCTAAGGAAAGAAATCATGGCAAAAATTTGAATTTCGAATTTTTACAGAAACCGAAGGGTTCCCGTCAAATCTCTACAGTGCGCCTGACACGCGCCTTCAGTCCTCCTTACGTCATCTTCTCGGTAAGACCTACTCCAGAATCCAAAATCTCGAACCTCCACGTATCGCAAAGTGGGTCAAAATTTTCCACTGGGGCTCCATCCTCTAACATTATTCTGCCCATTTCCCTGCATGTTAGTGCTCTAGAACAAAACAAAATAAAAAAACAAAAAGAAAAGAAATTCGGTAAGGGGCATACCGAAAGATCATACTGGGTTGCCTCCCAGCCGACGCTCTTATTTCTTGTCTTGAGCTCGACTTCTTTCTTTCAAACTTTACTCATAAACAGGATCCAAGAGGTGACACTCCTCCTTCTGCTTCTCAAATTCAGAATATTCGTAGTAGAGCTTGAGACGATGCCCATTTACCACGAATGTATCACTTTCGTTTAGATCAAACACCTCTATAGTTCCATTCGGAAAAACTTCCTTCACCACGAATGGCCCAGACCATTTTGAACAGAGCTTCCCAGCCATCATTTTGAATCTTGAATTGAAAAGTAAGACTTTTTGCCCTACCTGAAACTCCTTATTTCTGATCCTTGCGTCGTGGATCCTTTTGGCTCTTTTTTTGTACAGCATGGCATTGTCATATGCCTCCAGCTGAAGTTCTTCTAACTCATTCATCTTCAACTTTCTTCTTTCCCCAGATAAGTGATGTACTATTTTTCTAGCAACTAAACTGCAATTAACACGGTGCAATTGTAGTAATAAACAACAAGTAAGAATATCGTCTCCATAGGGATTGAAGTGTCGAAATCACTCTAGCTATCTCCTAAACAAACTTAAATAGTAGACATGCAACAGAATGTAGAAGTCGAATTACTTATACTAAAACGCAAACAAAAAGAATAAACAATACAAATATCTAAATAATATAAAGAAAGACAATTGATCCTAGGATAGTAAGTTCATCAACTAAATCTACATAATTAATCTATTAATTCTATGTACCAGTTTAATCCAGTTATGATGAGAGATCACTTAATTAATCAATTACTATCGTTAGGGCAGCAACGATCGTAGATTAGTATATTTCCTATCTCCGTTAGGTCTCAAGAAAATCTACTAACTCCCAAAAGCGCATAAGAATAGATCCCTATGATTCACCTATCTCCGCTAGGTCTCAAGGTTAAAATCATATCATACATTCCTGAATCCGCTAAACAGTTATCTCCGCTAGGTCTCAAACCGAATAACTAAACATGCAAACTATTGATCAGATAATTCACAAGAAATTAAGCACCATGAATTATGAATCATAAACTGGAAGGCACACATGTATTAACAAATTAATTACATAAATTTAATCAACTATTTACAAACCCTAAAATCAGAAAAAGAACTTAGCCAGACATATTTAAATAAAGCATAAACATCATCATAAAGAACGCAATTGTAAAAACTGAATTGTATAAAAAACGAAAGTAAAACGATTGTAATGACTGGAATCTTCAATCTTGTGGAAATCCAATCCAAGCTTGAAAAATTGGAAAATAATAAAAGTCTAAAGCTATAAAACTGAAAAACTAAAGTTGGGAACCCTGAATAGGTCAAAAGAAGACCTATATATAGACACGGGAGATAAATACAATGTAGGACTCGAAAATACTAAGAAAATCCAAAAATCCCGAAAATTCGGAAATTCCCGTCGCACGCTATTCACTACTGCGCGCGACTTTCTTGTTCTGGCCATATCTTTCTCGTCCGAACTCGGATTTGCAAACCGTTGGCGCCTACAAACTCATATCGAGACAGTCTACAACTTGCATTAAGACCATCGGTCCAAATTCAGATTCCATATTTCTGTAAAATTCATCAAAGTACGAGCAACTAACATATTTCACAAGATAAAACAATATAAGCACAAAACAATCATCCAACACTCAAATTTCTATAAAATTAACATCATATGAACACTAAAAATTATGGAAACATGAGTGTTATCTGTGACGCCCGGGGATAAAGTGCGGAGTGATCGCCGGTGCAAAAGAGGCACGGACAAGGAGCGGCTCCGGTTAAGACTTCCAAGCGGAGGGGCGCAGGGATGAACCGAAACACACCCGAACGAGAGGGATTCCAAGAATATGCAGGTATGGGACTGCATATTCGAGGAGAGCTTAAGTGATTTGATAGGTGCTACTCATATCAATAAGATGCATCTTCTTTTCTGGTGCCCACACGGAAGAAACTCCAAGGTTAAGCGTGCTTGGCTTGGAGCAATTTCGGGATGGGTGACCCCCTGGGAAGTTTCTCAGGGAGCGTGCGAGTGAGGACAAAACACGCTAGAAAAGACTCGTATTGGTCTGTGGGGACAGCCGTCAACTCTGGAGCCGGACTGTATCAGGTGGTATCAGAGCCGAACCTCTCCCAGTACGGTGTGGTTCGGGGACGAACCAAGCGGTAGCTGGTGGGCCTGTGACGCCCGGGGATGAAGTGCGGAGTGATCGCCGGTGCAAAAGAGGCACGGACAAGGAGCGGCTCCGGTTAAGACTTCCAAGCGGAGGGGCGCAGGGATGAACCGAAACACACCCGAACGAGAGGGATTCCAAGAATATGCAGGTATGGGACTGCATATTCGAGGAGAGCTTAAGTGATTTGATAGGTGCTACTCATATCAATAAGATGCATCTTCTTTTCTGGTGCCCACACGGAAGAAACTCCAAGGTTAAGCGTGCTTGGCTTGGAGCAATTCCGGGATGGGTGACCCCCTGGGAAGTTTCTCAGGGAGCGTGCGAGTGAGGACTAAACACGCTAGAAAAGACTCGTATTGGTCTGTGGGGAGAGCCGTCAACTCTGGAGCCGGGCTGTCACATTATCAACTCGCCCAAACTTAAGCCGTTGTTCGTCATCGAATAATGAGAATAACACAATCAATAAAACGAATGGGTAAGAAATCTAGCTCATCGATGCCTCCGAAAAATAAAGAATAATAGAATTCTCAAATCCTCAATAATCAAGCACAAAATTCACCAATAAACAGAACCTATAGTAAAATCAACCTCAACATTCTAAACCATTGAATCTCATAAGGTATGTGTATCACTCAACTCTCAATTTGATGGAACGGACATGTATACCCTCATCGAATTCAATGCAATGCAGATCTCTTACCATAAGCTTGCCAATCGTCTACAATCTCCATGGCTAAAAGCGTGCCAGGACTAAGATAAAAATGTCTTTTTTTTTCCGAGTTATAATGTAGGGACATTGGTTAAGGTAGGGAAATATAGGTTAAGTGACTCAAAATAATTAAGAACACCACACCTTATAACTTCAAAAATCAAGTATGAAATGAATTCCCTCCCAACTATGCCACCATAATCAACATAATTCAAGGGATTTAATCATCATAATACAAAACTAAATACTCTTTTATGCTCTCCACTTATTTCCAACACACAAAGTCGATTTTCATCAAATTTCTCAATAAACACTCGACTTCACACTTTTTTTTCTTTTTTTTTCTCTTTTTTTTTCTCAATAATTTTTTTTTTCTTTCCACAATTTTTCTAGAGCTTATAAGAGTAAATAGTAACACAATATCATCCCATCTTTTTCATGACCCACTAAGAACATTCACCACACAAAGATCCACGTATACTACATCACCCTATCATCCGGCTAAAGAATAAAAGCTAAATAGGCTCAAAGTGGATAACAAAGGATAATTTTTCGTTAAGGCCAGTGTTTGGGATAAAAATGTGGCTAACAAAAGATGGCCTAAAATCATCTCCTAATCTTGGGCATAACAACAACATCAACACAGAAACCATGGCAGTTCTAGAAGATCACCACATGCATGACAAAACTTACAATAAAGAATAAACTGTGTATGATAAACAGCTATGGCTCAAAATCTCACATGTTTATTCAACGTCCAAAAGTCAAGGTTAAAATCACTCTAGAATTATGCAAATTAGTTCCAATTATGCTCAAATCATCAAAGAAAATTAAACTCCAATTTTTTTTCCACAGAAATCATCATTGGCACCTCACCAGAAATCTAATGGAGCAATAATCATCTAAAAAAAATAAACAAACACACCTCACCAACCAAGCAAGATAAAACAATAAAGCTAACAAAAATAATAAAAGTGATACACTTATCTACTCTCACCCCCTCCCCCAAACTTATTACAGAACATAAGTTCAAAAATAAGTTTGGAGGGATGATGATATGTGTGTCACTACTCACAGAAACACAGGCTCCATAGTGGTGGTATGAACAAGGCGCGAGTTCCCGCATCTTTCCACATTGCACTAAAACCCCAAAATGAAGAAAACAAAGAAAATAAAGAAACAAAAAGAAACTAAAAGAAAGAAAACAAAACAAAGAAAACAGTTGGGTTACCTTCTAACAAGTGCTAAAATTAACGTTTATAGCTTGACGATACCTCAATCTCATGGGTCATTGAATTTGACAACTTCAAGACCACGATCCATGTTCGACTTGAAGTAAGGTTTGAGACGATGACCATTAACAGTGAAAGTAGTTCCGTCTTTAGCAAATAACTCATACGTCCTATTCCAATTTCTCTTATGCACCACATACGACCCTGTCCACCTTGATTGCAGCTTACCAGGAAATAAACGCAGTTTAGAATTATACAAAAGTACCTCATCTCCTGGCTTGAGTTCCTTGGTGCGAATGCTCAAATCATGGAATTTCTTGGCCCTTTCTTTGTAAATACAAGAACTTTCATAGGCCTCATTCCTCCATTCATCCAACTCAGTTAAAAGATCACGCCGAGTAAATCCTACTTCCTTGAACTCCATGTTGATTCTCCTTGTTGCCCAATAAGCTTTGTGTTCTATCTCAACAGGTAAATGACAAGACTTACCAAAAACAAGTTGATAAGGAGACATACCAATAGGAGTCGTGTAAGTAGTGCGATACGCCCAAAGAGCATCATCCAGGTGCTTCGCCCAATCCTTCTTGTTGGCTACACTCTTCTCCAAAATTTTCTTGGTCTCTCGATTAGCCAACTCCGCCTGCCCATTAGCTTGAGGATGATATGGAGTCGTCACCTTGTGCTTTACTCCATACTTTGCCAAAACGCTTGCTAGCCATTTATTGTTGAAGTGCGACCCCCCATCACTAAGCAACGCTCTCGGTGCTCCGAACCGAGTCAAAATATTCTTTTGCAAGAATTTAATGACTACTTTGGAATCGTTGGTGGCAGTGAGAATCGCCTCCACCCATCTAAAAACATATTCCACAGCAAGCAAATTATAGGAGAAACCGCAAGAAGCAGGGAAAGGACCTATGAAGTCAATCCCCCATACATCAAACAGCTCCACCTCAACAATGATATTTTGCAGCATCTCATCCTTCTTGGTGATATTGCCCATGCGTTGGCAACGATCACACGACTTCACAAAAGCATGGCAATCCTTAAAAATTGAAGGCCAATAAAATCCACTATGGTTTACCTTCATGGCAGTGCGGTTGGCGGCAAAGTGACCTTCACTAGGCGAGCTATGGCACTCCTCAATGATCTTTGGCCATTCATGCTCTCTAACACATCGTCGAATAAAGCCATCGGCGCACCTCCGGTACAAGTAAGGATCCTCCCAATAATAAAACTTGACGTCATGGAGAAACTTCTTCTTTTGGTAATGTGACATGCCCTCGGGAAGAACTCCAATCACCAAGTAATTCACATATTTGGCAAACCAAGGATCATTGAATAAAATAGCCCTAATCTGCTCATCAGGAAAAGACTCATTTATGGCTATCTTTGGATCGTCTCCCTCAATCAAATTCTCCAAACGAGACAAGTGGTCGGCTACCACATTCTCACACCCTTTTTTATCACGAATCTCCATATCAAACTCTTGGAGCAACAAAATTCAACGAATCAAACGGGGCTTGGAGACCTTCTTATTGAACAAGTAACGGATGGCGGCATGATCAGTATAGATAATTGAATGAGTTCCAATCAAGTAAGGCCGGAACTTATCAAAACCATACACCACAGCTAACAGCTCATTCTCCGTGGTAGTGTAGTTCATCTGAGCAGAATCCAAGGTTTTACTAGCGTAGTAAATGACCTTGAATAACTTATCTCTCTTTTGCCCAATGTTGGGAACCTTATGGAATATCCTAACCCTTGTTTTGATGATACCAAAATTCATAGGACTTAACTGTAATAGACTAGAATCGTTTTGAACTCAAGTGTTAGAGTTCGTTTCTAGTTTAGCTTGCGGTGTCGAAGACTGAAGACTGAAGACTGCAGATACCAACTGAAGTATCAGTTGAAGAATCAGTTGAAGACTGATTATTTAATGCGCGCAAAGGACTGATACTAAAGTCAAGTATCAGTTGAACATTCCTCCTAGGACTGATCTTCCAACGTTCAGAGGAAGCCACGTACGCACAAGTACAGCCGCATTAAATGCAGAGATCTCAGAATATCTTATCTCTGCAGAGGTCATTCCTATCTGGTGGTTACTTTTCAGAGACGTCACATCTCCTGTCCATCAAAGAGAGCCGTTTCCACACAGACAAGGAACCTCGAAGATTGAAGCCTCAGCCCAAATTCGAATTGCTCTCCAACGGAAGAAATCTTGAGGATGATTTACGCCAACGGATCTATTCAAGAGTTCTCCTACAAATAGCGCTCGAGGATCACTTCAACCTTCACCGATTCAACGACATAAGCTGAAGCTCTACCAAAATTGCTACTCAGCCTAAAGCTTAACCGCCCCAAAGCTTGAATCGAAGAAGAGAATTCCAAAGCCAAAATAAGTCACTGCTGATTACATACATTCTCTTAGACCCTAGGCATATATCTATTTACCTAGAAGCCAAAGGTCAAACTTGCTTCAAAGAACTTGTTCTTTGTAAGTATAGTTGGCACTCGTTTAAACCTCCCTCCCATAAGAGTGTTTGAGTGGTTCGGAGTTCAGAAAGGTACTCTAAACTCTGAGTGAAAAGTCTGAGCACGAGGTGTGCTTAGCAAGGAAATCCTACGCGAGTGTTGTGTGGGTGCTGAAGAAGGGTTTTCTTCAGTTTATGGTTGTGTGCACCAGGCAAGCACACGGGTACGGTTTGCAGTGCACCAGTGAAGCACTTGCAGAGTAGATTGTTGGTCTGATCAACCAACCGTGGATGTAGGAAAGGGTTTTTCCGAACCACGTAATAGTCTCTGTGTTGTTTACAGCTTTCAGTTTTACATTCTTACTTGTGATATTTCAATTGATAAAACTGAACACTGACTAAACAGCAAAAAGAAACCTTTAACCAACAACTTGCTCCACCGAGGCTATTACGAAACTATGTTTAATTTCCGCTGCGTATGATATCGATCTGACTGAACTATCCTCTGATAGTCAGGAAGAGTGATATCATCTCTATCTTTGCAAACACGACTGAAGCCCTTACTTGCATCAGTTAAGTTCCAGCAACTTAACTGATAACTCATTACTGAAGAGCTTTCAGTATCAGTCGTCAACCTTATTGGTCAAAACTGATTTCAGTAAAACAGGAGTCCTTGTTTGCATGCAAAGTTTCGTTTTGATCTCTGACTGAGATCCCTCTGATTGAGGTCAGTAGATTAAGTTAAAAATAGCCCATAGGTGTATTCCCCCCCCCCCATACACCTATTCGAGACCCTCAGGACCTAACACCCTAACACAGCTCCCACGGCCCAATCATCACTAGCATCGCACATCAACTCAAACGGAGCACTCCAATCCGGCGTAATCAACACTGGCATAGAAGTCAGTGCGGCTTTCAACTTCTCAAAGGAGACGAGGCACTCATCGGTGAAGACAAACTTCACATCCTTCTCAAGTAAAGCACAGAGTGGCATGGATAGCTTGGAGAAATCCTTGATGAAATGCCTATAGAATCCTACATGCCCAAGAAAGCTCCGCACGGATTTCACAGAAGTAGGAGGCAGCAATTTTTCAATAGCCACGATCTTAGCACGATCCACCTCCAAACCTTGGGCAGAAACTTTGTGCCCTAACACATGCCCTCACGAACCATAAAGTGACACTTCTCTCAATTGAGCACTAGAGATGTCTCTTCACAACGCTGCAACACTTGAGACAAATTTTTCAAGCAATTATCAAAAGAAGATCCAAAGACAGAAAAATCGTCCATAAATACCTCCATGATATTCTCAATCAACCCACCCATGAAAAATCGCCATCATGCAGCGCTGGAAAGTGGCAGGAGCATTGCAAAGACCAAAAGTAATCCTCCTTGATGAAGGATCATATCAACACCTAAACTAGAAAGCAATAAACGGCACATGGGTTTACGTGGTTCGGTTGTCAAGACCTACATCCACGGGAGTTCTTCGTTGGTTTCACTATATTGAGAATGTTTACATATTACAAGTGTGTTGCTCGAATGAATTGATCCCCTAATGCTTATGCTAAACCTTCTATTTATAGATGACTAATTGGGCCTAACCCTAAAGCTCACGAAACAGAGAAATGGAGCCCAACTCAGTGGTAAAGTTAATTCTGGCAAGGTTGTCTCTGGCCCTGTCTTTGGCAAGGCGGTCAGCTCTGCTCTGGCAGGGCGGGGTAGCTCTACTCTGGCGGCGGGTAGCTCTGCTCTGGCAGGGACGGATAGCTCTGCTCTGGCAGGGGCGGATAGCTCTGGCTCTGGCGGCAGGTAGCTCTGCTCTGACATGTCGGGTAGCTCTGCTATGGCAGGGCGGGGTAGCTCTGCTCTGGCGGCGGGTAGCTCTGCTCTGGCAGGTCGGATAGCTCTTCTCTGGCGGCGGGTAGCTATGCTCTGCTCCTCGGCAGAGCTGTGGTCTGCTCTGCTCTGCTCCTCGACAGAGCTGGGGTCTGCTTTGCTCTGCTCCTCGACAGAGCTGTGGTCTGCTCTGCTCTGCTCCTCGGCAGAGCTGAGGTTTGCTCTACTCTATCAAGGCGGTCAGCTCTCGACTGCGCAGGCTATTCGTATTCATTTTTTATCCCAAATCTCTAGTTAAACCTGCACTGTTTAGTTTACTTAATAATAATAAGGTAAAATAGGCTTGGATTACTAAGCACAGCGTTGATGAATATTTCAGTCCTCATCACTCCTAAAAGCAAAGATGCCATAGGGACAAGTGAACGCTGGTCTTATGCTGATCCTCTGGGGCTATCATGATTTGATTGTAGCCCGAGTACCCATCCAGAAAATAGTAGTACTCATATCCTGCTAAACGGTCAAGCATCTGATCAATAAAAGGCAATGGGAAGTGATCTTTACGTGTGGCTGCATTCAAAGCTCGATAATCAATGAACACGCGCCATCCTATGACTAGCCTCATAGCTATGAGCTCATCTCTCTCATCCTTTACCACAGTCATGCCTCCCTTCTTCGAGATAACTTGAGTCGGGTTAACCCACTCACTATCAGAGATGACATAAATAATGCCCACGTCCAACCACTTGAGCACCTCCTTCCTCACAACTTCTTGCATAGCCGATTTAAACGTCGCTGCGGCTGCACCTTAGGCTTGTATTCTTTCTCCATCAAAATACGATGCATTCAAATAGAAGGACTAATTCCTTTGATATCAGAAATAGACCATCCTATAGTAGACTTGTACTTCCTCAAAACTCGCATCAACTTTTCTAGATCCAACGGAGATAAATAAGCAGACACAATAATAGGAAAAGTCTCATTCTCACCCAAAAATTGGTACCTCAAGTGCTCAGGAAGTGGTTTCAGCTCAAGTTTGGGTGCAGCTACAGTTGGCACAGGGATGTCAACTTTCTTCTCCACCGACTTGCTTCCCCCATCAACAGGTTTGTTAATGTCCCAGAACGAAATAGGCTCAATAAGATGGCTCTCTACGGCCTCTAGCTTAGCAATGTACTCCAAAATCTCATCACACGCCTCATCAAGCTCAGAGTAAGGATATAAGGACCGTGTGATGCACTCCTCCAAGGGATCGTTTGCAGTTGTAGGAAAATCTACCAAAGACTCAATCATGTTGCACTCATCCAGTTGCGGCTCGACTGGTTTTCTCATAGCGTCATAGATAGATACAGTCAATTTTTCATCATTGACTATAAATGTGAGATCTCCATCCTGCACATCAATAAGAGCACGGCCGGTAGCTAGGAAGGGACGCCCCAAAATCAATGGAGTTTCTTGTCCTCCGGCATGTCCAAGACCACAAAGTCCACAGGAAAAATAAACTGCTTCACCTGCACTAGAACATCCTCCACAATTTCCTTGGGATAAGTAAGGGAGCGATCCGCCATCTGCAAGGCAATAGATGTAGGCCTAATCTCTCCAATCTCCAAATGGTTGAAGATAGATAAGAGCATCAAATTAATGCTCGCCCCTAAATCACAAAGAGCGCGGGAGAAATTCCGCCCTTCAATCATACAAGCGATAGTAAAACTACCAGGGTCTTTCTGCTTCAACGGTAGCTTTTTTTGTAGTACTGCGCTGCACTCCTCTGATAAACTGATCGTCTCATATTTTCCCAACTTTTTCTAATTAGAGACTGCATCTTTGAGGAACTTCGCATATCCCGGCATATCTCTCAGTGCATCAAGTAATGAAATATTGATTTGCAACTTTGAAAATATCTCCATAAACTTGCCCATCTTCTCATCCAACTTTGGCTTTAGCAGACGCCGTGGAAACGGAGCTACATGCTTGTACTCCGATCTAGGGAACAAAGGAGTAGGAACAGGCTCCTTAACAGTAGAAGAGCTCGAATCCACCTTAGGAGGGGGCGGCTGTTTCGCAGCAAGCTCCTCCAAGTTATCATCATCGTCCTCCATCACTTTGCTTTTTCCCTTGTCATTCTGCAGCTCTGGAAAATTCTGATACTGAGTCCCGCTCTGCAGATGAATCGCATTACACTGATTTTTGGGATTAATTTCAGTGTTGCTAGGGAATTGGCCCGGCTTCTGCTGCGCAGCTGCTTGGTTGGCCATCTGACCAACTTGATTCTCCAACATCTGCACCTGTTTGAAAAGTAATGAAAAATTACTTTCTATACTAGATATTTTATTCCCCACTCCATCCCAGTCATCTTCATTAACATCTGCTTCATCATGTCCTCCATTGAATCTTTCTTTGGCTCATTAATCACCCCCCACTAAAATTAGAGAATCCTGGTGGAGGTTGCATAATATTGTTTGGGTTGCCATAAGACAGATTCGGATGTGGGCGTCCTCCTGGCTGGAACTGCTACTGCCCCATCTGATACTGCTGACCTCTGTTATATACTCCTGGCTGTTCTCGTTGGAAATTTCCATAGTTTCTACCATTAATATAATTGATATCTTCCATGCTTGATGGGTCTTTCACAACTTGCTCAGGATGTCCAACATTCAACTCACTGATCTTAGTAGTCAGCTCTGCTAGCTGCGTAGCAATCGCTGCCTACTGTGTAACCATCGCTGCCATAGGATCAGAGCTGGAAGCAGCTGCCACCCATTTTCAATTGTACTCTCTCTGATGGCCATTGAAAACTCGTAGTAGCCATACTCTCAATGATGCTCCACACCTCAGAACTGCCTTTCTGAAGTAGAAAACCTCCTGCAACTGTATCCATATGCATCCGTGTTCTCTCCCCACAGGCATTGTAGAACATGATCACAAGCGTGCCTTCATCAAATCCATGGCTTGAGCACTTCCTGAGCTTTTCCTAATATCGCTCCCAAGTATCCGCCAGCTTGAAACCCCTCAAATTGCTGGAATTGCACAATATCCATCTTTAGTTTCAGTGTGAGGCCAGGAGGATGAAACTTGCGTAGGAACGCATGAGCCAAGTCCTCCCACACAGTACTCTCTCCCAACTGCAGCGTATGAACCACGACTTCGCTTTATCTCGCAATGAGAAAGGAAAAAGACGAAGACGGATAATGTCATCGGCAACACCATTCATCTTCACCGTGCTACATAGCTCCAGAAAATGTGCCACATGCGCATTAGGATCTTCAATTTCATGCCCTCCGTACTGGTTCTATTGGACCATTGTGATCAGACCAGTTTTCAGCTCAAAGTTGTTGACATTAACCCGAAGAAGCTCCTGATAGTTGTAGTTTGGCACGAACGCCTCATTGATCAGCGGTTGTTTCTGAGCCTCTAGAGCAGCCTTTTCAGCCAGCAGCTGATTCCGTTGTGCCCGCATTGCTTGAACTTGTTCCGCGGTGACCACTTTATCCATCTCTATTTGCTTCTTATGATTGCGATAAGTAGCGTTGATTTCAGGATCAAACTCAAAGAGAGGATTACCTTAAGATCATTTGATCATACGCACCTTACAAAATCACCACTTCCAATTAGAATAGAAAGAAAGAAATAAAATAAAATAAAAAAAATCTGAATTACTATAAAGTCCTATTGGAAATATTAAAGCAACTTCTAATCAATCCCCGGCAACGGCGCCAAAAAGTTGATGTACTATTTTTCTAGCAACTAAACCGAAACTAACACGGTGCAATTGTAGTAATAAATAGCAAGTAAGAATATCGTCTCCAGAGGGATTGAAGTGTCGAAATCACTCTAGCTATCTCCTAAACAAACTTAAATAGTAGACAGGCAACAGAACGTAGAGGTCGAATTACTTAAATAGTAGACAGGCAATAGAACGCAAACAAAAAGAATAAACAATACAAATATCTAAATAATATAAAGAAATACAATTGATCCTAGGATAGTAAGTTCATCAACTAAATCTACATAATTAATGAATCATAAACTGGAAGGCACACATGTATTAACAAATTAATTACATAAATTTAATCAACTATTTACAAACCCTAAAATCAGAAAAGGAACTTAGCCAGACATATTAAAATAAAGCATAAACATCATCATAAAGAACGCAATTGTAAAAACTGAATTGTATAAAAATCGAAAGTAAAACGATTGTAATGACTTGAATCTTCAATCTTGTGGAAATCTAATCCAAGCTTGAAAAACTGGAAAACAATAAAAGTTTAAAGCTATAAAACTGAAAAACTAAAGCTGGGAACTCTGAATAGGTCAAAATAAGACCTATATATAGGCACAAGAAATAAATACAGTGTAGGACTCGAAAATATTGAGAAAATCCGAAAATCCTGAAAATTCCCAAAATTTCGGAAATTCCCGTCGGACACTATTTACTGCTGCGCACGACTTTCTTGTTCTGGCCATATGTTTCTTGTCCGAACTCGGATTTGCAAACCGTTTGCGCCTACGACTCGTATCGAGACGATCTACAACTTTCATTAAGACCATCGGTCCAAATTCAGATTCCATATTTCTGTAAAATTTATCAAAGTACAAGCAACTAACATATTTCACAAGATAAAGCAGTATAAGCACAAAACAATCAACCAACACTCAAATTCCTATAAAATTAACGTCATATGAACACTAAAAACCATAGAAACATGAGTGTTATCAATAAGCATACCGTGGTTAATCTGCTTGATTGCCTAGTACGCTGATGCATCTTCGACTTTTGGGCCATTCGGCCCTATTTTTCTCCTTTATTTGTGTCAGTTCAGGTCGTTCCGGGAGAAAACCAAGTCGTATTGGGAAAGCAGTCCGGTAGAGCGCAAACGAAAGAAATGTGGTCGGAGTGGGCATTACTAGCCCAGATTGCAATTTCATGTTTACCAGCATGAAGCCTAGGCGCAGTACCTCTCAAGTGTAACTTGGGGCATGAGAACCCGAAGCAACCCACCTGGTATGAGTCAAACAGAAAGACACAATCTGTTTGACCACTACAAGCAGAATAAACCAACCGTCGCAAGAATTTGAGACCAAGTGCAGGGAAAAGTGAAGGATGATCGTGGAAAGAGGAAGAATGAGGTAGAAAAGTCTAGAAGTGTGGAGAGTAGACCTAATTTGCAGCTGGAGGACAGAATCAATCGGATCTTCAATCAAATCAATCAAGGATGGAGCTAGAAAAGGAAATAAGATCATAATGGAGATTTGGAAGCTGGCGCAGCTAGGGTTAGCTCTCCACCACTCTGCAGTATTTAAGGATGAAGATGTGCAGCGAAAAAGAACTTTTGTCTAACTTTTGGCCTTTCGACTTTTGGCTTTTGAACTTTTGCTCGTACTTAGAATTTTCTCTAGTTCCAGCAACAATTTAAATTTCAGTTCTTTAAATTCCGTTCAAACACTTTTACTGCTTTCTAGTATTACAATCCGTTGTGAGGATCAAGATCAAAGCATTTTGCCTTAGGTATTTTATATATTACTAACCAAGAAATTGGACCATGACAAATATCAAGAAATTACTAACCATGACTAATATTGGACCATAATAGGGACACGAAAGTGAGAGTCAGCAGCACTGACTTTGGCTTTAGGCACGCTTGGTTTAAAGAACGTAGATGTGTTACCCAGTGATCAAGAGTGGAGGGGCCAGTGGCGCAGACGGAGGTCGGTGCAGACTAAAATCTACCAAGAATCAGCAAAGTCAAAGGGCGGTTCAGCCTCGAGGTAACGCTTGAAGAAGACTTAGAAAATGAAGCATTACTAGCTGGAGCAAGGACTAAAAGGATGGCTGCGCAGATAAGACCAAATGGCGGTGCAGACGAAGGATTTAATTACGTTCTGGATGAAGTCAGCGCAGACGAAAGCTCATTTAGATGAAGTCAGCGCAGACGAAGGGCGGAAGCAACCAGTGTTGGTGGGATGACCACACGTTCATCATAAAGTTGCAAATTAGTTAGAAAAGCTTTTGGATAGATAATGATTCATGATCGTACACCGCATGTGGAGTACGTGAGTGACCTGTAAAGTCTGTTTTACCCTTCGCCCTAATGTAATTCTATAAATACCTCGTGTAATCCACCATTATGGACAGACAATAATATCTTAAGCAATCCAGAAGTTCTTCATCTGCAAGTTTTCTTTCCATTCTCAATCACACAGGTTAATCCGAGCACCTTCTTCGTTTACTCAGATTTAGGTATGAATGTTAAGCTTCACCAGATCTGTGCCAAACCATGGACAATAAGGGCCTAACAGGTGATCTCCGTTTGGTAAAAGGCTGTCCATGTCAAGCAAGGGCTAGGGTATACCAAGGCGTGACAACCGGTACACCCATAACTGAGTAGCTGCATAGCATCAACAAAAGATGTTGTAGATCCGGAAGGCGAGGAAACGATTGATGGGATACACTGTCCTCCCTTAATCTTGGGCTTCTCTAGCAACTACCCATCAACTGTGACGAGGCATAAATCCATGGTTATCGATTGAGGGAAGCACTACGCATCTGTAGGAGTATCACATGATTGGTTGGACGCAGTTCCAGAAATAAATATCCCATGATGGTACGCCTTCCGAAGGTGCGGAACCATGGACATCAGGAGAGATGGTTGGTAAGGGTCATACTTGGTGGATAACAGGTATGACTACTACCTAAGGAGAAGTAAAGCACAGCCTTGTGACCGGGAAAAAATAGTGATCTTCGGACCAAGTGATTGCAATGGACTCAACCATCATAAGTGTGAAATATGATCTCTTGAAACGCCCCAATGTCTTTGGGCCACGCCTTGTGGTTATACGGATCATGGATGGATCATCAGTATTGTAACTCCCCGCATTTTCTTTACTACTAATATCTGAGATTCGTTATTGAGAGCACTGAGATATTATGAGCACTGAGATATTAACATTAGCATAAGATGAGATGAAATATCTCAATAGATTGAGATATAGATTTTTTTAAAAAATTAACTGATGGAGCTAGTTAGTGAATCACTTTGAGAGAATGAGATCACGTAGAGATGCTGATTGAATTGAGATGAGGATATAATTTATGTTTCCAATTGAGATAGCATAATTATTATTTTTTGATGATTTATAATATTAAGAATTATGATGATACCTGACTAGAAATAGAGACGAGGTGAGTGAGTGAGAATCACTATAGATAGAGTCGGATTTGAGAAACGAGTAAATTGACGTTAGACTTTGATTGTTTTCGATGATACTTTTGAGTGAGATTAATTGATTGACTATTATGTGACCTATGATTTATGCTTAATTGTTCGTATTTTGGGGGTTTGATTGTGCTATATTTGAGCTAAATATTCTGGAAGTTGGTGCGTTTATGATTTTGTTAATGCTTTGTAGGAGCTTTTGATAAAACAGAAGGAAGAATTCTAAGTTCGAGTTTTTGGATCAGAAAGTGCTATTTTAGGCTCAAAGTGGTGCCAGAGCTGACGGCGCATACTCTGCTGCCTAGCCAGAGCTAACAATCCCACACCAGAGCTGACTGAACTTGACAGAGCTGACCAATCTCGACAGAGCAGACTTTTCAGACTTCCTTGCCAAAGCTGGCATTCATGTGTGCAGAGCTAAATCCACAGAGCTGGCATTTATTCGTCCAGAGCTGATACATCTCCAAAGCTGACAAACTCCAGAGCTACCTACGCCAACACTGTTCCAGAGCTGACTACTTCTACAGAGCTGACTTCCAGCTCTGCCATGACTCGTCAGAGCTGCCAAGACTTTCCAGAGCTGCCAGAACTCGCCAGAGCTACCAAGACTTGCCGAGCAAGTTATTCAGTGCAATCCCCTGTGCGCACACGCCTGCTTTGATGTCTATCTCTTAGGCCCAGTTTGGTTGGGCCGTACTTGATGGTAATTAGGGTTGATGAAGGATGGTCTATAAAAAGGGGTGAACGTTCATGATCAAGAACAATCTTCTGCCTCCAGCACGTTACTTCTTTTTCCTTTGGGAATTATTGAGCTTCCGTTAGGCAACCAAAACACTTAGGGTTTTCGAGTTTTTATTGTTCTTCAAGTTTTCAAGATTTTTGTTCTAGTTAGATTTCAATTCCATTTTACTTTACTTTTCTGTTTCGAGTTGTTATCAAGTGACAGTGATTTCATCCTCGTGATATTTTATGGTATTTCGTATTTACTTAATTTCTTTGCATCGTTATTTAATTATGTCTTGCAATTTCGTTTATGTCAATTAGATTAGAAGCTTTTATTTACAAGTATTTAAATTCTTAGCCTAGTAGCGTTTAAATTCAAGTAGCCTTTACTTTACCGTTTAATCTTGCCTAGGGTTAATAATTTATGCATGCGTTCTTATGCTTTGTTCTTTTTCGCCTAGTTAATTCTTAAGTTTAAGTTTCAAGTTAAGTTTAATTCCAAGCTTTAGTTTAATTTTGCAAGTTTTCAAACCAATCTTTACTGTTTTCTCGTGATACAATTAGAAGCCCTTTAAGATCTTCCTTGAGAGATGACTTTGGGTTAACTTACTATTGCTAGAGTGTCCTTGTCCTATTGCAAGTCAATCTAGAGGTGTTTAGGTTGAGTCAAATATTGGCGCCGTTGTCGGGGAAGGTTTTAGGCTTTTTATTTATGTTACTTTACTTTCTATTTTTACTTTATTTATTTTTTTGCTTTTTCTTGTTTTTGTCTCCCGCCGATGCGTTTGATCGGTTTGTTAGTGTTGTGCATGCAGGGATGCCGTAGTCTGAAAAGAAAACTGGTGTCTTTCTTGGACAGCACGAACGCGGGTATTTTCGGGAAGGTGCATGACAGAGCAGACGATTCTGAGTTTGGCTCTGACGGAAAGGCGCGTGACAGAGCAGACGATTTCTACTCTGACTCTAGATTGAACTCTGACTCTGACTCTGATCGTTCAGAGCAAACCATAGAAAGGAAGGAAGAAGCAGACTCTGACTCTGACCGTTCAGAGCAGACTTTATAGGAGGAAGAAGAAGAGATGGCGCAAAACGATATGCAGTATATGGGAGACTTCACTCGGCCCGTCATAGGCCACACGAACACCTCATCTATTGTGCTCCCTACCGCCATCAAAAACTACAACTTGAAGCCGAATGATTCAAGTTTGCTACCTCTGTTCTACGAGATGCTGAATGAGGATGCCTTGCAGTTCATTCGTGACTTTTGCAATCAAGTGCAAACCATCCCACTGCTGAATCTTATTGAGGATCAATTAAAGCTCAAGTGTTTCCCGTACGCACTTAAAGACCGGGCGAGGACGTGGCTGCTATCTCTGCCGCCCAATTCCATCACTACTTGGGGAGAAGCTTGTGAGAAGTTCATGCTTATATACTACCCGAATCACAAGACACAGGAGATCAGAGCTCAAATCATAGACTTCATCCAAGGAACGGACGAGCCTTTTCATGAGGTTTGGGAGAGATTTCAAGAACTCCTCCGCCAGTGCCCGCAACATCAACTGACCAATGTGATGTTGATGTAATTTTTCTACGATGGCCTAGTGCAGACTGCCCAATTCATGGTGGACAGAACCGCAGGAGATAACATAGCTATGAAGACAGCAGACGAGCTAAAAGAAATATTTAAAACCTTAGCTGAGAGCTCCCAGTAGAAATCAGTCCGTGGAAAGAAGGTCGAGGCCAGCGCTGTATCACAGACTGGCGAATTGCAAAAATAGTTGGCTTCACTTATGAGAGAAGTACAACAGCTCCGAATGAGCAAGATGGAATCCCTCCGATCCCTGCGCAGAATATCGAACCTTGTGAAATCTGTGGTGATCTTAGCCTTGGAATCAATGAGTGTCACAGAATGGGCGAGTTTACTCCAGAGGGTGAAGCTGAAGTATATGCGGCACAAGGATTTCAGAGCAAACCACAATTCGGGTAGAGTTATAATCAAGGGCAGCAGAACTTCAATGGCGGCTGGAGAGGTCAGCAGAACGCTGGGTGGGGAAATCAAGCTCCAGGAGGAAGTCAAGAAAATCAATTCCGTAGACCGCCTCAAATGGGATATCAAAATCAGCAACAATATTTCCTACCGTAGCAGAATTTTCCACAACAATATTCACAGCAATACCACCAGCACGGGAATTTCCAGCCTGCTCAACAAGTTCAAAATGCTCTGCAGCATCAAAGGCAGAGTCCACAGCAGAAACAATCTCTAGAGGAGATGATGCAATTGTTTATGGAAATGACCAAGCAAAACATTGAGATGACCAAGCAAAACATGGAGTCTCAGTCAGCTACGATGAAATGCCTTGAGACTACTGTGGGGCAACTGTCGAGCACTTTGAATCAGCTGCAGCAGCACTAGTAGCCCGGGAAAACTTCACGATTAGCCTTTGCAGGCCCATCAGGCGCAAGCTGTTACTGTTCTCCATAGTGGTAAGATAGTGGATAATAAAGTGGACAGAGCAGAGCAGACTTGGATACCAGAGCAGACATGGATACCAGAGCAGACCAGGGTACCAGAGTACACAAGGGTACCAAAGCAGACATGGATACCAGAGCAGACCAGGGTACCAGAGCAGACTAGGGTACCAGAACAAACTAGGGTACCAGAGCTGATCAGACCGTCAGCTCTGACGATCCCAACTCTGACGAACTCCTGCCAAGAAGAGAAGGCAGAGCAGAAGAAGGAAGGAGAGAGGGAGAAAGAGAATGAGGTGAAACTTCACAAATCCACTGCACCATATCGACCACTGATTCATTTCCCTAGCAGATTGAGGAATAAAAAGAAGGATCAGCAGTTTGCCGACTTCTACAACATGCTAGCCAAGGTAAATGTGAATCTGCCTCTCCTTGATGTGATCAGAAATGTTCCGGCGTATGTTAGGTTTTTCAAAGAGTTGGCCTCCAACAAGAGAAAATTCGGGGACATTGAGAAGGTTCTGGTCTCAGAAGTTGCAAACTCTATCATGCAGCAGCCCTTACCACCAAAGCAGCGCAATCCAGGTAGCTTTGTGATTAATATTGCTTTAGGGAATGGTAAGGAAGCCTCTAGTATGTTAGATCTGGGTGCTGGAATTAATTTGATGCCTTACTATATTTTTAAACAATTAGAGTTAGGTGATTTGAGACCCACTCGCATGTGTTTGTAGCTAGCCGATAGGTCCGATAGATATCCTCGTGGGATAGTGGAAGACATTTTGGTGAGAGTTGGGGGATTGATTGTTCCCGTTTACTTCATGGTTCTGCAGATTGGGGAGGTACATGAAAATGGTAGAGAGCACACTCTGCTGTTAGGAAGACTATTTATGGCAACCACTAACACGTTGATTGATGTTAAGAATGGAATAATTAAAATGACAGTATTAGGGGAGTCGATGTCTTTCTCTGTGCATGGTAGTCGTGCAATACCGGCTGCAAGTTTCACTAATGAATGCCAATATATAGATGTTATTGATGGCTTGGTTGAGAAGGTATTTGTGCAGGAGCAAGAGTGTGTGGATATCTTTGCAGGATTTGCCGACATGGAGGAGTTAGCTCGGGAAGCCGACGAGATGGAAAAAGCTTGCAATACCACGCTGCCTCTGGATGAACCGGTGGAGTCCAGGAAACCAGAGCTGGAGCTGAAGGAACTCCCGTCAAATCTTAAGTATGTGTTTCTAGAAGATGGAGAGGAGAAGCCAGCGATCATTTCGACTGCTCTGTCTCTGGAGCAAGAAGCAGTGCTGCTAGAAGTGTTGAAGAGAAACGAGGCAGCGCTGGGATGGAATCTGGCGGATGGTCGTGGCATCAGTCCAGCCACATGCATGCATAGAATCAACCTCGAGGAGGGAGCTACGCCAAAGCGAGATGGCAAGAGAAGACTAAACCCTATTCTGATAGAGGTGGTACGCAAGGAGCTTCTTAAGCTATTGGCTGAGGGGATCATCTATCCTAGCCGCCGACAATGAGTGGGTGAGCCCGGTGCATGTGGTACCAAAGAAAGGAGGTATCATGGTCATTCGCAATGACAAAAGGGAGTTGGTGCCGAATCATCCCGTCACGGGTTGGCGAATGTGCATTGACTATCGAAAACTGAATGCTGTCACTAAAAAGGACCACTTTCCTCTCCCTTTCGTTGATCAAATGTTAGATCGCTTAGCTAGACATGATTTTTATAGGTTTTCTTGATGGTTTATCAGGATACTACCAGATCGCGATCGCGCCGGAAGATCAAATCAAAACTGCCTTCACCACTCCTTTTGGGGCTTTTGCGTGGAAGAGAATGTCGTTTGGGCTGTGCAATGCATCGGAGACATTCCAAAGGTGCATGATGTCAATCTTCTTGGAAATGATAGGTAATTTTGTGGAGGTCTTTATGGACGATTTTTCTGTGTTTGGGCAGTTTTTCAATGATTGTTTAAATAAGATTGATGTAGTCCTACAAAGGTGTGATGAAAGTGGCCTAACCTTGAGTTGGGAAAAGAGTCATTTCATGGTAACTAGTGGTATTGTCTTGGGTCACGTAGTGTCTAAACATGGAATTGAGGTTGACAGAGCTAAGGTTGAGGTAATTCAAAAATTGCCTCCTCCTGTTGATGTGAAAGGGATTAGAAGTTTTTTGGGTCACGCTATTTTTACCGGTGTTTCATAAAAGATTTTTCTAAAATAAGTCACCCGCTGTGTAAACTACTAGCTCAGGACGTACCTTTTAATTTTGATGATTCTTGCATGTCTGCCTTTGAATTACTTAAGCTAAATTGTTGCGCTAGATTGGTCCCTTCCCTTTGAGATTATGTGCGATGCGTCTAACTCTGCTGTAGGAGCTGTGTTAGGTCAGCGTGTGGATAAAATGTTGCGTGTGATTTATTATGCTAGTTTGACTCTGAACAGTGCACAAATAAATTACACCACAACTGAAAAAGAAATGCTTGCCGTGGTTTTTGCCTTAGATAAATTTTGTGCTTACATCATTGGATCTAAGGTAATTGTTGATAGTGACCATGCTGCTTTGAGATATTTGATGACTAAAACACAAGCTAAACCGCGCCTAATTCGTTGGGTTTTATTATTGCAAGAGTTTGATGTTAAGATAAAGGATAGAAAATGGGAGTGAGAATTCTGTGGCAGACCATCTTTCACGCTTAGATAATAATTTGATAGAGTCTGGTCATAACACCATCCCTGAATCTTTTCCTTTTGAGCATGCTTATGAATTGTATTCTGTGCCTTGGTATGTGGACATTGTTAATTATTTGGCATGTGGAGAGTTAAGACCAGAGCTGACATCCCAGGAGAGGAAAAGGTTTCTTGCTCTGTGCAGGCACTATTATTGGGAGGTCCCACACCTATTCAAGCTTGGAAATGATGAAGTCATTCGAAGGTGTGTACCGGCAGAAGAGCAAGAGCAAGTTCTGAGGATGTGCCATGAAGCTCATTGCAGTGGACATTTTGGGGGACAGAAGACAGCGCACAAAGTCCTGCAGTCTGGTCTGTTCTGGCCTTCCCTGTTCAGAGACGCGCATACTTACACTCTAGCATGTGATAGATGCCAGAGAGTAGGAAATTTGGGACGCAAGAATGAAATGCCCCTCCAGATTATACTGATTGTTGAAGTTTTCCATGTTTGGGGTATTGATTTCATAGGTCTATTTCCTGCTTCGCATGGATTTCAATATATTCTGCTTGCTGTAGATTATATGTCCAAATGGGTTGAAGCTATTCCCGCGCGGACATGTGATGCTAACGTGGTGCTCAAGTTTGTGCAGGAAAACATTCTTTGCAGATTTGGATTTCCCAGAGCTATCATCAGTGATGGAGGAAAGCACTTTTGCAACAAATTGTTTGCAAAACTTTTGAAGAGGAATGGGATTACGCATAAGGTGGCCACACCCTATCACCCGCAGACCCCTGGGCAAGCTGAAACTAGCAACAGGCAGATTAAGGGCATTATAGAGAAAACAGTTCTGCCATCGTGCAAGGATTGGTCTACAAAACTGAATGATGCACTCTGCGCGTACAGAACTGCCTTCAAAGGCGTGCTTGGGATGAGTCCGTACCGCCTCGTTTATGACAAGGCGTGTCATCTGCCGGTAGAGATTGAGCACAAGGCTTACTGGGCGATCAGAGCTGCCAATTGCGATCTGGACTATGCAGTGAAGCAGCGCACGCTGCAAATGGAGGAGCTGGATGAACTGCGCAATGATGCGTATGAGAATGTCCGGATTTACAAGGACAAAGTGAAGAGGCTGCATGATCGCCGTATTTCTCACAAGAAGCTCTGCCCTGGAATGAAGGTGTTACTGTTTAATTCCAGATTGAAGTTGTTTCCGGGCAAGTTGAAATCTTGATGGAGTGGTCTGTTTATGCTAAAGGAGGTGTTTGACCATGGTGCAGTCGAGCTGTATAATGAGAATACTAAGGAGAGTTTCAGAGTAAACGGTCATCGTGTGAAACCCTACTATGAGCACCAGAGTCCTCCGATGGTGGTGGAGTCTCAAGCTCTGCACGATCCAGAGCTGTGAATGAAGGCTGATGTCGAGCTCTAGACATTAATCAGAGCGCTTTGTGGGAGGCAACCCACTGTTGGTTTGGTTTTAGTTTATGTTTTTCTTGTTCTTTGCTTTCCATTTTTGTGTTTCTTGTTTTGGTGCCTGCTCGGTTTCTTTGATTCTTGGGTGTTCTTGTTTATGTTAGGCAGAAGAGTCCTGTCCCAGCGCTGAACTTCCACTCTGGCGCTGAATTTTCCTCTCTGAAATCCTAGCGCTGAACTTCTACTCTGGCGCTGATTTTCCTATCTGAAATGCCAGCGCTGAACTTTCACTCTGACGCTGCCGCCAGCGCTGACATTTCCACTCTGCCACAAACCTTAATTTTTGCCGCCTCTCACCGTGCTTCTGCTTTTCAGTACCGATACTCAGGGACATTTTTCTAACTCTAATTATCTTTTGCCTTGAGGACATGGCATTCTTTAAGTGTGGGGGGTGACTTGTTTTGATGCGTGCTTTTTTGCTTTTGATTGGGCGATTGGTCCCTCTGTTCTTAGCTTATTCTTGGATGCTTGCTAATTGTTATGAATTTGTGGTGCGAATTTCGGGTTAGTGATTGAATGGTGGTTATTCTTGTTTTGCTTTTGATATATATTTCTTGATTGTGCAAAGAATTATGAGTTTTGTTACAACACTATAATAAGCAAGTAAAACGTGATTTGTCCGGTAGATGCTAGAGGGAGTGTTGTCATTGTGATTGCCTATGATCGTATCCTTATCTGTGAAATATTTGAATTCTGAACATCTGGCCAGCTCTGGAAATCTTGTCCAGCTCTGAAAATGACAGCTCTGAGTCTCTGCTCTGCTAGTTTAACTATGAGCATGGGAAACCACGTGAGAAGACTTTGGATTACATTCAAATAGTTTTATTTCATGAATTATGGCTCAACTGTCGAAATTTAAGTGATTAAGCACACAAAGTGTGAAAAATAGAGATACTAATTATAAAGGCGATCACATTAGGGAATTCACTTCTAGCGGAGAATTGGGTCTGATCGGATTATTTGCATTACTGTTGTGTTGCTTCGTAAACATTAAGTTACTTGCATGATCTGAGAGATATGTGTTGATTAGAAAATTGTGAATTGACTTGATGAATGTTTGGATGGAAATAATCATCGTGAAACGCTCTCTTCCTAGGATTATACTGATTTTACTTGAGGACAAGCAAAAGGCTAAGTGTGGGGGGTTGATTTATGCTTAATTGTTCGTATTTCTGGAAGTTGGTGCGTTTATGAGTTTGTTAATGCTTTGTAGGAGCTTTTGATAAAACAGGAGGAAGAATGCTAAGTTCGAGTTTTTGGATCAGAAAGTGCTATTTTAGGCTCAAAGTGGTGCCCGAGCTGACGGCGCATACTATGCTGCCTAGCCAGAGCTAACAATCCCACACTAGAGCTGACTGAACTTGACAGAGCTGACCAATCTCGACAGAGCAGACTTTTCAGACTTCCTTGCCAGAGCTAGCATTCATGTGTGCAGAGCTAAATCCACAGAGCTGTCATTTATTCGTCCAGAGCTGATACATCTCCAAAGCTGACAAACTCCAGAGCTACCTACGCCAACACTGTTCCAGAGCTGACTACTTCTACAGAGCTGACTTCCAGCTCTGCCATGACTCGCCAGAGCTACCAAGACTTTCCAGAGCTGCCAGAACTCGCCAGAGCTGCCAAGACTTGCTGAGCAAGTGATTAAGTGCAATCCCCTGTGCGCACACGCCTGCTTTGATGTCTATCTCTTAGGCCCAGTTTGGCTGGGTCGTACTTGATGGTAATTAGGGTTGATGAAGGATGGTCTATAAAAAAGGGTGAACGTTCATGATCAAGAACAATCTTCTGCCTCCGGCACTTTAGTTCTTTTGCCTTTGGGAATTATTGAGCTTCCGTTAGGCAACCAAAACACTTAGGGTTTTCGAGTTTTCATTGTTCTTCAAGTTTTCAAGATTTTTGTTCTAGTTAGATTTCAATTCCGTTTTACTTTACTTTTCTGTTTCGAGTTGTTATCAAGTGACAGTGATTTCATCCTCGCGACGTTTTATGGTATTTCGTATTTACTTAATTTCTTTGCATCGTTATTTAATTATGTCTTGCTTTCAATTATGCAATTTCGTTTATGTCAATTAGATTAGAAGCTTTTATTTACAAGTATTTAAATTCTCAGCCTAGTAGCGTTTAAATTCAACTAGCCTTTACTTTACCGTTTAATCTTGCCTAGGGTTAATAATTTATTTATGCATGCGTTCTTATGCTTTTTCTTTTTCGCCTAGTTAATTCTTAAGTTTAAGTTTCAAGTTAAGTTTAATTCCAAGCTTTAGTTTAATTTTACAAGTTTTCCAACCAATCTTTACCGCTTTCTCGTGATACAATTAGAAGCCCTTTAAGATCTTCCTTGAGAGACGACTTTGGGTTAACTTACCATTGCTAGAGTGTCCTTGTCCTATTGCAAGTCAATTTAGAGGTGTTTAGGTTGAGTCAACCTACTTGATACATGTGTGACTATGATTGAGTGATTATGTTTTCCTTGAGTATTATAGCATGAGATTAATTTTAAATCGAGTAACCAACGATATATATTTTAATCGATGAATAATTAAATATAAATCGAGTTATAATTTTTCGACGTTGTGAAACTAGATTCGAATTTGAGAAACTTTAAAAAGCTACTAACCTACTGACTTTAGATGGGGTTTTTGATACCCAAAAACCTTGAAAATTTTATGATGAGTGTATAAGAGTGTCATGAACGTTCATGTAAAATTTCATGTCATTTGGATCTATTATGTGACCAACTTGGTATACGTAATATAAATCATAATTATAATTATTATTAAATTTATATAATCTTAATACATCATATCAAATAAAATATTATATTTTATTTAAATGAAATAAATCCTAATTAAAAATCACAAAATTAAATTAAAACATATAAGATTAAAATTGGAGAAAAATATACAAGAAAATTTAGAAAAAATAAAAAATGAAAGTGAGATATATAATGGGACACCATGTATGATAAATTGGATCTAAGGGTTGTACGTAATTGACGAGTACTCTTTTCCTGTAGCCGGTGTTTTCCCCACTAGGTTTTCGCTGGCAATGTTTTGACGAGGCTCTGTTCCTCATTGGTTTCCTGCGCCTTCGTTTGGTTTTAGATTTTTTTTTTTTGATGAAAAGATTCATAAAAATAAATAACGAAAAAAATGTAGATTTACACAGAACCTTGGGCATACCCAAAGGGAGAGCAATGCCACAAAACACCCAAATCTCAAGTGAGAATAGGGGGGCAGGGGGTGGGGGTAGTGCCTTTAAAGAAAGACGTTCAAATCAAAATCAAGATCTACCCTATTCTACTACAAAAGAAAAGAACAGAAGTAGAAGATTTTGAAATTTTCCAAATTACAACAGACCATGGTGCTCTTAATAGAGATAGGTGTATAAGACGATCATTTGGCACAAAAGGCACATGGTGCTTATGTTTGGAATCTTCATGTGGCAGTTCCACGGCAGTAGCAGGATCACTTCTTCTTGAGCAATTGAAAATACTGTGGGACTTCATGGTTCATTGTATGGTTGGACCACTTTGCTGAAGACTTCCAGCTACATAATCCACAATTCCCAGCAAATTTCAGATGCTGAAGAGCCAAATCTGAGTAGGGCAGACTGCGCTGACGTATTGTTCTGATTTTGCTCCATTGTTTCCTTTTGTTTTCTTAGGACTTCCATCGGATTTAGGATGGGTGTATGAGGTTTTTGGCAGCCTGGCTTGACCATTAATGGTTTACACAACATACGCCATGGCAAAGGGCATGTAAGTGCCATTGAGGGAGCAGCAGACCCTTAAACAAACCAAATCCTGCATCATAAAAAGGAGCAACACATCAAAGCATTGAAGTTCAGTGAAAAGCGGTACACAGAAGAAATAAGGATCAGAGGTACCCGGTTTTGGGATGTCAGTAGGGGTGTTTGCCAAGAAGAGTCTCCAGTCTCGCACCACCTACAGGCTTTGGATCTTTCCATTTTCTCCAAGCAGCCACAGTCTATCTCAATCTTTGCCTACAAAAGATACAGCAGATAACAAGCACAGAGGCAAAGTTAAAACAAACGAGAGGGAACTGCATGCAAGTAGAACAAAGGACCATTGGATTGATACACCTCACTATTGAGTTTGATTATGAATATAAGGAGTTCTAATAGGTGTGGTGATACTATTCCATTCCAGGTGTGCCCGGACTTCATCCGGTGGAAAAAGTTCATTTAAACATCTATATATATCACATTGAATTTCATAAACAATCTTTTTTCCTTCAAATTGTTCATTTTCAAAAATTAATTTGTTCTGTGCAAACCAAAGATGGTTGACTATAACAGCCATCACAAGGGGTTTCGCTTTTTGGCATGTTTTTGAACCCTTTTTCTTTTGTGTGAGGTGTTTGATTACACTCGAAATTGTAGTCATCTGTTCTTTGACGCGTAGCCAATCCCTAATGGTGTTCCAAACCTGTTTTGTACCTACACATTGAAAGAAAAGGTGTGAATGTGATTCATCATTCACATTGCAGATAACACAAGCCTTAGGAACACCATCCAATCTGTCTACGGTTTTTAATCGGCCTTGAAGTGAAAGAATATTAGCCCCAACGAGATCGTTTATTGGATATCTTAATTTGCCATACAACGATTAATCCTAACATGCTCCTATGAATTTAAGTGCTGCACATAGGAGTTAGAATTACTTACTTGAAAAACTTATGCAAAGGTTGTCGATGATCGAGTTGAACGACTCCAGCTCTGACCTTCTGAACTGTATCCCGCTCAGCTTTCACCGTTGGATGGACAATGAGCTATGAAAGTCCCAAGAGAGAATTCTGCCTTTCACGCTAGCGCCGCTCTACTGCTCTCAAAACCCTAATTTTTTGTGCGTTTTTCCTGAGAGCAGACAGCTGTATTTAAATAAATAAAACACAGCGCTGGGGCGCTAGTTTCTGTGCTGCTCGAATTCTCCAGCTAGGGCAAGGAGACTTTGGGCCAGTCAAGGGACCAGATACAAGGAATAAAGATGGGCCTCCAATGAATTAATTTTATGATCAGCCCAGACCATAATTAATTCATAAGTATTAATTCATTCCACTAGAGAATCAATATTGACTTACCCCTTTATTGTCGGTGATGAGTCGGGGCTTGTATTTAGACTTATTAAATCTTCGTATTTAAAATATCTGACATCCATTAATTAATTCGAGTTCTGACAACTTAAATTAATTAATATCTTTGTAATCCTTAAGCAGTACCACTCAAACTTTATTATTGCGCCTGAACTTAATCAACCTGCAGGGTTTAACACAATAAACCTTATTGAGCTCCTTAAGGGGATGTCATTATCCTATACCGGATACGGGTACTAATACAGATAATCAAATATCATATATTGACCGCTATCACTGATAACACTCATGTTTCCATGGTTTTTATTATTCATATGATGATAATTTTATAGGAAATTGAGTGTTGGATGATTGTTTTGTGCTTAATTTGCTTTATCTTGTGAAACACGATTCTTACTCGAACTTTGAAGGAAATTTCAGGTTTAATGACTTCGAATTTGGAACAATGTTCTGAAATTGAAGTTGTAGATCGTCTCGATACGAGTTCACGAGTGCAAACGGATCATCAATCGGAGTTCGGACGAGACAAAAACGTCGCGCGCAGCAGTCAAGTTGGTCGCCGAAAATGGGCATTTTGAAGAAGAAATTCGGCGACCTAAACGGCGACCGCCGAGTTGGTCGCCGAAATTTCTGTTTCAGATTTGCACTGCAAGTGTTAAATTCGGCGGGCGCCGAATTTGGTCAATTTTTAGCACAAAAACGGAGGTCAACACGGCGACCGCCGAGTTTGACCGCCGAATTGAGCGGATTTGCGAGTTTTTCCGTTTTTTAGAGTTCTTCTGGGTTCCAAACACTGTATTTCACCCTGACACTATAAATAGGTCTTATTTTGACCTATCTGGGGTTCCTTTTTCAGTTCTCAACTTTTATTTTTCAATTTCATAGCTTTAGAATTTATTTCTTTCCAGTATTTACTGCTTGGATTGGATTTCCACAAGATTGAAGATTCAAGCTGCTACAATCGTTCTACTTTCGGTTTTATATAATTTAGTTTTTACAATTGCTTTCTTATTTATTATGTTTATGATTTATTTTATGATGTCTGGCTAGTTCTTTAATCTGAACCTAGGGTTTGTACATAGCTGATTAATTATGTGTGTATGATTTATTGATATCAATTTGTCTTCCAACTTGTGATTCATGATTCCTGGTGCTTAATTTCTTGTGAATTATTTGGCCAATAATTTACATGTTTAGCTGTGCAGTTTGAGTCTTGAATGCGATAATTGTTCAGCCGATTCAGGAATGCATGTTATAGAAGTAGCCTTGACACTTGAATGGGATAGGTGAAACTATAGGGAGCTATTCTTTGTGTACGCTTGGGAGTTAATTTATTCCTTGGAGTCTTGAATGTGAAGGGGGGTAAATTAATCTACTTTCATAGGTGTTCGTTAGAGAAGCTTGTGAATAGTTCTGTGATCTCTCATCAGGGTTGGATTAAATTGGTAATTGAATCAATAGATTAAATGCATATAATTAATTAGTAAAAGTACATCCTAGGGTCAGAGTCTTTTATTATTTGAGTTTTTACCTTATTTTATTTGTTGTTATCTGAATTTAGTGCTAATCAAACCTTCCTACTTTTTGTTGCCTGTCTACTGTTATAGTCTGTTTAGGAGATAGCTAGAGTTATTTCGTTGTGTCAGTCCCTGTGGATACGATACTCGGTTACTGGTTATTTGCTACAATTGCACCGTGTTAGTTGCAGTATTTGTTGCTAAGAAATTAGTGATCAACTTTTTGGCGCCGTTGCCGGGGACTGGTAAGAAGTTACTTTAATATTTCCGATAGGACTTAGTAGTACTTCAGGCGTTTACTGTTTCTTTTTATTTTTATTTTTATTTTTCTAATTCTCGTTTTTTTTTTCAGGCACTGCATACGATGGCTACTGATGAACAAATTCGTGCTTTACAAGAGCAGCTGCAACAGCTGTTGGACGCTCAAGCTGCTAAAGAAGCTCAGAATCAGCCTCCGATTGCAGAGATGTTCGTTCCTCAGTATGAGTATCAGGAACCTCCCCGTATTAATGCCAATAATTTTGAGCTGAAGACTGGTTTGATCACGATGGTCCAGCAGACCCAGTATGGAGGACACGCTATAGAGGATCCTAATGCGCATCTGGCGCAATTTCTGGAGCTTTGCAGCACTGTAAAGATGAATGTAGTATCTGATGATATTATCCGTCTTCGTCTTTTTCCTTTTTCACTGCGGAATAAAGCGAAGTCGTGGTATCATACATTGAATTTGAGTGCAACTACTACGTGGGAAGATGTAGCTCAAGCTTTCCTACGCAAGTTCCATCCTCCTGGCCTGACCCTGAAATTAAAGATGGACATTGTGCAGTTCCAGCAGTTTGAGGGAGAAAAGCTGGCAGATACATGGGAGAGGTATCAAGAGAAGTTGAGAAAGTGTCCCAGCCATGGATTTGATGAAGGCACGCTCATTATCTTGTTCCACAATGCTTGTGGAGAGCGTACAAGAATGCATTTGGACACAGCTGCAGGAGGTTCTTTGCTTCAGAAAGGCAGTTCAGAGGGTTGGAACATCATAGAAAGTATGGCTGCTACAAGCTATCAATGGCCAGTAGAAAGAGTACAATTGAAAAGGGTGGCAGCTGCTTCCAGTTCTGATCCTATGGCAGCAATGGTTACTCAACAGGAAGCGATGGCTACACAGCTGGCAGAGCTGACTACTAAGATCAGTGAGTTGAATCGAGGTCAGCCAGGAATGTATGGCAGATGTCAGCAATATCAGCAGGACTAGCAGCAGTTCCAGCCAGGAGGACGACCGCAACCGAATCTTTCTTATGGCAACCCAAACAATGCTTTGCAGCTGATTTATGCTTAATTTACTATATTTTTAAGGGTTTGTTTGTGCGTATTTTAAGATAATCTTCTGGAAATTGGTGCGTTTATGGTGTATTTTATGCTTTGCAGGAGATTTAGGCTTTCGAGATGAAAGAATGCAATTTTGGATGATTTTGGCATTTTCTAGGTGTTTTGGTCTTCAGAGCAGAGAAATCATCATTCCTCTGGAAGACCAGAGAAATCAAAGCCCAGATCAGCGAAGTCGAAAGCCAGAGCAGAGAAACCAATCGCTAGAGAAATCAACATATCAGAGCAGAGGAGTCGCTATTCCAGAGGAGTCGATGCCAGAGGATTCGCTTCCCCGCTGCCAGAGCGGAGGAATGCCAGAGCGGAGAAATGCCAGAGCGGAGGTCCATTTCTCTGGCGCAACCTATTCCGCTGGCGAGGTCAGAGAAATCACCTATTCCTCTGGCAATACCATTCCTCTGGCGATAGCAGAGAATTCGTCATTTCTCTGGCGTGACCCGTTACCCTGGTGACATCCATTCCTCTGGCGAGAGCTGCGAAGTTGGCGATTGGTAGGAGTATTTTCCAGAAGCGCACATCCAGCTGGAGAGTTGCCTTATTTCACACGATTCTATTACCTTTAGAATTCTACTTTGCATGGCAACTTCCATGGTGATCCGAAGGAAATTTGAAGCTTATAAATAGGTCCTCTTTTGACCTATAGAGGACACACATACCCCAGAACCCAAGCATTCATATTTTTAGTTTTATAGCGTTAGAATTTTATAGCTTTCTAGTTTTCAAGGCTTGGATCAAGATTGAAGATTCAAGTCGCTACTTCAGTTTTTATTCGGTTTTTTTATACAATTCAGTTTTTACAATTGCGTTCAATTTAATTATGCTTTTGTTTTATTTTGCTATGTCTGGCTAGTTTCCTTTAGCTGATTCTAGGGTTTGTAAATAGTTGATTGAATTTATGTGATTTATTTGTTAATACTTTTGTGCCTTCTAGTTTATGATTCATAATTCCTGAAGCTTATTTTCTTGTGAATTATTTGGCCAATAGTTTGCATGTTTAGCTATTCGGTTTGAGACCTAGCGGAGATAACTGTTTAGCGGATTCAGAAATGTATGATATGATTTTAACCTTGAGACCTAGCAGAGATAGGTGGATCATAGGGAGCTATTCTTAGGAGCTATTGGGAGTTAGTAGATTTTCTTGAGACCTAACGGAGATAGATAATTTACAAATCCACGATCGTTGCTGCTCTAGCGAGAGTAATTGATTAATTAAGTGATCTCTCATCATAACTGGATTAAACTGGTACATAGGATTAATAGATTTATTGCATAGATTTAATTAATGAATTTACTACCCTAGGATCAGTTGCTTTTAATACTTGATTTTCTCCTACGTACTTTTAATTATTATTTGCGTTTTAGTTTAAGATAATTGAATCTTCTACTTTCGCTTACCTGTCTACTATTATAGTCTGTTTAGGAGATAGATAAAGTCGTTTCGTTGTGTCAATCCCTGTGGATACGATATCTGGTTACTATTTCTGTGCTACAATTACACCGTGTTAGTTGCGGTATTTTGAGCTAATAATTTAGTGATCAACTTTTTGGCGCCGTTGCCGGGGATTTGATAAGAAATTGCTTTAATATTTTCGATAGGACTTTATAGTACATCAGGTTTTTATTTGTGTTTCTGTAGGTTGCGTATGAACACAAGATCTCACGATAATCCTCTTTTTGAGCTTGACCCTGAAATTAACAAGACTTTGCGCAATCTTAATAAGCAGTACAAAAGAGACAACCACGAAAAAAAGAAGCAAGCAATGGCAGAACAACAGAATAACATGGACCTTGAAACTCTTGTGCGAGCCGTGACTCACCTTCAGAGGCAGCTAGACGAAGAGAGAGAGCGCAACCGGGCTCCTCCACCAGAGCCACCACTGAATCACATGTATCAGCCTCGGGTTGATCAATTTCAAGGAGGCAGATGGGGACCAACTGTGCAGGCTAACACGTTCGAGCTGAAGCCGGGATTGATAAACATGGTGCAAGCTGAACAAGTTTAGTGGAGCGGCTTCTAAAAATCCGCATGCTCACATCACTCAGTTTCTAGATATTTGCGACACTATTAAGCAGAATGGAGTGCCGCCTGATGCCATCAGAATGAAGATGTTTGGATTCTCTCTCAGAGACAGAGCTAAGGAGTGGTTCAAGAGTCTGGACAGAGGTGCTATTACTGGATGGGAGGATTTGTGTAGAGCTTTCCTGGCAAAATACTTTCCTGCTTCTAAAGCTCAGAAAATCATTGCAGAGATTTCTCACTTTTCCCAGCTAGGAGATGAGACCATTCATGATGCCTGGGAAAGATTTCACGAGCTGCTCAGGAACTGCCCACAACATGGTTTCACAGAGGATCAGCAAATCATTCACTTTTATAATGGTTTGACTGGTCTGACAAAAAGTATGGTGGATGCCACTGCAGGTGGATGTCTTCTCCATAGAAATACAAAGGAAGCTTATCGTGTGATAGAAGAGATGGCCTCCAACAGTTACCAATGGCCGAATGACAGAAATTCCACGAGAAGAATTGCAGCTGTGAATGAGGAGAGAGATGATTTTAAGGATAAATATGAAGCTCTTCAAAAGCAGTATGAGTTGGAGAGAAAGACACTGCTAGCTAAAATTCCTCAGCAGCCGAGTTTACCTGATGTGTCGCAGCTGGAAGATGCTAATTATGTCCAGCGGCAGTACCAATTCAATAGACCAAACTATCAAGGACATCAGGGCGGAAATCCACCGTATCATCCAAATAATAGGAATCATCCAAATTTTTCCTATTCAAATCCCAACAATGCTTTGCAGCCTCCACCTGGATTTTCTGTTTCTAGTGGGGGAGTCATTAATGAGCCAAAGAAAGATTCAATGGAGGAAATGATGAAGCAAGTATTGGTGAAGGTCACCGGGATGGAGATAAACTCGGCAAACTTGGGAACCAAAATGTTCAACATGGAGCAAAATGTGTCAGCACTTTCTAAGCAGGTGCAGATGTTAGAAAATCAAGTTGGTCAGATGGCTAACCAAGCAGCTACACAGCACAAGCCGGGCCACTTTCCTAGCAATACTGAAATTAATCCTAAAAATCAGTGTAATGCAATTCATCTAAGGAGTGGAACTCAATATGAAAATCATACAGAGCAGAGGAGTCACCATTCCTCTGCAGAACCGCAGAATGACAAGGGAAAAGGCAAGGTAGTGGAGGACGACAATAATGACTTGGAGGAGCTTGTAGTGGAACAGACGCCTCCCCCTAAGAAGGATTCGAGCTCTTCAACTGTTAAGGAGCCTATCCCTACTCCTACGTTTCCCAGGCCAGAGTACAAGCCTGTAGCACCCTTCCCGAATAGCTTGGCAAAGCCGAAGATGGATCAGAAGTTGGCCAAGTTCATGGAGATGTTTTCAAAGCTTCACATCAACATTCCTCTACTTGATGCTTTAAGAGATATGCCAGGCTATGCCAAGTTCCTCAAGGATGCAGTTTCCAACAAGAGAAAATTGGGGAAATATGAGACGATTAATCTTTCCGAGGAATGCAGTGCAGTGCTACAAAGGAAGCTACCATTGAAGCAAAAGGATCCAGGGAGCTTCACTATCGCTTGTGTGATTGGAGGGCAGAACTTCTCCCGTGTTCTTTGTGACTTAGGGGCGAGCATCAATCTGATGCCTCTCTCTATTTTCAATCGGTTGGAGATTGGAAATATCAAGCCTACCTCTATTGCATTGCAGATGGCAGATCGTTCCATAACATATCCCAAGGGCGTTGTGGAGGATGTTCTTGTGCAGGTGGAGCAGTTTATTTTTCCTGTAGATTTCGTAGTCTTGGACATGCCGGAGGACAAGAATACTCCATTAATCCTAGGACGACCAGTTTCTAGTTATGGGACGTGCGTTGATAGATGTGCAAGAGGGAGATCTGACTTTCCGCGTCAATGATGAAAAGATGACATTATCCATCTATGATGCAATGAAGAAGCCAGCTGAACCACAAATCGAGGATTGCAACTTAATCGAGTCTGTAGTGGATTCCACTGCAACCGTGAAGGATCCTTTGGAGAAGTGCATCACACAATCCTTATACCCTTATTCCAATCTAGACGAGGCGTGTGATGAGATTTTAGATTATATTGCAGAGCTGGAGGCCGTAGAGAAACATCCCATCGATCCTGTGCCTTACATGGATATTCGCAAACCTGTTGATGGGGGAAGGAATTCGGTGGAAAAAGAATTCCCTGGGCCAGCGGATTCAACCACGCCAGCGGATTCAAACAGGCCAGAGGAGTCAGCTACGCCAGCGAAGTCAGCTACGCCAGCGGAGTCAGCCAAGTCAGAGGATTCAACCAGGCCAGCAGAGTCATCCAGAGCTGCCGCCACACCCAAAATTGAGCTGAAACAACTTCCAGAGCACTTGAAGTACCAATTTTTGGGTGACAATGAAACTTTTCCTGTTATTGTTTCTGCCTATCTATCTCCGTTGGAGTTGGAGAAGTTGATGCGAGTTTTGAGAAAATACAAGTCTGCTATAGGATGGTCTATCTCCGACATCAAAAGAATTAGTCCTTCTATTTGCATGCATCGTATCTTAATGGAGCAGGAATACAAGCCTAAGGTGCAGCCGCAACGACGTTTGAATCCGACAATGCAAGAAGTTGTGAGAAAGGAGGTGCTCAAGTAGTTGGATGCAGGAATCATTTATGCCATCTCTGATAGTGAGTGGGTGAGCCCGACGCAAGTTGTCTCTAAGAAGGGAGGCATGACTGTGGTTAAGGATGAGAAAGATGAGCTCATAGCTACGAGGCTGGTCACAGGATGGCACGTGTGCATTGATTACCGAGCGTTGAATGCAGCCACACGTAAGGATCACTTTCCTTTGCCGTTTATTGATCAGATGCTTGACCGATTGGCAGGATATGAGTATTACTGCTTCTTGGATGGGTACTCGGGTTACAATCAGATTATGATAGCCCCGGAGGATCAGCATAAGACCGCGTTTACTTGTCCCTATGGCATCTTTGCTTTTAGGAGAATTTCTTTTGGTCTTTGCAATGCTCCTGCCACGTTTCAGCGCTGCATGATGGTGATTTTCCATGGGTTGATTGAAAATATCATGGAGGTATTCATGGACGATTTCTCTGTCTTTGGATCTTCCTTTGATAATTGTCTGGACAATCTTGCTCAAGTGTTGCAGCGTTGTGAGGAGACGGCACTCGTGCTCAATTGGGAAAAGTGTCACTTCATGGTTCGTGAGGGCATTGTTTTGGGGCATAGGGTCTCTGCCCAAGGATTGGAGGTGGATCGTGCTAAGATCGTGGCCATTGAAAAGTTGCTGTCTCCCACTTCTGTGAAATCAGTGCGGAGCTTTCTTGGGCATGCAGGATTTTACAGGCGCTTTATCAAAGATTTCTCCAAACTGTCCAAGCCACTTTGTGCTTTACTAGAGAAGGATGTGAAGTTTGTCTTCACCGACGAATGTCGCGTCTCCTTTGAGAAGTTGAAAGCCGCGCTGATTTCTACACCAGTGTTGATCACGCTGGATTGGAGTGCTCCGTTTGAGTTGATGTGCAACGCTAGCGATTGGGTCGTGGGAGCTGTGTTGGGGCAAAAGAGAGATAAGTTATTCAAGGTAATTTACTACACTAGTAAAACTTTGAATTCTGCTCAGAGGAATTACACAACCACGGAGAAGGAGCTGCTAGCTGTGGTGTATACCTTTGATAAGTTCCGTTCTTATTTGATTGGAACTCATTCAATTGTCTACACTGATCATGCCGCCATCCGCTACTTGTTCACAAAGAAGGACTCCAAGCCCCGCTTGATTCGTTGGATCTTATTGCTGTAAGAGTTTGATATGGAGATCCGAGATCGAAAGGGATGTGAGAATGTGGTAGCTGACCACTTATCTCGATTGGAGAATCCGATCGAGGGAGATGATCCAAAGATGGCCATCAATGAGTCCTTCCCCGATGAGCAGATTTGGGCTCTGTTATTTAAGGATCCTTGGTATGCTAAGTATAGCAATTACTTGGTTATTGGAGCTCTTCCCGAGGGGTTGTCACATCATCAAAAGAAGAAGTTCCTCCATGATGTCAAGTTCTATTATTGGGAGGACCCTTACCTATACAGAAGATGCGCCGATGGCTTTATTCGGCGATGTGTTAGAGAGCATGAATGGCCCAAGATCATTGAAGAATGCCATAGCTCACCTAGTGGAGGCCACTTTGCTGCCAACCGCACTGCCATGAAGGTAAATCATAGTGGATTCTATTGGCCTTCAATTTTCGCAGATTGCCATGCCTTCGTGAAATCTTGTGATCGTTGCCAGCGCATGGGCAACATTACCAAGCGGGATGAGATGCCACAAAACATCATTGTCGAGGTAGAACTATTTGATGTTTGGGGAATTGACTTCATGGGTCCTTTCCCTACTTCTTGCGGTTTTTCCTATATATTGCTTGCTGTGGAGTATGTGTCTCGATGGGTGGAGGCGATCCCAACTACCACCAATGATTCCAAGGTAGTCATTAAATTCTTGCAAAAGAATATTTTGACTCGGTTCGGAGCACCGAGAGCGTTGCTTAGTGATGGGGGGTCGCACTTCAACAACAAGTTACTAGCAAGCGTGTTGGCAAAGTATGGAGTAAAGCACAAGTTGACGACTCCATATCATCCTCAAGCTAATGGGCAGGCAGAGTTAGCAAATCGAGAGATCAAACAAATTTTGGAGAAGAGCGTCGCCAACAAGAAAGATTGGGCGAAACACCTAGATGATGCTCTTTGGGCGTATCGCACTGCCTACAAAACTCCGATTGGTATGTCTCCCTATCAGCTTGTTTTTGGCAAATCATGTCATTTACCTGTTGAGATAGAGCACAAGGCATATTGGGCGACAAGGAGAATCAATTTGGAGTTCAAGGAGGCCGGTCATACAAGGCGAGATATGTTGACAGAGCTGGATGAATGGAGGAATGAGGCCTATGAGAGTTCCCGCATCTACAAAGAGAGGGCCAAGAAATTCCATGATTTGAGCATCCGCACCAAGAAAATCAAGCCAGGAGATAAGGTACTTTTATACAATTCGAAATTACGTTTGTTTCCTGGAAAGCTGCAATCAAGATGGACAGGGCCATATGTGGTGCATAAGAGCAATTGGAATGGGACGTATGAGTTGTTTGCCGCTGATGGCACTACCTTCACTGTCAATGGTCATCGTCTCAAACCATACTTCAAGTCAAACGTGGATCGTGGTCTGGAAGTTGTCAAATTCAATGATCCATGAGCCATGAGGTATCGTCGAGCTCTAGACGTTAAATTAAGCACTTGTTGGGAGGTAACCCAATTGTTTTTCTTTGTTTTGTTTTTCTTTCTTTCTGTTTCGTTTTGTTTCGTTTTGTTTCTCTTTTGTTTCTTTGTTTAGTTTGGGGGCAGGTGTTCTCTGCCAGTTTTCTGGTGGTCTTCATGTTCCAGCGCGGCCATTTTCCTCACTGCACTTTTCCACGCTGCACATGTCCAGCGGAGCCACTCACTTCGCTGCCCCGTTAAGCGCTGCTCTGCCAGCGATATACTTATCCGCGCTGCTCTGCCAGCGATACACTCATTTCGCTGCTCTGTCCAGTGCAGCCATTCTCTACTCTGACCAAGGCCGCAAACCCACCTTTTTCACCGCCACCCACGATGGTTCAGTGTTCCAATGCCAATAATCAGGGATATTTTCTATACTCTTTTTATTTCTTTTATGCCCTGAGGACATGGCATACTTTAAGTGTTGGGGGGTGTTTCTATGCTTATATTTTTTCAATAATTGGGCGAAATTGATTTTTCTATGCTTAGTTTTTGGTCTCGAATCTGGCTAATTTTTATGAATTTGTGGAAGAGAAGATGGTTTTCGATGTGAATTTTGGGTTTGTGAATGAATGGAGGATATTCTTGTTTTACCTTTGATATATGTTTCTTGTTTGTGCAAAGAACGATGAGTTTTGTTGCAACACTTTTGTAAGTTAGTAAAACGTGATTTGTCCGGTAGATGCTAGAAGGAGTGTTGTCATTGTGATTGCCTACGATCGTATCTTATCTGTGAAAAATGTTGGACGAATTGCTAACTTCAAAATCGCCAGCTCTGAAACATCTGGCCTGTTCTAAAAATGTGATAGCTCTGAGTCTCTGCTCCTCTAGTCTAACTATGAGCATGGGAAACCACGTGAAAAGACTTGGGATTACATCCAAATGGTTTTATTTCATGAATTATGGCTCAACTGTCGAAGAAATCTCAAGCACACAAAGTGTGAAAAATGGTGATATTGATTATAAAGGTGATCACATTAGGGAATTCACTTCTAGCGGAGAATTGGGTCTGATCGAATTACTTGCATTACTCTTGTGTGGTTGCTTAAAATTTAAGTTACTTGCATGATTAAGAGATGTGTGTTGATTGTAAAGTTTTGAATTGACTTTGTGAATGATTGGATGGAAATTTACATTGTTGAAATCAATTTCTTCTTATGATTCATATAGATTTTGCTTGAGGACAAGCAAAAGGCTAAGTGTGGGGGAGTTGATTTATGCTTAATTTACTATATTTTTCAGGGTTTGTTTGTGCTTATTTTAAGATAATCTTCTGAAAATTGGTGCGTTTATGGTGTATTTTATGCTTTGCAGGAGATTTAGGCTTTCGAGATGAAATAATGCAATTTTGGATGATTTTGGCGTTTTCTAGGTGTTTTGGTCTTCAGAGCAGAGAAATCATCATTCCTCTGGAAGACCAGAGAAATCAAAGCCCAGATCAGCGAAGTCGAAAGCCAGAGCAGAGAAACCAATCGCTAGAGAAATCAACATATCAGAGCAGAGGAGTCGCTATTCCAGAGGAGTCGATGCCAGAGGATTCGCTTCCCCGCTGCCAGAGCGGAGGAATGCCAGAGCGGAGAAATGCCAGAGCGGAGGTCCATTTCTCTGGCGCAACCTATTCCGCTGGCGAGGTCAGAGAAATCACCTATTCCTCTGGCAATACCATTCCTCTGGCGATAGCAGAGAATTCGTCATTTCTCTGGCGTGACCCGTTACCCTGGTGACATCCATTCCTCTGGCGAGAGCTGCGAAGTTGGCGATTGGTAGGAGTATTTTCCAGAAGCGCAAATCCAGCTGGAGAGTTGCCTTATTACACACGATTCTATTACCTTTAGAATTCTACTTTGCATGGCAACTTCCATGGTGATCCGAAGGAAATTTGAAGCTTATAAATAGGTCCTCTTTTGACCTATAGAGGACACACATACCCCAGAACCCAAGCATTCATATTTTTAGTTTTATAGCGTTAGAATTTTATAGCTTTCTAGTTTTCAAGGCTTGGATCAAGATTGAAGATTCAAGTCGCTACTTCAGTTTTCATTCGGTTTTTTTATACAATTCAGAGAAAGCAATCGCTAGAGAAATCAACATATCAGAGCAGATGAGTCGCTATTCCAGAGGAGTCGATGCCAGAGGATTCGCTTCCCCGCTGCCAGAGCGGAGGAATGCCAGAGCGGAGAAATGCCAGAACGGAGGTCCATTTCTCTGGCGCAACCTATTCCGCTGGCGAGGTCAGAGAAATCACCTATTCCTCTGGCAATACCATTCCTCTGGCGATAGCAGAGAATTCGTCATTTCTCTGGCGTGACCCGTTACCCTGGTGACATCCATTCCTCTGGCGAGAGCTGCGAAGTTGGCGATTGGTAGGAGTATTTTCCAGAAGCGCACATCCAGCTGGAGAGTTGCCTTATTTCACACGATTCTATTACCTTTAGAATTCTACTTTGCATGGCAACTTCCATGGTGATCCGAAGGAAATTTGAAGCTTATAAATAGGTCCTCTTTTGACCTATAGAGGACACACATACCCCAGAACCCAAGCATTCATATTTTTAGTTTTATAGCGTTAGAATTTTATAGCTTTCTAGTTTTCAAGGCTTGGATCAAGATTGAAGATTCAAGTCGCTACTTCAGTTTTTATTCGGTTTTTTTATACAATTCAGTTTTTACAATTGCGTTCTCTTTAATTATGTTTATGCTTTATTTTGCTATGTCTAGCTAATTTCCTTTAGCTGATTCTAGGGTTTGTAAATAGTTGATTGAATTTATGTGATTTATTTGTTAATACCTTTGTGCCTTCCAGTTTATGATTCATAATTCCTGGTGCTTGAATTCTTGTGAATTATTTGGCCAATAGTTTGCATGTTTAGCTATTCGGTTTGAGACCTAGCGGAGATAACTGTTTAGTGGGTTCAGGAATGTATGATATGATTTTAACCTTGAGACCTAGCGGAGATAGGTGGATCATAGGGAGCTATTCTTAGGAGCTATTGGGAGTTAGTAGATTTTCTTGAGACCTAACGGAGATAGATAATTTACAAATCCACGATCGTTGCTGCTCTAGCGAGAGTAATTGATTAATTAAGTGATCTCTCATCATAACTGGATTAAACTGGTACATAGGATTAATAGATTTATTGCATAGATTTAATTAATGAATTTACTACCCTAGGATCAGTTGCTTTTAATACTTGATTTTCTCCTACGTACTTTTAATTATTATTTGCGTTTTAGTTTAAGATAATTGAATCTTCTACTTTCGCTTACCTGTCTACTATTATAGTCTGTTTAGGAGATAGATAAAGTCGTTTCGTTGTGTCAATCCCTGTGGATACGATATCTGGTTACTATTTCTGTGCTACAATTACACCGTGTTAGTTGCGGTATTTTGAGCTAATAATTTAGTGATCAGCAGCCTCCACCTGGGTTTTCTGTGTCTAGTGGAGGAGTTATCAATGAGCCAAAGAAAGTATCACTGGAGGATATGATGCAGCAGATGTTAACAGAGATGTCTAGTATGAAGACAACTGTTAATACAAGGATGACCAATTTGGAGTCTCAAGTGGGTCATATTGGAAATAATTTTTCAGCACTCTCCAAGAAAGTGCAGATGTTGGAGACTCAAGTTGGTCAGATGGCCAACCAAGCAGCTGCACAGCACAAGTCGAGCCAATTCCCGAGCAAAACTACTGCCAATCCAAAGGGCCAATGCAATGCTATTTTCGATGGCACTCTATCTCCAAAAGATAGGAGAATGAACAACCAAGTAAGGAACCATACAAATCTCCTATTCCACTTAGGGAATACATCCCAAAAGCTCCATTCCCTCGTAGGCTGATGAAGAGGGAGGTGCTTGAAGAGCAATGTGCTGTGAAGCCGAGCAAAAAGTATAACGCAATTCAATTGAGAAGCGGGACAGAGCAGCGGGATCATCCAGAGCAGCGGGACGACAAGGATGCCAAGGAAATCAAGCTGGAGATCTCCCATTGCAAGAATGAGAAAAAAGTTGTCAATCCCGAGGAGACAGAGCATAGATGTATAGTGGATGAACTAGAGAGACTACTTGAAGAATCGGACCGACGTGCACAGCCTCAAATTCTCTCGCAATTGCAGGATCCCAAGGATAAAGAAGAAAAGGCAATTGTTCACACCAACAAGATGTGGGATGAGGATAAGAAAATCTCGCAGGCGAAAGCTGTGTGCACTGAGCTGCCAATGAAGCTACTTTCGAAGAAGAAAGATCCGGGTAGCTTCACCATTGAGTGCGAGATTGGAGGAGAGCTCTTTCCCGAGGCTCTTTGCGATTTAGGGGCTAATGTCAATGTGATGCCCATCTCTGTTTTCAAGCGGTTGGGAATTGGAGATCTCAAGCCGACCTCGATGGAGATTCAAATGGCGGATAGATCAAGAGTAAAGCCGAGAGGAAAGCTTGAAGACATCTTTGTGAAGGTTGACAAGCTCGTCTTCCCTACGGATTTCTTGGTTCTCGATATTCCTAAAGATGCAAATCCGCCGTTGATTCTTGGTCGATCATTCTTAGCTACGGGGAGGGCTATGATAGATGTGCCCAAGGGAAGCGTCGTCTTTCACGCAGCTGATGCACATGAGTCCTCTGTCTCTGTTCGTGTCAGGCGATCTGTCACGCCCGCTGCGTTTGATGTTAATTGAGACCATGAGGTATCGTCGAGCTCTAGACGTTAAATTAAGCACTTGTTGGGAGGTAACCCAACTGTTTTTCTTTGTTTTATTTTTCTTTCTTTTAGTTTCGTTTTGTTTCTTATTGTTTCTTGGTTTTGTTTGGGAGTTTAGTGCAGTGTTGAGCTTGGACGATGCGGGAAATCGCGCCTTGTCCATACTACCACCTTGGAGCATGTGTTTCTGTGAGTAGTGACACACATATCATCATCCCTCCAAACTTATTTTCGAACTTATGTTCTGTAATAAGTTTGGGGGAGGGGGTGAGAGTAGATATGTGTATCACTTTTATCTTTTTGTTGGCTTTATTGCTTGGTTGGTGGTGTGTGTTTTGTTTTGTTTTTGAGATGATTAATGCTCCATTAGATTTCTGGTGAGATGCCAATGATGATTTCTGTGAAAAAAAAAATCGAGTTTGATTTTCTTTGATGATTTGAGCATAATTGGAACTAATTTGCATAATTCTAGAGTGATTTTAACCTTGACTTTTGGACGTTGAATAAATCGTGAGATTTTGAGCCATAATTGTTTAGTATACACAGTTTATTCTTTGTTGTGAGTTTGGTCATGCATGTGGTGATCTTCTAGAACTTGCCATGGTTTCTGTGTCGAGGTTGCTGTTGTGCCCAGGATTAGGAGATGATTTTAGGCCATCTTTTATTAGCCACATTATTATCCCAAACACTGTCCTTGAAAAAAAAATTATCCTTTGTTATCCACTTTGAGCCTATTTAGCTTTTTATTCTTTAGCCGGATGATAGGGGGTGATGTAGTATATGGGAATCTTTGTGTGGTGAATATCATAGTGGGTTGTGAAAAAGAAGGGATGATTTTGTGTTACTATTTACTCTTATAAGCTCTAGAAAGTTGTGAAAAGAGAAAAAAAAAATTATTGAAAAAAAAAAGAAAAAAAAAGATGAAGAAAAGTGTGAAGTCGAGAGTATATTGAGAAATTTGTTAGAGAATCGACTTTGTTTGATGGAAATAAATGGAGAGCATAAAAGAGTGTTTAGTTCTGTTTTGTGATGAAAATCCCTTGAGCTGTGTTGATCATGTGATATAGTTGGGTGGAAGATGGAATTTATTCCATGCTTGATTAGTGAAGTCGTAAGGTTGGTGTTCTTGATCTATTTGAGTCACTTGGCCGATATTTCCCTACCTAATCCAATGTCCCTACATTATAACCCGAAAAAATAAAGACCTATTTGATCTTATTCTTGGCAGGTGACGTCCGACCCCGATGATATTGCGAATCGTATAAATAGGTTAGAGGAGCAGGTTAATCAAGGAATGCAGTTACTCTCAGAGCAGAAGCGCGGACGTGGCCGTCCAAAGGGATCAGGAAAGGGCAGAGAGTCTGTACATGCAATTCCGGAAGGCTGCATTAAAAGTAGACTTAGAAATGCGGAGGAAATGGGATACAAGCCAAGGGAGTTTGTGGTCGACCTTACCAATAGGCCCAGTATAAATGCAATGAATAAAGTCGTTCAGGGACGTTGGTCGGATGAAATGGATGATTTTCATGATTTCATGTATTAAGTTGTTTCGAGTCCTTCTGTTTTGTTTGCTCCGTAGTTTTTCTTTCTCTTTTTGAGCGTTGTGCCCTTAGTCTGCGTCTTTGTGCTTTCAAGGGTTTTTTCTTCTTTTTTTCTTTTATAATAAATCTCAATTTAATTAAAAAAAAAAATTCTTGGCACACTTTTAGCGATGGAGATTGTAGACGATTGGCAAGCTTATGGTAAGTGATCTGCATTGCATTGAATTTCGATGAGAGTATACACGTCCTATTCCATCAAATTGAGAGTTGAGTGACACACATACCTTGTGAGATTCAATTGTTTGGAATGTCAAGGTTGATTTTGCTATAGGTTGTGTTTATTGGTGAATTTTGTGCTTAATTATTGAGGATTTGAGAATTCTATCATTCTTTATTATTCGGAGGCATCGATGAGCTAGATTTCTTACCCATTCGTGATATTGATTGTGTTCTTCTCATTAATGACTTAAGTTTGGGGGAGTTGATAACACTCATGTTTCCATGGTTTTTATTGTTCATATGATGATAATTTTATAGGAAATTGAGTGTTGGATGATTGTTTTGTGCTTAATTTGCTTTATCTTGTGAAACACGATTCTTACTCGAACTTTGAAGGAAATTTCAGGTTTAATGACTTCGAATTTGGAACAATGTTCTGAAATTGAAGTTGTAGATCGTCTCGATACGAGTTCGTGAGCGTAAACGGATCATCAATCGGAGTTTGGACGAGAAAGTTATGGCCGAAACAAAAACGTCGCGCGCAGCAGTCAAGTTGGTCGCCGAAAATGGGCATTTTGAAGAAGCAATTCGGCGACCTAAACGGCGACCGCCGAGTTGGTCGCCGAAATTTCTGTTTCAGATTTGCACTGCAAGTGTTAAATTCGGCGGGCGCCGAATTTGGTCAATTTTTAGCACAAAAACGGCGGTCAACTCGGCGACCGCCGAGTTTGACCGCCGAATTGAGCGGATTTGCGAGTTTTTCCGTTTTTTAGAGTTCGTCTGGGTTCCAAACACTATATTTTACCCTGACACTATAAATAGGTCTTCTTTTGACCTATCTGGGGTTCCTTTTTCAGTTCTCAACTTTTATTTTTCAATTTCATAGCTTTAGAATTTATTTCTTTCCAGTATTTACTGCTTGGATTGGATTTCCACAAGATTGAAGATTCAAACTGCTACAATCGTTCTACTTTCGGTTTTATATAATTTAGTTTTTACAATTGCTTTCTTATTTATTATGTTTATGATTTATTTTATGATGTCTGGCTAGTTCTTTAATCTGAACCTAGGGTTTGTACATAGCTGATTAATTATGTGTGTATGATTTATTGATATCAATTTGCCTTCCAACTTGTGATTCATGATTCCTGGTGCTTAATTTCTTGTGAATTATTTGGCCAATAATTTACATGTTTAGCTGTTCAGTTTGAGTCTTGAATGCGATAATTGTTCAGCCGATTCAGGAATGCATGTTATAGAAGTAGCCTTGACACTTGAATGGGATAGGTGAAACTATAGGGAGCTATTCTTTGTGTACGCTTGGGAGTTAATTTATTCCTTGGAGTCTTGAATGTGAAGGGGGGTAAATTAATCTACTTTCATAGGTGTTCGTTAGAGAAGCTTGTGAATAGTTCTGTGATCTCTCATCAGGGTTGGATTAAATTGGTAATTGAATCAATAGATTAAATGCATATAATTAATTAGTAAAAGTACATCCCTAGGGTCAGAGTCTTTTATTATTTGAGTTTTTACCTTATTTTATTTGTTGTTATCTGAATTTAGTGCTAATCAAACCTTCCAACTTTTTGTTGCCTGTCTACTGTTATAGTATGTTTAGGAGATAGCTAGAGTTATTTCGTTGTGTCAGTCCCTGTGGATACGATACTCGGTTACTGGTTATTTGCTACAATTGCACCGTGTTAGTTGCGGTATTTGTTGCTAAGAAATTAGTGATCAATCACCCAAGATACAGAGTACTCAAGTTACTATATAACTCTCACCCATAGTAAATCAAAGTGATATGCGAATCAACATATATATTTGAAATCTTATTAGTATTAAGATTCTATTAAGTCACCGAGATCTTGATTCTTCACTTAAATCAGATAGAAGAATACATCTCACTGTGGTCCTATCAATACGTTATGACGTACCAGTATAGACAAGTAGTCAAGACAAACTATTTCCATCTATACTGCAGCCTAAACCAATGACTCGTCCTAAAGTCATCTCGGTTGTGATCATTTTATATCTCTTAAGGTTATTCCAATTATATGGTCTTCTGTGATCTACAACACACCATATAATCTACTTAGAGATAAGGAACATACATATGTAATAATGAACACAATCAGATAGGAGATTAAATAGTGAACATAGGAATCATTGTATACAAGCATAAAAGGTTCTTGCTTTCAGTATACAAATCCAACATGAAGTGCAAGCCATAGAGTGATTGAACATCTTGGAGCTAGGGATGTAGCTCTTCCAAATGGCCTTATGCCAGAATTTCCTTTCTCCTTTAGGCCTTAGGAAATTGTAAGCTTCTTTGGTAAGGTTTCCAGCTGCCCATTCTTCAAGTACGGTGGAGGCTTTTACTCTATCTCCAAGATTTTTTCCCACCAGCAAGTCTCTCGTTTTTAGCAGATTTTTGATGAGCTGAGAGTCTTACTTGTGCTTAATTTTAGTCCAGATATTGCATCCCTTAATGTATTCTGCATGGATCCATTGTATCCAAAGCGTCTCAACATTATTATGAATTTTCCACAGATTTTTGACAAGTAGAGCACGATTCCATACTACTGTACTTGCAGATTTTCCCCAAACGAATATCCAGTCCTCCCTAATCGAATATCCAGATTTTGACAAGTAGCGTCTAAGACATCGAATATCAGTCCTTCCTCATCCTTTGGTTTGCAAATTGTTGTCCATGCTACTGTACTTGCAGATTTTCCCCAAACGAATCTTCTAATTACCCTGTTAATACGATCAATCACACCCGATGCGATGGGGAAAACATGTAACCAATAGCATTCAACGCCTTGCAAAACTGATCTAGCAAGCTCCAATCTCCTTGCCATAGAGAGATTTAGGTCAAACCATTTGTTAATTAAACTTGAGTTTTTACTTACTAGTTGTTCGAATTGGTTAGCAAGTAGTTTTTTTGACGCAAGGGGGATCCCCAAATATGTAATAGGTAGAGTCCCAATAGTGAATCCAAACAAGTCCACAATCTCCATCCGGTCTGGTTCCCGAACACCTGCAAGAAAGATTTGCGATTTGCTCTTATTGATGTTGAGGCTCGAAGCTCCTGCAAATTCATTAAGTACATCAGCCAAAATTCTCATAGAGCCTAGATCTCCTCTACCAAAAAGTAGGAGATCGTCCGCAAAAGCTAGATGATTGATACTGAGTTTTTCACAACGGGGGTGATAATTGAATTCCAATTCTCTAGTTCTAAGTTGTAGGAGCCTCGATAAGTACTCCATACAAAGTAGAAAGAGAGAAGGTGACATCGGGTCACCCTGTCGTAATCCCCTTTTCCCTTTTATAAAATCATGAAGTCCTCCAATTGAATAAAAGTTTAGATTTTTTCCTTTTACAAATAAGGGTTTAGATTTTTTTTTTCTTTTCATCTTTCTTCAATAAAAGTTTAATTCAGCAGTAATTGAATCTACAATCTATATATATATATATGAAAATGCAATTTTCAACGGTAAAAATTTACCGCCATAATTTAAAAAATCAACTACTCCGATATTTCCGCTAATTCACGGTTATGCAACTCAGAATTCAATTATTACTTCGGGAGTATCATAGATTAAGTCATAATTCAATTATTACTTCCGCTTATGCAACTCAAAGTCATAATTCAATTATTACCTTCGCTTATGCAACTCAATTTTCCCACATTTCCACTAATTCACGGTTTCTTCCAATTTATTTTTTTTCATTCCTTTTATCTTTTCATTTTTTCTTTCTTTCTTCATAAAAATCGTACAATTTGACTAATTAAAAATATTCCATATACATATCAATTTAAAGATAATTAAAAAAACTTTAATTTGATATATAATATATATATAAAAAATGGATTTAAGATAATAAAGTTATCACAAGTTAAAAGTTATAAACAAAATTGTTTTCTCTCTCATGTCTTATTTCATTTATTTTTCTTAATTATCTATTTTTGTTTGATTTTATTTTACTTTTTAAAATCATTTGTTTATTCTTTTTTTGTTTTATTTTATTTGCTTAGTTTCATTTTTTTTTTTTGATTCTCTATTTGAGCATAACTTTTTTTTTGTGCTTGTGTATGATTATTATGGAAATATAATTATGTAATTTTAATTAATAAAATATCTGTACTATTTTTATTATATTATTTTGTTTATTTTTTCCACTTAATTCATGATTTAATTTTACATCAATATTAATAGTTCCCCCTCCCCCCTTTTATAGCATTTATAATTATTTAGTAGAGATGTAAGAATCATAGAGTACTTGATTGTTTTCATATATTTTGTTATGTGTTTGGATTTTTCTAATAATTTATTTTAGTTATTATACTATTAATTTCACTTAAAAATTTAAATTTAAATAAGTCATTTTTAAAAATTATGTGACTGAACTTGAGTTTGAGATATTTAGTGTGGTCATTAACCACTTTATTATCAAACCAACACACATCTATTTTTCTACTTTATATAATCTTAATTATATATAAAATATTTATTAATATTATAATTGTCATTACACTTTATACAAAACTGAAAATTTAAGTATTTTCAGATTTTAGGTTCTTTTTTCGGTTTATGATGTGTATTATTATTATTATTATTATTATTATTTTTAAATAGTTCCATTTGTTTATATTTTAATTATGTTTAATATTTATATTTATTTAACATATCATTTTTGTTTAATACTTATATTTATTTAATATGTTGTTTATTCCGATACTCGCCGTGCATCGCACGGGTAGGCGTACTAGTTTATTGTAGAAACCCCAAAACCTAAGCAGAAAAAAAAAATTAGAAAGAAAAGTATGATTTGTTAAGGGACAAATTCACACGTTAAAAGCTTACACCAAAATTTCCTTTTCTCCCACACGATACAGGAAAAAGGAAAGAGTGAAAAAGGATCATCTCTCTCTAAACTTGTTTACTTTTACTTTGCTATCTTTTTTGGCCCTTTTCATCCTACCCCCACGTCCACAACCACAAAGCCCTCCCTCTCTACCCCCTACCCCTACCTCTCCCAATTGCTCTTCAAGTGTCATTTTCTCATATATACTTCACACAAAAGAAACAACCATTCACTTCGAACCTTTGTCACTTCTCTCTCTCTCTCTCTCAAATAATCTGTGCAACTAATCCTCCCAACTCCTCATCAAACCCCAGCCCACAAATCCTGTCTGCCTCCTGAAACTTGTGCATCCAAATCCATAAGAAGAAAACTGAATAATCACATAGAATTGAAGTAGAAAGAGGGGAATTGAATTGAAGAATTAGAAGAAATGGAGCTGTTTCCAGCACAGCCAGACCTTTCGTTGCGAATCAGCCCTCTAAACAGCACCACCTCATCAAACTGGAGAAGAGGTGAAGAAGAAATGGATTTGGGGTTTTGGAAGCGAGCTCTAGAGTCCAGAACCTCCCTCTCTTCAATGGCCAAAGCCGACCTCCCCCTCTCAAATCCCGCTAGGGTTTCGGACCCCCTCACCGCCCCCAACCACCACCGCATCCTCCATCCCCGGCCGCAGCTGGACGAGGAAGTGAGTTTGCTGAAGCCGATTAGGGGAATTCCGGTGTACCAAAACCCTCCTTCTTTCCCCTTCGCAGCTCATCATCATCAGCAGCAGCGGCATTTGGAAGCCTCGTTCGCGTCTGTGAATCACCTCGCCACCGCCTCCGTCGCGCCCTACACCTCGCAAGCCCTCATGCGATCGCGCTTCCTCTCCAGATTTCCGGCTAAACGGAGCATGAGGGCCCCACGAATGCGGTGGACCACCACGCTCCACGCCCGTTTTGTTCACGCTGTTGAGCTCCTGGGCGGCCATGAAAGTAAGCCTCTTCTCTCTCTCTCTATATATACACCAATTTTTAGGGCTATTCTTGTTCATGTATTTATGAAAACAAAACACAAGAAAAAAAAAATGCCTTAACATGTTGAATTTGTGTAGGAGCTACACCCAAATCAGTTCTTGAGCTTATGGATGTGAAAGATCTCACCTTGGCTCACGTTAAATCCCATTTACAGGTGAATTTAATTTATAAAATTAATACTGTCTTTTTTCAATTAACTAGAATTATTGTTCCTTTCTCTTATTTTTTTTCTTCTTAGTTAGTAAAGTATAATTAACACACCTCACACGCAGTTAGTTTGTGAGAATTGAGATTCAAGAATTTTGACGATTCGTCATTAAAGGTGGAAATAAGGAGTTGTGACACGAGTTTCAAATTCCAATGATTTTACTTCTATATATGCTGCAGAGGGGCTCTCTCAACATCATTTATTTTTGGCAGATCTACCAGCTTTTATCGCTTGGACCGTGTAAAAGATAAAAAAACAGTGAGTGTGTGTGTGTGTGAGAGAGAGAGAGAGAGAGAGAGGAGAGAGAGAGCAGTGACAATTGAAAATAGTGTTGTAGTCCAAGATAATTATACACAGAATCATATCACAGTAATATTTATTTTTACATGAGATTTTCTTTAAAAAAACTAGTTGCCTATTTTCCTAAGGTTTCGATTGCTAGAGAGAGAAGAGAAAGTACAAAACACTATCATTACACAATGATATATACATACACACGTTTGTTTGACAGTTTGAGTAGAAAAATCATCTGTGGCAAAACAATGTTTAACCTCGAAAAAAGTAGACATTGAATCACATGTACGCAAGACACACACATCTATATATATATATATATATATATATATGAGATGACATGTACTAAAAGTTGTTTGTCATTCATTCAGTTGTAGTTCACACCGTAACAAATTATTTACCATCTATTTTGTTCTTGTATGTTAATGAAAACTGAAAAGCTTCATACATACCTAAGAACAGAATTACATATCTATAACATACTCACATAAATATATATATATATATATATAGAGAAGGGTAGAGAAACTAAATATTGTGGAGAATAGAGAATTCGTAAAATAAAAACGAATAGATCTATAATTTTAATGAACAGATCAATGTACCGCATGAACAACAATTTGCCCCGGGTTCGAATCCTGCTGGTGGCGAGTTTTTCTATATTTTTACTAAATACGTCTGTTCATTACTTATGTTGATCTGTTCGTAAAATATATAGATTTGTTCGTTCTCTCGAAAAAGATAATTCTCTGTTGAACTCATATATATATATATATATACAGCATTTCTGATGGGCCTTAGTTTTTGCAGATGTACCGCACAGTGAAGTCTACTGATAGAGCGTCAGCTTATTCAGGTTAATAATATTCTTAACATATGGTGAATTTATTCAATAAATTTCAATTTGGTTGCATTTGGTAGCAACATTGTACGTTTTTTAAGTTTTATCATTCAATATGCAATCATATATTCTCTAATTAAAATATTTTGAGAATGTGTAGGAAATGTGGATGCACTTGAAAATGGGTCTTCTGGGGATACATCAGATGAATTCCTTTTCGACATTCAGAATTCACACAAGTCTGAAGTATCTGTAGAAAAGGGAAGGCAATTTAATGTAGATCAAGAAAAGGAATATAGTGTTTTGTGGAGCAATTCCTCAAGGTATAAAAAACCCTTCTACTCAATGTAACTTTATACTAATTTTATTTATATGCATCCTTCTTCATTTAATAACTTATTTTAACGGTTAATGATAATAGTTCCATGACTATAAAGTAAATACTATATTCGGTGATATACACTAGGATGGCGCATAATATTTATTGATCATTCATCATCGCATATTAAACTCGGCATATATTTGACCTAATGTAACGTCTAAGGATGATTAATTTAAGTTTAGAAGCTTTAATTATACAAGCCAAAGAATATCTTTGTATAAAAAAATCTCACACATATATTAGTTTAAAAGTTAACATTGTATATAGTATATAATTTTTGGTTGAAATTTGAAAATGTAATTTGTTGAATCTCTAAATATTGAAAAGATGTATATTTACCAAACTTTAGACTAGGGGGCCAAAGCAGAAGTATATGAATGTGATATGACTGAAACACATGTTTCGACTTTTCTATCAAACATATATACAAATACCGTCTTTGGCAGCTAAGTCTAGAATCTTTGAAGGAACATAATCAGTCAGTAGCAATTAATAGTTACAGTTGTTGAAGGTGAAAGAATTAATTTATAATTAAAAATAAAAGCAAATTGTAATCCGGCCAAAAAGAAAATTTTGGATTGTTTAACTGATGTTTTGGATTTTTAAGCATTTTTAGAATTAATTCAAAAGGGTTTAGGCATATATTGTAGTAGTAAACAAGTATAGATAGAATAACATAAAAAGAAGAAGAATCTATTGCTAGTTTAGTACAGGAACTCCATCATGGGGTTAAATAAAATAAATTAAATTGTTGAAAAAAAAGTCTTGAAATGAATAATAAAATATATTAAATTAAATATAGCACGGCTTCCAAGATTTTGAAATTCATGAAATTTGAACGAAGAAATCAGCCTAAAAAAAGGACACATCTCTTATCTTTGGATTTTGTGGGTACAGACCTGAGATGGGACCCAATTAAGAAAACTTACTCACAAAGCTTAATATGGCTTAATAGTGTAATTTAAATGGACCCATCCATGTAGAAATCTTGAAACTAAAAGCTTCTGCCATTTGAGACTACTTTTTTTTTAAATAAAAAACAAAAGTTAATTACAATTACAATAGGGTGTCACATGGGTTTCACTTTATTTTTTGAAAAGTTTAAATAATAAAAATTAGGCATTAAAAAGATTGCTTTCTTTCCGATGGCTGGCTTTTTATTTGTGTGTGTGTGTGTGTGTGTATATATATATATATCTGCATGGCATCCACTGATTGAAATTATTGGGTCATATTATATATGAATTGTAGCGGGGGAGAAGCTTGGTTGCATGGGAGAACAAACGACTCTCAAGTGAACGTACAACCTCACGAGGTACTTCTGAACCGAATTGAAATTACACTACTGCCCTTGGCTTTTAAAGAAATTCTGTGTGTGTGTGTGCCTGGGAATATGTTGATGTTCATCATAGTGAATAAAGTAGAAATAAGAAGCTTTTGTGAGTAAAAGTTGAATGAGCCATTTACTGTATGTGTCTGAGGGTGTTCTTAACAGTTGATGTGTGTGTGTGTGTGTGTGTGTGTGTGTGTGTGAGAAAGAGAGAGAAGCCCCTAAGGCCCTAAAAAGAAAAGTGAAGTAAAAGTTGCTGAAAAATCTTCCTAGAAAAAGAAAATTTTCTCTTTAAGCTGCTTTCTATAAAGAATGGAACATGAGTGCAATGCCATTGTTCATATCTACTATAAATCCCATAATGCAATATTATATATATAGATATAGATATAGAAATACCTCGTACTCCAACAACTTGACCAGATCAATATCGAATTAAATGTTGAAAACAGAATTATTGTTTTAATTTTATTTCCTTTCTTTTGGAAATAAAATATTGTCACAATTCCATCTGTTTTAGTTGTAGTATGTATTTTCCTCAAAAAAAAAAAATGTTGTATGTAATGATAGTCTGCATCATACATTGAGGGTGTTTATGTAGTGACTCACATTGGTTACACATGCAGAAGGAGATATGCGATGTGAGCTCATCGTCCGAGACAAGCCCTAAATCTAATAAGCTGAAGCCTAATTTGGAGTTCACGTTGGGGAGAGAATGAGATGTTTATGCATCAATCTACTCATTTTGAAATGATTATAAATCTTCTGATTCAAGAGAATCAGGTACCCACTGAGGCAAATCAGAGGAAAAAAAGAAAAGCTAAAGAAAGACAAGGAGACAAGAAAGACAGAAAGCATACAAAAGGGAGATAGGTAGGAAAAAAGAACAAAAGGCTTATATATGCTTGCTGTCAAAGTTATGAGATTCTAATCATTACCTTAGTTTTCATATATATATATATATATATTCAAGGTAAATATTAAGATAATGTAATTCAGTGGTTTTCTCTTATTTTTAGTAACTTATGTTTTACTCCCAAAAGTACGATGCTTTCTCTTTTTAGAATATGATTTCACATCTTTTTCTTTTATTATTTATTCTTACAAATACCCCTTTTATTATAAAAAAAAAATAAAAAAAATTAATTCAATCGAAACGGAGACCGAAAAACAGCCAAGTTGAGTCGGGCGCCCTCTAACTTTACCACCCTACCTACTAATGGACTGTGAGGAGGATATATAGGCGAACGGGGACCGACCGAGAACCCGAACCGCTTGACTGGCCCTTCATTTTCATAGTACATTCATTATGGTTCGGGATGAATGAAACCAATTAGATGTGCTCGTGCGAGCGAAGCGACCGCAGCACAACAATACAACAACTAGGACTCGTGTCGGAGGAGTTTTGAGTGTGAGCTACCACTCATGCAGCGGCAAGAACCCGCAACTTTCGAAGGGGCCACCAACCGTCCACTTATTTTCTATAATGGTGGAACCTTTTCTCCACTAAATTAAATTCACCATCCATTTTACTAAAACATGTGTCAACTAGAAATATCATACTTTTCGGGAACAGGGGGAGTATTATTGTTGGGAGATAGTTTTTTTTTTTTTCAAACAACATTATATGGAAGGTAAAATGTTTTTTCTATTATTTTGAGAAGAGAGATACATGATAATTTCATAATCAATATCTTAAAGAATCATTCCTTGAGGATTCAAATACACTCCAAGTATTCTTGTCGTTATGCGGCACATTTACCTTTTGAAGTTTTTTATTTTTTGAGTTTGAGGATTGCCTAGTCTTGGGAAAATTTAATTATGGATTAAAATTATATTAATTAATTAAACAATCAAGTGTTTTCTTGAAATTATTAGATAAAATAATTTCAGTTACAACAAAAAATAAGATTTAGATAGTTTGACTAAAATATCCTTCTTGGATTGGGACAAAAACGGAGGAGCTAATGCGGTGTATCGTCATCTCTGGCGCAGTGATAGTGAAGTCGTCAAATGATTAGATTTTAATTGACCAAATAAATTGCAGATACTTAAACGGGTTCGAACAGCACAAACCATGAAATTGAGATATACTTGCAATTGTTTTTAGCGGGAGTAAATGCGCCTAAATTAACCTATTTTCACTAAAAACTGGGGTTACATTAAACTATTCGTTTTGGTATAAAAAAATTACTATCCTCTAAGTTTAAAAAAAAAAAAAAAAAAAAACATAAAAAATAACTAATTTTTGTGTAAGATTACATCATTATTCATACTTTATTCTTTTACCAATTTTCCAGTGTATTCTTATTCTCTTTCTTTCTTTCCCTTCTCCACCTTGGACTCCAGCCTTGCAGTGTCCACCTCTGCCGCCCCAAAAGCCGGTAGAGGCGCCGTCTGTAGCACCGTGGCGTGGACCGCGGCAGTGCAAATGAAGGAATAAAAAATATATCAGCCACTTGTTCGGCATAATATCCAAATGAAAAAATTAGAATTGAGCGTTGGTATAGCAAACTATGTGATTTTTGTATATTTAGTGTTGTTTTGTTATCAATTTTCAATTGATATCTGGATTTAATATTTAAAATAACTTTACTTTTGTAATTAAATGTGATTTAATCGAGTTTGTATTGTTATTGTTCTTAAATTCAAAAACAGGTAACTTGTGAATTCGAATTTTTAAAGTTAGAATTCACAACTCGAATATAATCATGTAATTATCTGCTATTAATTATGCATTGATATTTTGACTAATATTTAATATGACCTATGTACACCTAAACTCTATAGGGATGGTTAAGTGGGTTAGCATTGGGAAGCTTTTGAATTGATTCTCTCTCTATATATATATAGGGGTAGATTAAAATAAAAACACATTTTAGAATATAAAATAGGAATTATTTTCAACCCTTAGATCATCAAGATTTGTGACTAATTCATCGCCTTATTGGATGAATTCGTGATCCTGAGTTCGAATCTCATAGGTAACAAAAAATTTATTTTTCGCAATTCATACATTTATACAGTGAATTCATACGTGTTCTACATAAAATTCATACATTTTGTTGGTTCATAGTTTTTATTTTAAGAGTTGTTTTTACCGTAGCCCTCTCTCTCTCTCTCTCTCTCTCTCTCTCTCTCTCTATATATATATATATATATATATATATATATATATATATATATATAGGGAGAGGTTCAAATAAGAACCACTAATAAAATAAGAACAGAGAATCATTTTAAGCCATTCGATCATCAAGATCTACGGTGAATGCATCATCTTGGTAGATGAATGCAGGTGCTGGGTTCGAATCCTGAAGGGAGCAAAAAAATTATTTTTTTCGGATGCATTAAATTTAATAGCGGATGCATTAATTTGTATAGCAGATGCAGTAATTTTATTGGTTCTTATGTTCTCATGATAATTGTGGTTCTCACTATAACCGCAACCCTATATATATATATATAGGGGAAGGCTAAATAAGAACGCTTCTTAAAATATAAATTAGGAACCATTTTCAGCCCTTAGATCATCAAGATCTACGGTTGATTCATCACCTTGTTGGATAAATTCATGGTCCTGAGTTCGAATCCCAAAGGTAGCAAAAAATTATTTTTCGCAATTCATGCATTTATACAGTTTATTCATGCGTGTTATACATAAAATTCATGCATTTTTGCTGGTTCGTAATTCTTAAAATAAGGGTGGTTTATTGAATAACCACCCCCTATATATATATATATATATATATATATATATATATATATATATAGGGTTAGCTTCAATAAAGAAGGCCTCCTTAAATTAAGAATTAAGAACAAATCAGATCCATCCAATAAAGAGTATCCGACGGTCCAAATCAATTCGTCGAAATGACTTATTAATGCATTTAATATATGCTAAATTCTTTTTTAATTCAAAAAAGACCAAATTCACTACAAAAAAAACGCTAATAGACAACGGTCAGAATCCGTTGTCTATTACAAAATCAACTGTTGTAAATGAGAGTATTGTCTATTGATGTGCGGTCATAGACAACGGGTTCTGGACCGTTGTCTATTCTCTTATAGACAACGGTTTCTAGACCGTTGTCTATTCTCTGATAGACAACGGTGTAGAAACCAAACCGTTGTCTATTCTCTCATAGACAACGTCTTAGCGTCTGTTGTCTATTCTGTGATAGACAACATGAGAAAACCCGTTGTCTATTCTCTCATAGACAACGACTGATCATCTGTTGTCTATTCTATTATATACAACAAGTTCTTGACCATTGTCTATTCTATATTATAGTTTTTATTTTGTATTTATATTTAAAATTTCCTGATTTTTCAATTTATATTTCAGTAAATCTAAAAACATAATATGAAAAGCTAAAAATACATAAATTAATAATAAAATTCATACATTATAATCCAACATCATTATCCCTACATTACATTAGAATCCAACATCATCATCCCTACATTACATTAGAATCCAAACATCATCATCCTACATTACATTAGAATCCAAACATCATCATCGTACTAATTGAAACATAACTGCAAACCAAGCAAGTTACACCATCTGCAATATTAAAATATTTCAAGTATCAATTTATAAAATTTATTAACCTTATATCTCAAAAATATAAAAAAATTAACTTTATATAAAACTTACCCATCATCACTCATCTGTGATTTTACATACAAATTCTACCCACTCTATCCTTACTTCATCAATTTCCTTTTTGGAGTAGCATCCTCCTGCAAACCATAAGAAAAACAAACTTGTGATCAAATATGAAATTATAGAAATTGTCTTGAAGTAAAATTTAATTAAAATTATAAATTACAATTACCAGTGTATATTATAATATACAATTATAAATTTTCTTCATACTCGTCAAATTTTCCTCCACCCGCAGAACAATTAGTCCAATTTCAACAAAACCAAAAGCCGAGAACTGCTCTACAGAATCTCAGATATCAAATAATGACCCCAAACATTTCTAACCACATTCTATAACTCCAGGAAAATAGGGGAACCTAAATAGAGATAATTTTTCTTTATATCAATAATAGAGCATATACCTCTCTCATAATCAAAATAAAATCCAGTGCACTGAGAACTCCGGTAAACCGGCTCTTTGAGAAGTCCCACAAGGGCGCCGTATATACACCCTGGAAAGAATTTGTTGGTTGAAAAGAATTGCACTAAATAAAAATACATAAGCAGAGGCAAGCAAAAGTGTGTATAATTAACATGTAAGACAAATCTCGCAGTCGCAGGGGTCAAAATAGAATCCAACATTTTGATACCATCATGGGATTATTAGTTCTTAAATAAAAAACCAATGCCAACTCTGATAATTAATAAGATAGAATTATTATCTAAAGGAAGACAGGAAAAATATCGACCTACAGATACCAAATTGTTTTACCTGCTCATGCAGAATATGAAATGCTTGCTTTACGGGTAAGTCGACGTCAAAGGCAACAATCTGCAAGCAATGTAATATATCAGGCAAAATAACTATAGAGAGAAAATAAATACAAAGGGATTAACATTAAAATAGGCAGCAGACATCCTTACCTTTCCAGACTCAGGAAGCAATTCATAGGCCATGTGCGTCGACATAAATACAGCAAAAGAAAGAACATTAGCTGGCGGTCAATGAATCTAGTATAGTATGGTGCAAATACACAAGAACTTTGCTACAGTAGTTGAAATGGAAAAAAGAACTTTACTAAGGAGCTTGAAATTTGAGCAAACAGAAGCCAATTTCTTTAAAGTTTCATTTGGAGCTATAGCTTGAATCAAGATTGAAGGATGCCATGATAATTTATATATTACCGGAGATGGAAAACATCTGAGGTAGCTGCTCCTGGCATTTCATAGAGATAGTAGGTTACTTCATCATCGAACCCAATGATCTTCATCTTCCTGAGAGGGGGGGAGGGGGGGTTACTGAGTGCAGCTACCATAGACAAGAAAGAACCCCATTTGTACCTTTGGGCATCAGATTACAGGCAGAATGTCGATTCTATGAACCAATACAGAAAAAAATAATGCATCAAGGAATTACAGAAGACCAAATGAAAAATATAATAATAGGTAGGTTTTGCAATTTTATTAAGTTACCTTCCAAAACCATCAAAACATTCGGTCAAATGCATCTTAATGAGTTATATTCAACCCCAAGTTCCTACAGGCTACAAGGTATATAGAACTCAATCTCGATTTAATCCACAAACAAAACTCAATCACATTCACAAAATCTATAGGGAAGAGCCACTCCCAAAACCTAAGAATTTAGGGATCTAAAATTCGAAAAAAAAATTAGGGAAGGGAGTTGCCACATTACCTCGCCGTGTTGGCAACTGCTGGTGTTTTGGAGTCGCCGGACGGACCAACGGAGCCGCTGAGGCCGGAGGAGGTGAGGCGGGACGACGGGAAAGGATGGGCCGTGCTGTCGCACACTGAGGCGCGACGGGGCATAGCATACTTTTGGCTTGCCACGGAGGCTTCGAGTCAGACCGAGGCGGGGCGGTCGGAGACCGGTGGTGCGTTGGACCGGGGGAGACTGCCGGAGGCGCGTCAGACTGATGGGAGGCGAGGCGGCGGCCTGTGGGCGGGAGAATTGAACGAGAGAAAGAGAGTTAGGGTTTGGATTTTAGAGGTTTGAGAATTTAAATTAGATTAAATTAAATATATTATGGCTTTAAAAAAATTGAAAACAAACTAAAACAAATGAAAAAAATTGACTTTTAAAATAAATGATAAAAATATGAAAAAAAAAATGATAAAAACAAAAAAACTTGACTCTAATTTATTTAAATACTAATTTAAAAATAAACTTAATTTCTAATTTTTTTATTTTTAGAACATTTTTTTATTTGAAAATAAATATATTAGGATTTAAAAAAAATTGAAAAAAAAATTGGAAAAAAGAGAAAAAAATATTGATCATACATAACAATTTCCCTAACGGTTGAAATAACCGTTACAAAATACGTTCATATATAACGATTTTCGTAACGGTTTGACAATCGTTATAAAAGATATAGAGAGGCCAGCGCGATTAGGTCGAAAACGAGAGACACTGTTATTCATCTTTTTAATTTTGTTTTTTCATAATTTATTTATTTTTTATGATTTTTATACCATATTAAATATTTTTTCATTAACTTAAATTTAAGATGTAGTATTAAGTATTTTTTTTATGAATTAAATTTGATGATGTTCATAAAAAAAATTAAAGAAAAAATTAGTAAAAAAAAATTAGTGAAAGAAGAGAGAAAAAAAAATTAAGTATTTTCAAAACCGTTGTCTATAGTTATAATAGACAACGGTTCTGAAACTCGTTGTCTATGACCGCCCTAAATAGACAACGGTTTTTCCAAAACCGTTGTCTATAGTTATAATAGACAACGGTGGTGAAACGCGTTGTCTATGACCGCCCTAAATAGACAACGGTTTTTCCAAAATCGTTGTCTATAGTTATCATAGACAACGGTGGTGAAACTCGTTGTCTATGACCGCCCTAAATAGACAACGGTTTTTCCAAAACCGTTGTCTATAGTTATCATAGACAACAGGTTTAGAAGCATGTTGTCTATATCATGTTGTCTATGAGCTGAATTCTTGTAGTGATTCGTCCAAAACATTTCAGCTGTAATATCTAACCTAATCAAACCTAATCAAATCCCTAGAATTCCTCGCTTTCCATTCAAATGGCATCTCTTCAATTCAATTATTTTTGCAGCTGTAATCTTTTATGTTCAGCATTGTTGGGCAAACAAGAACTCATTCTGGAATTGAAGAATTCGTCTAATCGGAGCGGATGGGACTGAAGAATTTGTTTGATGATTTTGCTGCTATACGTAGGCTTTTTTTTTTTTTTTTTTTTTCTTCTGGATTTGTGTTCATGATTCAATCTGTTTTGAGACGGTTTCTAATCGATTGATTTATTAGAATTAGTTCTGTAATTGTTTCCATTTTGTTTTTTTGGGGATCTTTCATAGATCTGAACTCATGCGAATTGAAGAACTAAACCTTGGCCTTGAAATTCTGTATAAAACAAATTGTGATTCAAATAATATATGTTACGGTGAATTTGATTGAGATTTTGAAACTCTTTCTGCGAACATAAGTTTGGTATTTGTGAGGTACACCAAAAGAATTGCTAGTTGATTCTTGTTTGTGTTCACAGGCTTAAGGAGGCGACGGCGCCCTGGCTGGAATTGGCGCGGGATATAACCGCGACGATTCTGCACAAGTTGGGAGAGATCGACATACTGACGGCGGCGCAACAATATGTGCACTGAGTGGCAGAGTATTTGCCGAGACCCTTCCATGTGGCAGTGCGTCGACATGCGATACTTGAAGAATCATGATGTAATATCGTACAATATGGAGGAGATGTTATGCCACGCGTCGATCGCAGCTAGGGGCAATTCGTAGTCTATATTGACTATTGATTTTATATGTGGAACTCACTTTTGTTTAAATCTCTTGCAGTTCATACTCCATTGGTAGCATTTTATGCCTACCAGCCCAAATGGGGCTCTGGGATCTTTAGATTACCCAAAGCAAGAGAGGCGAGCTCTGACAGCTAAATCTCGCAAATTAGCTCCCAAATTTGGGTCTCCTGAATGACAAAAGTTGATTGATGAGGTCTGTCATGCCCTAGCCTGGGTTCTTCTTATATTGTTCCATAATCAAAATCCAACATCATGCTTACTTATCTCAGATTCATGAATACATGCTGAGCAAAGCATAGTCGGTGCCTCAGAGCAACGAGAACTTTGAAGTACAACATACAGACAATGAAGAAATTCAACGGGAATTCTGAATTATTGTGCATTTTTCTGGTACATTTACACTCAACTTAACTCTTATGTTCATAGGATAATTAGATATGTTCATCAGATTCGTTTTATGATAGAGATCTATTGAGTGAAATGATAATTGCCTAATGGATACTGATTATCTTCTATCTATAACTTACTGCCATCGTTTTGTATTTTGTCTGTCAATTTTGTTATTATGAACTTATGATAGGTTTGCATTTTAGGCTATCGATTTTGGATGTTTGTGAATGTATGTGTTAATGTCAATTTAGTGACTGCTAATGATTAATTTTTCATGAATTTATATACAAATACTTTGTGGTTGATTATATTTTTTCACATGTGTGGATATTCCTATTTTATACAATAAAATGTGTTATTATTATAGCTCTCCCTCCTATATATATATATATATATATATATATATATATATATAGGGGTGGGCTAGAATAAAAACACTTTTAAGTGTATAAAATATAAATGTTTCTTAATTTATGAATTTTATGTAGAACACTTATGAATTTATCCAACAGAGTTACGAATTGCGAAAAATAAATTTTTGTTACCTTTGGAATTCGAACTCAGGACCACGAATTCATCCAACAGGGTTACGAATCAACCGTAGATCTTGATGATCTAAGGGCTAAAAATCATTTATACTCCCTCCGTCCCGGCCAAGACGCTACATTTGCTTTTCGGCACGGGATTTAAGTAGTTGTAGATTAATGTTTAAGTGTGTAATAATAAAGTGATAAAGTAGGAGAGAGAAAGTAATAAAGTGATAAAGTAAGAAAGAGAAGGTAATAAAGTGATAAAGTAGGAGAGAGAATGTAATAAAGAAATACTTAATTAGTGTTAATTAAGTGTTTAAAATTCCTTATTTTTGCCAAATATAGAAATGTAGCATCTTCGTTGGGACGGCCCAAAAAGGAATATGTAGCATCTTGGGCGGGACGGAGGGAGTATTTTATACACTTAACAGTGTTTTTATTCTAGTCCTCCCCTATATATATATATATATATATATATATATATATATATATATATATATATATATAGGGGAGGACTAGAATAAAAACACTGTTAAGTGTATAAAATACTCCCTCCATCCCGCCCAAGATGCTACATATTCCTTTTTATGTAGGGGTGGGCTAGAATAAAAACACTCTTAAGTGTATAAAATATAAACGTTTCTTAATGTACGAATTTTATGTAGAACACGTATGAATTTATCCAACAGAGTTACGAATTGCGAAAAATAAATTTTTGTTACCTTTGGGAATCGAACTAAGGACCACAAATTCATCCAACGGGGTTACGAATCAACCGTATATCTTGATGATCTAAGGGCTGAAAATCATTTATATTTTATACACTTAAGAGTGTTTTTATTCTAGCCCTTCCCTATATATATATATATATGTATATATATATATATAGGGGAGAGCTATAATAATAACACATTTTATTGTATAAAATAGGAACCATTTTCAGCCCTTGATGTTCGAACCTCTCCCTATATATATATAGGGAGTAGTGCTGCCAAGGGCCGCCCGGAACCGGCGGTTCGACCCTTAACCGGCCCGCCGGTCAATGGTTCCGGCCCGGACCGTTGACCGACGGGCCGGTTCAGGGCCGAACCGCCAATTATCCGGGCCGGTTAAGGTTTACATTTCCCCCAACCCTGAACCGCCGGTCCGGCCCACCGGTTCGGCCCAGAACCGCCGGTTCCGGCGCGGGGGTCGAGGAGAGTTGCTGTGCTGGCTGCTGGGTGGTGGACTGGTGGGGTGGGCTGGCATGCGGCAGGGGGGCAGCAGCAGGGGGGGTAGGCAGCAGGCGCCTAGGCGCCTAGGCAAGCCTTGACCGGCCATTCTCATCCCATTTCACTCACTTTAATTTCAAATTTTATGTTTTTGTTGTTTTTTTTTTTCAAATTTTCATAATTATAATTCTACTTTTTCCCCCACACAATTTTATCTAATTCACATTTTCCCCCACCCAATTTTATCTATAAATACCCCCCCTTCTTCCACCTTCAAAATCACTCCATTGTATTAACAATTCTACACTCTCCTCTCTTCTACTTCTAATTCTCCTCCATTCTTTATGTGCTATTGCTCTTGTTAAATTGCTCTTGCTCTATAATTCTTTAGCTATTCTCTTGCTTATTCAATTGCTTTACTTTATTATTCTTGCTTTACATTATATTACTACTAGTACTACTATTAAGTACTAAATACTATACTATATATTTCAATTACACTATCACTACACTCACTTGCTCCTTTAATTTATTGTTCTTGCTTTACATTATATTATTACTAGTACTACTATTAAGTACTAAATACTATACTATATATTTCAATTACACTATCACTACACTCACTTGCTCCTTTAATTTATTGTTCTTGCTTTACATTATATTACTACCAGTACTACTATTAAGTACTAAATACTATACTATACTATACTATATTATATATTTCAATTACACTATCACTACACTCACTTGCTCATTTACTTTATTGTTCTTGCTTATTATTCTCTGACCTCTATTATCTATATTCTCTTCTCTACTTGTTTATTTGTTATCATGTCTCATGGTCGTGGTAACCGTGGCAAGTCTATCAATGTCGACCACGAAGAAGATATTGATAGCACTCCCACTTCTCCCGAGTTTACTCAAAATGTGCAAGTACCATCATCATCCTCTAGGAGAAGGGTGAAAATTCCAGTTGAACGAGGACCATTCGGCGCACGCCGGAAGGCTGCCGATGAAGCATATGCTAGACAACTTCAAGAAGCGGAGGATGAAGAATATGCACGTAGAGTTCGACAACAAGAGGCGGAGGAGGAAGCCGACCAAGCACGTCACAACGTTGAGGAGGAAATCCCTCCCACTAGAGGTAAGGGTAAGGGTAAGAGTAAAACACTTTCTTTTAACATTTTCATAAAACATTTTAGGAGGGAACTCGCTCCTAAACATCCAAATGATGCTCCAAATGCTCCCGAGAGGTTCATTGCCTATTGCAACTATTGCAACGCTACTTATCAATGGAAAGCGGGAGGGGGTTATGGCACCCTCATAAGGCACATGACAGCGCAACACACTGTCGAGTTTGGAATCCATACAACTCAAACTCAACTACATCCCGAAGCTTTCGAACGACAAGGTAATGAACAAGGTAATGTTTTATGGAAATATGACCAACAAAATGCTCGAGATTACATGGCTCGTTATGTTTCAATGGAGCATTTGCCTTTTATGCATGCCGATAAATTTACTTTTGAACATACTATGAAAAATGCTTATAATCCGGCCGCCAAAAAAATTGGTCGAACTTCTATGTGCAAAAATATTAGGCGACAAGCCGAAGAAAGAAAACGTGATTTACGAAAATATTTTAAGAATTTAAAGCAAAATTTTTCTATATGTTCCGACATATGGAGTGATTCTTTCCAAAGATATTCTTATATGGGTATTACTTGTCATTGGGTTGACGAATGTTGGTTAATTCAAAAACGTTTAATTGCATTTAGAGATTTCAATGAAACACATAATGCTACTAATATTGCTCAATTGATTGTTTCTGTGTTAAATGAGTATCGCATTTTAAACAAGATATTTTCGGTTGGATTTGATAATGCATCCGCCAACACCGCCTCCATTCCCGAGTTACAAGCCGCGTGCGCACCCTCTTTTGAAGGTAGGTATTTTCATGCTCGTTGTATTTGTCATATTTTAAATAGATGTGTACAAGATGCTTATACTCTTATTAATAATGTTGTTGATCCCATTAGACAAGCCGTTAATATGTTGCATAGAAAAGCCGCTATTGGCAAAAAATGGCAAAAATATTGTCGTCACAAAAAAATTCGATATACAAATTTTGTTAAAGATATTTCTACACGTTGGAATTCAACATTTGGCATGCTTGCATCTACCATGGAACATATTGAGCATCTATGTGATTTTTTTAGAGTAACTCCCGAGGCTAACTTGCTTTTATTGCCCTCTTATTGGAAACAATGTGGTAGTTTATTTCAACTTTTAAAGGTTTTTCAAAATGCTACCACGGATTTATCCGGTGTTTATTATTGTACTAGTATTAAAGTTTTAGAACATTGCATGTTTATTGGTATTGCTTTAAATGATTGTTATAAAAGAAACGATTTGAAGGATATATCATATCAAATGATCATTAAGTGGCTTAAATATTTTCTTGAAATTCCCGATGTTTCTTTAATTGCTAAGATTTTAGATCCTTCTATGAAAATTGGTGGTGTTTATCGTCTATTAGAAATTTATTATGGTGCCTTTAGAGAAATCTATGAGTCAAGATTAGGAAACAATGAAATGCTAGAATGGTACCTTCCCAACTTAGATGATATTAAACATAGAATAGATAACACACTTAGAATTTTGTTTAATGACTACGAACAAAAATATATGCTTGCAAACCCCTCATACTCTTCAAGTGGCACTTCTAGTTCACAAGGTCAATATGGCTCCTCCACCTTAGGAAGTAGTTTTGATCAAAACGAATGGGCTCAAGCCGCTTATTCATTTATGAATACACAAAGGAGCTATACTACTAACGAGCTAGATATATATTTGTCTAGTACATTTGCTTTCGAGTCTGTAGGTGGTATACAATTTGACGTCTTGAGATGGTGGTCCTCCCACGAGAGGGAATATCCCATACTCGCCACCATGGCCAAGGAGTTATTCGCGGTCCCGGCCTCCACGGTCTCCGTCGAGCAAGCATTTAGCGTTGGTGGGCTTGTCTTGGACGAAAGAAGAAGCACCATGGATCCTCGAAACATGGAAGCCACCATGTTGCTTGATGATTGGTCCAAAGCCGAGTTGCGACAACAAGAGAATGAATGGGATCAAGCCGACGAGAGCCCAAACGATGAATTCACCGAGTCCGAACGATCCGAGCCCGGCGAGGACTACGATTAGGTAAGTTAAGGTAAAAGAACTACGTGGGCTTTGATTCTTCATTATTCAATGAAGATACGTAGGCCACTCAATTTTAATATTTATATTAAAATTGAGCTCAAGCCCTTAATTTTTTAAATTTTTTCCCCCCCTGTTAGACAACTCTCTTTCGGAATTTATTGTAAACTTGTAATGAATTAGTTATTTAGTTAGTGTTAGTTTGTTTACTTATTCAATTTTGAAGATTGTAATTTGTATCCTTATAATATTTTTTGTATACATAGAATAAATTCAAGTTTTATGCATTATTTTGATTGTCAATGACTCAATGTGTTAGAATTATTGTACTTTTATTGTATTTCAATTTTCAACACAAGTCATTTAATAATAATAAAAAAAAAGCACAAGCATTACTAAAGAATTAAGATGACATAACAAAATATTATGTAAAAAATATATTAATTGTCATGTTTATAAAATATAAATTTTCAACAAGTCAATTAATTTAAAAATATGACATAAAAGATATTACATGTTTATATTTTCGATTTCAACACATGTTTATATTTTATATTGTAAGTTGAATTAAAATTTGGAAATTTCATCACAAATCATTTAATTTCATAAAATATACATTTTCAACACAAGTCATTTAATTTAAAAATATGACATAAAAACTATTACATGTTTATATTTTCGATTTCAACACATGTTTATAATTTATATTTAAAGTTGAATTAAAATTTAGAAATTTCATCACAAATTCACAATCATTTAATTTCATAAAATATAAATTTTCAACACAAGTCATTTAATTTTAAAATATGACATAAATCATTTAATTGCATAAAAGGAAAAAAAATATGACATAAATCATTTAATTTCATCACAATCATTAAATTTTGTACACAAGTCATTTATATTATATATTTTAAGATTTAAGTTGAATTAGAATTTTGAAATTTCATCACAAATCATTTAATTTCATAAAAAAAAATACAAAAAAAAAACGAAAAAGCCCGGAACCGCCGGTTCAGGGTCAGAAAACCGGCCCTTTTAATTTCATCCGGGCCGGTTCAAGGTTCGCCGGATTCCGGACCCTGAACCGCCGGTTTGGGTCCGGAACCGGCGGTTCCTGAACCGGCGGCACCACTAATAGGGAGAGGGCTAGAATAAAAACACTCTTAAGTGTATAAAATATAAACGTTTCTTAATGTACGAATTTTATGTAGAACACGTATGAATTTATACAACAGAGTTACGAATTGCGAAAAATAATTTTTTGTTACCTTTGGGATTCGAACTCAGGACCACGAATTCATCCAACAGGGTTACGAATCAACCGTAGATCTTGATGATCTAAGGGCTGAAAATCATTTATATTTTATACACTTAAGAGTGTTTTTATTCTAGCCCTCCTATATATATATATATATATATATATATATATATATATATATATAGGGAGAGGTTCAATAGAGACCATCATCTGCACAAAGAATAGAGACCAAATCCTGTTCATTGATCTTACATGATCTGGACGAATCAGATTCATCCATTTACATTCATTTTAGATGTGGCACAAGGTTATAATTGTCATTCCATAATAATCATAACCGCATAATCCCTTAATTAACATCAATCAAATCTTATTTAATTTTAGAAACTTAATATTTCTGATACGCTAGTTACGATAATATACAGAAGGTTTTCATTCAATTATTTATGTTCATATCAACTATTGATTTTTATTATTATTTGGGTTTGAAATCTGGACGTCCTCTCCTCCCCTACTGCCGCCTCAGATCTCTCCAACGACTGTGCCGCCCTCCTCGCCCTCCAGTCGACGGTGGGGGGCGCACCCTCTTCTAGAACACAACCGCCAGCAACTCCTGTGATGGCACGGCTCAGTAGCAACATTGATTTCTCGACATAGCAACCGGCCGACTTATGACATTCGTTTCTCGTTCTCCCTACGACGAAAAGGGATCGAGAAACCACCGTCATGTAGCCCGATCTACCTCGCACAAGGACAACCAAGCCGTAGACCTTCACGGCTAAACACCATCGCGAAACGACGATCGGAAAACCCCCGGCGAACAGCTTTTATCACTACAAGAAAACACGCGTTTAACGACCGAAATTAACGACCAAAATTTTCGGTCGTTAATTTTGCGGCCTTAACGACCGATTTACGACCGTTTAACGACCGATTTTATTTTTTATTTATTTTTATTTTTTAACGACCGAAAATTCGGTCGTTAATTATTTTTTTAATATTTTAATATTTAATTTTTCTTAACGACCGAATTTTCGGTCGTAAAAATTATTTTTTTATATTTTAATTATTTTTTTAATTTTAACGAACCAAAATTCGGTCGTTAATATATATATTTTTATTTTTTTTATTAAAAATTTATTTTTTTTTTGAAAAAAAAATAATTTTTTTTAAAAAAAATTAATTTTTTTTAACGACCGAATTATTCGGTCGTTAATATTATTTTTTATTTTTTTAAAATTTTTTTTTATTTATTTTTTATTTTTTTAATATTTTTTAAATAAAAAAAATATATTTTTTTTAATTTTTTTTAAAGACCGAATTTTTCGGTCGTTAAAATTATTTTTATTTATTTTTTATTTATTTTATTTTATTTATTTATTTATTTTATTTATTAACGACCGAATAATCGGTCGTTAATTTTATTTTTTCAATTTTAAAAATTTTAAATTTCGTTTTTATTTTTATTTTTTGATTATATATAAATATATATATATAAATATTTAACTATTTTTATTAATTTTCTATTTAATTATTATTTTCAAATTATAGAGAATATTTTGAAAATGATTGTTATTTTCATAATATTATTCTATAAAAATAGATAATATTGATTATTAATAAAAATGTGATATTATTTGCAAATAATAATAAATTATTAGATTTATTATAATAAATTATTAGACTTATTATAATAAATTATTAGACTTATTAGATTTTCTAAATTATTAGATTCATTATTTTCAAAATATTAATAATTTTATTATTTTAAAATAATAAAATTATTTTTCAAATATTAATTTTATTAATATTGATTATTTGATTTAATATTGATTTTGTTGTATATTTGATTGTTATTTTTCATACTCATATTTTCTTTTCTTTTTTTAATTATGATAATATTAATTTTTTATTATTTTAAATTCGATCGTATATTTATCGTCAATGTTTCGCCGACACCACAAATCTTAGTTATTATCTCGACATATTATAAGGTTATGAATGATTAATGATATTTTATATTGAATTAGAGTTTAAATGAATTAATAGGTACTATATATATCAATAATACGAGTGTTCTCTATTGGTGACTACTCGAAAGGAACTTCAAGGTTAAGCGTGTTTGACTTAGAGCACAAGTAAGATGGGTGACCTACTGGGAAGTTCGTTAAATGGTATGCAATTAAGGTCAAAATACATTAGAAATACACTAAAAATACTTGTGGGATACAAAGATATATATATAAAAAAATATATTTTTTTTATTAATTTTTAACGACCGAATTTTCGGTCGTTAAAAATAAAATTTCGGTCGTTATTTAAAAAAAATAAAAAAAAATAATTTTTTTATTTATATTTTTTATTTTTTTTTCTCTTTTTAACGACCGAAATTTCGGTCGTTAAAAATAAAAAATCGGTCGTTAAATTTAAAGACCGAAAAAACGGTCGTTAAAACTCGGGCGACGATGCAAACAACGACCGAAAAAAACGGTCGTTAAATCGGTCGTTAAAAATATTAACGACCGATTTTTGGGTTTTAACGACCGAAATTTCGGTCGTTAGAGCCGCATTTTCTTGTAGTGTATTCTTGCTCACATAGACGAAAGTGAGCCGAAGCCTTTGTTTCGATGAAGTCCTGTTTCTCAAAAATCTTGGAAATTTTGTGGGGTATAGATAGGATTGTGGTGAACATTCATGAAAATTTTCAAGTCATCTGAATTTCATTTACTACCCTTTTAAAATTCAAGACTTCCACTGCCAGTTTCTGTTGGAACTTTCGTATGGCAGACACTTAAGTCATCTCTTTCAGTAACCATCTGTTGAGATTTTGATGCAGCTCAAGGTTCGTTAGGACAAGACTCGGTGCATGTTCCTGTTGGTCCGGTTACAAGAGCACGAGCCAAGAAGTTCAAGGAGAGCTTGATGAGCTTAGTCCAAGAAGTGTGGGCTCAAGAGTTGCTGAAGAGACCCATTGGAGATGGTGGAGTCGGCCCAAGTTTAATTAATATCATCAAGTGTGAGTGGGCCGAAGCTTGAAGATTTTATTTATTTTGAAGACTTCATTTATTTATTTCAGTATTGTTATTTTCGCAGCCCATTAGTTTAAAGGGCTTCTGTTATTTTCGAATTAATAAGGGCCTTGTTTGGCAGCCTTGTGAATTTCGAAATTAGGGATTCTTTTGCTTGTTAGTCAAGTTAGGTTTAGTCTTTACTTTGCCTATATATAAGGCTTTGTGTTGGACGAATTTTTCAGCCTACTTTTATCAACAAACTTGTGAGTTTTATCTCTCTCTTGAGAATTTTGAATTCCTCTTGATTATTCCAAGACGAATTCAATTATCGACGTAACGGCGAGTCAACCAACCCTCGTCGGGTGTCATTCAGCGTCCCCGAGTTGCTGCGTCAACTTCACGTTGGGGTTTAGGGATCCGTTCGCCTAAATCATTTCGTGGGTTAGATTCAGAGGTTTTGGGATTCCATCTTCTGTTCGTTTTTCAAGTCTTCCGTTTGCGTGGTGTTCGATTGATCGGCAAGGGTCATATCAGATTTACTTCTCAACTTTTTATGGTGTGAAGATATATGTGTTAGATATACACATATAAAATTTGAGATCATTTCGACAACATTTACTTATTTTCAAAAATCCGAACTTCAGGTTGCCTGAAACTGCCAAAGCTAGTAAACAGTGGAAAAATGGTCATATCTCTTAAACTACTTGGAGTTTTTCAACATACGTTTTTTTAAATTAAACTAGATTCAAAGAGGTTTCTATTGATATAAAATTCGAGTCCAGGTGAGTTCTGAGTAAAAACAATAAGAGATGGTATGTTCGTATAAAAACAAATGAACATACTAATTAATGTTCGTAGATATGTTCGTACAAAAACAAATGAACATACTAATGTTCGTATAAAAACAAATAAACATACTAATATTCATTGATACGTTCGTTGAAATAGATCAGGTCTCTGGGAAGAGAGGAAGGTCGTGGTGGCTGAGTTCGAGAGGGAGAGAGATCTGAATGTGGGTATGTGAGAGGGAGATGGTATGTTCGTATAAAAAACAAATGAACATACTAATGTTCGTCGATATGTTTGTATAAAAACAAATGAACATACTAATGTTCGTATAAAAACAAATGAACATACTAATGTTCATTGATATGTTCGTTGAAATAGAAAATGAATATACAAATGAACATACTAATGAAACCTACAATTTTGATCCATCCTATCAGATTGAATCACACCAGAATAGAAGATGAGGAATTCACGTGATTTGCTGAACATACTAAATTCGTTGAAATGGAGTATTACTTATTTGTCCTTCAGCAGCCAAATATAAGCAATTTAACAATATTTAATTACACGAAAATTAATATCATGAAATTATATTGACCCTTGATTCAGATTGACCCAATGATCATGATATGGTCTTTATTCTCCATCTAAGTAGGTGGTTGCCATGGAATCACACCCTATATATATATAGGGTAGGGTTAATATAAAAACCCCTCTTAAGATGAAAACTAGGAACCAATTTAAAGCCATTGATTTAAATAAAATAGAGGGCTGAGATTAAACTACAGATGCACAATTTCGATTGCATAGATGCACAGTTTCAATTGCATAGATGCACAATTTCGATTTGCTTGAGTATTTTGCATTGTTGGTTTCAATTGCATAAATTGCATATTTTTTAAGTGCACAGTAAAATATAATAGATGCACAGTTTCTTTTGTTGACTAAATTCTAACCATTGAATCTAATATTTAAAAGGTCAAGATTAGGTTCCTAGTTCTCATTTTAACAGAGGTTTTTATTAGAACCTCTTCCTATATATATATATATACACACACATGTGTGTGTGTGTGTGGAGCATAAAGAGAGACAGAAAAACACATCTATAAACACTCACACGAAAATGAGTGCTTACACCATTTTTTAAGCATGACCCCTCTTCTTCTCATTCTTTAAGCATGACGCCTCTCAAAATGCTCACATATTCATATGTTGCATCGGTTTTTGAATTCAGGTCTCAACAATTTTATCTCAGCCAGGCTGTAGCAGCAAGTCAACTAAAAAACAGATTTGCAGCATGTAGCAATTTGCAATGTGTAACTGAGACCACCCACATAGTTGGAGAAAGAAGCTACGCGAATTCAACTTATATCACTTTTTTCCATCGATTGAATAGTTAGAAAAACTTTTCTCCTCGGAGCCAAAAGAAATTAGAATCCAATAATTTTAGAGTCTAGCTATGCAATAAAATTAAAAGCACTATCAATCTCAACCTTTCATACACTACGTGAACTATAGCAACAATGCCATTTTTTTTCCTAAAGAAAAATAAAATGGGAAAGAAAACATTTGATTACATTCCGTACAAATGGACATAGATGTTTTCAAAAGTTTTAGATAGGCCACCAGTTGCCCCTTGAAGATCTAATTTACGTAGAGAAGCAAGCCACTCCAGACCCCCTACAGGTTTTGATTGCAAAGCCGCGACAGTGCCAACAATATATTTAGCTCCTTGTACATTCAACTCTTTTCTATCGAAGAGGCGACAAAATTTATTTTAACTGTCAAGATTACCAAGAAGAAAACTTTCTTGAGTTTTGGCTGCAATCATTAAGGAAAATCACATATCATGAAACCACAATCAAGATTTCCATAACTCCAGTAACTAGCTAGCAAGACTACACCAATTAACTCTTCAAAGCACAAATAGGAATCATCTATCAAGAAATATGTGATGCATAAGCAAACTAAAATTGACTCCCATGATATTCCAGAACTTGTAACTACATAAACTTCAAACAAAACTAAAAATCAAAGTCTACCTATACCCAAAACCAGCCTCTCTAAGCTCAGCTTCCGACAGGAGCGCCAGCTTCTCCAGCAACGAGAACTTGAAAAAATTGAATCCTCCCACATTCTCCAAAAATCTCCCCTTGGACGAGATGAAATCCACCATCTTCGCAATCCTCTGTATATTATTATTCGACGAGCAAATAAACTGAATCAAGCATTACAAGGGGTCCTATCGCAAAACCCTAGCCCCCCTCCAAATGCAACGCCAGCTCAGCAAACCTCGAATCGGCAGCCCTAAATTCGTCCCAAATCGAATTCAACGAAATCTCCATGTTCAGAAAATTGAAAAGATCGACTTCTCCCTCGCCGGGGTGGAGGCAGACAGAGCCGCGCGGCTGCACCGGGTGGAGGGAGGTGGTCACCCGGGTCATGTTGGCTAGGGTTCTGGGAGAGGCGTCGCTGGGGGGGTGGAAGGAGACGGTGCCGCGCGGCTGCACCGGGGTGGAAGGAGGCGGTCGCCGAGGTCAGGGAGGCTAGGGTTTTGGGAGAGGCGTCGCTAGGATAAGAGGGATTTCAATTTTTTTGTTCACTGTTTTCTTTGTGTGTATTAGGTAATCAGGATTTTAATTTTGTATAATATTATTAAATTTAAAAATAAATATAAAAAATAATAAATAACAGTTTTAAGACGCTCATATATAACAGTTAAAATAACCGTTATAAAAAAACGCTCATTGATAACGGTTGGCTTAACGGTTTGATAATACCGTTATGTATGTTACTAATAGATAACGCTCATACATAATGCATATATATACATAATGCATTAATACATACCGTTATCTATGCTTATGAATAACACTACATAGGTAACGGAGTTCTGTAAAACCGTTGTCTTTTATCAAAAATAAGCTCATACATAACGATTTCTAGAAAAACACCATTATGTATGAGGTGTTATGTATGTGAATTTTTGTAGTAGTGCATCGATCGGATGGCGATGCTGTGGTGCGACACATGGACAGGGACGCTGGTGCCCAAGGCCGGGATGACCTTTCCGAGGAAAAAGTTTGTCACTGCCGCGGTCGACAGGAAGATACTCGTATCACGTATAGCACCCTATACTCGACTTGGGTTCAACTAAACCCCCGAAGTTCTTAATTTGGTGCAATTAAACCCTCTGCCCTAACGATGTTAAATGGCCGTTGGGTCAGAGGGTTTAATTGCACCAAATTAAGAACTTTTGGGGTTTAATTGAACCCAAGTCAAATATAGGGTGCTATACGTGATAGGGGCCTCTATGTTAGGGGCGTATTTGATACTTAACCCTATATATTAATATGCGAACCTCAGGTGCCTCTCGTTGCTGCTCGTCGCCGTCATAGTTATGTATATAGTTGAATACAAATATGCATATACATACACATATATGCATAACATTACATACAAATATGCATAGTACTTTGCGACCCGTCAGGTGACCAGCGGCAAGAGCTACCTGATGGTGTCGCATAGTGATATGTATATAACTGAACACAAATATGCATATACATAAACACATATATGCATAACAATATGCGACATGTCAGGTAACCAACGACCAAAGGCACGTGACGGGTCATATATATTCTCATGCATATTTCTATCAAACTTTCTGTTTATTTTGTGTTTATGTTTATGCATATTTGTGTACAGTATATGTATATTTTTTATGGCGGCCGTGCGAAAAAAATGAATTTTCGACAAAAAAAAATTACTCCCTCCGTCTCACAATAACATGAATATTTGGAAGTGGTACGGGTTTTAATAAATATTAGATAAAAATGTATTGTGAGCGGAAAATGGGTTTCACTTAATGAAAAGTATAGCAAAAAAGTAAAGGAATTGTGGTGAGGTACTGTACAAAAATAAAAATATTCGTGTTTTTGTGAGACGGTAAAAAATGACAAAATGTTCATGTTTTTATGAGACGGAGGAATTAAGTTTTTTTTTTTTTTTAAATTATTCTTATTTTGCCTCTCCATGTATTTTATCTTGTAAGGCTTTGGAAAGCATCTGCCACGTATTGCGTGCTTAATGCGCCACGTAATCAAATTGCATGTGTGATCCAAATTTAAATCTATATATCTATCTGTACTATATTAAAAATGGAGTTTCCAATTTGAAATCAATTTCAAATTAATTTCAAAATTGAATGACAATTTTGTTGTTATAATAAAATTGAAGGTTTATGTTTAAACTATATATTTTTCTTTTTATTTTCATTTTCTTTAACTTCTTATTTGTTGTTACATTTCTTTCCAAAATTGTGAAATTCGATTCATTATAAAATATTTAATATGCATATCAAATTAAAGATCACGATAAGAGCTTTAATATGATATATTTTATGAAAATATTTGATTTAAAATGTAAAAATTAAATTTATTTAAATATTAAAGTTTTATAAATTTCTCTCTCCTCTCTCATCTTTTTTGAATAAATATATTTTTAATTATTTTGTATTAATATTTTATTTTTAATTTTTTAAACTTATTTTTTGTTTTTGTTTTCATAATATCAAATTTTATAATTGTGAATTATTTTTTATTTTTTTAATATTCAATTTAAGTATATTCAATTAAAATTTATTTTTTATTATATTTATAAATATAATAATTAAATTAGTATTAATTTATATAAATATAAAAAATAAAAATTATTTCCCGTACATTGCACTGATGCAAATGCTAGTACTATATTAAAAAGGGAGTTTTCAATTATCAATTTCAAAATTGAGTGACAATTTTGTAGTTAGAATAAAATTGAAGGTTTATTCATAAGTTACACATCTTTTTTTTTTCTTTAACTTCTTATTTTTCTATTTTATTTCTTTATTAAAATTGTGAAATTCGACTAATTATAAAATATTTGATATGCATATCAAATTAAAGATCATGACAATATGTTATGTAAATATTGGATTCAAAATATAAAAATTATATTTATTTAAAGATTAAAACTTAAGAAAATTCTCTCTCCTCTCTCTTCTTTTTTTGAATAAATCTATTTTTTTTCAATTATCTTTTAACTTATATTATTTTCTTTTTTCACAATATCATTTTTTATTAATATGAATTATTTTTTATTATTTTTATATTAAACTAAAATATATTTATCTTAAATTATAGTATTTTTAATTATATTTAGAAATTTTATATAATAATCAAATTATAATCAGTTTTTATTCGAGATATATAATAAAATATAAAAAAAAATCGTGTGTTGCACGAGTGCAAATGCTACTATATATTTAAAAATGGACTGGACTAGTATTATGAAAGGAGTAGTTATTACAAGATCGATCCAATCCCTATACGTACATATGATTTATAATCTGTATATATTTGTTGTACTAGTCAAACTAATTAATGAATCTTAGGGGGGTGTATTCGTTCAGGATTTTTGTAGATTTTAAGAGTCCGTGGATTTTAAAAGTCTATAGAATTCTCTCAGATTCTTCATGATTTTAAATAAATTCCTCACCGGATTTTTAATGAATTACCAAGAATTTGACGTGATTTCTACGGACTTGAAATCCACAAATCCAGCGAGCGCTGGGATTCAACGGGCGGTAGAGAGGAACCCAGCGCCCGCTGGGAGCCCATGATCGCTGGATACCCAGCAAGCGCTGGGTTCCAGCGAGCGCTGGATACCGCCGGTTGAAGAAAGTGGAGAGGTTCTTGGATTGGTGCTTGCCGAGCTGGTCGGCGCCGTGGGAGATTATGTTGGGCTTGAGACAGCCGCTGCCGAGGGCGACAAGGTAGAGGGCGCCGTAGAAGATGGAGGCCTTGTAGCCGAAGGCCTCCTGGAAGGCGGGGGGGCGGAGCTCGGGGACGTGGGCTTGGACGGAGAGGAGGATGAAGCCGGAGAGCTCGACGACTACTGCCATCATCTCGAAACCTTGAAGCCCTGCACATAAACATATATAAAACTCATTCATTGGATAAATGATGGGGGTTGAAATTGAAATCATGAGATGCATGCCTAAGACGAAGAGAGCAGCAGTCATGCCGCCATGGCGAGTAGGTTTGGAAGGTCTCCCTCTCCAATCAACAGATTCAGACTCTTGTTCCATATCCATGCAAATTATTGAAACTTGAAATTATTGGAATCTCAAAATGGGAACTTGTGTAGTTGTCAGTATGTCAGTAGGAGAGAGATTAAAAGCAGACTTCATTCATATGACCAACTGCAAAACTAGAAGAAGAAAAAAATGCAATAACAACAAAAGAGAAACATCACTTTCAACGAAGTCAACAATTGTATGCTCAGGTAATAACATATAGTAGTAAAAAGTAGACATCCCAAGCTAAATATCTTCCCGAGTTCAAACACAGCAGAAATGCTAAAAGAAAGAGATATCCAAAGCATTCAGCCAGCGCTGGACACCCAGCGCTGGCCTTATGATATATATATATATATATATATATATATATATATATATATATATATATATATATATATATATATGAGCGGGCGCTGGGTCCAGCGGCCGCTGGCTTCTTTGCCGCGGGCGCTGGAACCCAGCGAGCGCGTGATTTTGGCAGATTTGTGAATTCTCGTGGTGTGTGGTCGGATTTGTTTGTGACTATTTTTTGAACAAAATCCATGAAAATCATTCCAACTTAAAAGTCCGTAGATTAACGAATACACCCAGATTTTAAAAGACTTTTAAAAGTCTTGAACTAATACACCCAGATTTTAAAAGACTTTTAAAAGTCTTGAACTAATACACCCGTATTTTAAAAGTCTGCAGAAATCTATAAAAATCCGAAACGAATACACCCCCTTAGATTTAGATCTACTAAAATTTGCTTCTATTGCACACTTTTAAGAAGTATGTGACTTGTTTTCCTTGAAAAAAGGGCAGAACAAAATGAATTTTGTGAAAGAAACAAAAGCCTAAAATATATATCTCGAGTTTAAAGTGCTATATTAATTTGTGGAATAAATCGTAAACTAATTTATCACAATCTCACGAACGTGATAGGAAATCTTCAGATTGAATGTACTAATGTGAAACTGATGTACGTAATGATATCTTAACTTTTTTTTTGAAACAATGATATCTTAACTTTTCGAAAGCTTAATCTTCCTACATCTAGTTATGTTGATGATGCAACTTATGTCATTTATACATTAGGGGCTCGTTTGATACGAGTGATTAAGGTGTATAATACCTATGACATTTTAACATTTTATTTGATAAGAAGTAATACGAAATATGGAGATATTTATAAATTAAAAGTCCAAAAATATTACTTAAAAAAAAGTTCATAAATATTATATTGATTTGAGAGATTATGTATGACACCTATGGAGGTGGTATATGTAATACAAATCTTAATTATAACTATTATTAACTTTATATAATCTCAATACATCATACTAAACAACATATAGGGATAATAACACAGATAATAAAATTTATGTGAAAACGGACACCTTAAGAAATTAATACTCAAGTTCACTCAATTTCTTCCAATATATTCTCTCAAAAAAAATCTTCCAATATAGAACAAATTTTATAAATGTCCATTTGCCAATATCCATTTGCCAAAATTTAATATGTCAAAGTCCAAATATTTAAGTAGGCACGTGTAGGGAGTGGTTATTCCACAAACTTCCCCTAAGATATAAATTAAGAACCTTTTTGAACCTTAAATCTTTATATAATTAACGGCTGAGATCAAAATTATAATATATCAACAGATTCATTTTATTTAACAAACTAATTCACACTCAAAACACGGCTGAGGGTATATCTGGAATCGTCTATTTACTTTCCAAATGGCCAACCAGATTCATTCCGAGATGGACGCCTAATTTATTTCACTGGGAAGATTTGATTTGATTGACACTACATGCTATGGATATCAATCGAGTATTGCGTGAATTAATAAGAAAGAATCTCACAAAAAATGCTAAAATATTGGGATATGATGCACCGGTGGAATTTAATTCATATACCCAAAACAAATTCACTATCCCCTCAATTTTCTTAGAAAAAAAGAAAGGAAAAGTCGGAAAGAGCTGAGGCGGCGAATTTTGACGAATCGACGCATATTTTCGGTGATTGCGACACTGTTTTCGAACTACCGGCGATGGCACAAACCAAGCCTGGTCGGACGGGTAATTTCATTGTATTTCATGGGATTTCTTGTTTTTCGTTCTTAAATAGGTTTCCAAGGTTTCTGCATTTTTTGGGGGTGTGAACGAAGACTGGATTTAAAAGGAATTGGTGTGTGTGTACTATTTTTTCATGGTCCCTAGTTGTCGGATTCAGATAGAAAAATAGCTTAAAAACTTGGGATACGAATCACCAGTGCAATTTGATGCATCTACCTAAATCAAGTTAAACCCTAGGAATCGATTCACTCTCTCTTTACTATTTTGAAGGAAAAAGAAGGGAGGCGACGAAATAGTTGAAGCGGCAAAAACTTAAATCCGATACTATTTTCGGGCATATCAACCCTGTTTACGGAGTTCCGGCGATGGCACAAACTAAGGCTAGTCGGACCGGTGAGATTTGATATGAGCGTTCATTGAATTTCATGGGATTTGATACGGGACCGGTGGTATTTTATATTATATTGTTGTGAATTTTTATCACATATTACGTGAAATTTAGTAGAGATTATTTTCTGTTTCTTAAAAAATTATTATTGTATTAATTTTAAAGTCATTAGAGATTGTTCTAATATAGTATTTTACTAATTCCATATCAGGGTGTTTTGGTTGATAGATCTGTGATTGCTGGTGGGGGAGCACGTATGGTCAAGTGCAAAGGTTTATTGAATGGATTTTTGTTTTTATTTTTGTGTTTTATGTTGAGTTTCATAAATATATTCATAGAGTTAGGTCTATTTATGAATCACCAACTAATGATATGTGGTTTTTCTTTTTCTTTTTTGGTTGTGTTTGTTTCATTTGCATTAAACAACATGCTCATGGTGTTCATGCATCAAAGATTGTTGATGTTGGTAACCAATCGACTACACAGGTGTGTGAAACAATTTACATTTATGTGGATACTAAATGAATATTTTCAAATTGTGTGTGAATATTATGTTTGTGGACACGAATTTGCGTGGCTACTGTAATGTTAATTATAGGGCTGTAAAATTCACCAGTTAATTATGCTTTCCAATCATGTGCAGATTGTGTGCGCCACTGGTGAATATGAAGCCGAAGATTTGCAGAACTGTCCTCGTGTGAGGACCAACATTTCAATGCGTGGGGAAAGAAAATGTGGTTTAGTGATGGGTTTGGCATAGACATTACACGTAATAAAATTTTGGATTTCAGTTTACTGTGTGAATGAATAAATTTCATGGTTGGCGTGAATTATTTTATTTCATTTTCTGGATGATGTGTGTATTTTTCATTGACACTCTCGTCAAAGTCATCATAGTCATCATATTCATCATATGGTTAATTTTATATTGGCACTCTTATGAACCTCAATTTTGCAATGCCTGATATGGAATTAGTAAAATTCTATTACAACAATATGTAAATGACTTTAAAATTAATGCAATAACGTAACACACTACCAAATCTGATGTTCTTCCTGTCTTATACACATAAAATTCGTATACTAGCCACATATATTCGTGCAGTTTAATAACTTACAACAAATAATTTTGTCAAATTAACTATGAATTCATGCAGTTAATTAACGAATTGATTCACATTGACTTCTAGCATTATTCGTTTAATAACTATTGTGAAATGGTTCGCATTAAATTGTGAAATTGTTTGTGTTAAAAAAATGAAATGGTTCGCATTTAATCCATGCATATTAATTTATAATTTATTGTAATAATGCATAGCGTTCATGTGTGAAAATAATTTAAATTTAGTACATGGGTAATAATAATGCTTTAATGTTGAGGGCATATTGAATAATTCATACATATTAATGTCTAATTCGTGTTAATAATTCATGTTAATTAGTCCAATAACGAAAGTGTAAGATGTCTAACATGGGATGAATTTTAGAGTATCATCGTATGAATTTTTAAAAAATTTAAAACGAATGATAAATATATTTATTTACTTTGTATGAATTCGTAACCAAGGTTATATGTGAATTCCAACTAATATACGATAATTAAACACATGTAGCACATGAATTCGATACTACAACAGGATTTAGTACGTGTTGAATAAACCAAAAAGACATGATAAAATGAAGATTACAGTGTCGTGTACTAGAGTGCTCCATACGAATTTGATTTTTGGTGTTTCTACTATTTTATGTTTAGGTTTAATATTGAATTTTGTAGATTTGATTAGATATGGTAACTAATATACAATTAATTAGTGAAATCCCCATAAATAAGGAATAAGATATTATTAAGTATTGAAATTACCAATCTATCCTATTCTAAAGTGGCGTTAATTTTAGTACTTAAAATTTGGATTAATTGAAGCCATTAGATCTTATAAATCTAAGGGCTGATATTGGTTCTTATTTTATATGCTAAAACTAGTTCTTATTTTAGCTTAACCCAGCACGTGTAAATATATATATATATATATATATATATATATATATATATATATATATATATATATAGGGTAAGGTTAATATAAAAACCTCCCTTAAAATGAGAAATAAGAACCAATCTATACCATACATATAATGAAGATCAATGGTATGGATTCAATGTTAAAGGATCATGTAGATCATCAAATTTAACCGCATTATCTATGTTTTTAATTGATATGGGTAAAAAGGTAATAACCAGTATTACATTTATAATAAATCCGACCGAACTTTAAGCAAATCAAATTTAATTTCAATCAAAGAATAGCCTCTCTCAATCCTTTGGTCATGTTTGTTTTATTTAATTTTATTTTAATATATAAAAGTTAATAATAAATAACTGATGTCAAATTAAATATAAATTATTAATGATAAAGTCAAAAAGTGAATTGCATTTAATTAACAAAATTATATTATTATTATTATTATTATTATTATTATTATTATTATTATTATTATTATTATTATTATTATTATTATTATTATTATTATTATTATTATTATTATTATTAATTGTAGGAGTTGCACACGACGTATATTAAAGTTGCACATATGGTATATTCAAGTTGCACACGATGCGTACACGAGTTGCACACGACGTATATTTGAATTGCACACGACATATATTGGAGTTGCACACGACGTGTACACGAGTTGCACGCGGCGTATATTTGAATTGCACACGATTATATTTGAGTTGCACACGATGTATATTCAAGTTGCACACATGGTATATTGGATACTACATATATTGGAGTTGCACACGACGTATATTGAAGTTGGACACAAGGTATATTAGATGCTACATATATTGAAGTTGCACAATAGATATATTGAAGTTGCACACAATATATATTGCATTGTAGTACAAACGTAAATGCATATAATCTATTGTCGTAGGCCATACGAAATTTCAAAAATATAATAACAATAAGTAAATAATGATTATTATTAGAACCCCAAAATCAAAATAGATGAAATAAGCGGATAAAAAAAAAAAGAGAAAAGAATAATGCAAAAATTGATACCCAATCCCATAATAATAGGCCACTATCATATCTAGAATTAAGAAAATTACATTCACTACAAAAATGTGAAGTTTTAGCCATACATAATTTGTGACACATAATTATGTGTGACAATATATCCACACATAATTAAATATGTGTAGGTATTTTCATTAGACAATTTTAAACAATTAATGACATTTAATTATGTGTGGCTAAATTTTTTTACTCACATTTATTTTTTAAATTATTTTCTTGTTGAACTCTTAATATCTTATATGCTTACGTGGAAAATTAACAAAAAATATTAGCCACACATAATATGTGACACATAACTAGATATGTGTGGGTAAAAAGCAATGAATATTCACACATAAGTACATTTCTATCATATCTAGAATTATGTGTGGGTAAAAAGCAATATTCACACATAAGTACATTTTTAGCCACACATCAATGTGTGGCTAAAACCCTTGATTTCTTGTAGTGATTGTTATCCTCTTAAGTATAAAGAAAGAAAGAAAAACGGCAAATCACTTCTAATAAATCTTAACCACATGTTAAATAAAATTGAAGGCTGAGATTAGTTCCTAGTTTTCATTTTAATAGAGGTTTTTATTAGAACCTCTTCATATATATATATATAGGGGCGCGCTCCAGTGAGACCCCCTATTTTTCGTGTAACATGAGTACAATGAATAAGGCATGTAATACAAATGAACAAAACGTATATCTAATGAATAAGATGTATATACTGATGATTTTTTTTTAAAAAAAATTCGTAATGAATAAGACATATATACTGATGAACAAGGCCGTATATACTGATGAACAATGCAGTATATACTGATGAATAACAAAATTTAAAATATTCTGCTCCCTCCAGGATTCGAACCCTGCAAAAAAAAATCACCCTCCAAATACAATATCAGCCATAGGATTGATAAAATAAACTCAACAGATCGTGCCCTAGATCTCACTAAAATTAGGGGGTCTCATTGGAGCGGCCCCCTATATATATATATATATATATATATATATATATATATATATATATATATATATATATATATAGGGGCGCGCTCCAGTGAGACCCCATATTTTTCGTGAAACACTAGGACAATGAATAAGACATATAATACTAATGAACAAAACGTATATCTAATGAACAAGATGTATATACTGATGAAAAATAAAATTTAAAAAATTCGTAATGAATAAGACATATATACTAATGAACAGGGCCGTATATACTGATGAACAATGCAGTATATACTGATGAATAACAAAATTTAAAATATTCTGTTCCCTCCAGGATTCCAACTCTGCGAAAAAAAATCACCCTCCAGATACAATATCAGCCATAGGATTGATAAAATAAACGCACCAGATCGTGCCCTAGATCTCACTAAAATTAGGGGGTCTCATTGGAGCGGCCCCCTATATATATATATATATAGGAAGAAGTTCTAATAAAAACCTCTGTTAAAATGAGAACTAGGAACCTAATCTTGACCTTTTAAATATTAGACCTTTTAAATATATATATTAGGTTATTACCTATTATATAGGACCCCATGGTCAATAACACGTGTAAGATAATTTTCTCAAAATTCTTTATTTCTAAATTTATGTTTCTATTTGTAGAAAACATGTGCTAACGAATTCAGAAAGTAAAATATTTGATGAAATTAGAGCAGAAAACGATTTGAAGGTGCATTTAGAGAGGTGTGGTTGACTTATTCGATTAAGTCTCCCATTTTTCGTATCATTCTACCTGCCCATGTATAGGGATGGCAATCGGGTACGACGGGTATGGATAGTGACTATCCATACCCATACCCACGAACTAAATGGATAGTGATTGCTACCCACGAAATTATTCATGGATATCAAATGGTATCCAAACCCGCTACCCGCGGATACCCGCTACCCGTCGGGTATCCGCGAAACTCGCTATCCGACGGGTATCCATCACCAACTATCCGACGGATACCCGCTATCCGCCGAATACCCACTATCCGCTGGATACCCACGAAATAAAATTTAAATATAAATTTACAACAAATTTAATAGAAAAAAAAAATCAACACAAATAGCATAGTTCAAATCCACAAAGAACAATGTTTAAATTCAAATTCACAAAGAACAATATTCAAATTCATCAACTAAAATATAAATTCCAACAAAGAACAATGTCTATAATTGCTCGACAGTAGAAATAGAACCCTCTTCATTCAACTCTTCTTCTTCATCTTCAAGACAAGTCCAAAAGCTTCCATTCTTTCATTTAGCTCAGTATTAGACTTTGGGCCTTATTGTTTGGGCCTATTTTAAAATATAAAATACTAGCCCATAATCTCAAAATATGTATTTAAAGCCCATATTTTATAGAATTTTTTGTGGATATTTGACGGGTAATTGACAGGTAATTGGCGGGTATTTTTCGCGGGTAAACGGGTTTCGTGGGTATGGATAGTAAGTATCCAAACCCATACCCACGAACTAAATGAATAGTGAATTGTACCCACGAAACTATCCGTGGATATCAAATGGTATCCAAACCCACCCTAATGGGTTCGGGTTTTCGCGGATATCCACTACCCGCGGGTAGATTGCCATCCCTACCCATGTATTTGATGAAAATTACCTTTTTTTTTTTTGAGAATAAAAGAAGCTATCATTAAAACGAAGGAGAGTTCACAGCAACAGGCAACACCCTAGCAGAAGAAAGAGGTAAAACATTACATAAAGCAAAACCAGCAAGTTTGTCGGCAGCCGCATTCCCTTCACGAGGCGTCCAGCTAAAAGCAAAATGGTGGAAAGAAACCAAAATCTCCTGGATAGCTCTCAGCGTATCTCCCAAATAAGACATATCATTTTCCTTCTTCATCAACAGCCAATGAAGGAGTTGGCTATCAGTTTCGAAGATAACATCCGAATCTCCCCGTTCCCGGCAAAAGCGAAGACCTTTCAGCAAAGCAATGGCTTCTCCCTCAATGATCGAGAAAGCCCCCTTAACAAAACCGTATCTGCAGCCCTTGATATCATCATCTTTATCGCGAAGCACCACCCCTATACCAAAGCCCTTACCAACACTCAACGCCGCATCACTCGAGGCTTTCAACTGTCCCGGACGACAGAAATCAATCGAGAGGGGGAGCTGATTCGGCAAAGAAGCCCGCAGAGGTGCCGACCAAAGAGCTCTAGAAGCAATCGCCAGGCAATCGAGATGGGACATATCTTTCTGCTGGAAGATCAAAAGGTTCCTAGCAAACCAGATGGACCAAGTTAAAGTAGCGAATTTGGAGTGAACTTCTCGATTTGTAGAGTTTCTGATTTTTTCAAACCAATCCATCGTCGAACACTCCACATTCAGCGGTTGAAGTCTGAGAGGCGACACTCTCCATAAAACCTCAGACCAAAGACAATCCCGGAGCACATGCTCCATGGTTTCTTCATGAGATCCGCATCGCCTACAACAAGGATCCACATCCACATTCCGTCTCCGTAGCGCCAAAGCCGTCGGGAGTGCATTAGTTAAACATTTCCACATAAAAAGTTTAACTTTAGGGATCACATCTAAATCCCAAATCCAGTTCCACAAGGCACTCCCTTCCGAGGAAGTGGATGCTTCATTTCTTTGTCGAATTTTCATTGCAAGCTTGTACCCAGATTTCACAGTATACGTGTTCAGTTTTTCCCCAGGCCAAAACGGCTGATCTCTGAAATTAGGATTACTCTGAAGCTGCGCCAACACTTTCCATCGGTCCTCCGTGTTCAAAACCGTCTCCAGAACTTGACTATCCCAAGAGCTAGTTTCCTCATTCAACAGATCTTTCACCCTGAATAAATTGTGCTCCTCAGAAACTCTAGCCACCTTGAACAGCCCCGTGCCATCAGGTAACCAAGGGTCCTCGCCGATCCTGATTCTACTGCCATTCCCCAGCTTCCAAGCCAGTCCAGCTGCAATAAGTTCTCTGCCGAGAAGGATGCTTTTCCATACATAAGATGGGTTATGAGCGATTCCAGCTAATAGCAGATCATTTCGCGGGTAGTACCGTGCCTTCAAAGAACGAGCAATGAGAGTATCTTAATGAATAAGGAGACGCCACGCTTGTTTAGCAAGTAAAGCTTGGTTAAATAAACCAATATCCCGAAAGCCCAACCCCCCTTCACCTTTAGCAACACAAAGTTTTTTCCAACTCCTCCAATGAATCCTTCGCTCTTCGTGTTTCTGCCCCCAAAAGAAATTCGCCGCCAAACTATTAAGCCTCTGACAAATCTGATCCGGAATGGCAAAACAACTCATCAAATAAGTCGGTATAGATTGAAGGACCGACTTTATGAGGACCATTTTCCCAGCTCCAAACAAGAATTTTCTTTTCCAATCTTTTGATTTTTTCCTCGTTCTGTCAACCAACATTTGAAAGATCTCGCATTTTGATCTCCCAATCGAACTTGGGATTCCGAGATAAGAACCTCGTTGCCCACTTCGGCTAACCCCCAACAAAGTCGCCAACTCCTGTTGTTTTTCCAAACAAATCCCCTTACTAAAAGAGATAGAAGACTTGTCCAAATTCACCTTTTGGCCCGAGACTCTTTCATATTGCCGCAGGATATCGCTAACCACTTTAATCTCCCTATCATTCCCACGACCAAAAACAATGCAGTCATCTGCGAAGAGAAGGTGGGTGACTCTCGATGCAGTTCTACAGAGACGGGCACCATGGAGCAGATTGTTTGTCTCAAGTTTACGAAGTAACCCTGAGAGCGCCTCAGCATAAAACGGGAAAAGGAAGGGAGAAAGAGGGTCTCCTTGCCTCAGACCTCGACTAGGCTCGAAAACGGCACCTGGAAAACCATTAACCAAAACTCGAAAGGAAACAGAGGTTACACAGCGCATAATAAGATCCACAAATAAAGGGGCAAAACCCACACCGTGAGACTTAGCAGTATTCGACTTCATCATGTGGAAAATCTCAAAAGCAAGTAGAGCATTGTCAGTTATTTGACGACCAGGCACAAAAGCCGATTGATTCTCACTGATAATTTGAGGAAGACACACTTTGAGACGATTTGTCAAAACTTTGGACAGAATTTTATAAACAACATTGCATAAGCTGATAGGGCGGCAAATCAGAAGGAGTGACACACTTTTTCTTTTTTGGAATAAGGCAAATAAAGGTAGAATTCAGGGGACCAGGGGAAGCACCATTATTAAGGATGTCAAGAAGTAAAGGAACAATTTCGAACTTAGAAGCAGACCAACAAGAAGAATAAAAAAGAGCAGGCATACCGTCAGGCCCCGGAGCCTTGAGAGGATGCATTTGCTTGAGAGCAAGGGCAATTTCCTCTTGAGTGAAGGGGCGAGTGAGTTCACCATTCATCTCTTCCGTGACTACCGGCTCAATAGAGTGCAGGACTTTAGAGGGGTTATGAGGAGATCCCGAAGTGAAGAGCTCCCTGAAGTAGGAACTGAACGTTTCATCCATCTCTGAATTATTCCTCGTCAGACTGCCATCATCTCTTTGAATTTCTTTGATGTGGTTACGTTTTTTCCGACCCTCAGCTACCTTGTGAAAGAAACCAGTGTTTCTATCCCCATGATTAATCCAATCAGCCCTCGATCTTTGTTTCCACATCAACTCCTCCTGTTTAAGAAGTTCATCAAGTTCATCCGCAATCAAGCGTTGTTCATCTTTGGACCAGGCTTCCCTGTTCGGTTTTTTCAGAATGGCTAGACGCTCCCTGAGATCAGTGCATTTCTTTCTAACATTTCCGAAGACCTCTTTCTCCCACATTTTAAGTTCCCTCCCCATATCTTCAATTTTCTGTTTGAGATCAGAAACCGACCGTGATCCAAGACCAAACTGCCACATGTTCTCGCATAGCTCCTTACAACTCTCATTTCTAAGCCACATTGCCTCGAACCGAAACGGTTTTGGTCTGTTCTGCATTTCCTTCGAAATAGTTTCCAACGATAGAAGCAGAGGGCAGTGATCACTGGCCTTTCTTAAAAGATGAGACACTTCAAACCCAGGATACATACTCATCTAGTTTGAGCTTCCAAAAACTCTATCCAATCTTTCCATGATGTTGTCCGCCCCTCTCTGATTGTTGGACCAAGTAAACGGATCTTCTGAGAATCCGAGATCAATGAGGTTGCAAAACTCCACAGTAGACCTGAACAACTCAATTCTCAAATCCGTCTTCAAGTTTCCTCCTCGCTTTTCGTAATGATACATAGTCTCGTTAAAGTCTCCCCCGCAGATCCACTTAGAGTTTACATCAGATAACACATCTCTCATGAGGTTCCACGTGAACGCATGCTCGTCAGTTTTACTCCATCCATAAATACCACAAAAATCCCATGCATCATGAATACCATCCTCTATAGTTTCCAAGATATGATGTGCAGAAGAGGATTTCAAAGTAACCTTCAAATCATCCATCCAAAGTAGACACAGCCCGCCACTTCGGCCCCGATCAGAACAGACACAGTCAATAGCTACATAATTGTTGAAACCTGTAGCATTCAAAATAGGTTGCCAATCCACCGCAGTAAGTTTGGTTTCCATAAGGAACACCAACTCGGGACGCTTTTATTTGATTAACCAAACAAGATGACGAATTGTCGGTTGGTTCCCAAGCCCCCGACAATTCCAAAATAAGGAATTCATTGTGCCCGGCGGGATTGCGATGTCGCAATCTCTGCCGATGATGCAAAGGAAGGTGAAATATTGTCAAGAGTGTTCCCTTTGGCCCGTTTGGGGTCAAGCTCAGAGGATTCAGTCTTAACTGGCCGAAAGTCACTTTCCACCTCGCTCAAGTGACGTTTCTTTTCTGAGCAGGGAGTTGAGAGGGTTAAGGTCTGGGATGAGGACGGGATACGAGCACTTCTTTTCCATTTTTTTGCTTTCGACCGTGAGGGTTGAGAGCCGGAAGTATGTTTGGGAGAAGTGGCAGAAGGAGGAGCCGGAGGTTGATGATCATTTGGGGGATACAGAGGTTCATTGTTTGGATTGAAGGGAGCTGCCTGGGTGACGGAGGACAGGAAAGTGTTTTTGTAGTTGGTGAGGGTAGCGGAGCTCTCAGTTGGAGCTTTGATTTTGAGAAACTCCAAAATATCAGTGATTGGGGTGAGTTGGTCTGTATTGGGATTGAGAGGTAAGTGGGGAGCAGAAAAGATCTTATTAAGATTGGGAGAGGTGGCAATATGCTTAGACGTGGTCGTGGTGGGTAGAGTGAGTGTAGAAGAGATAGGATTATGATTAAGGATTGGATTTTTTTGTTTGAGAGACAGATTATCAGTATGAGTTTTAGGCGTGAGGCCAGGAGCATGAGATGGGTGCGAGTGATTATCAATTCCTGTTAATATGGATGGGGGTTTAGAGGATATGTTGCCTTGAGAGTCAACAATGGGGTTATAGGCCAAAGGAGGGGGTCTAGGTTTACGGTTGTTATTGTGAGTCAGAATTGAGGCTTTCGTTTCCGGGGTGAGGGAAGAAGGAGGAGGAGGGATATTAGGAGGTTGGGAAAGCCGACTTGGGGAGTCTGAATTACGAGCAGGTCGGATTCTCTTAAGAGGAGAGGCCTTGAGGGATGGGCCATAGAGGAGGTCTTCAAAATGTTTGCCATTCTCGTCTTCTTCAGATTCTTGTTCACAGGCTCGTGTGTGATGATCCATTATGCCGCAACGGTAGCAATAAATAGGCAAATTTTCATACTTCAGAGGCACCCTAAAGTTGTTTTCCTTTGAAAGAGATTGTAATCCCTCTCATTAGGGGCATCCTTATATCAATGCTTGCTTTGAATCGGGCGAAGCAACCTGCATAATTTGCATCAGTATCAATCTCATCTACGAATCCCACTTTCTTGGCAATGTGGCGCAGAATCACCGGTTTGGTGCACGTCATAGGGAGATCATAGGCCCGGATCCAAAAACTCCCTCTATCAATACTTATACTAGATGGTTGATCCGACCCATTCAAAGCGGCAACTGCGAATAAATGATTGTCAAAGTGCCAGGGCTGTCTCTTCAAGACCCATTGTCTATCTTCCGGAGATTGAAAGCTGAAGAGGAATAAATTCTTTCTCCATTCCTTAGCCTCAAAGACGTTTTGCGTTTTCCAGGATTTCCGCATAATTTCCATGAGGTGGAAGCCATTAGGGGGTTTCGAGCACACCAATTTGCCCACCAAGCAGAATTTCCGATCTGTCGACACAGAATCATCACCAATTAATTCCCCAGAGATTTCAATAACGTCATTTTCCCGATCAGTTCGCTCGACATCTCCTGGATCAAACCCACAACCCCTCGAAGATCCACCGCGCTCCATCGCCTGCAAACACAGAAGAAAATAAAAGAAAAACAGCACACACCCACAACACACAAAAGAAAAAATGAGGGCAGGAGGCCAAAGGAAGCAGGGGAAAACATGGAGAAAAAATGAAATACAGAAACGACGCCAATCAGAAGAACAGTAACGCCAACCAACAAGGGGATAACCCCGACCAAGACTCACCAGGAGTGACAAAAGCCCTAGAGAGACCTAAGGAACGGAAACCCTAGAGAGACCTAGGGAACTAATTTAATGATGAAAATTACCTTTATTACGCCAGAACTCATGAATTACACTCCAATTTTTATTTTTTTCATATATTTTTTTTATCAATAATTTCACCAATTTAAAGGGGTGTTCAATTTTTCCACACTTTTGAATTAACTCTGGTGACATGGCCCCACTCTGTACTTCCTTCAATTTGCTTCGAAATTAGGGCTCAGAAAGTGGGACTGGTGCTAAAAGATGTCGTTTTACCCCCAATTAAAAGACGTCGTTTTGGTTCTTCGCCGGCGATGCGATGTCATATTTGAGGTCACTTAAAAAATGTCATGTCAGCTATGAATTTGGGGATTTTTAGAAAGCATGGAAAAATTGAACAACCCTTTAAATTGTTGAATTGCTGATAAAGAAAAAAGTTCATACGAAAAAGTTGAAAATTGGGGTATAGTTCACGAGTTTTTGGCGTAATTAATCCTAAATAAATTGAAATTTATACTCTCTGTTTCCTCTAAATAATTTCCTATGTTTGCTTTTTAGGCCTTTCTCCAAATAATTTACTATTCATTTTGGAACATTACCTCACCACTAATAATATCTTATTTATTTTTACATTTACAATTTCATCACTCCAATACTAATTAAAACAAATTCTCATCGCTTTTAATACTATTTATAACACTTTTTCACAATAACTTTATTTAAAAGTTATTTGGAGATGGAGATGGAAAGAGTATTAGACTTATTAATATTCTAAACTCATGAAATTCAATAACTGTGTCCCTCCCTCTTATTAAAAGTTATTTGGAGATGGAGAGAGTATTAGACTTATTAATATTCTAAACTCATGAAATAAAGTATGATTTGTAATATGTATCCAGAATTTACTTACCTCTTTCTAGCACACAATTATACCTTACACATGATTATTATTCCTTCCGTCCTAATTTTATAGGTCATATTTTTTTATTTGAACGTTTTATTTTAATAAATCAATTCTTTAAATGAAAAATCAATATATATATATATATATATATATAAATATATATATATATAACAAACATCCTTACATAATTCATTATTTACATTAAATATCATTATACTCCACATATAATTATTCATTATTTATTTATTTCTTCTACTTTTTAAAAAGTACTCGAGATACGTGAAGTATAAATAAAAATGACATTGTATCCGTAGTCAAAACATGTACAACGGCAATTTACCATTCTTGAATAATTAAACTTGATCTACTTTTCAGATATTGACCACAAAATATCGTATGCAAAATAAAATAATTCCGTTAGAGATCGATTTTTCCATACTCATATTTCTTTCAACTACTTTATTACATGTAAAAAGCAAATGCATGTGGCTCCAGACGAAAAGAAAAAAATGAACTGATACACTTCAGTAGCAGCAGAGAGAGAGAGAGAGGGGGAGTAGGTGTGGCAGGACAGTGCTAAGAATGTCAAATTATTTAACCATCATTACACTATCATTAAGCCGGGGGCCCACCTGGAGAACACGTGTCGGTATCGCGAAGGGCTTCGAGAAGGGACTAGGACCGTAGGATGTGAAGGGGTCTGTTTGGGGACAATGACTTATGAGTCCGGATTTAATATTTTGCCATAAATATTTTTTGGCAGTGGGTTTTGTTGAGTAGCTCGAGGCACTTTTGCATGGAGAGAAAAGCTGGGATTTTAGTGGGCCCCAAGCCCATGCACTAGTAGGGCCACCGATTTGCAGAAAAAAGAGTACCTGAAAACTATGCTCCTTTTAATTAAAAAAAAAAAAAAACTATGCTACTTTTTGCAGGCTGAGGTTTTCAAGGTTTGGACCTTCGATTATGTAGTAGTTATCCGGATAGGTATTTCGGGTATTGGCCCGGACGTCATTTAAAAAATAAAAAATAAAAGTTAATATCTATCTATTATGTATATTTTGAATACATAATATCCTGAATTTTATAATTTTCCTTAATAAGACATTAAAGGAAGTTTTGATTTGTTTTTTTATCGATTCATACTCTAAAGAAAAAAAAAATACTCCCTCCATTATAATTCAATAAGTCATATTTTCTTATTTTGACGTCCCAATACATTAGGCACTTTCTAAAATAAAAAACCATATATACATAACAAACACACCCACACAACTCATTATTTACACCAAACTAGTATCGCTATCCCGTGCAATGCACGGGAATTATTACAGTTACATAAAATAGTAAAAAAAAATAATTAACAATAAATTATATACCATATATAATTAATTATGAGCAATTCATTTATAAATTGTAAATTATAAAATTTAAGTAGTTAAATCATTCACTTGTGTTTCATCAAGCAAGACAATGTGTTCGATGAACCGTAAATAATATTTTTATATCGTATTCGATTATAAAAGATCAAATGAGAAAAGAATAAAAGGGAGAATAAAGAAAATAATTTTGTAGTTTAAAACTTCAAAATGTTATAAATATTTAATTTTAAATTTATTTTATATATATATATATATCAAATTAAAGATTATGATAATTTGATATGTATGTTGAATATTTAACCATTAGTCAAATTACATTGTAATTGAAAAAAAAAGAGGAAAAAAGAAAAAAAAATACAGGATTGAATGTGTCTTGTGAAGAAAAATAGGCATTTTGGAGTAGCAAAAAATTATTTTAAAAAAAAACTAACACTAAAAAGCATCCGTTAAATTTGTCCTTTATTATATAGATATAGATATATATAAATTGATGTCATATTTTTTCTATGGATAAAAGATCTTAAAAATAAAAATAAAATTGAAATAAAGTTAATTAAATAAAATCAAAATATAAAAAATACAAAAAAATAAAATAAACTAAAACGTAAAAGATAATATCCCTAACTAATAAGAGTGATAAAAAAAATTATTTTGAGTCTTTTGACTTTAATTTTATAACATTTTTATTTAAAATCTGTCTTTGACATATATATATATATATATATATATATATAGATATATCAAATTAAAGCTCTTATCATGATCTATAATTTGATATTTATTTTAAATATTTTATCATGAGTTAAATTATACAATTTTTAGAAAGTAGAGAAAAGATAAAAAATAATAAAGAAATAGAAAAATAGTAGAAAAGTGTAGTGGAAAGAAAAAGAAGTGGAACGAAAACATGCTTGCTAAAAAATAGAAAATTTGTTTTTTAAAATTTGGCGGGAAAAAATAGCCGTTAAACTGCCTTTTTATATATTATATAGATGTCATTATGACCCATAAAATAATCTTATCTTTCATTTAAAAACATAATATCTTCATTTATCTCTTCTATTATTTTTCACAAATTTACCTTTTAAAAAAAAAAACTAACTTCTGTTAGGTTATTCAGTATGGTCACTACTGCTATCATGTGATCATGCTCATCATACCAACAAACCAGTCAAACCAAATAACATGTATGAATCACCAAGACCAACAACATGGGTAGACATATTCTAACTATACAAAAGACTTAAGAGACACAATAAAAACATAAAAACAAAAGATAAATAATAAAACCTAAACTACTAGTAAGGAGGAAGAAAACTTATTCATTAGAGTTGGATGGCACATCCTCCTCCTCATTTTCCTTTGCCATCAGCACCCTAAAGCCTGTCTCCATACTTGTCTTAACCACAACCAGCTCGTGCCGGAGTAACCTCACCTCGTTTCGCAACTCCCTCAGTTTGCCAATATTGTGGCATTCTCACTACTGGTAAGGCGTGGTACCACTTGCTGTCCTGCAGCTTTTGGTTCTGCTTTACCAGAGCTCCCTTCTGGGTAGACCAGATGGTAGTTACCACTCTCGTCTGCCTCAATCACCTTCCAAATCACGAAGCGACCTAGATCGAGGAAGCGAGTATCTGCCACGGGGATATCGTCGGGCTTTTCCATATTGAAGTCAGTGAGGTTCTTGGCAAGGAGAGTCACCAGTGGGTAGAGAGAGAGATAGTTATTGCTGTGAGATACCCCATACTGGAATTGCAGCGCCACTGTTAACCCGAAGTTCACTCTCTTCTTCTAAAGCATACACCACAACAAGAACACTTCTTGCTGGTGGCGACGTTTGAACCTTCCAAGCGGCCGTAGATGTTGTAGGCCAGCCACCTGTGATATATCTGCAGTGCGGGGTAGCGAATCTCGTTGGACTTGTTGATGCTCTTCATGTACTTGTCTTTGGTGGAGATGATTGACCAGTAATCCTCAATATGAGATTTCCATTCCGGATGGGCCACTGTATCTGCATCCTTGTACACTTCATCATACGACTCCTTAGACTCGATCACTCCCAACTGGACATTCAACTTGTTGATGGAGAGAGGGAATGTTTTACCCCGTAGTTGAAAGCGCAGGGTGCCGGGAGTCTCAATGGTATAGTTGCCGTTGGGTTTGAGGTCAATTGATTCCATAAATTCTTCCGACATGTTCTTGAAGGCTAGGTAGTTCCAATCCAGCACCTTACCATATCCTATTCCGTCAAAGAAGCCCACCACATTTTCTTTGATGCCAAACCACCCAAGAGCATCAGTTAGGAGAAAATACCAGTGGGTAATATCTCTATTTTGGAGGACGGCATACCGTTGACTGTCTATCGATATGGTTGGGCCTGATGGAGTTGTGCGCATTAACCCCTTGCGTTTGGAGGTGGTGTTGGGTAATGGATGGTTTCCTTAAAGACAATACATCTCCAGAGTTGGATCTGCCCATCGTCTCAGTCTCCATCCTTTCATTTTCTTCCTCGATTTCCTTGCCCTTTCCTTCCTTTGCCTCTGTTGCCCTCCCCCCGTGCTTTGACTACCCTTCGTCTTGGTCTTACTTCAACCCGTGCCTGTTTTGACCTTATAGGGATGAAAATGAGGTTTTGAAACCTCCAGTTAATTTCCTCTTCACCCCTACTTTCTCCTTGTTGCTTTGGGGGGTTGGAACTTCAGTTTCCTTAGATGGCGTAGGAGTGTTGCCCTCTCCTTCTTCTTCTTCATCCTCGCGCTCCTCCTCGTCATCGTCGGAGGTTGTCTTACCTTCTTCCATTGACTAAGAGGGGGTGTAAGGAGATCTAGGCATGGATGTTGCCACTCGCTGGATGGACGAGGCAGACGCCAGAGTGGATTTCGTTGGTTGCTCTATTGAGGGCTTCTTTTTTTTCTTCGTAGGCGGTGTAGGGTCAGGCTGCTCCTCCTTAGTCGGTGTAGAGCCCTCAAGTTCCTCAGTTCACTCCCTTCCAGAGGTCTGCATGTCTGGTGAGAGAGATTTTTTTGGTTATTCTCCAGTGAGAGTGATGACGGCTGGTTCCTGTGCTACTTTAGCGATGGCCTCCTCCGAGGCGGCTTTACGCATGATTCGCGTTATAGCAGCGGTTGGTGGTTTGGCAGCGGGTGGTGGTTTGGCAGTGATGGTCCCCTTCTTCTTGGTGGTGGTTACTTGGGTGCTACTAGAGGCGGCGCCACCTTTTGTTCTTGCATAGGTGTGGAGTATAAGTTTGAGAATTACGGAAAGCTTATGGGTTCGTGAGGGAGTCAAAGAACTGGGTTCAATTTATAAGAGTGGTGGTGGCAGTTTAAGAGAGACTGGAGTGGAGATCGCGTGTAGCATTTTTAGAGAATTCGTGGTTTTGGGAGAGAGAGTGGGGAATGTGTGATTATGAAAATGAGGGTGACGGTTATGGAAAAAAAAATTTAATTTTGGAAAGTGAATCACCCGAATTTGAAATTCAAATCTCTTGTGGAAATCGAAGCGGTGCTGTCTTGTCACAACAGTCCTGCAACTATAGACACGCATCATACGTCACTTCTCAGTTAGACCTCTTCTGACTCAAAACACCCATGGGCCTCCACCTACACACTTTGCATCGCGAAGTGGGTTTGGATCTTCTACTGGACCTTAATTTTTCTCGGCCCACCTTCCTTGTATCTTGCGGCTCAACTCATATGCAAGGTTAGTCCTCCAAGAAACACAAAATACAAGAAAAATAAAAAGAACACTAATTCAAGCGGTAAAGGTCATACCGATGACTTTACTCTAGGTTGCCTTGTTCAGCTCTCTTGTTTGTGGTCTCGAGCTCGACTCTACTTTTTCTTCTCTTTCGTAGATGGGGTCAAGGAGATAGCACTTCTCATTCTGCTTATCCATGCCTGAATATTCGTAGTACGAATTTAGTCGATGCCCGTTCACCACAAATGTGTTGTTTCCATTGAGATCATATACTTCAATGCTTTCATTAGGGAATATTTCTTTCACCATGAAAAGGTTTGACCATTTCGAACAGAGTTTTCAGCCATCATTTGAAGCGTGAATTGAACAGGTCCCATGAAGTCAATTGCCACCAAGATGTACTCATTGTTCCTCGACTTTGGGAATGGTCCCATGAAGTCAATGCCCCCCATATCGAAGATTTCGACTGACATGATAGGCATATGAGGTATTTCATCTTTCGCGGTAATAATGCCCCCAACCATTTGACATTTCGGGCAGCTCTTTATCTATTTTCTTGCATCAGTGAACACTGAAGGCTAATAGAACCGGCTCTCCAGAATCCTTTAGGCTGTACGTTTGCCTCCAAAATGTCCATTGCAAGTAGTTTTGTAGCACATTTCTAGTATTTGTTCATGCTCATCTTCAAGAACACACCTCTGTATGACCTGATCTGCTCTGATCTTCTAGAGGTGAGGGGCTTCCCAATAATAGAATAGGGCTTGTGCAGCTGACTTTTGTTTCTCAAATTTTGACTTTCTTGGTGGAACCTCTTTTATAATCATATAGTTGGCTATATCAGCATACCATGGTTCCTTATCGGTAAGGGTATACAGAGACTCCTTCTCCGTATTGGCATACACAACATATAGTTTCTCATCAAGAAAGTATCGACAATGGGCATACCATCATCTTCGCTTATTTATAGCTTGATCAAGTGGTTCGGTACCAGATTGATAGCTCCTTTCTTATCTCTTATCTTTATGTCGAACTCCCAAGTTTTGTGCTCTTTTTAGTGTCGTGTCTAGGTCTAGATTGAGTCCATTTGTGTGTGTTTTGTTTGTTTCGTGTCTAGGAGGACACTTGTATGGGCAGGGACTATTGAAAGCCATAATGGGCACAATGTAGCTATTCTGATGAGATCTGAGAAGGCGCCTCAACGATAAAGTCTAACGAACCCTGCAGATTGGATACAATCCAAAGATCAAGAGTTGTATATGCAAATCTACTGGGCATGATGCTGATCAAGAAGGTAGTACCGCTCAGAAGAAGAGTTCCATTAGATCCTGGGCACGCTGGAGCTGATTTATGGGAGAGCGAGTTAAAGCAAAGGCTATTGTCATCGACCAAGATGTCGGCTTGACTACCGCTCAGAGTTAAACATCCACCACGTGAGGCATCAAGGGCAGAAGAAGGGTAGGAAGAATGAAGGGAAGGTGAACATGGAAGGAAGCCGTAATGACCAGGTGATCGGGGAAGGACACTGACGTGGAAGATCTAGTGATAGAGATAAGATGCGGGGAATATTCTCTTTTCCCAAGCGCCGAGTGGATATGTTCAAAGCCTCCGGATATGCAAGGATCAAAGGCGGAGCTTATCCAAGGAAGAGTCCTCAAGCTTGAAGATTTTATCTAGTGTAAAGCCTAGACACTCCAACTGGAGTCGAACTCTTCCGAAGCCTTAGCAGCGTGTTGGCCTTCGGCCCACGCCGGGATCTTTATATATACCTGTTCATTTTGTGAGTGCGCAACTTGGGTAAGACGTTTAGTTTATGCTTTATGCTGGAAGATTATCATCAGGCCTTATTTCCCGTAATAGTAAGTTTCCTTTATTTTATTTCCATGTTTTATTTATCTTTTATTTTCACAATTTACTTTATATCTAGATAAGTTTATAAATCTTGGTAAGGCATAGATGATGTGGATATGAACTTATAAATTGTGAGGTCGGAATTGTGTGCTTAAGTAGCTGCATGAATGTGTTCCCGATGTGCTGGGCAAGATAACCAAGTAGCTTAATTGACTCGATTAGTTAACAGGCCATTAATTAATTAAGTAGACTTCGATCACCAATAAATCAAGACTTAAGGGTGTGTACGGTTACAATGCGTCTTGAGAGTATTCGTGGGCACGGGAGGTTGAAGTAGACTTCGGTATGCCTAAGTTCAATATCGGGTCTATCTAGGGCTAAATGCTTCTCGGTTTAATTACATGCTCTGAGGTGTCCTATTACATGGGTAGGTCGAGATGGTTGAATGGTATAGGGTGTCCCTTACCTTGAACACAATTAAGGATAAATTTTCTTAGACAATGGAAGTGCACGTGACAAGTGAGAATGGGGGTACATGGCATTTGTAAGTTATAATGGTAGACATATGAGTGTAGTGAATATCTTGACCAATGAGCGATACTAAGAAATTATCCACAAATTCAACGTCTTGACCAAATTGCCTTTTATCACTGATATTTATGTTTAATGTTTTCAGTTCATTTTCGTTAGTTCGAGTCATGCTGAGTTTAGTCTTGAGTGGTGTCTTGTGATCAGGACGATAGTCCACCCCACCATTTTCTATTTTTGTTCATGACAAGAGACAAGCTTCCCCAATTCTTCGTAGGATTGACCATCTCTTACTACTGGCACTACGCCAGTTTTGAGTAAGGTTTTATAAATTTATTTATACGAAGGATAGAACGATAACTTCGATTTAAAATCCAAAGTTTAGTTATCATCAAATTGGCACCATTGCCAAAGTTTATTTGTTTTGTTATTTTGATGTATGTTCGTTCCTAACCTTGCATGAGAAAAAGAAGAACTTTTGTTAGATCTAGAGATCGAAAGAACTTTAAGGGCGAGGAAAAGACTAGCCAGGTGATGCATCTTCGACTTTTGGGTCCTTTGGCCCTACTTTTTCTCTTTATTTGTGTCAGTTCAGGTCTGTCAAGGAGAAAATGCTATTGTGGAGGAAGGAAGGTCCAGTAAGAGGTAAAGATGAGAAATGTGATCGGAATGGGCATTACCAGCCCAGATTGCAATGTCATGTTTACCAGCATGGAGCCTAGGGCGCAGTACCTCTCAAGTATTACTTGGGGTTGGGAACCCGAAGCGACCCACATGGTATGAGTCAAACCAGAGAAAATAATCCGTTCGACCACTACAGATGAAGCAGATAGCCAGAGCCAAGAAAGAAAAGTGAATCAAGGAAGATTTGACAGGACCCTACAAGAGAGGAGCTTGGAAGGATCGAGAATCTGGAGAGTTGACCCAAGTTTACAGCAAGAAGGAAGCTGCAATCGGATCTTCAATCATATCAATCAAGAAATGAGCCAGAAAAGAAAAGAAGATCAAAGATTGAAGATATGAAAGCTGGAGCAGCTAGGGTTAGCCCACCACCACTCTGCAGTATTTAAAGACGAAGTTGTGCAGCGAAAAAGAACTATTGCTGCCTTTTACTTTTGGCACTTAACCTATAAGCCGATTTGTGGCGTCTTACTTAGCATCCAAAATAATTTACATTTCAAGTTATTATTTGGTTTTCATTTCGATTCGTAGCAAGGAACAAGATTAAGGGTCGTTGCCTTAGGTATTTTCTTATCAATCTAAGTATTTTCTTTTTGCTATATGTTGTGTCTATTTCGCATTGCATTTTGGTTTACTACTATGTGTGAGTAGTCCCTTTGGTGAGGTTTAAGGGGTGGAAATAACTATTGTCAATATGTAAACATTCGTGAGGCATTTGTTCTTTCGGTTGAGCCTCATGGTTCCGGATGGATCTGTGCTGAATCATGGACAGTAGGGGCCTAACGGGTGATCTCCGTTCGATAAAAGGCTGTCTGTGTCAAACTACGAAAATGTAAAATGTTTCTGGAATTGCCACAAGTCGGCCAAAAGATAAAAGTTCTAAAATAATAAATAAAGTGCAGCAGACCAAAGTTTTTTCATAGCTGGGGCTTCATCTTCCTTTATACTGGCGTCTGGTGGAGGGCAAACCCTAGCTGCGCCGGCCTTCAAATCTTCATCAGGATCTTCTTTCCTTTTTGGGCTCCATCCTTGATTGATATGATTGAAGGTCTGATTGATTCTTCCTTCCAGCTGCAGATTAGGTCAACTCCCCATCTTTCTGGATCCTTCTACTTCTTTCTCTTGCTTCCCTCGATCATCCTTCATTATTCTTGCAATTGATTCAGAAATCTGGCAAGAACTGGCTCTTCTGCTTGTAGTGGTCAAACGGATTACTGCTTTCGATTTGACTCATACCAGGTGGGTTGCTTCTGGTTTTCATACCCCAAGTTAGACTTGAGAGGTACTGCGCTTAGGCTCCATGCTGGTAAACATGACTTTGCAATCTGGGCTTGGTAATGCCCATTCCGACCACCTTTCCTCCATTTGCACTGTACTGATCTGCTTCCCTAGTACAACCTGGTTTCCTCCCGCAATGACCTGAACTGACACAAACAAAGGAGAAAAATAAGGCTAAATAGCCTAAAAGTCGAAGACGCATCAACAGTCCAATCATCATCTTGACAACTGAGAAGATAGTACCTGTGGACATCATTAGGGATCCATATGGCGAAGTAAGGATCATGCCTAAATCAGACTTCACCACTGAAGAAAGGAAGCTTGACGAATTGGACAATCACGCCAAGAACATCATCTTCGGCACCGTTCCAAACAAACACATAGGCAAACTGATGAAGTGTTATATTGCAAAGGAGTTGTGGGAAACGCTCGAGAAAATGAGCATTAGTGAAGGAATATTAAACTGAATTAATACTGTAATGCCCGATGATCGTTTCTTAGATTATTATTAATTCATCATACAACGATTAATCCCTAACATGCTCCTATGAATTTAACAACTGCACATAGGTGTTAGGAATACTTACTTGTAAACTGTATGCAGAGGCTGTCGATGATCGAATCGAATGACTCCAGTTCTGATCTTCTAAACTGTATCCCGCTCAGCTTCACCGTTGGATGGACAACGAGCTATGAAAGTCCCAAGCTAGAAAATTCCCAACGTTTCCTGCGCCTCACAGCTCTCTCAAAAACCCTAATATTATCAGTGTGTGTTTCCTGAGAGCTGACAACTGTATTTAAATAAGAAAATACAGAGAAGGGTGCAGGCTTAGGGTTATGGACGATTTCCTGCTCTTTCTGGGCTAGGAGACTTTGGGCCAGTCCAGGGACCAAATACAAGGAATAAAGATGGGCCTCAAATAAATTAATTATCTATGGTCAGCCCAGACCATAATTAATTTATAAATATTAGTTCATTCCACTAGAGAACCAATATTGACTTACCCCTTTATTGCCGGTGATGAGTCGGGGCTTGCATTTAGACTTATTAAATCCCCGTATTTAAAATATCCGACATCCACTAATTAATTACAGCTCTGACAGCTTAAATTAATTAATCTCTTTGTAATCCTTAAGTAGTACCACTCAAACCTTATTATTGCGCTTGAACTCAATCAACCTGGAGGGTTTAGCGCAATAAACCTTATTGAGCTCCTTAAGGGGATGTCATTATCCTATATCGGATACGGGTACTAATACAGATAATCAAATATCATATATTAACCGCTATCACCCAAGATACAGAGTACTCAAGTTACTATATAACTCTCACTCATAGTAAATCAAAGTGATACACGAATTAACATATATATCTGAAATCTTATTAGTATTAAGATTTTATTAAGTCACCGAGATCTTGATTCTTCACTTAAGTCAGATAGAAGAATACATCTCACTGTGGTCCTATCAATACGTTATGACGTACCAGTATAGATAAGTAGTCAAGACAAACTACTTCCATCTATACCGCAGCCTAAACCAATAACTTGTCCTAGAGTTATTTCGGCTGTGATCATATTATATCTCTTAAGGTTATTCCAATTATATGGTCTTCTGTGATCTACAACACACCATATGATTTATTTATATAGAGATAGAGAACATACATATGCAATCATGAACACAATCAGATAGGAGATTAAAATAGTGAACTTAGGAAACATTGTATACAAGCATAAAACGTTCTTGCTTTCAGTATACAAATCCAACACATTAGATCAGAAGAAATTCTTGAGAACAAGCTATCAATTGCTTGTCAGAAATTTGATTAATTCAAAATGTTGAAGAATGAATTAATCGACGAAATGGAGCACAGATTCACTCAACTCCTGAACGAAATCCAGTCCATGTTAAAGGACAAATACAATCAACGAGATATCAATCTCAAAGTCATTCGTGCACTACTATAAGGAGATTGGCATATCTATGCAGTCACGCATCAACACAAATATGGATTCAATTATCTGCCATCTGAAAAAATGTTCTCCGATCTCAAGGCTAATGAGTTCGACATCAACAAGAATAAGCCAGGCGGATCAGATGAAGACATCCCTACATCGTGAAAGGGTATCGCACTGAAAGCTTCAACAAAGGAAAGCAAGAGACAGTCGAAGGAGCCGACAGAGAGATTTCCTCAATATGAGGTCGAAGGATGAAGCCAGAGGATTTCCTCAATCAATATCCTTTATTGACTGAAAGATTCAAGAAAATGGAATCCAAGTTCCGCATATACAGGAACCAGTTTCGGAAGGGGAACTATAAAGGGAAGGAGAGAGCATAAATCCAGACACTCTACTGAAAGAAACAGAGAGAAGAGATCATCCAATATCAATATGAGGGATGTGGAATGTTTTGGTTGCTTGAAAAAAGGGCACTTCAGAATAGATTGCCCTGAACTCTCACCCTAAGAACGCAAAAAGCTTCAAGACAAAAAGGAACGCAAGTACGCGAGAAGGAAAGCGATGATGGCTGGCGATGCTAAAGACTCAGGATCTACATCTATGTCATCCTTCAGCAACTCCACCAGCTCAGACGACGAGAGTTAAGCCCACATGGTCAAAGACATCAAAAGTGTGGCTGATAATTCAGGCAACAACTTCGACAACGAATTGAATGGGCCTGAGGTAAACTCTCAATCTAGAACTCTTAATACCAATAACTCCTTTATGATTACAAGAGATTACTCAGAATCTAGAGGCACTTCAACCAATGAAGTAGATGAATATGATCAGCTCATGACTGATCATCAAAAGCTAAGATCACTGTTCGAGAAACCGCTACTACAAAATCAGAAACTGGAAAAGGAGTTCAATGAAGATCAGTCAAAGTTTTAAAATTGGTTTTGAAATTGTTATAATCTGTCCTGCTTCTTTCATTGTCTTTTGCAACAAAATTTTGTAATCTTTAGTTGATTTGACAAGAAAACCTCGATTTAATTTTCTCTACTTTTGAGGCACACGTCCCAACAGTGATGACAGACGTGAATTTTTCTTTTAAAATTGGTTTAAGGCACAAAAATCGATAAAGCTTTACAATCTTAGTATTTTTTTAAATGCCTTTTGCCTTGAACGTTTCTTCATCATAACTTATCATCTTGCACAGTCTTTTCTGTAAGAACATTCTTTTTACAGAAAACTCTTGTTCCAAACTTGGAGAGACCAATGACGAAGAAGTCATGGAGTGGAAAAATGACGCTCGCCTACCTGGTCTACACAGGACCTTACCACTGGAACGCTGCCATTCTCCGACGTCAAGTTTCGATCTTCTCTCACTTGTATCCGGAGATTCGAGTGTCTTCCATCATAATGTGAGGCGCAAAGTAGCTTCTAAGCTTCTGGAGGATGCAAGTTGAAGTAACAGCCCCCACTTGTTACTTCAACTAGTTATCAAGATCATCTCATGTATCTTGCACACCTCCCACAATGGCAACAACAACGAGCCCTCTCTCGTTGTACGCCGTGCCGCCCATGGTCTTCTCAACATAGACCTGGTGCAGGCAAATCAACAGTGTTAGTTCGCACGACTGTCACTGATTCGATATTTCCTTCTCAGACCCTTCTCACATATCCTCCCACTTTCTCCGTCTTCCACCCTCTCCTCACCCTTTAAGGTTTGTATGCCGAGCCTCTCTCTCCTTATCTTTCTCAAAAGCTCTGCATACGCACCCATTTCCCCAACCTTCATCTCCTCATCCACGCCCCTCTTCTCTCCCTCATCATTTGCATCCCCCACTGGCGTCTTCCTCTTATGTCCTTCGTTCGCTCAAACTGCTCTCAATCCTCCTTGATTCAACCTAGAACACCTTTAGTTTGACTTGCAATAGAACAAGGGCATCCTAGTGATGGTAAGTTGACCCAGTGTCATCTCTCAAGGAAGATCTTTAAGGGCAATTAATTATGTCACACAAAAGCAGTAAAGTAGGGATTATTAAACTAAAACTTGGAAAATAAATTAACGTAAATTTAAACTTAACTAGAATTTAAGCTAAAGAATTAACTAGGCAAATTAAATTATTAAACCCTAGGCAAGATTTAGACGCATAAAAGTAAAGGCAGAATTTAAATACTTAAATTAAAACCTCTAATCTAATCTAACTAGGCAGAAACGAAATTGCATAATTTAAAGGAAAGCATCATAAAAACGCATAAACTAAATTGCATAATTAAAAAGGCAGAATTTAAATTGCAGAATTTAAAGAAAGCAAGTAAAAACAAATAAATAAACTTGATTAAAGAAATACCGTAAAACCGTCTCGAGAAGTAATATGTCACGTAATTACAACTCTAAACGAAGAACTAGTCTAAAACATGAATTGAAAGAACTAAAATAAACTAACTAAGAACATTAATCGAAACTAAGACTAAGAAAGCATGTAAACCTAACTTTGGCTGCCTAGCGGAAACTAAAGATTAGGGCAAGGGGAATGTGTCTTTTACAATGAAAAGTATGGCCCTATTTATAGACTTCAATCTAATCTTGATCACCATCAACTTGCCATGCAAAACTAGACTCTAAAAGGAATAGAATCGTGTAAACATAGGTAAGTCCAACAAAATCGTGCTTTGCAAGTTATCTTCAACTCTGGCGAGAAATTGGCTACTCTGCACGTTCAGCTCTGGAAAGGAAAGTGCAGAGCTGAAAATCAGCTCTGCATTAGCAAGCTCTGAAAAATTGCAGAGCTGAAAAGTCAGCTCGGCATAAGTTGACTCTGTCGATCCTTAGCTCTGCTCTGTCAAATTTACTTTGGCGATCATGGCAGAGCTGGAAGTCAGCTCTGGCGGTCATGGCAGAGCTGGGCTGGACAGCGCTGACGGTCATGGCAGAGCTGGAACTCAGCTCTGGCGGTCATGACAGAGCTGGAACTCAGCTTTGGCGAAAGTAACTCTGCTCTGGAGCTTAAGCGAACTCTGGTGCGTCAGCTTTGGAAAGATAGTCAGAGCTGGAAGTCAGCTCTGGAACGGCATGACAGAGCTGGAAGTCAGCTATGGAGAATTCAGCTCTGCTCTGAAGATTTTAGCTATGCATAGGGAAGTTCAGCTCTGGAAATTTCGGCTCTGACTCTGCAAGTCAGCTCAGCTCTGGCGACAAAGCTATGCTCGCAGCTCAGCTATAGCGACAGAGCTATCCTAAAAACGCCATTCTTAGCCCAAAATCTCCAAAATTGCACTCTTCCATCTAGAAAACCTAAATCTCCTACAAAGCATAAAATAAACCATAAAACGCACCAATTTTCAGAAGATTTAACTTAAAATATGCATATGCAAACCCCTAAAATTAGAACAATTAAGCATAAATCAACCCCCCGCACTTAGCCTTTTGCTTGTCCTCAAGGAAAATCAATATGAATCCTAGGAAGAAATTGGTTTCAACGATGCTTATTTCCATCCAAACATTCAACAAAGTCAATTCAAAATTTTACAATCAACACACATCTCTTGATCATGCAAGTAACTCACAGTTTACGAAGCAATAAAACAGTAATGCAAGTAATTCGATCAGACCCAATTCTCCGCTAGACATGAATTCCCTAATGTGATCGCCTTTATAATCAATATCACCATTTTTCACACTTGTGTGCTTAATCACTTAGATTTTTCGACAGTTGAGCCATAATTCATGAAATAAAACCATTTGGATGTAATCCAAAGTCTTTTCACGTGGTTACCCATGCTCATAGTTAAAACTAGAGGAGCAGAGACTCAGCGCTGTCACTTTCAGAGCTGGCCAAATGTTTCAGAGGTGGCCTTTTTAGAGCTGGAAATTCGTCCAGCATTTCACAGATAAGGATACGATCGTAGGCAATCACAATGACAACACTCCTTCTGGCATCTACCGGACAAATCACGTTTTACTTACTTACAATCGTATTGCAACAAAACTCATAAATCTTTGCACAAACAAGAAATATATATCAAAAGTAAAACAAGAATAACCACCATTCATTCACAAACCCGAAATTCACATTGAAAACCATGTTCTCTTCCACAAATTCATAAAAATTAGCAAGTATCCAAGAAAAAACTAAGCATAGAAAGACCAATCTCGCCCAATTGAAAGCATAAGTCTAACAATATACCCCCCCACACTTAAAGCATGCCATGTCCTCAGGGCACAAAAGAAAAAGAGTTAGAAAACATCCTTGATTATCGGCATTGAAAATCTGCAGCATCGTGAAAGGCGGCGAAAAGTGAGGTTTGCGGCTTTCTGCAGAGTAGAAACGGCAGCGCTGGATCTGGGCAGCGCTAGCATTCTTCAGCGCTGGACTGGGCAGCGCTGGCAGCAAGGTCAGAGCAGAAATTGCAGTGCTGAAAACAAAGTCATTAACATCCAAAAATCAAAGTATCCGCACAAGCAACCAAAGACTAGGAACGAAACAAAAATGGAAAAAACAAAAAAACAAGACAAACAAAAACAAAAACTAAACCAACGGTGGGTTGCCTCCCACCAAGCGCTAGTTTTAAAGTCGCCAGCCCGACGTAGAGGATCCCTTAACAAAAATCGCTATGAAACGTTAGCTGAATTAGTCCTCGTGAAAGCATATCATGCTCCAGTTCAGCTGCGGGTCCTCTTAATGAGCAAGCAGAACTCATCGCATTCATCACTCTCTCGAACCAAGAGCTATGTCGAGATCTCTCCTCTTTCTTCTCTTCCAAAGGTGGTTGATCACTATTTTATTAGCAACAAAAATACCGCAACTAACACGGTGTAATCGTAGTATAAACAGTAATCGGATATCGTATCCACAGAGACTGTAAAACGAAATTGCTATAACTATCTCCTACACAGACTCTCACAATATGCAAGTAAAACGATTATGAAGGTGAATATTGAGCTAAGATTAACTAAATAAAACTAAAGAGCATAAAAACTACGATAATTAACTCAAATATATGGAAAACTCTGACCCTAGGGATGTACTTTCACTAATCAACTACATGTATTTAACCTATTGATTCAATTACCAATTTTAATCCAAACCTGATGAAAGATCACTATATTATTCACAAGCGTCTCTAACGACCACCTATGAACGTAGATTAATAAATCCCTTTTCGCATTCAAGACTCCAAGGAATAAATTAACTCCAAATAGCACATAAAGAATAGCTTCCTATAGCTTCACCTATCGCATTCAAGACTCAAGGTTAACACTATATCATGCATCCCTGAATCGGCTGAACAGTTATCGCATTCAAGACTCAAATTGAACAGCTAAACATGTAAATCATTGATCAGATAATTCACAAGAGAACAGGCACCAGGAATCATGAATCATAAGTTGGAAGGCAAATTGATATCAATAAATCAAAAACACATAATCAATCAGCTATATACAAACCCTAGGTTCAGATTAAAAGACTAGCCAGACATAATAAAATCAAACATAAACATAATTAAATTGAACGCAATTGTAAAAACAAATTGTATAAAAACCGAATTAAAACGATTGTAGCGACTTGAATCTTCAATCCTGATCCAAGCCTTGAAAACTGGAAAGCTAAAAAGTTCTAAAGCTATGAAACTGAAATATGAATGTTAAGAACTGAAAAACTAAAGCTGGGAACCCTAGATAGGTCTAAAGAGGACCTATTTATAGTCTTAGGGTGAAATATGGCCGAATTGATCGCCGAAATATGGCCGTTTAACACACGAAAACGGCGACCGCCGTTTTTCTCTCCGAAGGCCAAAATCCATCCAGGGAAATCGGCGACCTGGCCGGCAATCGCTGTCTTGGTCGCCGTTTTCGCCCTTTAAATCATCAAAATTCGGCGGTCAACGCCCTTTGACCGCCGAGTTGCTCCTTTTTTGTCCCGACTCCAGAATCTTCGTCTTTTCTCGATTTTTGGGCTCGATTCTCTCAAAACTCTTCTCTTCAACATGTTCCTTACACTCCATGCTCCAATATCACTCAATTCTGTATCGAAACAGTCAAAACTACACCCAACCGTGAAATCTCGAAATAATAGTCAATAAACTCTAAACGATAATCAAACGGGTGTAAAATCGACTTAAACTACAGAATATAAACCATAAAAACCATGCAAAATGAGTGTTTATCAACTCCCCCAAACTTAAGATGTTGCTCGTCCTCGAACAACGAGAAGAACAAAACAATAAACACGAAAGGGTAAGATGATTGGATCATCGATGCCTCAGAAAAATAAAACCTTTCGAATTCCCTCAAATTCTCAACACATGAACACAAATATCACCAACAAGCAATATCAATGGCAAATTCAACCTCGACATTCCAACAATTGACTCTCAAGATAAAAGTGTTTCGCTCAACTCTCAATTGATGGAAAAAGGACGTGTATCACTCATCGAAACTCATGAAATACAGATTACTTACCATATGCTTGCCAATTGTCTCAAAATCTCCATCGCTAAAAGTGTGTCAAGGGTAAGATCAAATAGGTCTTAAATTTGGGTTCTAATGTAGGGACATTGGATTAGGTAGGGAAATTTGGCTAAGTGACTCAAATTAAATTGCTCTCACCAACCTTATGACTTCACCATTCAAGCATGGAATAAATTCCATCTTCCACCTAACATCTCCATAATCATCACAAACCAAGGGATATAATCATCATAAATCAAACTAGACATTCTTTTATGCTCTCGTTTTTCTCATAACAACAAAGTCGACTATCTATGAATTTTTCAATTATCACTCGACTTTCTCAATCAACTTTCATCAAAATTTCTTTCTTTTTCTCTTTTTTTTTTCTTTTTTCTAGAGCTTATAAGAATGACTAGAATCATGTTTCACCCTTATTTCAATCAACCCACAGTCAATATCATACGACGATCCCCATATACTCCATCACCCCCTATCATCCGGTTAATGAATCAAAGCTTAAAAAGGCTCAAACACGGTTAACAAGGGAATAATATTTTCAGGACAGTGTTTGGGATATAACGTGGATCACGAAAAATGGCCTAAGATCATCTCAAACTCTTGAACACAACAAGCAACCTCGACCAAGACTCATGGCAAGTTCTAGAAGCGCACTACATGCATGACAACACTCAAAAACAAAGAACAAACTGCAAATATGGGCAGTTAAGGCTCAATTCCTCACTAGCTTGTTCAACGTCAAAAGTCAAGGCAAAATCTACTCATCAATCACACACATCGGTTCAAATCATGTCATCATATCAAGAAAAATTGAGAATTACCTTCTTTTTCGCAGAAATCGTCACAGGCACCTTACCAATCAACTAAATGGAGCAACAACCATTCAAATAGCACAGAAACTATGGAGTAAGTCTGAGAGATTATATCAATTTAATTACAGGCCCACGAATTAAAAGACTAAGAAATAAATCTCCTCAAAAACATCAAAAAGATCAAAGATATGCTAGGCTAAAAATGCAAACCATAACTAATCTCCATCCCCCTCCCCCAAACTTATTAAGGAGCGTATGCTCGAAAATAAGTTTGGAGGGAAAAATAGATAAAAGTTATGGTTAGCATACTTACACATCACTCAAGATGGCGGTCCTCCTTGTCTCCTCTGGAACTCCTGAAACTGTCGTAGGAGTTCCTCCTGCATAGCCATCTGCCTCGCATATTCTTGCTGCTGTCTCGCCATCTCAGCCCGCTGCCACTCCTCAAAGGTCGCCTGCCGGTTGAACTCCTCCCGGGCGTATGTCTCAAAAGCGCCATAATGAGCAAATTGCTCGCGCTGATATGCATCCATCGCTTGCTGCTGCAGGCGAACCGCTGTGACGTCAGTGCGCATCACCGTGAGCTGCGCCTCCTGTTGCTCGACGAAGGTCTGCAACCGCTGCATCCGATCGGTGAGGTCAGTCACATCAAAATGGGCTCCCGGTCCCCATTGTTCTCCTGCTGCTTCTGCCGCGGGCTCCTCCTGCTCCTCTTCCTCCTCATGCACCTGCTCCTGCTGAAAGACCTGCTCATCAACCCGCTGTCCTGCAATAACCCTCAAATGGGCGTCAGTGTTCATGAGCCAGTTTTGCGTCTCAAAGCGTCCGCCCACTCGGGTGAGAGGCGGGTTCGGCAGGGTGAAGTGGTCTCCATCACTTTGCACCAGCTTGAATGGGGGCTGGGCGCTCGTCAAGAATCGCATGTGGACCATTCGGCGACCGTTGAGTAGCGTATCACCTGCCAACGCATCCCATTGAGCAACGGCGGGACAAATACGGCGGGCAAGTGGTGTGAGCATCGCTCCAATTGTAATCACTCCTCTGGTCGCGCTGGATGCCTTAAACTTGAGGAGGATGTAAGTCAAATCCATTGGGGTGCGTGTGAGCATCCCCCACATGATGAACAGCTCCTGCCTCGTCACATGAGTGTTGTCCTTCCTTGCCAACACCGTATAAGCTAAGATGCGGTGTACCATTCTGAGGACAGGATTTCTTATGTCCGCCGCATTCGACATCCCCGACACAAATGACCCAGCGCTCGGCAGGGCTATTTCTCTCCAGAATGCTCCATCATTGAACTCGGTACCAATAGAGTGCACGGTGTAGCCCCCTACCCTGCAATTGAGTGCCGTGGTGATCTCGGTCACCGCGATATCTCCCTCCCAAATATTGTTGAGCTGGAAGGAGATGGTTCTCGGTCTGTTTTCCTTGAAGGCCGACTGATCCAACGAGCTCAGAATCTCCAGCGTTGCTCGTTCATAGGTGGGCCATCCACCGTTAAAGATGTGGACCCACCCCACATGGTAGAATAAGTCTTTCACGTCGTCATAAATGCCCATCTCCCGGAGAAGGTCGTGATCGGCATATCGTGTGATTTCGATCCCCTTTCTGGCAAGCTTCTTAAACCGGACCCTATCATCGTCGGATATCATGACTACCCCATGAAACTCGGGGTCCTCCCGTGTGTATTCGTCCGGTTGGCGGGAGCTTGAGGCGCCGGCGGTTCTACGCTTCTTTGGGGCCATGGTACCTGGATTAATTGCTAGTTAGAAACCATGTAAACATCCACAAGATTTCAAAACAAACCAACTAGCACCCCCTTTCCATCTCTCTTGACAAAAATCAACTTCTTGCGTCTATCATAATCCCCCACATTATGCTAAGTTTTTCAAAAGATACAAAGCCTCATGAATATTATCAATGGCACAATCAACATCACATATAATCTTCAAATAAAGACCAATCAAAATCAAAGCAAAGACAATATCCCCTTGAGACTTAACAATTCTAGAACTAGCATGCTCTTGTGCATTCCATCACTCATCAACACCAACAATGATCTATCAATAAGTTCAAACACCAACACAAAGCAATTGATTCAAACTCCCTAAACAATTAAGCTCATAAAAAGTTCTAGCATAAACCCTAGCTCTACTAACCCATCAAAAATTTCACAATCAAACCAAAGAAACATAGTAGTAGCATAGGAATAACACTAGATTAAGAGTTAGAAGCACATACCTTGAGGATTTAGGAGTGATTTTCGAAAATTCAAGTGTTCTTGAGAAAAAACCCCAAATTCGTGAATCTCCCGATTTGGTGGATGAAAACCCGAAGTAATCGGATGGAATGGAAGATAATGATGTGGGTTGTGGGTGTATGGAAGGAATTGTGAAGATTCAAAGCCGTTTGGGAGTAATTGGATGAAGAAATTTCGAAATTCTTACTACTATGTGTGCTGAGTGTGTGTTTTAGGTGAAAAGTGGGAGAAAAGGAAAAAAATCGCAACTTAAAAGATACCTTGGGCAGTTCGGCGACCAACTCGGCGATCGCCGAGTTGGTCGCCATTTTTCGGCAAAATCAATCATGAATTCGGCGATCGCCGAATTTCGGAAACATGCGGAAATTTCATCCAGGGAAATCGGTGACCTGGACGGCGATCGCCGTTTTGGTCGCCGTTTTCAGAGCTGGGTCGCCGAATTTCTAGTCGAGTCGCCGTTTTTTCGATTTTTCCATTTTTTTTTACTGCAAAAACGAAACACACTAGGAAAAGCATAAAAACGAACATAAACTAACAAAAAAAAAAGACTAAGTAAAAACGAGAAGAAAGAAACGACAAACGAAAACAAAGAAAAACAAGCAAAAACTAACAAAAAAAATAAAATTGGGTTACCTCCCAACAAGTGCTAAAATTAACGTCTATAGCTTGACGATACCTCCAATCATGGATCAATGAAATTTACCACTTCCACGTCGTGGTCCATCTCAGCTTTGAAGTACGGTTTGAGGCGATGTCCATTAACAGTGAAAGTGGACCCATTCGATGCAAGGAACTCATAAGTCCCATTCCAATTGCTCTTGTGAACCACATATGGACCTCTCCACCTAGACTGCAGCTTGGCAGGAAAAAGTCGAAGCTTAGAATCATACAAGAGTACCTCATGTCCCGGCTTGAATTCCTTTGTGCGAATGCTCAAATCATGAAACTTCTTCGCCCTTTTCTTGTAAATACGGGAACTCTCATACGCTTCATTCCTCCACTCATCCAATTCTGTCAACAAATCTCTTCTTGTATGACCGGCCTCCTTGAACTCCAAATTGATTTTCCTCGTCGCCCAATATGCCTTGTGCTCTATCTCAACAGGTAAATGACAGGATTTGCCAAACACAAGTTGATAAGGAGACATACCAATTGAAGTCTTGTAGGCGGTGCGATACGCCCAAAGAGCATCATCCAAGTGCTTGGCCCAATCTTTCTTGTTGGCGACACTCTTCTCCAAAATCTGCTTGATTTCTCGATTTGCCAACTCTGCCTGCCCATTAGCTTGAGGATGATATGGAGTCGTCACCTTGTGCTTTACTCCATACTTTGCCAAAACGCTTGCTAGCAGCTTGTTGTTGAAGTGCGAACCCCCATCACTAAGCAGCGCTCTCGGTGCTCCGAATCGAGTCAAAATATTCTTTTGCAAGAATTTAATGACTACCTTTGAATCATTGGTGACAGTCGGGATCGCCTCCACCCATCTAGACACATACTCAACCGCAAGCAATATATAGGAAAAACCACATGAAGGAGGGAAAGGACCCATGAAGTCAATTCCCCAAACATCAAATAGCTCTACCTCAACAATGATGTTTTGCGGCATCTCATCCCGCTTGGTAATGTTGCCCATGCGTTGGCATCGATCACAAGACTTCACAAAAGCATGGCAGTCTGCAAAAATTGAAGGCCAATAAAATCCACTATGATTTACCTTCATGGCAGTGCGGTTGGCTGCAAAGTGACCTCCACTAGGTGAGTTATGGCACTCCTCAATGATCTTCGGCCATTCATGCTCCCTAACACATCGCCGAATAAAGCCATCGGCGCACCTCCGGTATAGGTAAGGATCCTCCCAATAATAGAACTTGACATCATGGAGGAACTTCTTCTTTTGATAGTGCGACAACCCCTCGGGAAGAGCTCCAATAACCAAGTAGTTGCTATAATCGGCATACCAAGGATCCTTAAATAGTACCGCCCAAATCTGCTCATCGGGGAAAGACTCATTAATGGCCATCTTCGGATCATCCCCCTCGATCGGATTCTCCAATCGAGACAAGTGGTCAGCTACCACATTCTCACATCCCTTGCGATCTCGGATCTCCATATCAAACTCTTGCAGCAATAAGATCCAACGAATCAAGCGGGGCTTAGAGTCCTTCTTCGTAAACAAGTAGCGGATGGCGGCATGATCAGTGTAGACAATTGAATGAGTTCCAATCAAATAAGAACGGAACTTATCAAAGGCATACACCACAGCTAGCAGCTCCTTCTCCGTGGTAGTGTAGTTCATCTGCGCAGAATCCAAAGTTTTACTAGTGTAGTAAATTACCTTGAACAACTTATCTCTCTTTTGCCCCAACACAGCTCCCACGGCCCAATCGCTAGCATCGTACATCAACTCAAACGGGGCACTCCAATCCGGTGTGATCAAAATTGGCGTAGTGGTCAGTGCAGCTTTCAACTTCTCAAAGGAGACGAGGCACTCATCGGTGAAGACAAACTTCACATCCTTCTCTAGCAAAGCACAAAGTGGCTTGGACAGCTTAGAGAAGTCTTTGATGAATCTCCTATAAAATCCTGCATGCCCCAGAAAACTCCGCACCGACTTCACAGACGTAGGAGGCGGCAACTTCTCTATAGCCACGATCTTAGCACGATCCACCTCTAGACCTTGGGCAGAAACCTTATGCCCCAAAACAATGCCTTCTCGAACCATGAAGTGGCATTTTTCCCAATTGAGCACTAGTGCCGTCTCCTCACAACGCTGCAACACTTGAGCAAGATTGTCCAAACAATTATCAAAGGAGGAACCAAAAACAGAAAAGTCATCCATGAATACCTCCATAATGTTTTCAATCAACCCATGGAAAATCGCTATCATGCAGCGTTGAAAAGTGGCAGGAGCATTGCAGAGACCAAAAGATATCCTCCTAAAAGCAAAAACGCCATAGGGACAAGTAAAAGCGGTCTTATGCTGATCCTCCGGGGCTATCATAATTTGATTGTAGCCCGAGTACCCATCCAAGAAACAATAGTACTCATATCCTGCCAAGCGGTCAAGCATCTGATCAATAAATGGTAAAGGAAAGTGATCCTTACGTGTGGCTGCATTTAAAGCTCGATAGTTAATGCACACGCGCCATCCTGTGACTAGCCTCGTAGCTATAAGCTCATCTCTCTCATCCTTAACCACAGTCATGCCTCCCTTCTTAGAGACAACTTGAGTTGGGCTCACCCACTCACTATCAAAGATGGCATATATGATTCCTGCATCCAACCACTTGAGCACCTCCTTTCTCACAACTTCTTGCATCGCCGGATTCAAACGTCGCTGCGGCTGCACCTTAGGCTTGTATTCCTGCTCTAATAAAATACGATGCATGCAAATAGAAGGACTAATTCCTTTGATGTCAGAAATAGACCATCCTATAGCAGACTTGTATTTCCTCAACACTCGCATCAACTTCTCCAACTCCAACGGAGATAAATAAGCAGACACAATAACAGGAAACGTTTCATTCTCACCCAAAAATTGGTACCTCAAGTGCTCAGGAAGCGGTTTCAGCTCAAGTTTGGGTGCAGCTGCAGCTGCAGCTGGCGCAGGAAACTCAGCTCCTTTTTCCGTGGACTTGCTTCCCCCATCAACAGGTTTGTGAATATCCATGTAAGGCACAAGATCGATGGGATGGCTCTCAACGGCCTCCAGCTCTGCAATATAATCTAAAATCTCATCACACGCCTCATCAAGATCGGAATAAGGATATAAGGACTGTGTGATGCACTCCTCCAAAGGATCATCTACAGCTGCAGGAAAATCCACCATAGTATCAATTAGGTTGCAATCCTCAACTTGTGGCTCAGCTGGCTTCTTCATCGCATCATAGATAGACAACGTCATCTTCTCATCATTGACACGGAAAGTCAGATCTCCCTCCTGAACATCTATCAACGCACGGCCCGTGGATAGAAACGGACGCCCCAAGATCAATGGAGTATTCTTGTCCTCCGGCATGTCCAATACTACGAAATCTGCAGGAAAGATAAACTGCTCCACCTACACTAGAACATCCTCCACAATTCCCTTGGGATAAGTAAGGGAACGATCTGCCATCTGCAAAGCAATAGATGTAGGCTTGATTTCTCCAATCTCCAACCGGTTGAAAATAGAGAGAGGCATCAAATTGATGCTTGCCCCTAAATCACACAGAACACGTGAGAAATTCTGCCCTCAAATCACACAAGCTATAGTAAAGCTGCCAGGATCCTTCTGCTTCAATGGTAGCTTTCTTTGTAGCACAGCACTGCATTCCTCGGAAAGATTAATCGTCTCATATTTCCCCAACTTCTTCTTGTTGGAGACTGCGTCCTTGAGGAATTTGGCGTAGCCTGGCATATCTCTCAAAGCATCAAGTAAAGGAATATTGATGTGCAATTTTGAAAATACCTCCATAAACTTGGCTAACTTTTCATCCATCTTTGGCTTTGCCAGGCGACGCGGGAAAGGCGCTACAGGCTTGTACTCTGGCCTGGGAAACGTAGGAGTAGGATTGGGCTCCTTCACAGCAGCAGAACTCGATGCCTTAGAAGTAGGCGGCGAATTGCAAACAATCGTCTCCAAATCATCCTCCTCGATGATCTCTACACCTTTTTCCTTTCCATCCTGCAGCTCTGGATGATTCTGATACTGAGTCCCGCTCCTTAGATGAATCGCATTACACTGATTTTTAGGATTGATCTCAGTGTTGCTAGGAAACTTTCCTGGTGTGTGTTGCGCAGCTGCTTGGTTGGCAATTTGACCAACTTGAGTCTCCAAAATCTGCACTTGTTTGGACAGTGATGAAACATGATTTCCTATTTGACTCACTTGGTTCTCCATGTTGGTCTTCCACGCACCTACATTCGTTTCCAAACCACCTATCTTTCCCAACACCTGCTTCATCATGTCTTCCATCGAATCTTTCTTTTGCTCATTGATAACTCCTCCGCTAGACACAGAAAATCCAGGTGGAGGCTGCAAAGCATTGTTCGAATTGCCGTAAGAAAGGTTAGGATGTGGGCGTGCTCCTGACTGGAATTGCTGAGGACCCTGCTGAAACTGTTGATTTCTGCCATACATTCCTGGCTGTCCTCGCTGGAAATTCCCATAATTTCTGCCATTCACAAAATTTACATCTTCCATGACTGACGGATCTATCACAGCTTGCTCAGGACGTCCAACATTCAACTCACCAAGTTTTGTAGTCAACTCTGCCAGCTGTGTAGCCATTGCTGACTGCTGCGTAGCCATCGCTGCTTGTTGAGTGACCATTGCTGCAATAGGATCAGAACTGGAAGCAGCTGCAACCTTCTTCAATTGTATCCGCTCAGATGACCATTGGTAGCTTGTAGAAGCCATACTATCAATAATGTTCCATGCATCAGAACTGCTCTTCTGAAGTAGAGAGCCACCTGCAGCTGTATCCATGTGCATCCTTGTACGCTCCCCGCAGGCATTGTAGAACATTATCACTAGCATGCCTTCATCAAATCCATGGCTTGGGCACTTTCTGAGCTTCTCCTGATACCGCTCCCAAGTCTCCGCTAGCTTTTCTCCATCGTACTGTTGAAACTGCACGATGTCCATCTTCAACTTCAATGTAAGGCCAGGCGGATGGAACTTGCGTAGGAATGCATGAGCCAAGTCCTCCCACACGATATTATTTCCCAGCTGCAGCGTATGATACCACGACTTCGCCTTATCCCGCAGTGAAAAGGGAAAAAGACGAAGACGGATAATGTCATCAGGGACACCATTCATCTTCACCGTGCTACACAGCTCCAGGAAATGCGCCAGGTGCGCATTAGGGTCTTCGATCGCTTGTCCACCATATTGGCTCTGTTGGACCATCGTGATCAACCTCGTTTTCAGCTCAAAGTTATTGACGTTCAGGGTAGGGGGCTCCTGGTACACATACTGTGGTATGAACGCTTCATTTATGGCGGGTTGTTTCTGAGCCTCTCTCGTCTCCTGTGCATCAAGCAGCTTCTTCAACTGCTCTTGCAGAGCTCGAATTTGAATTTGCTCTGGAGTAGCCATCGTTTCTGTCTCAGCTTGATCATTCTGCTTCTTTAGATTGCGCAAGGTCTTGTTGATTTCAGGGTCTAACTCAAAGAGAGGATTCCCGTGAGATCGTGTGTTCATATGCAACCTACAGAAACAGCAAAAAGATCAGAAAAGAAAAAAAAAAAAACTTGCAGTACTATTAAGTCCTATTGGAAATATTAAAGAAAAATCTAAACAGTCCCCGGCAACGGCGCCAAAAAGTTGATCACTATTTTATTAGCAACAAAAAAACCGCAACTAACACGGTGTAATCGTAGTATAAATAGTAATCGGATATCGTATCCACAGAGACTGTAAAACGAAATTGCTATAACTATCTCCTACACAGACTCTCACAATATGCAAGTAAAACGATTATGAAGGTGAATATTGAACTAAGATTAACTAAATAAAACTAAAGAGCATAAAAACTACGATAATTAACTCAAATATATGGAAAACTCTGACCCTAGGGATGTACTTTCACTAATCAACTACATGTATTTAACCTATTGATTCAATTACCAATTTTAATCCAACCCTGATGAAAGATCACTATATTATTCACAAGCGTCTCTAACGACCACCTATGAACGTAGATTAATAAATCCCTTTTCGCATTCAAGACCCCAAGGAATAAATTAACTCCAAATAGCACATAAAGAATAGCTTCCTATAGCTTCACCTATCGCATTCAAGACTCAAGGTTAACACTATATCATGCATCCCTGAATCGGCTGAACAGTTATCGCATTCAAGACTCAAATTGAACAGCTAAACATGTAAATCATTGATCAGATAATTCACAAGAGAACAGGCACCAGGAATCATGAATCATAAGTTGGAAGGCAAATTGATATCAATAAATCAAAAACACATAATCAATCAGCTATATACAAACCCTAGGTTCAGATTAAAAGACTAGCCAGACATAATAAAATCAAACATAAACATAATTAAATTGAACGCAATTGTAAAAACAAATTGTATAAAAACCGAATTAAAACGATTGTAGTGACTTGAATCTTCAATCCTAATCCAAGCCTTGAAAACTGGAAAGCTAAAAAGTTCTAAAGCTATGAAACTGAAATATGAATGTTAAGAACTGAAAAACTAAAGCTGGGAACCCTAGATAGGTCTAAAGAGGACCTATTTATAGTCTTAGGGTGAAAAACCAAGTTCTAAACCGAAAATAACTTGAAAAATCGTAAAAACGCGGAAGGGAATAAAACACGCCACCAATTCGGCGACCCGTTCGGCGGTCGCCGAATTGATCGCCGAAATATGGCCGTTTAACACACGAAAACGGCGACCGCCGTTTTTCTCTCCGAAGGCCAAAATCCATCCAGGGAAATCGGCGACCTGGCCGGCGATCGCCGTCTTGGTCGCCGTTTTCGCCCTTTAAATCATCAAAATTCGGCGGTCAACGCCCTTTGACCGCCGAGTTGCTCCTTTTTCGTCCCGACTCCAGAATCTTCGTCTTTTCTCGATTTTTGGGCTCGATTCTCTCAAAACTCTTCTCTTCAACATGTTCCTTACACTCCATGCTCCAATATCACTCAATTCTGTATCCAAACAGTCAAAACTACACCCAACTGTGAAATCTCGAAATAATAGTCAATAAACTCTAAACGATAATCAAACGGGTGTAAAATCGACTTAAACTACAGAATATAAACCATAAAAACCATGCAAAATGAGTGTTTATCAGTGGTGCACTGTGCACTATTAGCACGGTATCATCCTTGCATGGCAGCACATCAGCCCGTTCTTCCTCAACGATTGCATCCTCTTTCACGGTAGTTGGCACCTCATGAACGACATTAACGTCGATTGAAAGCTTGGCCAAAAATTGATCTTCAATGGCTTCCTCATCCTGCAAATTATCAAGAAAATTTTGTATAATTTTGTCCTCTTCCAGGCTGGTGCACATCAGTTTCTCCTCAGCATAATTCAGGTACGTGTTGTTCAGAGCTGGGGCGCTGTTCAGAGCTGGTTGAAGAATTTCTGCTCTGTCCTCCAGCGGCAGAGCTGGAGTAGTCAGCTCTGGCGGAAGACTTTCTACTACGTCATTCAATGTCAGAGATGGCTGAACGGGCAGCACTGATCTCGGCAGAGCTGGGTTGAACAGCGCTGAGCTGGGCAGCGCTGAGCTCGGCAGAGCTGGGAAAAAACAGTTAGCTCTGAAAATTTCTTCTTCCTCCTCATGGTCAGCAATCTTAACCAGAGAACAGATATGTATAGAAGAGTTAGAAATAATAGGCTTCTTATGAAAAACGGAGAATGTTACCGATCTACCAGACCCGGCCATGCTCAAAGTTCCAGAACCCACATCAATGCGCGTCTGGGTAGTAGCCATAAAAGGCCGACCAAGTAGAACAAGTTGCCCATTCTTTCCTATAATGCCTTGCCCTGCCTCGAGCACAACAAAATCGGCTAGCACCGTGATTCCTCTCACCATGACTTCAACATCTTTTATAAGACCACGAGTGCTACAATTTGCTCCATCAGCTAGTTGAAGTCTTGTTTTCGTGCTTTTAAGCTCCTCTTCCTTCCTGCCCAATTTCTGAAAAATAGCATACAACATCAAATTGACTGCCGCACCCAAGTCTAACATGCCCGTGAATTCTCCAGCTCGACCCAAACCAATACCAATAATGAAACTCCCTGGATCTTCTTTCTTTGGTAATGGTTGGGTTGGATCAACAATTGATGGTGGCAGAGGCGGGCTGGGCTTCGGTGGTTGATATGGCGTACTTGATTTGTGAAGTTTCTGCTCTGGCCTTATCAACTCTAGCGCTCTCCTCTGCTCTGTCATCATTCTCCTCTGCTCTGGCTGCCAAGTCAGAGCTATCAGCCTAGTATGCTCTGGCATCCTCGCCAGAGCTAGCACTTGATGAGTTTGGCTCTGCTGCTGCTGTAGCTGGTCCAGCGCTCCCGACAGTTGCCCTACGGTGGTCTCAAGGCGTTTGATAGTGGCAGCCTGAGACTCCATGCTCTGCTTGCTAACCTTCATAAACGCCTGCAACGTATCCTCCAGAGATTGTTTTTGCGTTGGAATTTGCTGTGCACTCTGGAATTAATTGCGCTGAAAGTTTCCTTGCTGTTGACACCTTGGAGGGTATTGTTGGGAGTAGTTAGGCTGCGGTGTATAGGGTTGCTGTCCTCTCCAGGTACCAGCGAAATTCTGTTGGCCTTGGTTATAGCTCTGCCCATACTGCAGTCTGCTCTGCCCGTCTGGTCTGCTCTGCACGTCAGGTCTGCTCTGCAATCCTTGCGCAGAGTGGGCTTCAGCCTGCCCTTCCGGCGTGAACTCGCCCATTCTATTGCATTGATCAACTCCGTGGCTGAAATCACCACAAATCCCACACTGGCTGTACGTTTTGCATAGGGGCAGGGGGCGATTCCATTCTTCCCATCTTCATTTGCTGCACATCTCGCATTATTGAGGCCAATTGTTTCTGCATCTTAAATTGATTCGTCACAGCGCTGGCCTCAACTTTCTTTCCATGGACCAACTTTTATTGAGAGCTCTCCGCTAATGTTTTGAATATTTCCTTAAGCTCTGCCACAGTCTTCCGAGCTATGTTCCCTCCTGCAGTGCTGTCCACCATAAATTGGGCAGTTTGCACTAACCCGTCGTAGAAAAATTGCATCAACATCACGTTGGGAAATTGATGTTGCGGGCACTGGCGGAGGAGTTCTTGGAATCTTTCCCAAGCTTCATGAAAGGGCTCGTCCATTCCTTGGGTGAATTCCATGATTTGCGACCTTAGCTCCCGAGTCTTGTGGCTGGGATAGTATTTTAGCATGAATTTCTCACAAGCTTCTCCCCAAGTGGTGATAGAGTTGGGCGGCAGAGTTAGCATCCATGTTTTCGCCCGATCTTTAAGTGCATAGGGGAAGCACTTGAGCTTAAGTTGGTCCTCCGTGAGATTCAGCAATCGAATGGTTTGAACTTGTGTGCAAAAATCACGAATGAATTGTAGGGCATCTTCACTCGGCATCCCATGGAACAGTGGTAAAAGACTTGAATCATTCGGCTTTAGATTGTAATTTCTGACGGTGGTGGGAAGCACAATAGCCGATGTGTTGGTGTCTCCGATGACGGGCCAGGTGAAATCTCCCATGTACTCCATGTTCTGCGCCATCTCTTCTTTGTTTGACTTCTGCTCTGCTCGGCTAGAATTAGAGCTGGTTTCTTCCTCGTTTGTATTCTGCTCAGTGCTGAAATCGGCAGGGCTGGCCTGGGCAGCGCTGAACTTGGCAGGGTTGGCAGCGCTGAACTCGGCAGGGCTGGCAGAGCTGAACTCGGCTGGGATGGCAGCGCTGAACTCGGCAGGGCTGGCCTCTTTCTCCTTTGTTTGTACGGTGTGTTCTACCGAGTCTGTGGTCTGCTCTGTATGGTCAGAGTTGGCTTTCTCTTCTACTACGGTCTGCTCTGGATTTGTCAGCGCTGGACTTTCCAGCTCTGGACTCGTCAGCGCTGGACTCGGCAGCCCTGGACCCGGCAGGGCTGAACTATGCACAACACTAACAAATGGATCAAATGCACCGGCATGAGAAAAAATAAATTACTAAAACGAGAAAAAAACTGAAAATTAAATAAAGCAAGTAAAACCAGAAAGAAAAGCAACACAACTAAAACGCTTAAAACCCTCCCTGGCAACGGCGCCAAAATTTGATTCAACCTAGAACACCTCTAGTTTGACTTGCAATAGAACAAGGACATCCTAGTGATGGTAAGTTGACCCAGTGTCATCTCTCAAGGAAGATCTTTAAGGGTAATTAATTATGTCACACAAAAGCAGTAAACTAGGGATTATTAAACTAAAACTTGGAAAATAAATTAACGTAAATTAAAACTTAACTAGAATTTAAACTAAAGAATTAAATAGGCAAATTAAATTATTCAACCCTAGGCAAGATTTAGACGCATAAAAGTAAAGGCAGAATTTAAATACTTAAATTAAAACTTCTAATCTAATCTAACTAGGCAGAAACAAAATTGCATAATTTAAAGGAAAGCATCATAAAAACGCATAAACTAAATTGCATAATTAAAAAGGCAGAATTTAAATTGCATAATTTAAAGAAAGCAAGTAAAAATAAATAAATAAACTTGATTAAAGAAATACCGTAAAACCGTCTCGAGAAGTAATATGTCACGTAATTACAACTCTAAACGAAGAACTAGTCTAATACATGAATTGAAAGAACTAAAATAAACTAACTAAGAACATTAATCGAAACTAAGACTAAGAAAGCATGTAAACCTAACTTTGGCTGCCTAGCGGAAACTAAAGACTAGGGCAAGGGGAATGTGTCTTTTACAATGAAAGTATGGCCCTATTTATAGACTTCAATCTAATCTTGATCACCATCAACTTGCCATGCAAAACTGGACTCTAAAAGGAATAGAATCGTGTAAACATAGGTAAGTCCAACAAAATCGTGCTTTGCAAGTTATCTTCAACTCTGGCGACAAATTGGCTACTCTGCACGTTCAGCTCTAGAAAGGAAAGTGCAGAGCTGAAAATCAGCTCTGCATTAGCGAGCTCTGAAAAAGTGCAGAGCTGAAAAGTCAGCTCTGCATAAGTTGACTCTGTCGATCCTTAGCTCTGCTCTGTCAAATTTACTTTGGCGATCATGGCAGAGCTGGAAGTCAGCTCTGGCGGTCATGGCAGAGCTGGGCTGGACAACGTTAACGGTCATGGCAGAGCTGGAACTCAGCTCTGGCGGTCATGACAGAGCTGGAACTCAGCTCTGGAGAAAGTAACTCTGCTCTGGAGCTTAAGAGAACTCTGGTGCGTCAGCTCTGGAAAGATAGTCAGAGCTGGAAGTCAGCTATGGAATGGCTGAAGGAATATTAAATTGAATTAACGTTCCGTTTGCCCGATGATCGTTTCTTGGTTATTATTAATTTACCATACAACGATTAAATCCTAACATGCTCCTATGAATTTAACAGCTGCACGTTGGAGTTCAGAAATACCTGAAGAATTCAGAAGAATTCGTCAATCTGTCGCTGAACAGGTTAGCCAACTTCAACGCTCCGTTGGACCCCTCAAACGACCTCCAATCGTATTTTGTGCAGAAATACGACTTCTTCGTCTTCGAAAGAGCTTTCCGTGGCCGCCTGATTCGTCTAAATCGGAGTTCTGTGGAGGAAGTTATGGCCGTTTTACGGAGACTGCCAGAACTTGGTTTCCTGCGAAAAACTGACTCCAGCTCTGATCTTCTCGACTGTATCCCGCTCAGCTTTCACCGTTGGATGGACAACGAGCTGTGAAAGTCCCAAGAGAGAATTATGCCTATCACGTCTGGTGCCGCTCTAATCTGCTCTCTCAAAACCCTAATTAATTAGTGTGTATTTCCTGAGAGCTGACAGCTGTATTTAAATAAAATAAATAAGCTGTGGGACGCCAGAATCCTTGTGATAGGCGTGTTCTCTCTTTGCTAGGGCAAGGAGACATTGGGCCAGTCCAGGGACCAAATATAAGGAATAAAGATGGGCCTCAAATAAATTAATTATCTATGGTCAGCCCAGACCATAATTAATTTATAAATATCAGTTCATTCCACTAGAGAACCGATACTGACTTACCCCTTTATTGTCGGTGATGAGTCGGGGGGCTTGTATTTAGACTTATTAAATCTCCGTATTTAAAATATCCGACATCCATTAATTAATTAGAGCTCTGACAGCTTAAATTAATTAATCTCTTTATAAATCCTTAAGCAGTACCACTCAAACTTTATTATTGCGCCTGAACTTAATCAACCTGCAGGGTTTAGCGCAATAAACCTTATTGAGCTCCTTAAGGGGATGTCATTATCCTATACCGGATACGGGTACTAATACAGATAATCAAATATCATATATTAACCGCTATCACCCAAGATACAGAGTACTCGAGTTAGTATATAACTTTCACCCATAGTAAGTCAAAGTGATATACGAATTAACATATATATCTGAATACTTATTAGTATTAAGATCTTATAAGTCACCGAGATCTTGATTCTTCACTTAAGTCAGATAGAAGAATACATCTCAACTGTGGTCCTATCAATACGTAATGACGTACCAGTATAGACAAGTAGTCAAGACAAACTACTTCCATCTATACTGCAGCCTAAACCAATAACTTGTCCTAGAGTTATTTCGGCTGTGATCATATTATATCTCTTAAGGTTATTCCAATTATACGATCTTCTGTGATACACCGTATAACCGTATAATCTACTTATATAGAGATAAAGAACATACATATGCAATCATGAACACAATCAGATAGGAGATTAGATAGTGAACTTAGGAAACATTGTATACAAGCATAAAACGTTCTTGCTTTCAGTATACAAATCCAACAATGGCATGACAGAGCTGGAATGTCAGCTATGGAGAATTCTGCTCTGCTCTGAAGATTTTAACTATGCATATGGAAGTTCAGCTTTGGAAATTTCGGCTCTGACTCTGCAAGTCAGCTCAGCTCTGGCGACTGAGCTATCATCGCAGCTCAGCTCTGGCGACAAAGCTATGCTCACAGCTCAGCTCTGGCGACAGAGCTATGCTCGCAGTCAGCTCTAGCGACAAAGCTATCCTAAAAACGCCATTCTTAGACCAAAATCTCCAAAATTGCACTCTTCCATCTAGAAAACCTAAATCTCCTGCATAGCATAAAATAAACCATAAAACGCACCAATTTCTAGAAGATTTAACTTAAAATATGCATATGCAAACCCCTAAAATTAGAACAATTAAGCATAAATCACTCCTCATGAGTGTTTGTGAAACGGAGCTGAGTTTCATCAGATCACTGCTTCCAGCCTCAGTTGCTCTTCCTTTTTGATGTTTCCAAAAAGGGGGAAAAGAAGGCAAAGAAAAACCATCAGAAACTGAAGCTGATGAAGCAAAAGGATCACGAGAAGCTCAAAAGGAAGATGAACCTGTAAGACCTCGAGTCAATGGAAAACAAATGTAGAAGATTTAAGCAAAGGAACAACAAGAAGATGAAGATGAAGATCAAGCTGGAGTTCAACACAAATCCGAATTTGTGTTTCAACTGTATTTTCTTGTTTTGAGCTGTACTACAACTGATTTCTCATCAGTTTTTATGAAATGATAATACAACTTCTTTTTGACCTCAACCTGAAGACAATATCTTTTTGTCCAGGCTCTGATTATTTATTTGAGTTTTATCTTCCTTATGCTCTTTAATTGTTTTGGTTTTCCTCTGTGTGCAAGTTCATAGGTTATCTTGTTAAGGGGAAACTGTATTCACCCTGTTTAGTAACTTGCCTGTTGCTTTCAGTCGTTGTTTGTCTTAGAACTGTTGTATGGTTTTGACATCATCAAAAAGGGAAAAATTGTTGGGAACTTAATGAAATATCCCAGCTCTAGTCTTGATGATACCAAAATCCTTAAGTTTTCTTTGTAATAGACTAGAATCTTTCGAACTCAACTATTAGAGTTTGCTTTCTAGTTTTTCTAGTGTTCTGAAGACTGAAGAACTCAACTGATGTTGTTGATTAAAGGCATAAGTCAAATACTGATGTTTGACTCAACTGAAGAATCAGTTATGACTGATTCATCAAATGCTGGCTACGTGGAATTAGCGAACTGATACTAAAGTCAAGTATCAATTGACATTCTTCCTCGGACTGAAACTCTAACGTTAAAAGGAAGCCACACACATTCAAGTACAGCCGCATTAAATGCAGAGATATTGAGGATTGTCATTTTCTCTGCAGAACCTTCCTTTTTGGTGATTACTTTTCAGATGGACTCTACCTTCTGCATCTGAGAAGACCTTTCTCACCAAAATAAAGAACCTCGAAGATTGAAGCATCAGCCAAGATTTGAATATCTCACAATGGATGAAATCTTGAAGACCATCTCCGCCAACGAATCTATTTAAGACCTCTCTTATAAATAGCGCTCGAGGATCCCTTCACTTCAATCTTCACTGATTCAAAAAGCTCAAGCTGAAACATTGCCAAATTTGCATCTCAGCCATTCCAAGAAATTCAATAATTTGAATCGAAGAAGAGAATCAACAAAGCCAAAATCAGAATACTGATTACCTACATTCTCTTAGAACCTTAGGCATATATCTTGTTTCATTCTAAGCCTAAGTTTCGATTACTGAAGAGCATGTTCTTCGTAATCTAATTGGTACTTTGAACCTCATTTTCAAGTGAGCGAAAAGAATGTTTGAGTAGTGTGGAGTTCGGACCACTGTTATGACTCCAAGAGATCTTACTGCCCAGTGCGTGCTAAGTGTGTTTGAGAAATCCAACCCAGTGTGTTGGTGCTGAAAAGTGTGTTTTCAGTTCAAGGTTTGCTGTGCACCCGCAAGCACAAGCCCAGAGTGTTTGTCAGTGTGATCAACTGACCGTGGACGTAGGAACTTGTTACAAATCAACTGACCGTGGACGTAGGAACTTGTTCCGAACCACGTAAAAATCCCTTTGTCGTTTATCGCTTTTAGTTTTAAATTCTTATTTGCGCTCAACTGTCTTTAACTGAAACTGATTAATCGTAAAGTGAAACATTAAACTGACAACGTGTTTTTAAAAGGTTTTTTCATAAGACAAAGTTTTTCGCTGCCAGTGTTATTAGTCTAACTAATAGATCTTTGGATAGTCAGTAAGATTCATAACACTCATCTGTTCAATCTAAGACTGAAGATCAACGAGTGTATCATTTAAATTCTAGTACTTAACTGATATCTTTACTGAAGTATTTTCAGTATCAGTCTTCAACTTCGTTAAATGTTACATCTATCTCCAGTATCAGTTAATTGTTAAAGGTTGTATTGTGTTTGATTTTGAAAAATAGCCTATAGGTGTATTCTCCCCCCATACACCTATTATAGACCTTCCGAGACCTAACAGATACACAACTGACCAAAGGAGACCTCCAGTCTACTCAAGAACTAACCACTACAAGAAGGAGGCTCCAAAGAAGAAGAAGACTCAACAAAGAGAAACTCATGTGCCAACTGAACTCCCGGCCACCTTAGTCAGACAACCAGTCAACCACAAAAGAAAAGTTGTACGTCCAGTGATGAAGCAGATCTGGGTACCCAAACATTGATTGGGCACCTAAAATACTTCTTCCTTGTAGGGCAAAACCAGAAATCATAAAAATAAGGAAGAGGTCAAAGCTCCAATCAAAACAAGGTACCTGGACAGTGGCTGATCGAAGCATACGGGCTACAATGAATATATTACTCAATATGTTGAGAATGCTGGATCAAAAGTTGCATTCAAAGACAATTCGACATGAGAAACAAAAGGATATGATGTGCTCAACATAGGTAACGCCAATATCAACAATGTTAGCTATGTTTCTGGACTAAAACATAATCTGTTGTCTGTGAGTCAATTTTGTGACAGTGGGTTCACAGTGAAGATCAAGAAGGATGAATTCACTGTAAAGTGTTGGATTTGTATACTGAAAGCAAGAACGTTTTATGCTTGTATACAATGTTTCCTGTTACCACTATCCAATCTCCTATCTGATTGTGTTCATGATTGCATATGTATGTTCTCTATCTCTATACAAGTAGATTATATGGTGTGTTGTAGATCACAGAAGACCATATAATTGGATTAACCTTAAGAGATATAATATGATCACAGCCGAGATGACTTTAGGACGAGTCATCGGTTTAGGCTGCGGTATAGATGGAAGTAGTTTGTCTTGACTACTTGTCTATACTGGTACGTCATAACGTATTGATAGGACCACAGTGAGATGTATTCTTCTATCTGACTTAAGTGAAGAATCAAGATCTCGGTGACTTAATAAAATCTTAATACTAATAAGATTTCATATATATATGTTAATTCGTGTATCACTTTGATTTACTATGAGTGAGAGTTATATAGTAACTTGAGTACTCTGTATCTTGGGTGATAGCGGTTAATATATGATATTTGATTATCTGTATTAGTACCCGTATCCGGTATAGGATAATGACATCCCCTTAAGGAGCTCAATAATGTTTATTGCGCTAAACCCTGCAGGTTGATTAAGTTCAGGCGCAATAATAAGGTTTGAGTGGTACTGCTTAAGGATTATAAAGAGATTAATTAATTTAAGCTGTCAGAGCTCTAATTAATTAATGGATGTCGGATATTTTAAATACGGGGATTTAATAAGTCTAAATACAAGCCCCGACTCAACACCGACAATAAAGGGGTAAGTCAATATTGGTTCTCTAGTGGAATGAACTAATATTTATAAATTAATTATTGTCAGGGCTGACCATAGATAATTAATTTATTTGAGGCCCATCTTTATTCCTTGTATCTGGTCCCTGGACTGGCCCAAAGTCTCCTAGCCCTAGCAAAGAGAGAACACGCCCCCTACACCTAATCTGCGCCTCCTCCGAATTTTATTTATTATAAAATACAGCTGTCAGCTCTCGGGGAAATACACTGATAAAATATTAGGGTTTTGGAGAGCTGTAGGGCGCAGAAAACGTGAGGAGCATTATTTCTCTCTTGGGACTTTCATAGTTCGTTGTCCATCCAACGGTGAAAGCTGAGCGGGATACAGTTCAGAAGATCTGAACTGGAGTAAGATTTTCGCAGGAAATCAAGTTCTGGCAGTTTCGGGAGAATGGCCATAACGTTCTCCACAGAACTCCGATTCAGGCGAAACAGGCGGCCACGGAAAGCTCTCTCGAAGACGAAGAAGTCGTATTTCGGGGAAGAATACAATTTGAGGACGTTTGAGGCTTCAAACGAAGGCTTGAAGCTGACTGGTCTGTTCAGCTGCGAGTTTGACGAATTCTTCTGAATTCTTCAGGTATCTCGGAACTCCAACGTGTAGCACTTAAATTCATAGGAGCATGTTAGGATTAATCGTTGTATGATTGATTAATAATAATCCAAGAAACGATCATCGGGCAAACGGAGCATTAATTCAGTTTAATATTCCTTCAATTGGTATCAGAGCCCAGGATTAATTTCTTGGCTCTATTATTAATTTATGTACGATTAATAATGTGCGTTGTTTTTACTGCTGTTGTTCTTCGTGGTCTGTTGATTCGTGGGATACGTCGTTTTGACGTTGTAATCGTTTTTCACCGCGAGAAAATCCGTGGTTAGATTAGGTTTTCAAATTGTATTTGTTTTTCCTTTGTAATCTGTAAAATTGTGAAACGAGACAAAGACGACGACGAATCAACATCGAAAGAAACGAACGTTGGAGAGCCGAACGCTGCCGGGGGCTGGAGCGAGTGGCCTGCGGGCGCCGAGGACAGCGCGTGCATGAGCGCTTGCGCGCTGTGCGCCGCTCGCCTGGTCAGGCTGCCGTGCACGCCGTTGCTGCTCTTGCCGAGGGCGCCGTGCGCGAGGCGGCTGCTGCTGTGCGGGTCAGGCAGCGGACGAGGAGGCAGCCGGCAGGGGCGGTGCGCGCCCGAGGCCGCGCCTGCGCGCTTTGCGCGTTGCGCGCCCAGTGGGCGACGCACTGCCGCTGCTGCTGCCGTGCGCCGGGGATCTGCTGTGCTGCTGCCGCTGCTGCTGGATGCGCCGGGGACTGCTGCTGCTGGTGCTGTCGACCGGAGGCTGCTGCTCGCGCTGGAGGCTGTCGCGCCGGGCTGATGCACCCTTCGGACCGCTGCTGGGCTGCCGCGCCGTGGCTGTTGCAGCGGTGCCGTGCATGCTGTCCATTGGCATGGTGGCGGCGGCAGCTAGGGTTTCCAAACCCTAGCTGCGTGTCTCAAACTCTAGGGCGCCCAAACCCTATTTTCCAAAGACGGGTCTGTTTTGAAGTGTTCGGGCCAAGTTCACGTTTTTGGGCTTTCTATTCTGTTTTAAATGTAATAGATTAGATATTGGGATTCCACGAATGGGTCACGAAGAATTTAATTCTTTTATTCTGTTCTTTGCATGCCGTGGTGTTAATCCCTTATGCTCGTTACCTGCTTTTCTGTGTCTTTGCTTGTTAATATATTTTTGTTAACTGCGCTTAGACAAGCATGATAGTAGGTTTATCGTTTTCTTAAGCATGTTTTTAGAATTCTGCGAGCATGTTTTACATGTTGCGTTCTAGAAGAGCATGTTTAGGATTATGTGCTTGAGCATGATCAAACCTTTTGAAAGTAAAAAGACTAAGCTGTATTAATAATTTTATAGATGATTAAAAATTATTTAAATTTCCACAAACGGTCTCAAGACAAAGTGATTGAGAATATGAGTAAACGTTAACCTTATCGTGGCTTACTTCATATTTGATTTCACAAGTTTGTTAAGTTGATATTTCTATTAAAAATATTTAAATCCATTTAAGTAGTGGGAGTTATGCGGTAAACGTCCACCCTATCGTGGCTTACTCGTATGATTTTCATAAGTACTTTAGAGGATGGATTTTAAATAAGATAACTAAGAAATTAAATTGAATGCGGCATGGTCCTAGTGAGTATGTCAAATTCGAGAATTTAATTTCAAAGTTAGATTGTGGTTATTACTAAATAATTTTTATTCTTAAAATTATGTAGACCTCCACATGCGGTCTCAAGACAAAGTGATTGAGAATATGAGTAAACGTTCACCCTATCGTGGCTTACTTCATATTTGATTTCACAAGTTTGTTAAGTTGAGATTTCTATTAAAAAATATTTAAATCCATTTAAGTAGTGGGAGTTATGCGGTAAACGTCCACCCTATCGTGGCTTACTCGTATGATTTTCTTAAGTACTTTAGAGGATGGATTTTAAATAAGATAACCAAGAGGTTAAATTGGAAGCGGTATGGTCCTAGTGAGTATGCCAATTTCAAGAATTTAATACTCAAGGTTAAATTGTGGTCGCTGTTTAGATATCATTTCAAGTACAATGTACAATTCCCCATCGGAGTCCCTTCTTGAAAATGATATGGTCTAGTTAAAGTCCAACTATTAATTTCCTTTGTCAAAAGGTTAAGTTGACATGGATGGAAATTAAACGACTAGGTAAATAGTCTGGTTGAGGAATTCATGGTAAACGTCCACCCTATCGTGGCTTACTCGTGAGATTTCTTGGGCAGTTGGAGGTTTCATTAATATTGTTTTATCAAAAGGTTACAATATTATTGTTACGAATTATGTGCTTCATGTTCTTACATGTTTATTTGTTTACTTTCAGATATGTCTATGTCTCTTACTGTTTATTTATTCTTGCACAAAGTTTTTTAACCGGTCCACATATATAAAATGGAAACGCAGTTTTGGATTTTTATCTTTATCACAAACTAAACACAATTTTTATGTTGCCTACTACTCCATGTTCTTATGGTCCGAACAATGAGTCAACTGATGAGAAAAATGAATTACATAAAAGGTGGCATAAGACGAATAATGTGGCTATATGCTATATTATGAGTATAATGTCACAAACCTTGTAGCTTCAACATCAGGGCATGGACGATGCTATTGGCATCATGTTGAATCTCAAGAAAGTGTTCGGAGAGTCGGTCTGAGCTGCTCATTTAAATTTGATGAGAGTAATCTTGTTGATGAGGACTGAAATATGCACCAGCGCTGTGCTAAACATAACGAGAATATTTCTAGTTATGATTATTATTATTGTTATTGTGGTTATTTCTGATATTTGATACAGGATTGCCCTGACTCTCGGCTTGGCTCAGCTCGGCTCTGCTTTCCAGCTCTGATGGCTCAATTTCAAGATGTAGATTAGAATAACGGGGCTTGAGCTTGATTCATTGGGCTAATGGGACTTAGGGGTCTAATGGGCTCAAGGGCTTTATGTTTATGTTCATGATTATAAATAGGGCCTTGATGCATAGATTAGAGAAGGGTAGTCATTTTTCTAGCCTACAACTTGTAAAGTGTAAAATACTCTCTCAATTATAGTGGAAAACCCCCAAAACCCCGTGGACGTAGGTCTTCTTGACCGAACCACGTAAATCCGGTGTCGTTTTACTGCTTTTATTTACCGTTTTATTTCTGGTTTCACCAACTGGCGCCGTTTGTGGGAAACGGATCAGGGCTACGTCGTGAGTTCCGATGAGCTTATAAAAAAAAATCAAGTTATTCCCGACCAGCTTTTTTCCAGTTTTCGGCAAAATTTTCCAGAAAATTCTTGCGCTTGGCTTGTTGGTTATTTATCTTTTGGCTCTAAAAAGTTAGATTGGATCGACCATTTTCGGAGTTTGGGGGAAATTAGTTTGTTTATCAATTTTCAGGAAATTATCCCTGTTCTACCTACCGCTAAATGTGCACAAATCATTTCATATACTAGCTCGGCCACCACCTGTCGCAGCCCGATTCCCGACGCTAGTAATAGCGGGGTACGAGTATCGATACGACTATTTTTAAAAGAATAAAAGGTTAGATGAATAGGTCAAACATCAAGCGGAAGCTCGCATCAAAAGTGTTGGATTTGTATACTGAAAGCAAGAACTTTATGCTTGTATACAATGATTCCTGTTATTCACTATTCTTATCTCCTATCTGATTGTGTTCATGATTGCATATGTATGTTCTTTATCTCTGTATAAGTAGATTATATGGTGTGTTGTAGATCACAGAAGACCATATAATTGGATAACCTTAAGAGATATAATATGGTCACGGCCGAAATAACTCTAGGACAAGTTATTGGTTTAGGCTGCAGTATAGATGGAAGTAGTTTGTCTTGGCTACTTGTCTATACTGGTACGTCATTACGTATTGATAGGACCAACAGTTGAGATGTATTCTTCTATCTGACTTAAGTGAAGAATCAAGATCTCGGTGACTCATAAATCTTAATACTAATAAGTATTCAGATATATATGTTAATTCGTATATCACTTTGACTTACTATGGGCGAGAGTTAAATACTAACTCGAGTACTCTGTATCTTGGGTGATAGCGGTTAATATATGATATTTGATTATCTGTATTAGTACCCGTATCCGGTATAGGATAATGACATCCCCTTAAGGAGCTCAATAAGGTTTATTACGCTAAACCCTGCAGGTTGATTAAGTTCAGGCGTAATAATAAAGTTTGAGTGGTACTGCTTAAGGAATTATTAAGAGATTAATTAATTTAAGCTGTCAGAGCTTTAATTAATTAATGGATGTCGGATATTTTAAATACGGAGATTTAATAAGTCTAAATACAAGCCCCGACTCATCACCGGCAATAAAGGGGTAAGTCAGTATCGGTTCTCTAGTGGAATGAACTGATATTTATAAATTAATTATGGTCTGGGCTGACCATGGATGAATTAATTTATTTGAGGCCCATCTTTATTCCTTGTATCTGGTCCCTGGGCTGGCCCAATGTCTCCTAGCCCAAGAAGACAGAATTTTCGGCCCTCACTAAGAAAGTGGCGCCTCCTCCCTTTTTCTGTATTATTAAATACAGCTGTCAGCTCTCAGGAAAACACACTGATAAAATATTAGGGTTTGAGAGCAGAGGGAGGCGCAGAAAAACGTGAGGTGCCATTCTGTCTTGGGAGTTCTCATAGCTCGTTGTCCATCCAACGTTGGGAATTGAGCGGGATACAGTCGAGAAGATCAGAGCTGGAGTCTGAATCATTCGACGCGATTATCAACCATCTGTGCATCCGATTCTCAAGTAAGTTTTTCCTAACACCTATGTGCAGCTGTTAAATTCATAGGAGCATGTTAGGAATTAATCGTTGTATGGCAAATTAATAATAACCAAGAAACGATCATCGGGCAAACGGAACGTTAATTCAATTTAATATTCCTTCAATTGGTATCAGAGCCCAGGATTAATTTCTTGGCTCTATTATTAATTTGTGTACGATTAATAATATGCGTTGTTTTTTAACTGCTGTTGTTCTTCGTGATTCGTTGATTCGTGGGATACGTCGTTTGACGTTGTAATCGTTTTTTACCACGAGAAAAATCCGTGGTTAGATTAGGATTTCAATTGTTTTTGTTTTTCCGTTGTAAATCTGTAAAATTGAAGAACGAGACGAGGACGACGACGAATCAACGACGAGGAAGGTGTAAGGAGGAGCAACGGGCACGGAGCGAGCAAGGCCGCCGGCGCCAAGGGCTGCGCGCGCGCTGAGCGCCGCGCGCCTGGGCAGGCGCCGTGCGTCCTTGCTGCTGCTGCTCGATGCGAGGCGAGGCGGGCTGCTGTTGTGCGGGTCGGGCAGGGAAGGAGGCTGCAGCCGGCAGGGGCTGTGCGCGCTCGGGGCCGCGCCTGCGCGCTTCGCGCGCTGCGCGCCCAGCGGGCGGCGCACTGCCGCTGCTGCCGCTGCTGCTGTCCACGCCGGGATGCCTGCTGGAGCTGCTGCCGCTGAGAGCGCCGGAGTCTGCTGCTGCTGTGCGCGCGTTGGAGGCGCGCTGGAGCCATGCGGAGGCTGCTGCCGCCGGTCTGCTCGCTCGTCGGGCGGCTGGGGCGGGGCTCGCCGATCGGCTGTGAGGCGCCAAAGGCGGCTGTGCGTGAGGAGGCAGCGGCGCCTAGGGTTCCAAACCCTAGGTGGCTGCGTTTCAAACCCTAGGGGGCCCAAACCCTAGCTTGACGGGCCCAAGTGTTTCCAGTTTTTGGGCTTGTTTTTCTATTTTATTTTGTAATAGAATAGATGTTGGGTTTCCACGAATGGATCACGAAGAATTTTAATTCTTTTATTACTGTTCTTTGCATGTCGTGGTTGTTAATCCCTTATGCTCTTTACCTGCCTTTTGCACGTCTTTGCTTGTTAATATTTGTTTATTAATTGCGCTTAGACGAGCATGTTAGTAGGTTTGCCGTTTTCTTAAGCATGTTTTAGAATTCTGCGAGCATGATTTACATGTTGCGTTCTAGAGAAGCATGTTTAGGTTTATGTGCTTGAGCATGAACAAACCTTTTGAAAGAAAAAGACTAAGCAGTTTAATAATTTTTATAGTAATTAAAAATTATTTTAGACCTCCACATGCGGTCTCTAGACAAAGTGATTAGCAATATGAGTAAACGTCCACCCAACGTGGCTTACTTCATATTTGTTTTTCATAAGTTTGTCAGAAGAGGTTTCTATAAAAAATATTTAAACCATTAAAGTAGTGGGAGTTATGCAGTAAACGTCCACCCAACGTGGCTTACTTGTGTAATTTTCACAAGTACTTTGGAGAATGGAATTAAATAAGATAACCAAGAAAATTAAATTGAAAGCGGCATGGTCCTAGTGAGTATGCTAATTTCGAGAATTTAATTTTCAAGGTTAAAATGTGGTCATTGCTTAGATATCATATCAAGTACAATGTACAACTCCCAAAGGAGTCCCTTCTTGATGATGATATGGTCTAGTTAAGGTGCCAACTATTAATTTCCTTTGTCAAAAGGTTAAGTTGACATGGATGGAAATTAAATGACTAGGTAAATAGTCTGGTTGAGGAGTTCATGTGTAAACGTCCACCCAACGTGGCTTGCACATGGGATTCTTTGAGCCGTTGGAGGTTTCATTAATATTGTTTTATCAAAAGGTTACAATATTACTGTTACGAACTATATGCGTTTCATGTTCTTACATGTTTATTTGTTTACTTTCAGATAGGTCTATGTCTCCGATTATTAACATTCTAGCCAACAATCCTCTCACCGGTCCAAATTACACTGAATGGAAACGCCATATTATGTATATTCTTGATGCTGATGAGCACAGCTTTGTGCTTACCACTCCACGTCCCGCGGCCTTAACTGATGAGTCGACTGATGCGGAACGTGAGGCGCATAAAAGGTGGCACAAGTCGAATAATATGGCCAAGTGCTATATTATGATGACTATGTCGCAAAATTTGCAACTCCAGCATCAGGTCATGGATGACGCAGCGACCATCATGTTAAATCTCAGTGAGGTTTATGGGGAGTCCGAGAGGTCTGCTCGTTTTAACTTGATGAGAGAAATCTTGTCTTGTAAAATGAGCGAGGGCAGCTCGGTGCACGATCATGTCATGCATATGACAAATCTGTTTGACAGGCTTGATCTGCTAGGAGGGGGTATCGAAGGCGAAGCCAAGGTCGATATCATCCTCAATACTCTCCCCAAGACTTTTGAGCATTTCCGTCTCAATGTCGTTATGAGCAAGGCCAACTATACTCTTAATGAGTTGTTGAATGCTCTAGTTTCGGCAGAGGGGGTCATGGGCACGCGCAATGGGAAAGAGGTCCTTGTTGCTGCCAAGGGATCTACTTCTTCGTCGAAAGGCGGGAAAAAGAAGTGGAAAGGTCCAAAGGGCAAGCATGACCATGAGGCTAGTGGGAGCGGTAAAGCCAAGGTTGATGGCCCTAGCGGCGGCGTGAACAAGCCGACAGCCAAGGGAAAGTGCTTCAAGTGCGGCAAGGTTGGGCATTGGAAGAAAGATTGTCCAGTGCTCAAGGCAAAGGGACAAGGTACGTCACAAGTTTTAGTAACAGAAACATGTTTAGCTTCGTTTTCTACTCATTCGTGGGTAGTGGATACGGGGGCAACTGACCATGTTTGTTACACCTTGCAGGGGTTCAACCCAACAAGGGAGCTGGCAAGTGATGAGATCACCATCTCCATGGGCAATGCGTCGAAGGTCGCAGCTGTTGCTATTGGAGATTTATCTTTATGTTTTGGTGATGACATTTTAGTTTTGAGAGATATTTTATATGTGCCGGAGTTTCGGCGGAACATAATTTCTGTTTCAAAGTTGTTTTTGAATGGATATTCTGTTACTTTTGATGGGGGTGTCTCTATCATGAGAGATAACAAGATTATTTGTTCTGGAATTTTGAATAACTCTCTCTATACTATTACATGTCCAATGAATAACTCTGTCCATGTTGCATCTACATCACAAATTCTTCCAAATCCTAATAAGAGAAAATATTACTCTCATGAACAATATACACATACTTGGCACCTAAGATTAGGCCACATCAATCTAAATAGGATCCAAAGGCTCGTTTCAAATGGAATCTTGAAAGACTTTCAAGCTGTGCCATTTAGAACCTGCGAATCCTGTATAGAGGGAAAGATGACGGCAAGGCCTTTTAAGGCAAAGGGGAATAGGGCCTCGGATGTGTTAGAATTGATTCACTCTGACTTGTGTGGACCGATGTCCACTAGAGCTCGTGGAGGATACGAGTACTTCGTCACTTTCATTGACGATTACTCAAGGTATGGGTATATTTACCTACTTCAACGCAAGTCTGAATGCTTTGAGAAATTCAAAGAATTCAAGGCGGAGGTGGAGAAGAGAACGGGTAAATCTATCAAGTCATTGCGGTCTGATCGCGGTGGCGAATACCTCGGGAACGAGTTTCTGCAATACTTGTCAGATCTTGGGATTACATCCCAATTGACTGCACCGGGTACTCCCCAACAGAACGGTGTAGCGGAGAGAAGAAACAGAACTCTTATGGAAATGGTACGATCTATGATGAGCTATGCATCATTGCCTATTTCATTTTGGGGATATGCCTTGGAAACAGCGGTTTATTTGCTGAATCGGGTACCGTCCAAATCGGTTCCTAAAACTCCTATTGAATTATGGTCAGGGCGTAAGCCCAGCTTGAATCATATAAAGATATGGGGTTGTCCTGCATACGTGCTAGACAAGGAAGCGAGGAAATTGGAGCCGAGATGCGAACTAATGCTGTTTATAGGATACCCTAAGGAAACGAAAGGTGGTTACTTTTATAATCCGAAGGATCAGAAAGTGGTTGTTAGCACCAACGCACGATTCTTGGAACACGATTATGAAAGTAATCACAAGTCTAAGTCCGAGATTGTCCTTCAAGAAATCGAAGGCAATGGACAGGCGATTCCATCACCCCAGCCAAGTGTGCAAGTGAATGCACCACAAGACCCTGCACAAACCATTGTCACAACTGTACCACCACCGCTTCGTCGTAGTGGGAGGGTTGTAGTTCAACCCGATCGATTTATGTTCTTGGGAGAATCTTCGGATCTACTCCCTGTTGATGAACAGAAGGATGTCGACCCTGATAACTATAGACAAGCGATGAAAGATCAAGATGCAGATTCTTGGTACGAGGCCATGGTTTCTGAAATAGAATCCATGGGTGCTATGGATGTATACGAGAAGACCGAACTACCAGATGGCTTCCTAGCTATAGGTAGTAGGTGGGTATACAAGAGAAAGAGAGATTCGGATGGCGAAGTCGCAGCTTTTAAAGCTAGACTGGTGGCGAAAGGTTATACCCAGGAACAGGGTATAGATTATGATGAGACCTTTTCGCCGGTTGCCATGCTTAAGTCTATCCGAATACTCCTTGCCATAGCAGCCCACATGAACCTTGAGATTTGGCAAATGGATGTCAAGACCGCTTTCCTAAACGGTTTCCTTGAAGAAGGAAGGGACATCTATATGCAGCAACCTGAAGGGTTTGTGAAGAAGGGCGAAGAGCATCTTGTGTGGAAGCTTAAGAAGTCCATTTATGGACTTAAGCAAGCTTCGAGGTCATGGAACAAACGTTTTGACGAGGTCATTAAATCCTATGGATTTACTCGTTGTGAGAACGAGAGTTGCGTGTACCGTTTAGATGCCAATGGTGACGTGGTTTTCCTTGCACTTTATGTAGATGATATCCTCCTCATTGGCAACAATGTTGAGCTATTATCGGACATAAAGAAGTGGTTATCCGAACAGTTTCAAATGAAAGACTTAGGAGATGCAGCGTACATCCTGGGGATCAAGGTCGTTCGTGATCGCCAGAAAAGGATGTTGAGCTTATCTCAAGCGTCTTACATTGATACTGTGATTGCTCGTTTTAGCATGCAGAATGCCAAGAAAGGCTTGCTACCTTTTAGACATGGCATTCCTCTGTCTAAGGACATGTGTCCTAAGACGCCTAGTGAGGTTGAGGAGATGAGGAAGATACCCTATGCTTCCGCCGTAGGTAGCCTCATGTATGCGATGCTCTGCACGAGACCTGATATTTGCTATGTCGTTGGCATGGTTGCAAGATATCAGTCGAACCCTGGACAAGGACACTGGACTGCGGTAAAGCATATTCTCAAGTACCTGAAGAGGACTCGAGATTATAGGCTAGTTTACCAGTCAGACAGTCTATTTCCTTTGGGTTACACCGATTCGGATTTCCAGGCTGACCGGGATGAGAAGAGATCTACCTCTGGTTATGTGTTTACCTTGGGAGGTGGAGCCGTATCATGGCGGAGTGCAAAGCAGAAGTGCATTGCAGACTCCACCATGGAAGCCGAGTATGTAGCTGCTTCGGAAGCTGCTAAGGAGGCTGTATGGTTCCGGAACTACCTCTTGGATCTAGGAGTGGTCCCTAATTTGCCTAAGAGTATCATAATTTATTGTGATAACTCGGGTGCAGTGGCAAATTCTAAGGAACCCAGGAGCCACAAGGCGTCAAAACACATAGAGAGAAAGTACCACATCATACGAGAAATCGTAAACAGAGGAGATGTGCTAGTAGAGAAGATTGATACATTGGAGAACCTAGCTGATCCTTTCACGAAAAGCTTACCGCAAAAGACCTATGAGAAGCATGCTCGAGGGATGGGATTGCGGTTGATGCCACCCACTTAGAGAAAAACTTTCAGTATAAGTGGGAGAGATGAAGTGAAGTTTTGTAATAGCTAGTATTTAGACACATTGTATACTAAAAGTTTTGCTTTAGTATAAGTGGGAGATTGTTGGATTTGTATACTGAAAGCAAGAACTTTATGCTTGTATACAATGATTCCTGTTATTCACTATTCTTATCTCCTATCTGATTGTGTTCATGATTGCATATGTATGTTCTTTATCTATGTATAAGTAGATTATATGGTGTGTTGTAGATCACAGAAGACCATATAATTGGATAACCTTAAGAGATATAATATGGTCACGGCCGAAATAACTCTAGGACAAGTTATTGGTTTAGGCTGCAGTATAGATGGAAGTAGTTTGTCTTGGCTACTTGTCTATACTGGTACGTCATTACGTATTGATAGGACCAACAGTTGAGATGTATTCTTCTATCTGACTTAAGTGAAGAATCAAGATCTCGGTGACTCATAAATCTTAATACTAATAAGTATTCAGATATATATGTTAATTCGTATATCACTTTGACTTACTATGGGCGAGAGTTAAATACTAACTCGAGTACTCTGTATCTTGGGTGATAGCGGTTAATATATGATATTTGATTATCTGTATTAGTACCCGTATCCGGTATAGGATAATGACATCCCCTTAAGGAGCTCAATAAGGTTTATTACGCTAAACCCTGCAGGTTGATTAAGTTCAGGCGTAATAATAAAGTTTGAGTGGTACTGCTTAAGGAATTATTAAGAGATTAATTAATTTAAGCTGTCAGAGCTTTAATTAATTAATGGATGTCGGATATTTTAAATACGGAGATTTAATAAGTCTAAATACAAGCCCCGACTCATCACCGGCAATAAAGGGGTAAGTCAGTATCGGTTCTCTAGTGGAATGAACTGATATTTATAAATTAATTATGGTCTGGGCTGACCATGGATGAATTAATTTATTTGAGGCCCATCTTTATTCCTTGTATCTGGTCCCTGGGCTGGCCCAATGTCTCCTAGCCCAAGAAGACAGAATTTTCGGCCCTCACTAAGAAAGTGGCGCCTCCTCCCTTTTTCTGTATTATTAAATACAGCTGTCAGCTCTCAGGAAAACACACTGATAAAATATTGGGGTTTGAGAGCAGAGGGAGGCGCAGAAAAACGTGAGGTGCCATTCTGTCTTGGGAGTTCTCATAGCTCGTTGTCCATCAAACGTTGGGAATTGAGCGGGATACAGTCGAGAAGATCAGAGCTGGAGTCTGAATCATTCGACGCGATTATCAACCATCTGTGCATCCGATTCTCAAGTAAGTTTTTCCTAACACCTATGTGCAGCTGTTAAATTCATAGGAGCATGTTAGGAATTAATCGTTGTATGGCAAATTAATAATAACCAAGAAACGATCATCGGGCAAACGGAACGTTAATTCAATTTAATATTCCTTCAAAAAGGTGTTAAGGAAAAATCATCATAAATTAACCCAAGGGTAAAAATGTCAACATCGTCATAACTTCATAAATATCAGGAATTTCACGAACAAAAACAAAACGGGTATAGCTCATTTTTCGTAAGGAAGAATAATATGCAGAGTATCGCAGCAAAAGGCGAATCGATTATATGTATGAAGACATATAACCGTGAGTACATTGCTTAAATTCAAAAGAAAATCAAAGTATATATATGTTAATCATCAAGACTTTATCGTCAAAATGGAAATGCGATAAAGTAAATACATCCTCTAACAATTCCCCACCAGCACCAGTCCAATCTCGCTCCTCGCTTAGTCTGCACATTTAGAAATACATGCAGGGCGTGAGTACATAATACTCAGTGGGCAAACACCGAAAAACAAGGAAAGTGCTCTTAGAGCTATAAGTTTGAAGCTTGCCACATCTCAGCAATACACAGAAATAAGTTAGCATAAATGAATCTGTGCATGCAGTTTTCATAATCAACATCATAAATAAGTGTCTGCAGACAAAGTAATCGACATGTATGTACCGCATCTACAACTCATCATTATAATTAAGGTACTGAGAAGTAGGTCTCCCTCTCAAGTACCGTGACCGGCCGACCCGAAGACGGCTCACAGTCACCTCTGTGCACAAAATCCCGCTTGTGGCAGGACCGAATTCGTCTCATCTCATCAGTAGAGGGTAACATACAAGCTCAACATCAAAAATTGGCAAGTCAAACAGTTCTCAAACATCATTTATCTCAAAACATTTGTTAATCTCATAACATCATCAAATCATTTTAGAAAGCTCATATGATAAACATATACTCAAAATATTGCCCACCTGAAGACCTTACTCAAAATCTCCCGTCAAAGCGGAGTTACTTACTTTATTGCTCTGCTCGTGTCTTCAGGGATTATCATCATCATCGAAGGTTCATGTCATAAAATAAATCTCGATTAGTAACTCATTACTAATTCCAATCTCATCTCAACTATAACTTCTCACTCAACGTCTATTTACCCGTTAAAACTCAATCCCTAGGTATACTCGGCTTCTAAGGATTCATTCGTCCTATTTTCGACTTAACTCCCAACTCGGCTCAAACTCATAGCAATCAAGCACATGAACAAGTATAAACACTTAAGCATATTAAAATACACATAGACAAGTCAAAAACAAACTTCACTCTGCACTGACTCAACTTTAAAACCTTACCCGACTCTGTACAGAACTCTCCTGGGGTCGTAACTTATACTAAAAGAAACCTCATTGAGTCTAGTTTCATTTAAAAAAAAGTAGGATAAAAAACTCCAAGTATTTTAGGAGATATGACTGTTTTACTACAGTCTACCATATTCGGCAGTTTTTAGCAACCGAAAAGTTTGATTTTTGAAAAATAGTAAACGTTGTCAAAAAGGTCTGGAATTTGGTGGGTACTTAGCTAAGACACTCAGGTCTCAACTATAAAAATTTGGGTTCCATAATGCTAAGGAAAGCTACTAGAAAAGGTGACTCTATTGGCTACTAACCGAACAATTCGGCAGAACGTAGCAGTTTTAGTCTTACATTTTATAAAAATAGAAAACGAAGTCTAAATGACTTGAAATTTTACCAGTATGCTCAAGACTCTCACATATACTTACCATAAAATTTTCAGGGTGTTTGGGTATCAAAAACCCCTCGAAAACAGTAGGTCAGTGCGTCGTGAAAAATGACTCCGAAACATACACACAAGCAAACATGCTCAACTCAACATTTAAACCAAGCAAACTCATCAAAGCTCATTTTAAGCACTTATAGCACTTAAAAACATTCAAACTCAACAAAATACTCATAATACTCAATCTCGACTCTTTTCTTTTATCATCAACTCAAATCTCATAGAAAACACTTCAACGAACGTATCAAACAAATTCTCTTTTCAATTTCATGCTCGAAATTACTCAAATACTCAAATATGATCATTTACATCATATAACTCATTATTCACATATTCATTCTCTTTTTATCATGTAAACTATATTTTAATGAAAATCCATGTATCAACATAAAACTCTTAACAAAACATGGATAAAGTTCACATAATGATCATAGAGCAATTAGACCTCATTTTATCAAGCATCAACTCACATCATACAAGAACTCAAAACTCATACAAACTAAACTAAGCCAAAATTTTATTTAGCCTACAATAGACTTAACCAAATATACAAAGACACTACTATCATGCTTAAAAACATATATCTTAAGCAAAATCACTTAAATAACACATAGACCAAAAAGTCCTAATTTTTACTAAACTAAACTCTTTGAAAATTTAAAAACACATATGAATCTTTAATCTATTCATATATCTTTTATTTTTAACCAATTAATCTTACATATAAACCATCAATTTACATATAAGGGCATATATACACATATCCCTAATTTTTGTAAACTAACTCACATCAAAATCATCAATTGACATCATATACTCAAATTACTCCATCAATCATCATCATATACATCTCATGGACTCATTTACATCATCAATTCATCATTTAACTCTTTGACTCAAAAGTTCCCATTTTTGGGTAAACTAACTTCCATCAAAGTTTCACATCTCAAGGCACATATTTCACAACATACCTCAATCATCAATACTCATCACATAACTCTCATTTTTCACCCCAAATCAAGAAAAGAAAAAGAAAATTTTTTGAAGGGGTGAAGACCCATTTTTTCAAAAATTAAGGAAATAGGGAGGGGGTGATTTTCTTGCTTCATCTTTCAAGAATACACACATACAACATCCTTCAACCAAGAATTATAGAAAAACATGGCCTCTTACCCAAATTCTTACCAAAATTCACACCTTCTCACTCTAACTTTGGAGCTCTTCTTCAAGGATTCTCTTGATTAAAAGTGGCTAGAATGTGTTTATGGAAGATATTAGAGTGGTTTAAGGTGTTTGGTAATATGTTTTTGGAAGCTTCGAAGGTTTTCATCAATGGAGGAAAATGGTGGAAATGAGAGATGAAGGAGATGAGTGTGTGTTGGGCGAAAATGTGTGTGAGGGAGAGAGGTGATGTTGTCGAAAATTTCAAGTGAGGGAGAGAGAAATTAGCTTTGCAAGATTTGAATTGATATTGTGTATCTTTAAAGAGATTTGAGATCTTAGGGAATATTTGGCAATTAATGGATGATCTCTCTCTCACTCTAATCTCTACACTTCTCTCTCTCTAATCTCTACACTCTCAATCCCTACTCTCTCAATAATACACTCTCAATCTCTACTCTCTCAATCTCTACACTTAGTAATTTGAGGCATATAACATATGGTAGAGAAATTAAAATAAAGTGTGAAAAGGGTGATTAAATAAAAATCACAATAACTATGGAAACGTCACTCATTAATAAATACCATAGTATAATTATTCATGTGACCAAAATAATAATTATAGCACTAATATTAGTGCACTCACTCAATTATAATATTCCTCTTCGTAGGAAGAATAATTTAAAAAAAATATTATGCTTGGAAAAATTTTCATAAACCGGCATCATTCGATTTCTCGATAAATATAAACCATACTTGCTTTGGAAACTTAATCAAAATTCCAAATGCTAAAGTCTCAAATAAAAATCATAATAACTTGGTCACAGTGACACACATCACGAAAATCACATAATCAATCAGTCACGTCGATTCACATAACGTCACATCAAAGCAGTCGGCAATGACAAACAAACTAGACGTCTCTCGGACCGACTCTTTTTCATCAAGGTTCTCACTCTTTCTTCCTCGACTCTATGTCAACTCATTATTCCTATTTTCTTAATAGGTCAGTCAATCTCTGATAACTCGGTATCTGGTAAATCTATTCCCAGTAGTCGGAAATAAAATAAAATCTCAACTCAATTCAATCAGCATCTCTATCTCAACTCATTTTCTCGAATCTCATCACTCTAACTCTATCATCAATTCAGTCACTCGTATCTCTATTTAAAAGACAAATTATCTTATCTGGTAAAAAAAAAGTAGTCTCGCATCTCGACATCTCAGTTCTCTCAATAGTGTTAAGACACTATCTCATAACATAAGGAAAAGTACGGGGTGTTACACCACCTCTCCACCTCCGGCGAGGTCGGTTCCCGTCTCCGGCGCAGGTCGGAACCCCCAGGACAGATCGTCCTTCTCTCTCTCATAGAAATCCAAAGATTCCGGCAAAGGGACGATGATTGGTTCTACCCCAAGTTCGCTCATAAATCCCGATTTCGCTCTTCCCTGTGAAGATTCTCACCCAAATCTGCAAAACCCAGAAGTCCGCCGCCGTGGCTCTAAGATTCGACGAAATTACACCGCGCCTAGAAGAGCGAATAGGGGACCGTTGGGGTTTGGGTTATTTATTTCCAGATTTCGGCGAAAGGAGGGATCAATCCCAGAATCTAAGCTCCTACCATTTCTATCCCATGATCTCCATCCTCTTAAATCGACTTCAGCGCAATCCCAATCTCCTGCTTCAGCCGCCGAACGATAGCACAGGCCACCGATTTCACCGATGCTGCCAGCTGATCACTTGACTCAAGGAGCAGCGATAGCTCGCAGATCATGGGCAAAAGGGGAAAATCCCCCAATTTCTCTTAAATCCACCTATATTTTTCAATAATTTCGAATAAATTATAACCAGTCCTGATGGTTGTTTGTATTTTTCTTACTTTGGTTGTATCTCCAACTGAATTTCAGGGATCCATTTTTGCTCGAATTTAGGCTTCGGGTCTACTTGAACATTGTGGGGTAATTTGCGGGAGCTGAGTGGACCATTCAGTGCCGTGGTTGACGGATGCTGCTGAAGCTGTTGGTAGCCGACAAACTTAAGTTGCTTAGCTGCTATTTTAAATTCGGGGTGGCGCAGCTCTTTCATTTCACCGGAGAAACGACGCACCATCATCGCAGCATATACATAGAAGTGGATCAAAAGTTCTTATATTAGGGGATTCAGCCCATCGAACTCTGATTCTCAAGCTGTCTCAAAGAACAGCCCGAGTAGCCACAGGGCAATCCAATTTGATGGGTATGAGGCATCAACCAAAATCCTATCATCTCTGCCCCCTCAAAAGGACAGTTGCGCTTCCATGCTTTTTGTGGATTCAAGGACATGGCTGAAACCCTTGGGGCTGCTCTAACCGGGCTGTATGACGGGTGCTCTACCGGGTGCTCTGACGGGTATCTCTCTGCTCTGACGGGTGCTCTGACGGGTATTTCTCTGCTCTGACGGGTGCTCTGCCGGGTGCTCTGACGGGTATTTCTCTACTCTGACGGGTGCTCTGCCGGGGGCTCTGATGGGTGCTCTGTCGGGTATTTCTCTGCTCTGACGGGTGCTCTGCCGGGTGCTCTGACGGGTATTTCTCTGCTCTTACGGGTGCTCTGACGGGTATTTCTCTGCTTTGACGAGTGCTCTGACGGGTGCTCTACCGGGTGCTCTGACGGGTATTTCTCTGCTCTGACGGGTGCTCTGCCGGGTGCTCTGCCGGGCGCTATGATGCGTATTTCTCTGCTTTGACCGGGATGCTCTGGGCGAATATTTTCAGCTCTGCATAAGACATTTAATACAATTCTTTGTAGTTATGCTAACTTTGCGTATTAATAGATTCATGGATATTTACAAGTTTACAACCCTATCTCAAAGGGCTCTCACCGTGTTTTTACTAATATTCGTGTTTAAGAATTCTTGTAGTACAGGAAACACAGATTTTGGGAAAGACTTGTACAAATATGATAAACATCATAACATAGAAAGGTAACCTACTAATTAGTGATAATTCAGGTACTTCGCAGAACTATACTTTATCATTACATGATCAAAGTTGATGTACAGCCATGTCTCAGGGGGCTCTCATATTTGTACTAATATCTGTGCCTAAGAGATCTTGTAGCACAGGGCAATTAAATTTGGGAAAGCTTTGAACAAAATATGGGAACCGCCATAACATGAAAACGGTAAACCACTTGTAAGTGGTAATTCAGGTACTTCGCTGAACTTTATCTCGTGAAAGGATGAGAGCATGACGGGGGAGTATTATGCTTTATCACTAGGCAAAATTATGATCTTAGGGTATTTTATGGGAACATGTAAGCATGATAGGGATCTGAAAAATATTCTACTTCTTTAATTGGGCAAAATCATGACTTATATGATCTTTGATGTGATTTATGTAATCACAACATCATCTTGGAAGCTGCACAACTTCTGCATATATGCTTAAACTTGAAATATGGCATTATTAATAAACGAAGCTGCACACCTTCTGCATATGTTCTAGGGCTTGAAATGCAACTTGAATTATGTTACTTGGGAACTGTAGTTATGCTAACTCTCTCACAATCATCACAAGCATGAGCACCAAACACACACACTTGACATGTTTTTGCGAGGCAGGCATATGTCACCAGAGGGGGGAGTAGGGTGTACACCCACAACCAGCATTCACTCGGGAGGGAGCAAATGAGTGTTAATCGCTGTTTAGCGAGTTGTTCCAATAATCGTAAGCCGCAAAAGTCGGATGCATCCCCCGAATCATCCAAACTCCGCGCAGAGGGTTACTGTTCAATCGTAAGCCGTGAAAGTCGGATGCATCCCCCGGATCATCCAAACTCCGTGCAGAGGGTTACTGTTCAATCGTAAGCCGCAAAAGTTGGTTGCACTCCCCGGGTCTTCCATGCTCCGCGCAGAGTGTTCCAGCCGACAAGGAGGGAAGCAGCAAAGGAATGCACACAAAAGAGGGAAGCAACAAAGGAATGCATACAAAGTAGGGAAGCAGCAGAGCAATGCTCTGCCACCGTCCGTGACCCCAATGCTCTGCCGCCGTCCGTGATTTCAATGCTCTGGCATGGCTTCAATGCTCTGCATGATTTCAATGCTCTGCCGTGGCTCCAATGCTCTGCCGTGGCTTCAATGCTCTGCCATGATTTCAATGCTCTACCGTGGCTCCAATGCTCTGCCATGACTTCAATGCTCTGCCGTGATTTCAATGCTCTGCCATGATTCCAATGCTCTGCCATGATTCCAATGCTCTGCCATGTTTTCAATGCTCTGCCATGTTTTCAATGCTCTGGCATGATTTCAATGCTCTGCTCTACTCTACGGGATGCTCTGCTCTACTCTACGGGCTACACTATTTTGCGCCTCTGCTTTATGGGTTGCTTTGATCTATTCTAATCGCTGCTCAGCCTTTTGGCGTGCTACTGTCATCCATCGGTCTTCTCATGCGCTGATTTTCTTACGCATGGATTATCTATTGGTCTTCTCACGCGCTGGATTTCTTACGCGCTCAACAACAGGGTATATTGTTCAGACTCGACAAATATTTATGACGGGTTTTCTCACATGATCAGAGTATCATATTTCTCAACTTCGACATGGGTCTTCCTATGTTATTCGGGTATTCTTGCAGCGGTCTTCTGATTCATCCAACACAAAGCATTTATATTGCTTATCTATGCAAAGTATTCAATATGGGGCATTCTCAGCGCTGGTCTTCTTATGCACCCAAAGAAATGGAAATTATTTATCTTTGTCAACATTCAACAAAAAAGAAGGAAATCTAACTTGGAACTACAATTCCAAAGTCAAGGGGAAAATGCTTATCTTTGCTTTCTTAAAGTATTAAAACTCTTATGTTTTCATGATTTGCAGGGATTAAGGAAAACAACACAGCGCTGGCTTTAACAATACTTCGCTGGTTGAACACGAAGAATACACGGTTCAACCAGACTAGGGGGGAGTAGCTGATGAGGACTAAACACAATTTTTGTGTTGCCTACTACTCCACGTTCTTATGGTCCGAACAATGAGTCAACTAATGAGAAAAAGGAATTACATAAAAGGTGGCATAAGACGAATAATGTGGCTATATACTATATTATGGGTATAATGTCACAAACCTTGTAGCTTCAACATCAGGGCATGGATGATGCTATTGGCATCATGCTGAATCTCAAGAAAGTGTTCGGAGAGTCGGTCTGAGCTGCTCATTTAAATTTGATGAGAGTAATCTTGTTGATGAGGACTGAAATATGCACCAGCGCTGTGCTAAACATAACGAGAATATTTCTAGTTATGATTATTATTATTGTTATTGTGGTTATTTATGATATTTGATACATGATTAACCAGTGTAAGGGTATAGGGTATGATGATATTTCTGATATTTGATACAGGATTAACCAGCGCAGTAAAGCCAGCGCAGTAAAGCCTTAGGTTGTTAGTGAGTATACAAGATAATGACAGGCCCGAATGAGCAAGGTCGTAGCTTTCAAAGCTAGACTGGTGGCGAAAAGTTATGCCCAGTGTAAGGGTATAGGGTATGATGATATTTTCGCCAGAGCCATGCACAAAACATTCGGATCATTTTACCCATAGCAGCTCACTTAAACCATCGAGGTCTGGCAAATGGATGTCTTTTTAACTTGGAACAACCTGAAGGTTATGTGAGGGAGGGAGAGAAGCATCTCGTGTCAATCGCTCTCGTGTCATCGGTGATGTGGTTTATCTTGCATTTTATGTAGATAATATCCTCCTAATTGGCGACAATATGGAGCTATTGTCGAGACATAAAGTAATGGTTATCCGAACAGTCTCAGATGAAAGACTAAGGAAGTACAATATACATCTTTGTGAACAAGGTTATAAGGGATCACTAGAAAAGGATGTTGGGCTTATCTCGAGTGTCTTACATTGATACTGTGAATGCTCGTTTTAGTATGAATACCGCCAAGAAAGGATTGCTACCTTTTAGATATGGCGTTCATTTATCTAAAGACTATGTCTTAAGATGCCTAATTAAGGTTGAGAAAATGAAGGCAGTATTCTACGTTTCCGCAGTAGATAGCTTCATGTATGGATTGCTATGTACGAGATCTTATATTTGCTATGCAGTTAGCATGGTTGTAAGATATCAGTATAGTCCTAGTTAAGGATACTGAACTGTAGTAAATTATATTCTCAAGTCCATGACTAGAGAATAAGGATAGTTTACCAGTTAGACAGTTTAGTTCCTTTTTGGATTATACGATTTCGAATTTCCAGGCTGACCGGAACAAAGAATAATTACCTCGAGCTATGTGTTTTCCATGGGAGGTAACACCTTTTGGTTTGACCACTACCTCCAGGATCTAAGGGTGATTCCTAGTTTGCGTCAGAGCATCACCTTCGTGATACCTCAAGTGCAGTTGCAAACTCTAAGGAATCCAAGAACCACAAAGGGTCAAACACATGGAGAGTAAGTACCAAGTTATACGATTATTCATAAATCGAGGTTTTGTGCTCATAGAATGAATTAACATGTATTGGAGAAACTAACTAATCCTTTCACAAAAGGCTTATCGCAAATGGTCATTGAAAGATGTGAATGCGATTGATGCCACCCACTTAGGAAACTTTAAGTATAAGTGTGATAAGTGTTAGGAGTTGAGTAAATAGACACATTGTATACTAAAAGTTTGCTTTAGTATTAGTGGGAGATTGTTGGATTTGTATACTGAAAGCAAGAACGTTTTATGCTTGTATACAATGTTTCCTGTTACCACTATCCAATCTCCTATCTGATTGTGTTCATGATTGCATATGTATGTTCTCTATCTCTATACAAGTAGATTATATGGTGTGTTGTAGATCACAGAAGACCATATAATTGGATTAACCTTAAGAGATATAATATGATCACAGCCGAGATAACTTTAGGACGAGTCATCGGTTTAGGCTGTGGTATAGATGGAAGTAGTTTGTCTTGACTACTTGTCTATACTGGTACGTCATAACGTAGTGATAGGACCACAATGAGATGTATTCTTCTATCTGACTTAAGTGAAGAATCAAGATCTCGGTGACTTAATAAAATCTTAATACTAATAAGATTTCATATATATATGTTAATTCATGTATCACTTTGATTTACTATGAGTGAGAGTTATATAGTAACTTGAGTACTCTGTATCTTGGGTGATAACGGTTAATATATGATATTTGATTATCTGTATTAGTACCCGTATCCGGTGTAGGATAATGACATCCCCTTAAGGAGCTCAATAATGTTTATTGCGCTAAACCCTGCAGGTTGATTAAGTTCAGGCGCAATAATAAGGTTTGAGTGGTACTGCTTAAGGATTATAAAGAGATTAATTAATTTAAGCTGTCAGAGCTCTAATTAATTAATGGATGTCGGATATTTTAAATATGGGGATTTAATAAGTCTAAATACAAGCCCCGACTCAACACCGGCAATAAAGGGGTAAGTCAATATTGGTTCTCAAGTGGAATGAACTAATATTTATAAATTAATTATGGTCTGGGCTGACCATAAATAATTAATTTATTTGAGGCCCATCTTTATTCCTTGTATCTGGTCCCTGGACTGGCCCAAAGTCTCCTAGCCCTAGCAAAGAGAGAACACGCCCCCTACACCTAATCTGCGCCTCCTCCGTATTTTATTTATTATAAAATACAGCTGTCAGCTCTCAGGGAAATGCACTGGTAAAATATTAGGGTTTTGGAGAGCTGTAGGGCGCAGAAAACGTGAGGAGCATTATTTCTCTCTTGGGACTTTCATAGTTCGTTGTCCATCCAACGGTGAAAGCTGAGCGGGATACAGTTCAGAAGATCTGAGCTGGAGTAAGATTTTCGCAGGAAATCAAGTTCTGCCAGTTTCGGGAGAATGGCCAAAACTTCCTCCACAGAACTCCGATTCAGACAGAACAGGTAGCCACGGAAATCTCTCTCGAAGACGAAGAAGTCGCATTTCTGGGCAGAATACGATTTGAGGACGTTTGAGGCTTCAAACGAAGGCTTGAAGCTGACTGGTCTGTTCAGCTGCGAGTTTGACGAATTCTTCTGAATTCTTCAGGTATTTCGGAACTCCAACGTGTAGCACTTAAATTCATAGGAGCATGTTAGGATTAATCGTTGTATGATAAATTAATAATAATCCAAGAAATGATCATCGGGCAAACGGAGCATTAATTCAGTTTAATATTCCTTCATAAAGAACAACCAAAAGAAGGTAGTGCTGAGAGAAATCAGGCAAGAAAGTCTTTACGTCATCTCATGGGAGAAGAGCCCACCTAAAACATGCCTCGTCAGCAAGAGCAACACAAAACTCAACTGGCTAAGGCATAGAAGACTCAACTACCTCAACTTCAAAACGATCAACAAACTTGCAAAGCATCAACTGGTAGAAGACTTACCTTCTATTGTGTTCCAGACGATGCAAGAATGTGAAGCATGCCAAAGGGGAAAGCAGACCAGAGCTTCATTCAAGTAAAAAATAGGCCATTCCTCTGAAAGAATTCTTCAACTGCTTCACATGGATCTCTTTGGACCAGTATCTCCCAGGAGTTACAGTGGTAGAAAATACACCCTTGTAGTTGTAGATGATTATTCACGATATACCTAGGTTGTTTTTCTATACAAGAAAAGTGAGACACTGAAAGAACTGCCAAGACTGATGAAATGATTAAGTGTTGAGAAGGACAAGAACATCTCAGTATCAGATCAGACAGAGGAACTAAAATCCTTAGCTCAGTTATTCGAGGTTACTGCGAAGAAAGATGAATCAGCCATCAGACCTCTGCAGCAAGAACTCCACAGCAAAATGGAGTAGCTGAAAGAAGGAATATGTCTTTGAAGGAAGCAGCAAGGACGATGTTAGCTGAATCAAAACTCCCACTGAAGTTTTGGGCTGAAGCCATCAACAATGCTTGCTACACTCAGAACCGCTCCTTCCCCACTCAAAGACATGGAAAGACTCAATACGAGCTATGGAAGAACATGAAGCCTACAATTTATTACTTTCACGCTTTCAGTTCTAGTTGTTTTATCCATAATAATGATAAAACAAGGTTGAACCCCTTTGATAGCAAAGCTGATCCAGGAATCTTTCTTGGATATACTAGTACTGAAGATTCCAGCAAAGCCTATCGAGTGTTTAACTCTCAACCGTTAAGCGTGGAAGAAACACCTCATGTTATTTTTGACGAGTCCTTCGATGAGTTTAGAAAATGAGAAACTGATGAAAATGTTAAGGATAAAAGGGGCTTCTAGCAATGAACCAACCAAAGTGTTGGTATGGGGACCAGGAAAAGATGAAGATACTGAAGAGCTTCAGTATCAGAAGATCAGTCCAACTGAAGCTACAACAGAAGACATTAGTCCAAGGGGAACTCCTCCCACTGCAGAACGCGTGGAACCAAACACACCTGCTCGAAGAGGAACTGAAGCAATAACTGAGCTTGAGCCTGAGTCAACCAAAAGACAGCAAACCATTCTGACTGAAGAACCTCCACCTTCACCAAAAGAAGTCAAGAAATAAAGAAGATGGTTCGAGCTTCATTCAAAAGACAACATTATCGAGGAAGCATCAGAAGGTGTTAAGACTCGAAAATCAATGTGCAACCTCATCTTCGACATCAACCAAAACTGCATCAACAAAGATGAAAATTTTAGTTGCTTTCTATCTGATACAGAACCCAAAGATGTTGAGGAAGCACTGAAATCCACCTAATGGATAATTGCTATGCAAGAAGAGCTTAATGAATTCAACAGGAATTTAGTTTGGGAGCTTGTGGATTGACCCGATAATGCAAAAGTTATTGGATTGAAATGGATTTTCAAGAATAAGAAGGATGAGAATGGAAATGTTGTCAGAAACAAAGCAAGGCTCGTAGCCAAAGGGTATAGTCAAGAAGAAGTAATTGACTACGACGAAACCTTTGTCCCAGTTGTTCGACTGGAAGCAGTCAGGCTCTTTCTAGCCTATGCAGCGTACATGAAATTTAAAGTACACCAGATGGACGTAAAGTGTGCATTTTTCAATGGAGTGCTCACCGATGAAGTTTATGTGGAGCAACCTCCAGGATTGGAAGCTGGTGGACCAGATAAGGTGTGCAAACTTAAGAAGGCGCTCTGTGGACTCAAGCAAGTCTAAGAGCATGATATGATACTCTCTCAGAGTATTTGATCGAACAAGGATTCAAGAAGGGATCAGTAAACAGAACCTTGTTCACATTGAAAGAATGAGAAGAACTCCTGCTTGTACAGATATATGTTGGTGATATCATCTTCGGATCAAAATCTGGACGAATGTGCAAGAAGTTTGCTGATATTATGACAAAGAAATTCCATATGTCAATGATGGGAGAAATGAATTTCTTTATGGGATCACAAGTAAAGCAAACCAAGGAATGCATACTGATCAATCAGTCAAAGTATGCTAAGGAATTGATCAACAAGTTCGGTGTTCAACACATGAAGACTGTGTAGTTTCCCATGAACACCAACTAGGAAACTTGATACTGAAAAGGTTGGAAAATTAGTTTCCTCAACAAAGTACGGAGAGATTATTGGATCACTACTGTATCTAACTGCAAGTAGACCAGACATAGCCTTTGCAGTTGGAGTTTGTGCAAGATATCAGTCAGATCCTAAAGAAGCACACACGGACGCAGCAAAGTGCATTCTCAGATATATCAAACGCACACCCAATCTAGGCCTTTGGTATCCAGCCGACGACGACTTCAAGTTGACAGGGTACACTGATTCAGATTTTGCTGGATGCGGCATCGACAGGAAATCAACTTTCGAAACTTGTCAATTCCTTGGAAGTAAGCTTATCTTGTGGTTTTCAAAAAAGCAGACATCAGTTGCCACATCCACAACTGAAGCTGAATACATAGCCGCCGGAAGTTGCTACTCACAAATTCTTAGGTTAGTTCAACAATTGAAGGACTATGGGATCGAAGAAAGTAAAGTTCCTATATTCTGTGACACCTCCAGCGCCATTGCAATCTCACAAAACCCTGTCCATCACACCAAAATCAAGCACGTCCCTATACGACATCACTTCATCCGTGATCATGTTGAAAACAAAGATGTGTCAGTTGAGAAGATTCACACAAGCATTCAACTAACATATCTGCTGACAAATGCACTCCCTAAAGAAAGGTTTAACGACCTCTGTGGAAGAATTGGATTAATCAATCTAGAAGAATGAGAAGCAAGTCACCAATTAAGGAGGAACTTAAGTCTTTAGTTAGCATTCCATGAGGTATCGACCGAGTACGATGATCAGTCGACCAGTAAGTGCTTATGTGTAAACTAAATCATTTAACTGAAATATCCTTGCATCTTTCTTTCTTTCTTAAGGATCCCACCTTTTTCAGAAAAAATCATATTTTGGTACACGTGTTGCAACTGCACTCAAAACTGATTTTTAAAACTATTATGAACCAACTAAGGCACAACTTTTCATGCTTATCTTCTCCTGTTCATCTACTCCTCATAAGTTGAAAAACACATTTTTCCTTAGTCTTTTCCTGTCACATCTGAGTTCTCTATCTTGTCTATCCTGCCCTAACAATCCAACTCCACAGTTCAATCTATGAGAAGAACTCTCAATTTTTCAGGAAAACTTGCAATACAATTTCAAATATGGGAAAGACCTCTCAATCTGTAAGCAAGAAGATTGTCTGTTACGAAGTGTCCATCACTCCAGAAGTTCTTCAAAAGCAGGGCGACTATGAAATATTGCATGAGATATTTTCTCACCATGGATGGCTCAACTTCATTCATTCCATGCCTCCACACCTTCTAGGAGACGGAGTGATCAAAGAGTTATACAACTCTATTGCATTCAATGCTAACACTGGCGAGTACTCAGCGGAAATCAAGATCTACACAACCGCCGACTTCTCATCCTCAGAGAAACATATAATCAATGTTTCTCAAGTGGTCAAGGAAATTTTTCAACTTCCCGCTGACGGCTTTGCACCTGTGTTCTCCGAAGAAGTCAGCAACAAGCTCCTTCTCTCGACATTAAAAGAAGAATCACCATCCGAAGTGCAACGTACCATGAGCATGTCAGTGCTTCAGCCACACCTCAAGATTATTGCCAAAATTATAAAGAGGTGTTGGTTTGGTACATTGGGATCGCCAGATCACATATCTCGACCCTACAAGATAGTGCTGGTGGCACTTATCCAGACTCGCCCATTCAATTGGGAACAAGCATACCTCCGAGTCCTTGCAGAAGAAAAGGCTGAAGCCCATTCCTCAAGACATATTCGTCAGCGAAACTGGGTATCTTCGATCATTCTGCACAGCACCAAGGATACTCCATGCTTCTGGAAGGAAGAGATTAAAATGACTGATGCGATCAGTCTCTTCAAGGGTGCTTTGAGCTCATCCCATGCAGCTCCTACACCACCTTCCATGTCAGCAACAACGGATTTCCCTCCATCATCTACCGGAATCCATCGCTGCACACATTCCCCTCAGTCCAAAAGTGATGCAAGAAAATGTGCAATATCAGCCGTCACGCCTGATATTGTTCCTTCAAATTTTCAACCCCTGATTGAAGAGGTCTCAGAACAAGCTACTAGTCCCCTTCAGATTCTGTTGATGTGCCACCTTACAATTCTGAAGCACATCATACATCTCCTCAAGAACAATCTACCTCACATCATAAATCGCGGAACCAATTTAGTTTGATCAAAACACCCATTCTCCGATTGATGAAACTATGCCTCCTAAAAGAAACATTCTTCAATATGTCACCGACACCTTTCTCACAAAGGTTCCTTTGCACCCTCCACTTCAGAGACTGATGCCTCCTATCCTCAAAAGCTTAGGAATTACTACATAGGCCTTGCTCAGCACTGTCTCAACGTTTACGTTCCTGACATACAGCCAGAAACCAATCCTGATGAACACCAAGACTTAGTGCTTCTTTTGTTGGATTTGTATACTGAAAGCAAGAACGTTTTATGCTTGTATACAATGTTTCCTAAGTTCACTATTTAATCTCCTATCGGATTGTGTACATGATTGCATATCTATGTCCTTTGTCTCTATATAAGTAGATTATATGGTGTGTTGTAGATCATAGAAGACCATATAATTGGAATAACCTTAAGAGATATAAACTGATCACATCCGAGATGCCGTGAGGAGGGAGGCTGTGGCGGCGCCGGGAGGCGACATGCGCCGCGCGCGCTGGCTCGCGCTACTGCGCGTGCCTGTGCGCCACTGCGTGTACGTCTCGCGCGCTGCTGCTGCCGTGGTTGATATGGCGGCGCCGCCTAGGGGTTCCCAAACCCTAGGCGGTTCTTTTTCTCAAAGAAACCCTAGGAGGCCAAACCCTAGGCCCAATGGAGTATGTATGGGCTGCGCTTTCATTTTTATTCTTTTCTGTTAAATGTAATAGATTCGTATTGGGTTTCCACGAATGGATCACGAACAACTTTATTTTCTTTTATTCTGTTCTTTGCATGTCGTGGGGTTAATCCTTTATGCTCTTTGCCTACTCGTTTGTCTATGCTTATTGATATGTGTTTATTAACTGCGCTTAGACAAGCATGCAAGGTTCATCATTTTTTTGAGCATGTTTTAGAATTCTGCGAGCATGTTTTACGTGTTGCATTCTAGAAGAGCATATTTAGGATTATGTGTTGAGCATGATCAAACCTTTTGAAAGAAAAAGACTCAACTGTTTTAATAATTTTTATAGTGCTTAAAAATTATTTTAGACCTCCACAAGCGGTCTCAAGACAAAGTGATTGAAGATGTGAGTAAACGTCCACACTAACGTGGCTTACTTCATGTTTGATTTCACGAGTTTGTCAAGTTGAGATTTCTTTTGAAAAATATTTAAATCCATTTAAGTAGTGGGAGTTATGCGGTAAACGTCCACACTAGCACGGCTTACTCGTATGATTTTCACAAGTACTTTAGATGATGGAATTAAATAAGATAACCAAGAAATTAAATTGAAAGTGGCATGGTCCTTGTGAGTATGTCAATTTCGAGAATTTAATTGTCAAGGTTAAATTATGGTCATTGCTTAGATATCGTATCAAGTACAATGTACAACTCCCCAACGGAGTCCCTTCTTGAATATGATATGGTCTAGTTAAGGTCGAACTACAAATTTCTTTTGTCAAAAGGTTAAGTTGAGATGGATTGAAATTAAACGACTATGTGTATAGTCTAGTTGAGGGGTTCATGTGTAAACGTCCATACTAACATTGCTTACTCATGAGATTCCTTGGGCAGTTGGAGGTTTCAATCAATACTGTTTTATCAAGAGGTTTCAATATTGTTGTTACGAATTATGTGCTTCATGTTCTTACATGTTTTAATTGTTTACTTTAAGATATGTCTATGTCTCCTTTTATTTATTTATTCTTGCACAAAGTCTTCAAAAGGTCGATATATACATGGAAACGCAATTTGGAGTTTATCTTCATCACAAAGTAGCACATTTTTTTGTGTTGTTTACTACTCCACGTTCTATTTGTTCGAACGATGAGTCAACTGATGAGTTACATCTACCTCCCTTAAAAAAAAAATTTGTCCCGAAATTTGTGTTACTCACCTTCGGGAAAAAGCTCTGGATACTATTCTTTCATCTTCTCTTCAAGTTACCATGTTGCTTCTTCTTGGTCGTGATGTCTCCATTGTACTTTTACCAAGACAATCACTTCGTTTCGTAGTTGTTGAATTTTCTTGTCCAGAATAGCTTCGGGTCTCTCTTCGTAGCTCAAGTCCGGTTCAAGAGATACTTCTTCTTGGTGATTGACATGTTTAGGATCAAACACGTACTTTCTCAGTTGAGAAACATGGAAAACGTCATGGACGTTCACGAAGCTCGGCGGCAACACAAGTCTATAGGCTACAGGGCCTACTTTCTCTAATATATCGTATGGTCCAATATATCTTGGTTTAAGTTTCCCTTTGATTCCAAATCGATGAACTCCTCGAGATGGGGAAACTTTTAGAAAAACCTTGTCTTCCACATCGAAATGGATCTCTATTCTTCTAGTATTCGCATAAGACTTCTGACGGTCTTGTGCTTCTTTAATCCTCTGCCGAATCTGTCGGACAATGGTGATCATTTCTTCTATGGCTTCAGGGCCAAGTATCTTCCTCTCTCCAACTTCATCCCAGTATAACGGGGATCTGCACTTTCTCCCATACAAGGCTTCGTATGGAGCCATGTTGATGGTCGATTAAAAGCTGTTATTATACGCAAACTCAATCAGGAGCAAAATTTGTTCCCATTGAACTCCTCTATCTAGCACAACAGTTCGGATCATATCTTCCAAAACTTGTATGGTCCTCTCAGATTGTCCGTCTGTTTGTGGATGAATGGCTATACTAAAATTCAATTTAGTACCCAACTCTTTCTGCATGCTCATCTAGAATCGTAAGGTAAACTTCGAATCTCTGTCTGATGTGATTGTCATTGGTACTCCGTGCAGTCGCACTATCTCACGAACGTAGATCTGAGCTAGCTTGTCGGATCTAACTAAAATGTGCACTCTTCGTTAATCTATCAATGATTACCCAAATGGACGTGTTTCCTCTTTTTGATTTCGGTAATCCAGTGACAAAATTCATAGCTACATGGTCCCATTTCCACTCAGGGATCTCTAGTGGGTGTAGCTTGCCATAAGGTCGTTGGTGAAGTGCATTTACTTGCTGACATGCTAAACATCTCTCTACGAAAGATGTTATTCCTCGCTTCATACCTTCCCACCAAAACTTTGTTTTCAAGTCTTGGTACATTTTTGTGCTTCCTGGGTGTGCAGTGTAAGGTGTGTCATGAGCTTCGCTCATGATTTCATTCTTCACATCTTCCTTATTGGGCACACACAGTCTTCCTTCATACATGATGGCGTTATCGGCTGCTTCTTGATAACCATCCATCTTCTCAGTTCGAATCCTCAATCGCAGTTTTTTGAACTTTTCATCCTCTCGTTTCACCGTGACAATCCTTGATCGCAGATCAAGAGTAATACTCAGTGTAGCAACTACGATCTCTGTCGTTTGGGGTGGTATTACTACCTCCAATTTCATCTTTTTAAACTCTCTAATCAGGTTATTCTCTTGAGTAAGGAGAAATCCCAACTCTGCTCGATGCTTTCTGCTCAACGCATCAACGACAACATTGGCTTTTCCGGGATGGTAATTGATTCCGCAATCGTAATCTTTTACCAACTCAAGCCATCTTCATTGTCGCATATTCAGATCCTTTTGCTCAAAGAAATATTTGAGACTCTTATGATCTGTGTATATCTCACACCGAACTCCGTATAGATGGTGTCTCCAAATCTTCAAAGCATGAACTACTGCTGCTAACTCTAAATCATGCATCGGGTAATTCATCTCATACAGTCTTAATTGTCGTGAAGCATATGCTATAACTCTTCATCTTGCATCAGTACACAACCCAGACCATTCTTCGACGCATCCGTATAAATGGCATACTCTTTATTTGCTTTGGGTACGGCTAGTACTGGGGCAGTAGTCAATTTCTTCTTTAATTCTTGGAAACTTTGCTCGCATTCATCCGTCCAATGGAATTTGACTTCCTTTTTCAGAAGGTGAGTCATCAGCTTAGCAATTTTTGAAAAGCCCTCGATGAATCTCCGATAATATCTGGCTAATCCCAGAAAACTACGGATTTCATGCGGTGTAGTTGGCGATCTTCATTCTTGTACAGCTTGTACCTTTGTTGGGTCTACTTCAATTCCTCTTGCTGAAACGATATGGCCAAGAAAATTGACTTTTTCGAGTCAAAACTAGCATTTGCTAAATTTCGCATAAAGCTTTTCAGCTCGCAGTCTCTCCAACACGATCATCAAATGCTCTTCGTGTTCTCGTTTACTCATCGAGTAAATTAATATATCGTCTATGAAAATTAACACGAACTTATCCAAGTATTCGTGAAAGACTTGGTTCATGAGGTCCATGAACACTGCGGGGGCATTTGTCAGTCCAAAAGGCATCACTATAAATTTATAATGTCTATATCTTGTACGAAATGTCGTCTTCGGTATATCTTCTGATCGTACCTTCAATTGATGGTATCCTGTTCTCAAATCGATTTTTGAAAACGTGCTTGCTCCTTAAAGTTCGTCGAACAGATCGTCAATCCAGAGCAACGGATACTTATTGTTCAACGTCACTTTGTTCAATTCTCGGTAGTCGATGCACAACCTCAAACCGCCATCTTTCTTCTTAACAAAAAGGACTAGTGCTCCTGATTTGTGCTTAATTGTGCTAAATTTTGGGGTTTATATGAGCTTTATTTTAAGAGAATATTCTGGAAAATGGTGCGTTTTATGGCTTGTTTGATGCTTTGCAGGAGATTTAGGTTTTTAGATGGAATAATATAATTTTGGAGATTTCGGGGCTAAAGAGGGTGTTTTTAGCATAACTCTGTAGCAAGACCAGAGATGTCAGCCGAAGCCCCGCGTCAGAGAAACCAATCTCCAGAGCAGCGAAATCACCAGCCAGAGTGCCAGAGAAATCGAAGGCGCCAGAGAAATCAAGAAGTCAGAGAAGCGAAGCACGCGCTGAAAAGTCAGAGAAATCCGCATAAGCGCCAGAGGAATCGAAGCGCCAGCGGAATCAAAGTCCAGCGCCAGCGGAATCAAAGTACATTACAGCGGAATCGAGAAGCCAGAGAAATCACCATTCCTCTGGCGATAGCCAGAGAAATCACCATTCCGCTGGCGACCCATTTCGCTGGAGAGAGCCAGAGAGGAACCCATTCCGCTGGCGAGAGCCGCGATTTTCGCCATAGTGGAGATCATTTCCAGAGCGCGTGTCACAGCTGGACTTACCTTCTTTTGCACGATTCTATTCCTTTTAGAGTCCGGCTTTGCATGGCAACTTCCATGGTGATCCAGAAGGTTTTGAAGTCTATAAATAAGGCGTAGTTTTTCTTTCAGATAGACAATCTTTTGCCCTAATTTTCGTACTTCCTGGAGATCAACTTTCCCTTGGCAGCCGCAACTTTAGATTTAGATTTTTATTAGTTTACTTTGATTACGTTCATACTTTTGTTTCAGTTTTTTAGTGCAGACGATTTTCATTCCAGAGTAGTTATTTTATTTTCTTTGCAATTTAATTTATTCTCTTGTTCTATGTTTACTTTTATTTCTTTGCTTGTTCTTAATTTAAGCATGAGTAGCTAAACCTTTAATTCTGCGAGAATAATGAAACTCTGATTTAATTATCTGTGAGACCTAATTGGTTTAAAATTGATTCCTATTGATTCCGATTAATTCCTAGGTTCAATGATAATTCTGATTTTATTTAAGTCTGATCAACTTAGGTTTAATTGGATTATAGTCAATTAGCACCTCCAATCCGTAATTGTTGGAATAGGGCTGATTAGTGACAAAACTACCATGTTTGTAGTAGGAATAAATTGGTAGATTAATTATTACTAGCGTATCTAGGATAATTGGTCTAAATTGGGTTCCTTCCTCTTAATGCTGTTAGAATATTAAATCTAAGACTGGCGTATCCAGCTAGGTTATATTTTAATAAGGGAAATAGATAAGACTAGCGTATCTAGCTGTCTATCGACATAGTAAGTAGGAATTGGGGTATGTCAGTGCGTATCACGGTATCCTATAACTGGTTGGTTAATAGGGATTGATTAATTATTGCGTCAAGGATCAGAGTTGAATTAGAGTGGATTTATTTGAGCCGAATTACCCTTTTATTGATTTACTTCAACCGTATTTTATTTGATTTAATCCTGCATTCTTAGTTTAATTAACTCATCTTAAAGTTAAGGCGTGGTGGCATCACCAAATTTTTAGATTTTAGGGAATTGATGATTAATCTGCTCTCTGTGGGATCGACCCTGCTTATCAGTGTACTAATTTACTCTTGATAATTCTGCATGAATTATTTTGATGGGAAACGACGTCCACCAAATTGGCGCCGTTGCCGGGGAGCGGTGTTAATTAATTCTTTTCCCTTTGTCTATTTTTTTTTCTTTGTTTATGAGCAGATTGTCCAAGCCGAACCTCCTCTACGATAGTGAAATTGAGAAGACCACGAAGAAGCTAAGGAAGGAGGCAAAGGCAAGGAAGTTGCTGGAACTACTGGATTCGCAACTTGACCTGTCCACCAACACGGAACGGTTCATTGAGGCGGAACCCAGTGCTGCTGCTGCTGAAGAGGCTCTGTTTGCCCAAACAAACCACGATTCAGACGCAGATTGTGAAGAGGAAACTGATTCAATCTCGGTTGCAAGTACTGAGAGTGACATGGCTGACGACCCTAGACTGTGTGATCTCTCCAGCCACGAAGCTGATGACCCCCCAACTCCGATCCGCAAGCCGGCAGCTGCTTCCGGTATTGAGATTAAGCTTGGTTTGCTTAATGTTCTCCCGAAGTACTATGGTAAAAAGGGAGAAGATCCGTACAACTTCTTGAGCGAATTCATCAAGATCTGCAAGGTGCAGAAGCGCCCTACTGGGGTAACGGAGGAACACTTCAGATTAGCTGCTTTTCCCTTCACCATGACAGCAGAGGCGAACTCTTGGTTCGCGAGTCTCCCACCTTATTCGATCGCTACGTGGGCGGACATGAAGAGGCTATTCCTGGAGCACTTTTTCCCTCCCACCAAGACGAATGCGCTAAAGAAGGAGATCAGTGGTGCAAAGCAGGAGTATGATGAATCGTTAAGCGCCTACTGGACCAGATTTAGGAGATTGGTGGATAGTTGCCCGAACCATAAATTCTCTGAAGGAGATCTGCTGTAGTACTTCTATCAGGGGATGACCGTGGATACTAAAAACCTTGTGAATTCATCGAGAGGAGGAGGGTTTTCCCAGAATACTGTGAGTGAAGCCAAACAATTAATTCAACACTTGGTGGATGCAACGAGGGAGTATGATGAACCACGCATTCAAATGCTCAAGAAAGCTGCTCACGCTAGTTCATCGGATTTTGAGGATAAATTCGAAGCAAGGATGGGGAAATTGGAGAGAATGTTGAGCACTGTGGTGGAGAAGCTCGCAAAGGCTGGACAACCATCAGAGAAGCCATGTGGAGCATGTGGTAATCCAAGCCACACCAGCCTGCAATGCACAGGAGATAAGGAAGAATATCAAGCCCAAGTGAATTCTTCCCATAATTTTTACAGCTGCGACGCGCCACTGCCACCTTTGCCCAAACAGGACCAGTACTCAAACAATCACAATGCGCCATGGAGAAACCATCCCAATTTTCGATGGAGAGATACCGAGCCGAAGCAACCACCAGCGATGCAACCGCCGCAGCAGCAGAACTACCGTCCTCCTCATCAAAGGACGAGATATCAAGCTCCACAAGCTCAGCAATATCCCCCCGAGAAGAAAGGCAAGTCACTGGAGGAGATGATGGCGGACTTGATTGGTAATCAACAGTTTTTGCAGAATAATGTGCAACAACTCCAACAATCCCAAGCCGAGCAGAAGGTGCAGATAGAGGGGTTAGCTCGTCAAGTGTCTCAGCTTGCAACGTCCGTGAATCAACTCAAGGGACATCAAGGTAAATTGCCATCGCAACTCCAATTGAATCCAGTGGAGAACGTCAGTATGATTACTTTGAGAAGCGGGACAGAGTAGCGGGATCGGACAGAGCAGCGGGATCGGCCAGAACAGCGGGATCGAACAGAGCAGCGGGATCGGCCAGAGCAGCGGGATCGGCCACAGCAGAGGGACGGCAAGGATACCAAGGAAATCAAGCTGGAGATCTCCCGTTGCAAGAAGGAGAAAAAAATTTCCAATCCCGAGGAGACAGAGCATGGACGTATAGTGGATGAGCTAGAGAGACTACTTGAAGAATCGGACCGACGTGCACAGCCTCAAACTCTCTCGCAATTGCAGGATCCCAAGGATAAAAAAGAAAAGGCAATTGTTCACACCAAGAAGATGGGGGATGAGGATAAGAAAATCTCGCAGGCGACAACTGTGGGCACTGAGATGCTGTTAGGTCCGGGGGGTCTCGAATAGGTGTATGGGGGGGGGGAATACACCTATGGGCTATTTTTATGACTATCTACAAACCTCAATCAGAGGGATCTCAGTCAGAGATAGAAACGAAACTTTACACGCAAACAAGACACCTGTTTAACCGAAATAAGTATTGACCAATAGGGTTGACGACTGATACTGAAAGCTCTTCAGTAAAGAGTTATCAGTTAAGTTACTGGAACTTAACTGATCCACGTAAGGGCTTCAGTCGTGTTTGCAAAGATGAAGATGATATCTCTCTTCCTTACTATCAGAGGATAGTGAGTCAGATTGATATCATACGCAGCGGAAATTAAACTTAGTTTCGAATAGCCTCGGTGGAGCAGATAGTTGGATTAGAGTTTCTCTTTTCAGTTAGTCAGCATTCAGTTTTATCAATTGAAATATCACATTTATGAATGTAAAACTGAAAGCTGTAAATAACACAGAGACTTTTACGTGGTTCGGAAAAACTCTTTCCTACATCCACGGCTGGTTGATCAGACCAACAATCCACTCCGCAAGTGCTTCCCTGGTGCACTGCAAACCGTGAACTAAAGATAAACTCTCTCTTCAGCACCTACACACCTCGCGTAGGGTTTCCCTACCTACACACCTCGCGCAGGATTTCAGCACCTACACAGGTCGCGCATGATTTCCTTGCTAAGCACACCTCGTGCTCAGACTTCCCTATCAGAGTTCAGAACACCTTCTGAAACTCCGAGTCACTCAAACACTCTTATGGGGGATAGGTTTAAACGAGTGCCAACTATACTTACAAAGAACGAGTTCTTTGAAGCAAGTTTGACCTTTGGCTTCTGGGTACACAGAATATATGCCTAGGGTCTAAGAGAATGTATGTAATCAGCAGTGACTGATTTTGGCTTTGGAATTCTCTTCTTCGATTCAAGCTTTGGGAGATTTAAGCTTTAGGCTGAGTAGCTATTTCGGCAGAGCTTCAGCTTATGTTGTTGAATCGGTGAAGATTGAAGTGATCCTCGAGCGCTATTTGTAGGAGAACTCTTGAATAGATCTGTTGGCGTAAATCGTCCTCAAGATTTCTTCCGTTGGAGAGCAATTCGAATTTGGGCTGAGGCTTCAATCTTCGAGGTTCCTTGTCTGTGTGGAAACGGCTCTCTTTGATGGACAGGAGATGTGACATCTCTGAAAAGTAACCACCAGATAGGAATGACCTCTGCAGAGATAAGATATTGAGATATCTCTGCATTTAATGCGGCTGTACTTGAGCGTACGTGGCTTCCTCTGAACGTTGGAAGATCAGTCCTAGGAGGAATGTTCAACTGATACTTGACTTTAGTATCAGTCCATGGCGCGCATTAAATAATCAGTCTTCAACTGATTCTTCAACTGATACTTCAGTTGGTAACTGCAGTCTTCAGTCTTCAGTCTTCATTCTTCAGTCTTCAGTCTTCAGTCTTTGACACCGCAACTAAACTAGAAACGAACTCTAACACTTGAGTTCAAAAACGATTCTAGTCTATTACATTTAAGTCCTATGAATTTTGGTATCATCAAAACAAGGGTTAGGATATTCCACAAGGTTCCCAACAGATGCCAATGAGGCTACTTTCGAAGAAGAAAGATCCGGGTAGCTTCACCATTGAGTGCGAGATTGGAGGAGAGCTCTTTCCCAAGGCTCTTTGCGATTTAGGGGCTAGTGTCAATGTGATGCCCATCTCTGTTTTCACGCGGTTGGGTATTGGAGATCTCAAGCCGACCTCGATGGAGATTCAAATGGCGGATAGATCAAGAGTGAAGCCGAGAGGAAAGCTTGAAGACATCTTTGTGAAGGTTGACAAGCTAGTCTTCCCTACGGATTTCTTGATCCTCGATATTCCCGAAGATACAAATCCGCCGTTGATTCTTGGTCGACCATTCTTATCTACGGGGAAGGCTATGATAGATGTGCCCAATGGAAGCGTCGTCTTTCAAGCAGCTGATGCGCATGGGTCTTCTACCTCTGTTCGTGTTAAGCGTTCTGTCACGCCCGCTATGTTTGATGTTCATTGAGACCATGAGGTATCGTCGAGCTCTAGACGTTAAATTAAGCGCTTGGTGGGAGGCAACCCACCGTTGGTTTATTTTTAGTTTTTTTTTTTTTGGTTGTTCTTTGTTTTGTTTTTAGTTGGTGTTTAGTTCTTTGTCTTAAGTTCGGTTGCCAGCGGAACCTCTCTCTCCTCTGCCCTGCCAGCGCCGCCGTCTCTACTCTGCATCGACCACAAACTCCACTCTTCATCATCTCTCACGATGCTTCAGTTTCTCAAATGCCGATAATCAGGGACGTTTTCTCAACTCTTCTTTTTTTTTTTCGTGCCCTGAGGACATGGCATGCTTTAAGTGTGGGGGGTGTTTTATTGTGTTTATGCTTTCAATTGGGCAAGATTAGTCGTTCTATGCTTAGTTTTTGGTCTCGAATCTTGCTAATTTTTATGAATTTGTGGAAAAGTAGATGATTTTCGATGCGCGTTTCGGGTTTGTGCTCGTTTGGTGGTTATTCTTGTTTTACCTTCGATATATGTTTCTTGATTGTGCAAAGAATTATGAGTTTTGTTGCAACATTTTTGTAAGTTAGTAAAACGTGATTTGTCTGGTAGATGCTAGAAGGAGTGTTGTCATTGTGATTGCCTACGATCATATCTTATTTGTGAAAATGTTGGACGAATTGCCAACTTTGAAATTGCCAGCTCTGAAACATCTGGCTTGTTCTGAAAATGTGATAGCTCTGAGTCTAACTATGAGCATGGGAAACCACGTGAAAAGACTTTGGAGTACATCCAAATGGCTTTTATTTCATGAATTATGGCTCAACTGTCGAAAAATTGAAAGCACAAAAAGTGTGAAAATTGTGATATTGATTATAAAGGCGATCACATTAGGGAATTCACTTCTAGCGGAGAATTGGGTCTGATCGAATTACTTGCATTACACTTTTGTTGCTTCTTAAACTTTGAGTTACTTGCATGATCGAGAAGATGTGTGTTGATTGAAAATCTTGAATTGACTTGTGAATGTTTGGATTGGAAATTAGCATTGTTGAAATCAATCTCTTCCTATGATTCATATGGATTTTGCTTGAGGACAAGCAAAAAGCTAAGTGTGGGGGGGTTGATTTGTGCTTAATTGTGCTAAATTTTGGGGTTCATATGAGCTTTATTTTAAGAGAATCTTCTGGAAAATGGTGCGTTTTATGGCTTGTTTGATGTTTTGCAGGAGATTTAGGTTTTTAGATGGAAGAATATAATTTTGGAAATTTCGGGGCTAAAGAGGGTGTTTTTAGCATAACTCTGTAGCCAGACCAGAGAAGTCAGCCGAAGCCCCGCGTCAGAGAAACCAATCTCCAGAGCAGCGAAATCACCAGCCAGAGCGCCAGAGAAATCGAAGGCGCCAGAGAAATCAAGAAGTCAGAGAAGCGAAGCACGCGCTGAAAATTCAGAGAAATCCGCGTAAGCGCCAGAGGAATCGAAGCGCCAGCGGAATCAAAGTCCAGCGCCAGCGGAATCAAAGTCCATTACAGCGGAATCAAGAAGCCAGAGAAATCACCATTCCTCTGGCGATAGCAAGAGAAATCACCATTCCGCTGGCGACCCATTCCGCTGGAGAGAGCCAGAGAGGAATCCATTCCGCTGGCGAGAGCCGCGATTTTCGCCATAGTGGAGATTATTTCCAGAGCGCGTGTCACAGCTGGACTTACCTTCCTTTGCACGATTCTATTCCTTTTAGAGTCCGGCTTTGCATGGCAACTTCCATGGTGATCCAGAAGGTTTTGAAGTCTATAAATAAGGGCGTAGTTTTTCTTTCAGATAGACAATCTTTTGCCCTAATTTTCGTACTTCCTGGAGATCAACTTTCCCTTGGCAGCCGCAACTTTAGATTTAGATTTTTATTAGTTTACTTTGATTACGTTCATACTTTTGTTTCAGTTTTTTAGTGCAGACGATTTTCATTCCAGAGTAGTTATTTTATTTTCTTTGCAATTTAATTTATTCTCTTGTTCTATGTTTACTTTTATTTCTTTGCTTGTTCTTAATTTAAGCATGAGTAGCTAAACCTTTAATTCGGCGAGAATAATGAAACTCTGATTTAATTATCTGTGAGACCTAATTGGTTTAAAATTGATTCCTATTGATTCCGATTAATTCCTAGGTTCAATGATAATTCTGATTTTATTTAAGTCTGATCAACTTAGGTTTAATTGGATTATAGTCAATTAGCACCTCCAATCCGTAATTGTTGGAATAGGGCTGATTAGTGACAAAACTACCATGTTTGTAGTAGGAATAAATTGGTAGATTAATTATTACTAGCGTATCTAGGATAATTGGTCTAAATTGGGTTCCTTCCTCTTAATGTTGTTAGAATATTACATCTAAGACTGGCGTATCCAGCTAGGTTATATTTTAATAAGGGGAATAGACAAGACTAGCGTATCTAGCTGTCTATCGACATAGTAAGTAGGAATTGGGGTATGTCAGTGCGTATCACGGTATCCTATAACTGGTTGGTTAATAGGGATTGATTAATTATTGCGTCAAGGATCAGAGTTGAATTAGAGTGGATTTATTTGAGCCGAATTACCCTATAATTGATTTACTTCAACCGTATTTTATTTGATTTAATCCTGCATTCTTAGTTTAATTAACTCATCTTAAAGTTAAGGCGTGGTGGCATCACCAAATTTTTAGATTTTAGGGAATTGATGATTAATCTACTCTCTGTGGGATCGACCCTGCTTATCAGTGTACTAATTTACTCTTGATAATTCTGCAGGAATTATTTTGGTGGGAAACGACGTCCACCAGCTCCCCACGGGAAAACACTAGGTCGAATAAAGCCCATGTCTAGCAGTTCTTGTAGTTGCAGTTTCAACTCTTGCAACTCTATAAGGCGCTTTTGAAGTCGGTGTGGTTCCGGGCTTAGGATCAATCGTAAACTCTAGTTCTCGATCCGATGGTAATCCTGGTAAAACGTCAGGAAACACGTCTTTATACTCTCGCACAACTGGTACATCATTAATATTCGCCTTTAACTCCTCACTCTAGTTCAAGTATACCACGTATGCGGTGGTATCTTTCCGTTGCAAAAGCTTTCTGGCTTGCAATGCCGAAATAATCGGCGTCTTCTTCCACTTCCTCTCAATACCATAGAAACAAGTAGGTTCCTGGCCTGGTGGCTGGAATGATATCCGTCTCTCTTTACATTGTATCATCGCGAGGTTCTCGGCTAACCAGTCCATTTCCAGAATGATGTCCAAGTGCCACATTCGCATAAGTCTCTAAGTCTTAGCCTTAAGCTTGAGCGGTCCTAGTTTAAATTCTAGGTTAGGGTACACATGCGTAACTGTAGTAATTCTGCCTATAGGAGTAGCTACCCTTAAATGCTGTGGGGCTGTACTACATTCAATTCTAACGTATCCACACACGTAAACGAGATAAAGGAATACGCAGCTCCTGTATCGAACAAGATTACTATAGGTACGCCTTTCAACTCCCCCATATCTACTAAATTTCCTTGGTTTTTGTCCTGAGATTTCTGATCAATCGCAAACAACCTTTGGTGTCTTCTCGACTGTTGTTGTCAATGGGATGACTGTTAGAGTTGTGGCAGTAGTAGGGCTCCTTCCATAGCTTTGAGTTGCGGCTGGAATTGATTCGACCTTCCTCCGCTTCAACTTTGCTGGCGGTTCGGGCATTGGTTGGAGTAATGTCCGACTCTTCCACAGGTGAAACAGCTATTCGTTCCCACCTTGCACTCTCCCAAGTGTATTTTGTTGCATTTTGAGCAAGGCGGTATTCCTCGTGGTCCTTGTGATGCTGCCGCTGGGGCTGCATAAGGTCGTTTATCTTTGCCTTGAAAATATGGTGGCACATTATGGACTCTGCCACGATTTCTTGGGACCTTGACTTCGCTCGTCCCACTTTCTTTTACCTTTCTGTCCTTGTCTAGAAAAAGATTGACTTCCCGATTGAGTATTCGGGTTCAACTGGGGTACAGAAGGTTGACTCGTCTTCTCTGACTGCATTGCCAGCTCCATGTCTAATGCTCGGTTCAGTGCTTCAGCATAAGTAAGTGCATTTTGACTTGTTAGAACAACTCGAATTTCCTGCTTCAAACCGGCACAAAACAATTCTGACATCTTCTTGTCAGTATCTACCCGATATGGTGCATATCGAGCTAAGTCGCAAGACAAACGGTCATACTCAGCTATTGTCCTATTCCCTTGCTTCAAATTCACAAACTCCATTTCTTTCTTCTTGCGATAACTTCGTGGTATATACTTCTCACAAAGAGTTGCTTTGCAAAAAAATCGTTGTGTATAGTGGTGTTATCTATGATACGTATCATAGACAACGGTTTAAAAACCGTTATGTATGTGAGAATAGATAACGGTACGAGACACTCATACATAACGGTATGAAACCGTTATCTATAATGATTATACATAACGGTTTATACCGTTATGTATGAGGATTTTTCCGTTATGTTTTGTATTTTTTTTTGTTTTTTTTCCTATCATAGTTAACAGTTTTTTTTCTATACATAACGGTATGAAACCGTTATCTATAATGATTATACATAACGGTTTATACCGTTATGTATGAGAATTTTTCCGTTATGTTTTGTATTTTTTTGTTTTTTTTCCTATCATAGTTAACAGTTTTTTTTACTTTTTATAACGATTTTTACCGTTATCTTTGATAGAAATACATAACGATTTTTTTGTACTTTTTATACTGTTATGTATTTCAACTACAACTAGCATATTTAATATTTTTTCTCGATTTTTATGTTATTTATCTCAAGAAATAAATAAATAACTTTAAAACAACAAAATGATAAAATCACCAATAACAATATTATATATCATCCAAAATATTCATACATTACCATCCAAATGAACCAAGTATCAAGTACATATGATCATTGCATATTTCGATTCAAAATTGAAAGTACCAACTATCTTATAGCTAAAACAAAAATCTATCATATTATGTGTTCTAGCACCAAGTCCTCATGAACTAGTTGACCTGCTATGATGAATTTGCAGCAACTAACTTAGGAGAGAACCCGGCACACAAGCTCAACCTGCCAATAGAAAAATAATCCAAATAAAATATGTGAAATAAAAGAAAACTGGACAAGAAAAAGATAACAAACAATATGTTGACTTATGTTTCACACTACATCATGAATCACATTAGACGGCAAAGGCAAGAAAACATTTCTTTCAAAGTGTCATTCATGACTCCCCGTTCCCTGCAACTTCAAGCAACAGCAGCAATTAGATTTCCTTTACAAGATCCAAAATTGCAACAGCAAAACCAAGGCAAAATTAGTTTCTTGCCCTGAATTTTAAAGTTTATGTTGCTAAAACAAAATGTAAAAGTTCAGGGGCTTCATAAAACTGAAAAAAACTAAGGGTCTAGTGAATTAGCAATCAAAACCTCAAGAGCCAAAATGAAATGAATATGACAAAATTACCATCTTCGGGTTTCTTCAATGTGCTTAGCTGTGTCTTTACTGCCATCCGTTTGACAGACTCAGCTGTAATTGATTCAACATTTCAGAGGAAAATAAAATTAGAGATGACATATAGTGCAGAGAGTGCTACACTAATATATAACAACGAAAATCCAGACACCAGCATGCAATTGATGTGGAAAGGATGCTCCTCCTTATGGCTAGTTTACACAGCAAGAATCTGACCATCAAGATATAAAAGTACAGAAGAATAACAAAAACAATACTCCTTTATCCACAGCTTGAAATAGCATTAATCACACGAAAGAAAACTCTGCCTTATTGTTTTTTGTACAGATGGAGAACAAACAGTAGAATAACACTCAAATCAATATTTCACCTTTAAACTGTCTTTTTTTCTTTGCCCTTCTCCTCTTTCTATCTGCCTTTGTTAGCTCAGTTTCTTCTTTGATGTCACCTTTACCAGAAAATACTTCTTCAGGAGCTAGCATAGTTGCATCAGACATGGCCAGAGGTGCCACCTACAAACAGAAAACGGTTAGAACTAATATGCTGCATAGAATAATTAATGCAGCTTTGCATCAGCATCGCCTCTGACTCGAGCAGCTTTGCACGAGCTTCCCGCTCCCCATCCCTAGCATCAATTGCTTTGGCAATGTCACCTTTAATTTTCAGCTGCGAAGTCTTTATTTGTTGAGAGTATAGTATGAGAAGAGGATGAAAGCTGATATAAATCTAGTTTCACAACTGGTGTAATTACTAATTAGAATGTTTGATTACCTTGCCTGTAGCATCAAAAACCTTTGATTTAGCTTCCTTTGTCTTCTGCTCAAATTGTTTGTTTTGGTCTTCTATCCAATTTCTTAGCTTTCTGTACATAAGAAGCAGAAGAGAATCTAGCTAGGTGAGGAATAAAAAGGAGTGGCATGTATAACTTAAAATGGAAAAGGTCCTAATCTATGATGAGAAATGATGTAATAACTGCATACATGATCTCTTGTAAGTGTAGTATTCTCATCTTTCAATCTTTTCAATTCTTCTTTCATTTTCTGCACAAGACAATAAAAATCAAAATAAAATAATTTGATTAATGTTTTCTTCAAGCCTATGAATTGAAAGAAGAAAAATAAGCCTTCTGTGCTCCTCAGAATGGGAATAACAGAAAACGATTGGTTTTCAGCTATAACCTAGGAATTGTTGAGGACCTTTAGATGATGAAGACCACTTTTAAAATTTGAATTAATATTTTAATATCTGTCACATGGTGTTCTGTATGATTGAGATATAGAAAGGTCAAAATAGACCTGGATGTGATCCGCTCCTAATAGTCTTTGGTTGCACTTAAGGGCTTCATGTAGATATCTGAGAGCAACATGAACATTTCCCATGCCTTCTTCCATCATAGCTACATTTATGTAAGTAGCTGCTGTTGAGTCATGAAAACATGACTTAAATGATAATGTGGAGCACCAAATTATATTATATACCACTAAATTAATACCTTTGTTCCATAATTCACAGCATCTTCCAGCTTCCCTTTATCTAGAGCAATCTTGGATGACTCAAGTAGAGTTCGCCCATCAGCAGAAGAGCACCCTACACGCTGTAAACATGAAGTGAAGAAAGTCGCTAAAAAACCATCGTTTAGAAACTACATAAACTCATTTGCTACATGATGTGCTCCTACCTTGCAAATGGGCACTAGGCTGATAATATGAGAATTTGTGAATGGGGTGGAGCATTCCAAATCATAGTCCTTAGGCACCAGCTCTAACCCAACCTATGAAAGAGGTATTCGATAAAACCCTTCCAAGTTACGAAAATAAACAAGAAATAGTACCTTATGACAAAGACCCCTCAGAATCGATAACTTTCTCAAGTGTTGTAGTTCATCTTTCAATTTCCAACCAAATCTTTTCTCCAAAATTGCCCGCAACCATTGCAATTTAAGAGTCTGATCGCTGCTTTCAGCATTGCAGGACCCCAGCAAGAAATTTAATGTTGTGGCTATAGCAGCAGACATGTTATCCATGCTCTCAACAGAAGCAATAACAGCTCGAACTACATGCTTATAAGCTCGCGTAACCATTTCATGAATACAAAGAGACTGTATATGCGGAAGCTTATCAAAATTAATTCAAAAATATTTAATTTCTCCAACAAAAGAAAATTTCCAAAGTAAGAGAGCCATTTGGAAATAGAAAGAGCTACCTTGGACATAATGGTCTCTACCAAAACATCGGGTTTAGAACAACTACAAAATCTTGATCAACCAACATGTAATACAACAACACTTGAGCTGAGAATCAAATAAACAAAAATTTCAAAATATCTCATCAAATTCGAGATTAAATTTATAGTGGATAATCGACTAAAGTCGACAGCTTTACGTTTGAGTATCAAAAAACCAAAATAAACAAAGCAACCAAAAAATGAATTGGAATTAACTCTACAGTTGAGAACAATTTTGGATAAAACTAGTATCAGTATTAATTTTGAAGTGGTTGAGAATCAAGTTGAAGGAAATTGGCATAAAATAAAAATAAATTTATTGAATACTCGAGTGAAGTAATCTATTGATTTCAACCACTTATATAGCACGAATTTCAGAATATAAACCAAAACCAAATCCAAATCTCATAATTAGAGAGGGTTAAACAACCTGCTTTTCAACACTCCGGAGCTAGTCTTGCAGCTTTTCCCTCTTGTTCAGCAGAGAAGAGAGCATCGCCTTGGAATTATTGGAGCCTCTGAGCCCTAAATAACACTATCAAAGCGTCGAATTCAACGGGGAAATTGAAAAGGGAAAATAACAGAAAGGGGGAAAATGTTTCTTCCACAGCTTTCAATTAGGGTTTCAAATAGGGGAAAATTTAAAATTCAGAAATCAGTAATCGTTATTACCTTGTAACTCCATGTTCGTATCATACCTTGTAACTACATATCAAAAATGTACAATAGGTCGTCAACGGTTTCCGGCAAAGCAGCAGAGCGGCGGAGGCAGCCAGTAGATGGTTTCCGGCAGAGCAGCAGAGCGGCGGAGGCTTCGCGTTGATGGCTCTTCACGGCGGCGGTGACTTTGGACAGCAAGGGAAAGGCGACATGCGGAGTGGACATCTTGGTTGCCGGCGATTGGAATCGCAGATCTGGCGGAGATTGTGGCAGAGGGCGGCGGACAGCAGGAGATAATGATTTCCGGCTGAGTAGCAGTCCGACGAAGATTGTGGTGGAGGGCGGCGGGACGACCCGACTGCTAGCTTCAGACGGCGGGACGCAACTTTGTTTTTCTTGGGGTGAAAATTGGTGAGGAAGAATATAACATATTCAGACATAATATAAGTTATTAAAAAATTAAAAAGAAATATTTATACATAACAATTTTCAAAGCGCTCATACGTAACGGTTTAATAAACCGTTATAAAAGATGATCATAGATAACGGTGGCTTAACGGTTTTGTAATACCGTTATGTATGCAACTAATAGATAACGCAAAAACATAACGCATTTGCTCAAACCGTTATCTATGCATTTAGACAACACTACATAGATAACGGATTTTCACAAAACCGTTATCTATTCCTAAAAGTGCGCTCATACATAACGGTTTTTGAAAAAAACCGTTATCTATTCACTGTTATGTATGTAAACTTTTGTAGTAGTGTTGAATTGTTCCCACGTAAGTTCGTCTACTTGTTTTGGGGTCAGAGTTTTCTGTTTGGCCTCCCACCAGAAATCTGTGGATCCTTTGAGTTGGTATGACATACACATAAGGCGTTCTGCATCGTCACACCTAAGGAATCTAAAAATCTTTTCCATACTTCTAATCCACTCTTCTGTTTCAGCGGGGTCTCCAGTTCCGTTGAAAGTAGGTGGATTCTGTCGTAAAAAGAGCTCTTCTACTCTTCTCTCTTGCTGTGGGGGAGGTGGAGGTGGTGGTGTAGGATCTCTTTGCTCTTCCTTTTCTTCCTCCTCTTTTACTCGGTTTCTGTTCCTTCTTCTCGGAGGCATGCTATAAAGGAGAAAATTACGTATTAGCCTTAGAGCTAGTCCTTCTACGTACAAATCCTAGTTCTTTCTTTCAACTCAATTCCACTTCTCATCATCTCACAATCCTCGTCTAAGATGTTACTCGATTCGGTCATCATGCATCAAGTCAAGTAATATCGGGGCTCTAATAGAATATAAAGACCCTCTGGTCGTCATCATATACATATATATATATATATATATACATATACTGAAAAATTGCCTCGTTCGAGGTCTTGCACAAAAGTTAGGGCCTATGTACAACAAAACAACCCCTAATACTACAATGATGCTCCAACTATACTGGCATCATAGGTACTAGGCATCTATAGATATACACTATCTACATAAATGAAGGAATATTAAATTGAATTAATACTCGATTGCCCGATGATCGTTTCTTGGATTATTATTAATTCATCATACAACGATTAAAACCTAATATGCTCCTATGAATTTAACAGCTGCACACAGGTGTTAGGAAAACTTACTTGAGAATCGAATGCACAAACTGTTGATGATCGCGTCGAAAGAATCTGACTCCAGCTCTGATCTTCTCGACTGTATCCCGCTCAATTCCCAACGTTGGATGGACAACGAGCTATGGAAATTCCCAAGACAGAAAGACCATACACGTTTCTGCGCCTCCCTCTGCTCTCAAAAACCCTAATTTTATCAGTATGTTTTCCTGAGAGCTGACAGCTGTATTTAATAATACAGAAAAGAGGAGGAGGCGCCACTTTACATGTGAGGGCCGAAAATTCTGTCTTCTTGGGCTAGGAGACATTGGGCCAGCCCAGGGACCAGATACAAGGAATAAAGATGGGCCTCAAATAAATTAATTTATCCATGGTCATCCCAGACCATAATTAATTTATAAATATCAGTTCATTCCACTAGAGAACCGATACAGACTTACCCCTTTATTGCCGGTGATAAGTCGGGGCTTGTATTTAGACTTATTAAATCTCCGTATTTAAAATATCCGACATCCATTAATTAATTAGAGCTCTGACAGCTTAAATTAATTAATCTCTTAATAATTCCTTAAGTAGTACCACTCAAACTATATTATTACGCCTGAACTTAATCAACCTGCAGGGTTTAGCGTAATAAACCTTATTGAGCTCCTTAAGGGGATGTCATTATCCTATACCGGATACGGGTACTAATACAGATAATCAGATATCATATATTAACCGCTATCACCCAAGATACAGAGTACTCGAGTTAGTATATAACTTTCACCCATAGTAAGTCAAAGTGATATACGAATTAATATATATATATCTGAATACTTATTAGTATTATGATTTATAAGTCACCGAGATCTTGATTCTTCACTTAAGTCAGATAGAAGAATACATCTCAAACTGTGGTCCTATCAATACATAATGACGTACCAGTATAGACAAGTAGTCAAGACAAACTACTTCCATCTATACTGCAGCCTAAACCAATAACTTGTCCTAGAGTTATTTCGGCTGTGATCATATTATATCTCTTAAGGTTTATTCCAATTATACGATCTTCTGTGATACACCGTATAACCGTATAATCTACTTATATAGAGATAAAGAACATACATATGCAATCATGAACACAATCAGACAGGAGATTGAACACAGTGAACACAGGAATCATTATATACAAGCATAAAAGTTCTTGCTTTCAGTATATAAATCCAACAATCTCCCACTTATACTAAAGCAAAACTTTTAGTATACAATGTGTCTAAATACTAGCTATTACAAAAACTTCACTTCATCTCTCCCACTTATACTGAAAGTTTTTCTCTAAGTGGGTGGCATCAACCGCAATCCCATCCCTCGAGCATGCTTCTCATAGGTCTTTTGCGGTAAGCTTTTCGTGAAAGGATCAGCTAGGTTCTCCAATGTATCAATCTTTTCTACTAGCACATCTCCTCTGTTTACGATTTCTCGTATGATGTTGTACTTTCTCTCTATGTGTTTTGACGCCTTGTGGCTCCTGGGTTCCTTAGAATTTGCCACTGCACCCGAGTTATCACAATAAATTATGATACTCTTAGGCAAATTAGGGACCACTCCTAGATCCAAGAGGTAGTTCCGGAACCATACAGCCTCCTTAGCAGCTTCCGAAGCAGCTAACATGGTGGAGTCTGCAATGCACTTCTGCTTTGCACTCCGCCACGATACGGCTCCACCTCCCAAGGTAAACACATAACCAGAGGTAGATCTCTTCTCATCCCGGTCAGCCTGGAAATTCGAATCGGTGTAACCCAAAGGAAATAGACTGTCTGACCGGTAAACTAGCCTATAATCTCGAGTCCTCTTAAGGTACTTGAGAATATGTTTTACCGCAGTCCAGTGTCCTGGTCCAGGGTTCGACTGATATCTTGCAACCATGCCAACGACATAGCAAATATCAGGTCTCGTGCATAGCATCGCATACATGAGGCTACCTACGGCGGAAGCATAGGGTATTTTCCTCATCTCCTCAACCTCACTAGGCGTCTTAGGACACATGTCCTTAGACAGAGGAATGCCATGTCTAAAAGGTAGCAAGCCTTTCTTGGCATTTTGCAAGCTAAAACGAGCAATCACAGTATCAATGTAAGACGCTTGAGATAAGCTCAACATCCTTTTCTGGCGATCACGAACGACCTTGATCCCCAGGATGTACGCTGCATCTCCTAAGTCTTTCATTTGAAACTGTTCGGATAACCACTTCTTTATGTCTGATAATAGCTCAACATTGTTGCCAATGAGGAGGATATCATCTACATAAAGTGCAAGGAAAACCACGTCGCCATTGGCATCTAAACGGTACACGCAACTTTCGTTCTCACAACGAGTAAATCCGTAGGATTTAATGACCTCGTCAAAACGTTTGTTCCATGACCTCGAAGCTTGCTTAAGTCCATAAATGGACTTCTTAAGCTTCCACACAAGATGCTCTTCGCCCTTCTTCACAAACCCTTCAGGTTGCTGCATATAGATGTCCCTTCCTTCTTCAAGGAAACCGTTTAGGAAAGCGGTCTTGACATCCATTTGCCAAATCTCAAGGTTCATGTGGGCTGCTATGGCAAGGAGTATTCGGATAGACTTGAGCATGGCAACCGGCGAGAAGGTCTCATCATAATCTATACCCTGTTCCTGGGTATAACCTTTCGCCACCAATCTAGCTTTAAAAGCTGCGACTTCGCCATCCGAATCTCTCTTTCTCTTGTATACCCACCTACTACCTATAAAAAGCCATCTGGTAGTTCGGTCTTTTGGTATACATCCATAGCACCCATGGATTCTATTTCAGAAACCAAGAATCTGCATCTTGATCTTTCATCGCTTGTCTATAGTTATCAGGGTCGACATCCTTTTGTTCATCAACAGGAAGTAGATCCGAAGATTCTCCCAAGAATATAAATCGATCGGGTTGAACTACAACCCTCCCACTACGACGAAGCGGTGGTGGTACAGCTGTGACAATGGTTTGTGCAGTGTCTTGTGGTGCATTCACTTGCACACTTGGGGGGTGATGGAATCGCCTGTCCATTGCCTTCGATTTCTTGAAGGACAATCTCGGACTTAGACTTGTGTTATTATATAATCTTCCAAGAATCGTGCGTTGGTGCTAACAACCACTTTCTGATCCTTAGGATTATAAAATAACCACCTTTCGTTTCCTTGGATATCCTATAACAACATTATTCGCATCTAGGGTCCAATTTCCTTGCCTCTTTGTCAAGCACATATGCAGGACAACCCCATATCTTTATATGATTCAAGCTGGGCTTACGCCCTGACCATAATTCAGTGGGAGTCTTAGGCACAGACTTGGATGGTACTAGATTCAGCAAGTAAGCCGCTGTTTGCAAGGCATATCCCCAAAACGAAATAGGCAACGATGCATAACTCATCATTGATCGTACCATTTCCAAAAGAGTCCTGTTTCTTCTCTCTGCTACACCATTCTGTTGGGGAGTACCTGGTGCAGTCAATTGGGATGTAAGTATTGCAAAAAATCGTTCCCGAGGTATTCGCCACCGCGATCAGACCGCAATGACTTGATAGATTTACCCGTTCTCTTCTCCACTTCCGCCTTGAATTCTTTGAATTTCTCAAAGCATTCAGACTTGCGTTGAAGTAGGTAAATATACCCATATCTTGAGTAATCGTCAATGAAAGTGACAAAATACTCATACCCTCCACGAGCTCTAGTGGACATCGGTCCACACAAGTCAGAGTGAATCAATTCTAACACATGCGAGGCCCTATTCCCCTTGGCCTTAAAAGGCCTTGCCGTAATCTTTCCCTCTATACAGGATTCGCATGTTCTAAATGGAACAGCTTGAAAGTCTTTCAAGATTCCATTTGAAACGAGCCTTTGGATCCTATTTAGATTCATGTGGCCTAATCTTAGGTGCCACGCATGCGTATATTGTTCATGAGAATAATACTTCCTCTTATTCGGATTTGGAAGGATTTATGATGTAGATGCAACATGGACAGAGTTGTTAATTGGACATGTAATAGTATAGAGAGAGTTGTTCAAAATTCCAGAACAAATAGTCTTGTTATCTCTCATGATAGAAACACCCCTATCAAAAATAACAGAATATCCATTCAAAAACAATTTTGAAACAGAAATTATGTTCCGCCGAAATTCCGGCACATACAAAATATCTCTCAAAACTAAAATGTCATCACCAAAACATAAAGATAAATCTCCAATAGCAACAGCTGCGACCTTCGACGCATTGCCCATGGAGATGGTGATCTCATCACTTGCTAGCTCCCTTGTTGGGTTGAAGCCCTGCAAGGTGTAACAAACATGGTCAGTTGCCCCCGTATCCACTACCCACGAATGAGTAGAAAACGAAGTTAAACATGTTTCTGTTACTAAAACTTGTGACGTACCTTGTCCCTTTGCCTTGAGCACTGGACAATCTTTCTTCCAATGCCCAACCTTGCCGCACTTGAAGCACTTTCCCTTGGCCGTTGGTTTGTTCACGCCGCCGGTAGGGCCATCTACTTTGGCTTTACCGCTCCCACTAGCCTCATGGTCATGCTTGCCCTTTGAACCTTTCCACTTCTTTTTCCCGCCTTTCAACGAAAAAGTAGATCCCTTGGCAGCAACAAGGACCTCTTTCCCATTGCGCGTGCCCATGACTCCCTCCGCCGAAACTAGAGCATTCAATAACTCATTGAGAGTATAGTTGGCCTTGCTCATAACGACGTTGAGTCGGAAGTTCTCATAGGTTTTGGGGAGAGTGTTGAGGATGATATTGACCTTGGCTTCGCCTTCGATACCCCCTCCTAGCAGATCAAGCCTGTCAAACAAATTTGTCATATGCATGACATGATCGTGCACCGAGCTGCCCTCGCTCATTTTACAAGATAAGATTTCTCTCATCAAGTTAAAACGAGCAGACCTCTCGGACTCCCCATAAACCTCCTTGAGGTTTAACATGATTTCAGCCGCGTCATTCATGACCTGATGCTGGAGTTGCAAAGTTTGTGACATAGTCATCATAATATAGCACTTGGGCATATTATTTGACTTGTGCCACCTTTTATGCGTTTCTCGTTCCGCATCAGTGGACTCATCAGTTAAGGGCGCGGGACGTGGAGTAGTAAGCACAAAACTGTGCTCATCAGCGTCAAGAATATACATAATATGGCGTTTCCATTCGGTGTAATTTGGACCGATGAGAGGATTGTTTGCTAGAATGTTAATAATTGGAGACATAGACATATCTGAAAGTAAACAAATAAACATGTAAGAACATGAAGCACATAATTCGTAACAATAATATTGTAACCTTTTGATAAAACAATATTAATGAAACCTCCAACTGCCCAAGGAATCTCACGAGTAAGCCACGATCGTGTGGACGTTTACACATGAACCCCTCAACCAGACTATTTTACCTAGTCATTTAATTTCCATCCATGTCAACTTAACCTTTTGACAAAGGAAATTAATAGTTGGATCTTAACTAGACCATATCATATTCAAGAAGGGACTCCGATGGGGAGTTGTACATTGTACTTGAAATGATATCTAAACAGTGACCACAATTTAACCTTGAAAATTAAATTCTCGAAATTAGCATACTCACTAGGACCATACCGCTTTCAATTTAATCTCTTGGTTATCTTATTTAGAATCCATCCTCTAAAGTACTTGTGAAAATTATACGAGTAAGCCACGATCGTGTGGACGTTTACCGCATAACTCCCACTACTTAAATGGATTTAAATATTTTTGATAGAAACCTCAACTTAACAAACTTGTGAAATCCAATATGAAGTAAGCCACGATCGTGTGGACGTTTACTCATATTTTCAATCACTTTGTCTTGAGGCCGCATGTGGAGGTCTAAAATAATTTTTAAATACTACAAAAATTATTAAAACAGTTTAGTCTTTTTCTTTCAAAAGGTTTGTACATGCTCAAACACATAATACTAATCATGCTTTTCTAGAACGCAACATGTAAAACATGCTCGCAGAATTCTAAAACATATTTAGGAAAACGATAAACCTACTATCATGCTTGTCTAAGCGCAGTTAATAAACAAATATTAACAAACAAAGACGTGCAAAAGCAGGTAAAGAGCATAAGGGATTAACAACCACGACATGCAAAGAACAGTAATAAAAGAATTAAAATTCTTCGTGACCCATTCGTGGAAACCCAAATCTATTATATTACAAAATAAAATAGAAAAACAGGCCCAAAAACTAAAAACAGCCCGAAAACTTCAAGCCCGTCGTTGGAATTAGGGATTTGGACCCCCTTAGGGCCTTTTGAGAAGCAATCGGCCACCTAGGGTTTGGAAAACCCTAGGCGGCGCCGCCTCCAGCCAGCAACAGCAGTCCACGGCGGCGGCTGCCCCGCCGCCGGTCTCCTCCTCGTGCTCGGCTCCGGCAGCAGCCCGTCCCCAGCATGGGCAAACAGCGTGCACAGCAGCAGCCCGGGCAGACGGTCGAGCAGTGCGGCGCTGGGCGCGCAGCACGCAGCCAGCAGGCACGCGCGCGCACGGCCCGAGCACGCCCAGCCCTCGCCCCTTGCCGACTCCAGCAGCAACACTCGGCAACCCCGGGCGGCAGCAGCTCCATCAGGCGACGAATAGCAGCGGCAGTGCGCCGCCCGCTGGGCGCGCAGCGCGCTAGAGCGCGCACACGCGGCCCCGGGCGCGCACCGCCCCTGCCAGCAGTTCCCGTCGCTCGCCCAGCCCGCCCTGGTCTGCCTCGCCTTGACCCGCATCGAGCAGCAGCAGCAAGGGCGCACGGCGCCTGCCCAGGCGCGCGACGCACAGCGCGCAAGCGCTCGTGCGCGTGCAGCCCTCGGCACCGGCGGCCTTGCTCGCTCCGTACCCGTTGCGCCTCCATCTCACCAAACACTGTTCCTCGTTGTTGATTCGTCGTCATCCCCATTTCGTTCCTCGATTTTACAGATTTACAACATAAAAACAAATACAATTGAAATCCTAATCTAACCACGGATTTTCTCGTGGTGAAAAATGATTACAACGTCAAACGACGTATTCCACGAATCAACGAATCACGAAGAACAACAGCAGTAAAAACAACGCACATTATTAATCGTACACAAATTAATAATAGAGCCAAGAAATTAATCCTGGGCTCTGATACCAATTGAAGGAATATTAAATTGAATTAATACTCGATTGCCCGATGATCGTTTCTTGGATTATTATTAATTCATCATACAACGATTAAAACCTAATATGCTCCTATGAATTTAACAGCTGCACACAGGTGTTAGGAAAACTTACTTGAGAATCGGATACACAAACTGTTGATGATCGCGTCGAAAGAATCTGACTCCAGCTCTGATCTTCTCGACTGTATCCTGCTCAATTTCCAATGTAGGATGGACAACGAGCTATGGAAATTCCCAAGACAGAAAGACCATACACGTTTCTGCGCCTCCCTCTGCTCTCAAAAACCCTAATTTTATCAGTATGTTTTCCTGAGAGCTGACAGCTGTATTTAATAATACAGAAGAGAAGAGGAGGCGCCACTTTACATGTGAGGGCCGAAAATTCTGTCTTCTTGGGCTAGGAGACATTGGGCCAGCCCAGGGACCAGATACAAGGAATAAAGATGGGCCTCAAATAAATTAATTTATCCATGGTCAGCCCAGACAATAATTAATTTATAAATATCAGTTCATTCCACTAGAGAACCGATACTGATTTACCCCTTTATTGCCGGTGATGAGTCGAGGCTTGTATTTAGACTTATTAAATCTCCGTATTTAAAATATCCGACATCCATTAATTAATTAGAGCTCTGACAGCTTAAATTAATTAATCTCTTAATAATTCCTTAAGTAGTACCACTCAAACTTTATTATTACGCCTGAACTTAATCAACCTGCAAGGTTTAGCGTAATAAACCTTATTGAGCTCCTTAAGGGGATGTCATTATCCTATTACGGATACGGGTACTAATACAGATAATCAGATATCATATATTAACCGCTATCACCCAAGATACAGAGTACTCGAGTTAGTATATAACTTTCACCCATAGTAAGTCAAAGTGATATACGAATTAATATATATATATCTGAATACTTATTAGTATTAAGATTTATAAGTCACCGAGATCTTGATTCTTCACTTAAGTCAGATAGAAGAATACATCTCAAACTGTGGTCCTATCAATACGTAATGACGTACCAGTATAGACAAGTAGTCAAGACAAACTACTTCCATCTATACTGCAGCCTAAACCAATAACTTGTCCTAGAGTTATTTCGGTTGTGATCATATTATATCTCTTAAGGTTTATTCCAATTATACGATCTTCTGTGGTACACCGTATAACCGTATAATCTACTTATATAGAGATAAAGAACATACATATGCAATCATGAACACAATCAGACAGGAGATTGAAAACAGTGAACACAGGAATCATTATATACAAGCATAAAAGTTCTTGCTTTCAGTATATAAATCCAACAATAAACAGACTATACTATGCTTCTCTATCTATACACATCTGCTATGCATAACTATAGTTATATATATATACTAGCATCTATACTATCAGCACGGTCACCGACCGTCATCATCTCTGGACACTCTACTCTCTGCATCATCAGCGGTTGTGTCCTCACTCGGCTCAGCCTCCTCGTACTCGTACTCATAAGTCAAACGGTACGCACTGTCATCGGCTGACTCGTCCTCCACATCAGTATCCATCATCGGTCCAAAGACAGGCACCTCGGGAATAGGTATCCATGTCTCAGCTCCATCGGCAGTCGTCCGACGTTGTAGTGGTCGGGTTCGTCCATAGCCGACCGTCATCTCTGGAGACTCCTCATTAGGATCCTCCTCATCGCTGTCAAGTCGTGCTGGCCGAGATCCTCCCTCCTGGCGTCTCGAGATGGCGGGTAGAGAATCAGGTGCATATATAGCTGAAACTCTAAGGTTCCCGGCTTCGGTAAGGGAGCAACCCTCGAATACGGATCACAAGGCACGTACTCAATCTAAGGCTCAGTAGAGACGATAGGTGGTGCTGACTCTGGGCGTGGTAGTGGCAAAGGCGCTGTTACAGGGATCCAATCCCATGGCGGTAGATCACGCTAGGAAACGAAATAATTGTCAGAAAAGAAAATGGATCATGGTCTCTCACTGGCGAGTATGTCTCAAAAACAGCTGGGTCGGGAGCAATAGGCTCAGATGAAATCGGTGTAGGGTCAGCTGGAGGTGGAGGAGCAATCGAATAAGGATCCTCTGGAAGTGGGGGTGCCTCGACTCCTCATTCCTGAGCTGGTCCATCAGGTACTCCATAAGGAGGTGAAGGCGGCTCATCAAACACAAAGTAACGGTAGCTGAGCATCGCTATGAAACCACGAAAATCTGCACTCACAAAGCGTCCAAACTCGGTCCTAAAGATATATTGCGGCACTAGCAAAGTCGCTCAGTCCTGCCACTCCGGTGGTAGCTGTGGAATCAGATGTGTGATAGCCTCGGCTTCATCAATCCCGTAAGGAGTAGCCTCAAGCCAACGTCGGTGGTAGAGTGCTAAAAACTCTCCAAACGTGTCACCCTCTCGTGGTCCAGCCTCTCTAAAGAATCGGAGCATCGCTTCTCTTAAACGTCACTGCATCCTATAATAGAAAACGTCATGTCTATCAAAAGTGGATATAGAAGTTACTTGGTACGCCTCAATCAACGACATACTCATTCTCGTTGGTACGGTGGTGCAACGGCTATACTAGCCTCAATATCTCTCCACAAAATCCACAATCACCGGCTCATTTCATACTCCATCATCTCATGTAGTTTCGTCATCAAATCAAAACATAACTAATTAGTGAATCAAGCTCAACACTCAAACATGAAAGCAATAAAGAAACATCAATACACTCTTACCTCGGTAAGCAGGAGGAGATGGGGTGCTGGGGTGTTGTTTCAGATTGACTCTCAAACTAGCCTAAGAATTCAAGTTTAGACTAGTACTCTATTCAAAGATAGATGTAAACAATAGTTCAACTCAGTCAAGAAATAGACTCAGAGCAGACGACCTGCTCTGATACCACTCTGTCGCAGCCCGCCGTCTAGCCAGTGATAGCGTAGACCGGGTATCAATACGACTAAATAAAAGGAAGGAATAAAGGTTGGGAAAACTAAACTCAACATCAAGCGGAAGCAAATAACAATTCATGCTGATTCTAGCAACATAATAACCCTTCAAGACATAAACATCGACATCTTTATAAAAGCCAAAGTATCGGGATTCTCGTCATCATTTACAAAGCAGGTATAGCTCAATATTTACAAGGATTCATATATGCAGAGTAACACAGCAAAATGTGATCAGACTATATGTATGGAGACATATAGCTGAGAGTATATTCCTTGATTAAGTCTAGAACAAACTCCAAAATTAAAATGCTACCATATGAAATGAAAATACGGTAGATAGTAAACATTCGGAACAACAACCCCGCCAACACTAGGCCACCCTACATCCTTGCTTATCCTGCACGTTTAGAAATACATGCAGGGCTTGCGTACAGAATACTCAGTAGACATAAGCCGAAAAATAAATGAAACTTGCTCATTAGAGCTATAGATTGAACTTGCCACAGTTTTAAGCAGATCACATGGGTTTTAGTATAAATAAACCTGTGAAAGCTGAATCTCAAACATAAGCATCATAAATATCAAATGAACGATTTCGCAATCAAAATACTCAACATGTATGTACCACATCTATAATTCATCATTTAAGGTACGGAGAAGTAGGTCTCCCTCTCAAGTATCGTGACCGGCCGACCCGTTAGACGGCTCACAGTCACCTCTGTGCACAAATCCCGCTTGAGGCAGGACCGAATTCGTCCCATCAGTAGAGGGTATCAAACAAGCTCATCATCGAAATAATTGGCAAGTCAACAGTTCAAATCATAAATCATCTCAAAACATTTATCAAGACATATCATCGTTATCATTTGAGAACTCATATAATAGTAGTCAAAGTAATGCCCACATAATAGTGGTTATGAAAATAATGTCCACCTGATAAGCTTAGCTTACTTCAAGTGGTACTCGGGGTGATCTCACTTGCGTCCTCGACTGGTATCTTCAGATATCATCATCTTAGTAATTCATGAGACAAGTTAGAGGAACTAGTTAGAAACTTCATTTCTAAGAGACTAACCTTAGTCCTATTATAACACTCATCATAATCACACTTCGACTTATCTCAATCTTATAACTAATTACTACATTAATAAACACTAATCTTATTCTCGACTATCACTCAAATAGGGCTAGATTAAAAGCAATCAAGTACATGGAAACACATAGACACACATATGCAAATTATCACACACAAACGTCATTCTGCGCTGTCCCAAACCAAAAATTAAACCTATTTTACCTCGGACCTCTCCTGCATTCGAGACTCATATCTCGTCTCATAATCAAAATCTTATTCAATTCACTCTTTCTGCACTGCCTTAACTTAAGAGAATAAACTGTTTCTCCTCGGAACTCTCCTGGGTTCGAGACTCATACTATTGAAAACCTCTTTGAGTCTAGTTTCATTTAAAAAAAGTAGGTTGAAAAACTCCAAGGTTTCAGAGATATGGCCGTTCTCCTACAGTCTACCATATCCGGCAGTTTTGCGCAATTGAAAGTTTTGATTTTTGAAAAATAGTAAACATCGCCGAAATAGCTTGAAATTTGGTGGGTAGCTATCTAACAAAATAACCTCTTTACCATAAAAAATTTGGAAGGTAAAACCTTTCGGAAAGCTACTGAAAAAGGTGGCTCTAGGGTCTGTTCTGAAAATATTTCGGTAGAAAGTTGCAGTTGGATTTTTACATTTTAGAAAAATAGTAAATGAAGTCCAAATTACTTGAAATTTTACGAGGTCATTCAAGAATCTCGTATATACTCACCATAAAAGTTTTAAGACTTTTGGGTAGCAAAAAATCATATAAACAGTAGGTCAGTGGCGTCTCAAAATAGCTCCAAACTTGAACATAAAAGCAAAAGCCTCATCTCCAAACTCCGTCGATGAAAAATTCTCAAAAATTCAAATTAAACTCATAACACCCAAGAACATAAATATATGATTATACGACTCAAGAAAAATCAAACTAGACTTCTCCTTTGACTCATCATTTTCGGTCCTCTCATATAATTTTAGGGGATGGTTCGTTTCATCTCATATCGCATATGTAAACTCAAATAATCATCACATAGCCATATATGTTCACATTTAACACGCAACTCATCTCATAAGAGAGATCTCATGTAAACATACAAACTAAACTCGGTGAAAATTTACAATTCATTGAAAATTTACAAACTAATTATGCCATGGTCCTATATAGGCTCCAAATAAGATATAAACATCATCAATTTAAGTAGGGATCTCATAAATCATGATTACCCAAATTTTAGTAATCTAAAATTAAGTGAATTCACAAATAAGCAACATTTAATCATCCTAAACACTCTCCTCAAGACTTATGAAAACTTTCGCCTCAATGCTGTTATGAGCAAGGTCAACTATTCTCTAAATGAGTTGTTGAATGCTCTAGTTACAGCGGAGGGAGTTATTGGGAAGAAGAAAAAAGTGTTTGTCGCTGCCAAGGGATCATCTTCTTCGTCGAGAGGCAGGAAAAATAAGTGAAAAGGTCCAAAGGGCAAGGGAGGCAAGGAAGCTAGTGGGAGTAGTGGAGTGGGCGGCCCCACCGGCAATGTGAAAAAGCCAACGGATAAGGGAAAGTGCTTCAAGTGCGGCAAGACGGGGCACTGGAAGAAAGATTGTCCAGTGGTCAAGGCAAAGGGACAAGTGTCGCAGCTCGACATCTAGCCAGTGATAGCGTAGATTGGGTATCGATACGACTAATAAAATGATAAGGTAAAATAAGGGAAACTAGATGACTCATCAAGCGGAAGCTAATAATAATTCATGCTAAAGCAAATAAAATATCATCAACCTTAATAGAAATATTGTCGGCTTCATACATCCACAAGTATCAGGATTCTAGTCAACAAAGGGAGTATAGCTAAATATTTACAAGCATTCATATTGTTCAGGGTAGCACAACAAAGCGTGATCAGACTATATGTATGAAGACATATAGCTGAGAGTGACAATCCTAATTAAGTTCAAAAGACATAGTCTTCAACTATTCACTCTACCGTATAGAAGAAGAATACGGTACTCAAAAGTCGTTTGAAACAACAAACCCTCCAGCGGCCCTCCAATCTCTCTCCATGCTCATCCTGCACATTTAGAAATACATGCAGGGCTGAGTATAAAATACTCAGTGGACATAACCCGAAAATAAACAATCTTGCTCTTAGAGCTATAAATTTAACTTGCCATTTATATTTTACACATGGGTTTTACTCAAAAGAACCCGTGTAAGCAATTGATAAATTCTAAGCATCATTAACAATGAGTGATAGACTGCAGTCAAAAATAATACTTAGCATGTAGTACCACTTCTACAACTCATCATCATCAAGGTACTGAGAAGTAGGCCTCCTTCTCAAGCACCGTAACCGGCCGACCTGACAGTCGGCTCACAGTCATTTTTGACCGGCCAACCCAGTATACAGCTCACGGTTACCTCTGTGTACACAATCCCGCTTTTGGAAGCACCCGAAATCGTTTCATCCGTAGAGGGTAACGTACAGGCTCGTCGTCATCAAAACTCGGCAGGTTAATTAGTTCAAACATCAATTTATCTCAAATTATTTTTAAAACTCATAAACATCATCATAATCATCATTTAGAATAAACGTATCTTCAGATATCATCATTGGCGTAGACGGTTCATGTAATAAAATAAACGTCGATCAAACAATTCCTCACTAGGTTCACTATTCTCATCTTAGTACTACTCTTCGTTTCTCATTGGTACTTTCTAACTAGTCACTCTTATAATAATAATACTTCCTAAATATTCACCGTTTCTACTATCAACTCATCATCAAATTTTTAAGTCTAACAGTCCATTAAGGAACAAACTCCTAGATACTCAAACCCAGATAGCATCTAACAAACACATACTAAAGTTATGGCATTATAACACATTCTTTAATACATTCTCGATAATTCACATAATACTAAATGACACAATTATGTGATTAAATATCTCAAGAAAAAACAAATTCGGTTAAGTAAATTAAACTCGGAAAAAGTTTCATATATATATATACTCCATTAGCATTTTTATGAATTAACGGTGTATAGTTATCGCCATTAACACATGAAATTATAATAAATCAAAAGTAGGTGTGTTGTGAATACCTCATACCCTCTGTTTTAATTTCAAGAAATAAAGTGTTTCACCTCGAAACTCCCCTGGGTTTGGGATTCATACCATTTGAAACGTCTTGAAGTCTAGTTTCATTTAAAAAAAAGTAGGTTGCAAAACTCTAAGTGGTTCAGGAGATATGACCATTTTCCCACAGCCTACCATATTCGGCAGTTTTGTGCAACTGGAAGTTTTGATTTTTGAAAAATAGTAAATCTTGTCGAAAATATGGAAACCAAAAACTCAGGGGAAGCTACTGAAAAGGGTGGCTCTAGTATTTGTTTCTTCCAAACTTTTGGTAGAAAGTTGCAGTTGGAGATTTATATTTTGAAAGGGTATCAAACGATGTCCAAATGACTTCAAATTTTACATGAACGTTCCTAACACTTATATATACTTACCATAAAAGTTTCAAGATTTTTGGGTATCAATTACCCCGTCGAATTACGTCAAGTCAGTTGCCTTTTAAGCTAGCCATATTAACTCATCAATTAGTCAATCTTAAGCATATAGCCAAGTATACCCTATTTCCCATTAAATCAATTCATCATAATCTTTATCAATCATCTCTAATCATCATTCTAACCCATCAACTATCATACCTACAATCTCATAGGCTCATTTTCATACTCAAATCCTCACTTACTTCATGAACTTCAAATTTCCAAACATCACTCAACTAACACCTTCAATAATCCATATATCAAAATAAATCCATGGTTTTCATGCAAAAGATAAATAAATAACATCTCAATAGCATGAATACACTCTCCACTTAAGGTTAGAAGATGAAAAATTTTAGAAGACTTTCAACCCTATTTTTTTTTCGAAAATTTTGAAGAGAAGAAAAGGTGATGTTTTCATGCTTTAACCCTCCACCTACATGTTTATCAAGCTTAATTATAAGTAGATTCATGTGATTAGAAACTTAATCTATGATTTTTGAAGAGGAAACTATAGCTCTTCCTTCTTGAACCAAGCTTTCAACCTCAAACACGCTTTTGATATAAAAATATATGTGTAGATTTTGAGCTTGATTTGGTAGATGATTATGGTGGAGAATTAGCTTGTGCAGCTTTTTACTTACTCACTAATGGCGGTGGATGAAGAAAGTTGGCAGAGAAGAGAGACGGAGGGGACGACTACTATGGGGGATGAAAGAGAAATGATATGTTTTATTTAATCCCATTAACTTAGCCACCAAGTATAGGATATATTTATTTAATCAATAAATCACATGCTTAAATCATCCACTTGCTTTGTTTTATCCACTTGCTTTGACTCCCTTCTCTAAAGTCAGTTTTGCACACTAATCTTGGTGACCAGAGCTGTGAAAACTCGGCAGACAGAGCTGCTTCAGCTCGGTTCAGCTCTGGGACCAAAGCAGAGACCACTCTACTTCAGCTCTGGAACCGAAGCAGAGACAACATGACTTCAGCTCTGCTACCAGAGCAGAAACAACTTGACTTCAGCTCTGCTACCAGAGCTGAGCTTGGTTCAGCTCTGCCATCATAGCAGAGCTGGGTTTCAGCTCTGCTGCCAGAGCAGAGCACAACTCCACTTCAGCTCTGCTACCAGAGCAGAGCTCGGTTTCAGCTCTGCTACCAGAGCAGAGCTTGATTTCAACTCCAGAGCAGAGCTCGGTTTCAGCTCTGCTGACAGAGCAGAGCTGTCGCAGCCCACTGTCTAGCCAGTGTTAGCGTAGACCGGGTATCGATACGACTAAATAAAAGAAGGAAACAAAGGCTGGAAAACTGATCTCATCTTTATGCGGAAGCAAGGTGACAATTCATACTAACTTTAGCAGCATAACATCCTTTCTAGATCATAAACATCGGCATCGCTATAAAAACCAAAGCATCGGAGTTTTTGTCAACATTTACAAACGGTCGTAGTTCAATATTTACAAGGATTCAATATATACAGAGTTACACAACAAAAGGGTGATCAAACTATATGTATGGAGACATATAGCTGAGAGCGTATTTCTTAAATAAGTCTAGAACAACTCTAAAAACATAATGCTGCCATAGAGATGAAAGTACGACAAAAGGTGATCATCCGAAACAACAATCCCCGCCAACACCAAGCCATCCTCCGGCCATGCTTATCCTGCACATTTAGAAATATATGCAGGGCGTGAGTACATAATACTCAGTGGGCAGACGCCGAAAGATAAGAAAGGTGCTCTTAGAGCTATATGTTTGAAGCTTGCCACATCGTCAGCAATACACAGAAATAAAGTTAGCGTAAATGAATCTGTGCATGCAGTTTTAATCATAACATCGTAAATAAGTGTCTGTAGACAAGTAATCAACATGTATGTACCGCATCTACAACTTATCATCATAACCAAGGTACTGAGAAGTAGGCCTCCTTCTCAAGCACCGTGACCGGCCGACCCGAAGACGGCTCACAGTCACCTCTGTGTACACAACCCCGCTTGTGGCAGGATCCGAATTCGTCTCATCAGTAGAGGGTAACACACAAGCTTATCATCAAAAAAAAAAAATTGGCAAGTCAAACAGTTCTTAAACATCATTTAACTCAACATTTGATAAGCTCATAACATCATTAAATCAATTCAGAAAGCTCGTAATATTTGCATACTCAAAGTATTGTCCACGTAATAGTGGTTATGAACAGACTGCCCACCTGTAGAGCTCGGCTTACTGCAGGTGGTACTTGGAGAAATCTTCACTTGCGTCCTCGACTGGTCTCTTTAGTTGTAAACATCGGAATAGTGCATGCGACAAGTTAGAGGAACTAGTTAGAAACTTCCTCTCTAAAAGCTTAACCTTAATCTTATTATAACATACATCATAATTATTCTTCAGCTTATCTCCATCTAATCACTCAACTCTATGACAATAAACTCTAATCTTATTCTCAACTTAACACTCAAAAGGCTAGATTAAAAGCAATCAAGCACATAGGCATGCTCAATCACATAAGCATACAACTCGCACATAAACATATCACAACAAGCAAACATAAGTTTGACTCGGACACCAGAGCAGAGAAATGCTCGGTGGTCAGAGTGGAAAAACTCAGCAGAGTAGAGCAGACTAGCTCGTTATAGCAGACAAGAAACACTCGCCAGAGCAGAGGAATGCTCGCCAAAGCAGAGCAAAAATTTACGTCAGAGAGCAGAGAAATGATTCTCGGTCAGAGCAGAGAAATGAAGAATTCTCTGTCAGCAGAGAAATGAACTCTTTGTTCAGAGCAGAGAAATTAAGAATTCTCTGTCAGAGCAGAGAAATGACTTCTCAGTTCGGAGCAGCGAAAAAAATTCTCGGTTCAGAGCAGAGGAATCACAACTCGGCAGAGTAGAACAAGACTCAAGGCAGAACAGTGCAGTCAAGAGCAACTCGAAAATTGGTCAACTTTTTCATTCTCAAAGTTCATCAAACACTCCCAAACATCAAAATACTTATCATTCAGCATCATAGCCAACTGACGAACTCTTACAGACACTAAAATCATCAAATATCACGTTAATTCTTTCATAAGTTCTTACTCATCATCAAATCATCATTCAAGACATAACTTACAGATTTTTCCCAAATTCTTATATCAAACTAAATTTTGTAAAACTCATATCTCAAGACTAAGTTTTGCAAAACACACCTTAATCACTTCAAATCAGCACATATGACACATTTCTCATCTCGATTTAAGAAAAGAAAGATTTTTTAAAGGGCATGAACCCAAATTTTCGTAAGTGAAGAAAAAGGAGGAGGGGGAGTTTCTCATGCTTAAATCATCCTTTTACACACATATATCTCACAAAAAGTCTAGATCCAAAAGATCAGAACACTTACTCAAATAGTTTCAAGAAAAAAGAAGTCTTCTCTCTATTCTTCAAGCTTTAAACTCCACTAATTTTCTTGAATCAAGAGTAGAAAGTGTTTAAAGACTAGATTTTAGCGGAGTATTTTATCACAGTTATGACTTGAGAAGCTTGAGCTTGGTCTCCAATGGAGGGGAGAGAGAATGGCGTGAGGGAGAGAGAAGAAGGTGAAGGGCCGAAAATGAGAGTGAGGGAAAGAGAGAGAAAGTCTTTTGTTTTAATCACAAATCTTACTCTCTAAGCTAAAAGCATTAAATGCCCAAATAGTACTTTGTCTCCCCACTTGGCCACTTGTCTAATCCCACATGTGAGAAAGATTAAAATAATGGGAGTGAGTGTAGGAATGTGTGGTGGTAAATAAAAATCATGTATGCTATTATTCAAAAATCACAATGACTCAAATATAAGTGTACACGTATCAAGTAAATCACATAACGTTAATCAAATAACTCACAAAGTTATCACATTAAAAATGGATCATCACTCGTCATTAATCTAATCGTCACTCTAGTTTAATCCTCTTTATAGCGACTTTCAAACACTACCTCGACTCTATCTCTCACATTTCGTCTCAACTCGAAAACAATTAACATCTCCATCTCAATTCTAACATCCTTCTCAAATCTATCAACATCTCTATTTTACTCATATTACCATCCATCGATAACTTCCTCTCGTCTTTAGTAAGCTAGTCTTTAACTCCCAATAGTATTTCGATACCATTGCAAGGTAAACAAAAATGCGGGGTGTTACATCCTACCCCCCTTAAGAAAAATTTCGTCCCGAAATTTGTGTTACTCACCTTCGGGAAAAAGCTCTGGGTATTTTTCCTTCATCTTTTCTTCAAGTTCCCATGTTGCTTCTTCTTGGTCGTGATGTCTCCATTGTACTTTTACCAAGGAAATTGCTTTGCTTCGTAGTTGTTGAATCTTCTTATCCAGAATAGCTTCGGGTCTCTCTTCATAGCTCAAATCTGGTTCAAGAGATACTTCTTCTTGGTGAATGACATGTCTGGGATCAAACACGTACTTTCTCAATTGTGAAACATGGAAAACGTCGTGGACGTTCGCGATACTCGGCGGTAACGCAAGTCTATAGGCTACCGGGCCTACTTTCTCTAGTATATCATATGGTCCAATATATCTCGGTTTCAGTTTCCCTTTGATTCCAAAACGGTGCACTCCTCGAGATGGGGAAACTTTGAGAAAAACTTTATCACCTACATCGAAATGAATCTCCGTTCTCCTGGTATCTGCATAAGACTTCTGACGGTCTTGTGCTTCTTTAATCCTCTGCCGAATCTGTCGGACAATGGTGATCATCTCATCTATTGCTTCGGGACCAAGTATCTTCCTTTCTCCAACTTCATCCCAATATAACGGGGATCTGCACTTTCTTCTATAAAGGGCCTCGTATGGAGTCATGTTGATGGTTGATTGGAAGCTGTTGTTATACGCAAACTCAATTAGAGGCAAAACTTGCTCCCATTGGACTCCTCTGTCTAACACAACAGTTCGAATCATATCTTCTAAGATTTGTATGGTTCTCTCGGACTGTCCATCCGTTTGCGGATGAAACGCTGTACCAAAATTCAATTTAGTACCCAACTCTTTCTGCATGCTCATCCAGAATCGTGATGTGAACTTTGAATCTCTATCCGATGTGATCGTCATCGGTACTCCATGCAATCGCACTATCTCGCGAATATAGATCTGAGCTAGCTTGTCGGATCCATAAGTGATCGGAATCGGTATGAAATGTGCACTCTTCGTCAATCTATCAATGATTACCCAAATGGCTGTGTTCCCTCTTTTTGACTTTGGCAAACCAGTCACGAAATCCATAGCTATATGGTCCCATTTCCACTCAGGAATCTCTAGTGGATGTAACTTGCCATAGGGTCATTGGTGAAGTGCTTTCACTTGCTGACAGGCTAAACATCTCTCAACGAAGGATGCAATTTCTCGCTTCATGCCTTCCCACCAAAACTTTGTTTTCAAGTCTTGGTACATTTTTGTACTCCCTGGGTGTGCAACGTAGGGTGTGCCATGAGCTTCGCTCATGATTTCATTCTTTAAATCTTCTACATTAGGCACACACAATCGTTCTTCAAACATGATGGCGTTGTCGGCCGCTTCATGATATCCATCCACCTTCTCAGTTCGGATCTTCGATCGTAGCTTCTCAAACTTTTCATCCTCCCTCTGCGCTGTGACAATCCTTGATCGTAGATCGGGGGTAATACTCAGCGTAGCAATTATGATCTCTGCCGTTCGGGGTGGTATTACTACCTCAAATTTCATCTTCTCAAACTCCCTAATCAGGTTCTTCTCTTGAGTAAGGAGAAATCCTAACTCTACTTGATTCTTTCTGCTCAACATATCAGCCACGACATTGGCCTTTCCAGGGTGGTAATTGATTCCACAATCGTAATCTTTTACCAACTCAAGCCATCTTCTTTGTCGCATATTCAGATCCTTTTGCTCAAAGAAATATTTGAGACTCTTGTGATCTGTGTAGATCTCACACCTAACTCCGTAGAGGTGGTGTCTCCAAATCTTCAAAGCATGTACTACAACTGCCAACTCTAAATCATGCGTTGGGTAACTCATCTCATGCGGTCTTAGTTGTCGTGAAGCGTATGCTATCACTTTTCCCTCTTGCATAAGCACGCATCCTAGACCATTCTTTGACGCGTCCGTGTAAATGGCATACTCCTTATCTGCCTTGGGTACGGCTAACACTGGGGCAGTAGTGAGTCTCTTTTTCAGCTCTTGAAAACTTCATTCACAATTATTCGTCCACTCGAACTTGACTTCCTTCTTTAGCAGGTGTGTCAATGGCTTAACAATTTTTGAAAAGCCCTCAATGAATCTCCGATAATACCCTGCTAATCCTAGGAAACTATGAATTTCATGCGGCGTAGTCGGCGATCTCCACTCTTGTGCTGCTCGAACTTTCACTGGATCTACCTCAATTCCTCTCGCAGAAACGATATGGCTGAGAAAATTGACTTCTTCGAGCCAAAACTCGCATTTATTGAACTTAGCATAAAGCTTTTCAGCTCGCAATCTCTCCAATACGATCTTCAAATGCTCTTCATGCTCCTGTTTACTTCTCGAGTATATTAGTATGTCATCTATGAAAACTAGCACGAACTTATCCAAGTATTCGTGAAAGACTCGGTTCATGAGATTCATAAATACTGCGGGGGCATTCGTCAATCCAAAAGGCATAACTATGAACTCATAGTGTCCGTATCTCGTGCGAAATGCCGTCTTCGGAATGTCTTCTGCTCGTACCTTCAATTGATGGTATCCCATTCTCAAATCGATTTTTGAAAACGTGCTTGCTCCTTGAAGTTGGTCGAACAAATCGTCAATCCGGGGCAACGGATACTTATTCTTCAACGTCACTTTGTTTAACTCTCGGTAGTCGATACACAACCTCAAGCTGCCATCTTTCTTCTTAACGAAAAGGACCGGCGCTCCCCACGGGGAAACACTAGGTCGAATAAAACCCATGTCTAGAAGTTCTTGGAGTTGTAGCTTCAATTCTTGCAACTCTGCTGGGGCCATCCTATATGGCACTTTCGACATCGATGCGACTCCAGGTTCAAGGTCGATCGTAAACTCAAGCTGTCGATCAGGTGGTAAACCTGGTAAAGTTTAAGGAAAAACGTCTTTGTACTCTCGCACAACTGGCACGTCATCAATATCTGCTTTGGATTCCTTCCTCTGATTTAAATATACGACATACGCGGTCGTATCTTTCCTTTGCAAAAGCTTCTTAGCTCACAAAGCCGAGATGATTGGCGTCTTCTTCCATTTTCCTTTAATGCCAACGAAGGAAGTAGGCTCTTGGCCAGGTGGCTGGAATGATATCCGTCTCTCCTTGCATTGTATCTTCGCATGGTTCTCTTCCAACCAGTCCATTCCCAAAATTATATCCAAGTGCCACATAGGCATCAACCTCAGATTTTTAGCCTCGAGCTTTAACATTCCTAACTCGAATTCTAAGTTAGGACAAACGTGTGAAACCGTAGTAGTTCTGCCTATGGGTGTAGTCACTTTCAGACATTGTGGAGCAGGCTCTACTTTCAGTTCCAAAGTATCTACACAAGTGTGAGAGATAAAAGAATGCGATGCTCCAGTGTCGAACAAAACTACTATGGGTACACCTTTCATCTCGCCTATACCTGTTAGATTACCCCGATTATGGCCTTGAGTTTTCTGATCGATCGCAAACATTCTTTGATGATGTTGCTGTTGATTCGCCTGCGGGTCAGCTGGCTGTCTCTCCGACTGATGTTGTCGATGGCTTGATTGCTGGCGTTCTGGCTGTGGTATCGGTAGGGCTCCTTCCATGGCCTTGAGTTACGGCTCGAATGGTTTCGGTCTTCCACCGGTTCCACTTTGCTGTCGGTTCGAGCATTGGTTGGAGTAATGTCCGACTCTTCCACAGGTGAAACAGCTATTTGTTCCCATCTTGCACTCTCCCAAATGTAACTTATTGCATTTTGGGCAGGGAGGTATTCCTCTTGGTCCTTGCGCTGCTGCCGCTGGGGCTGCATAAGGTCGTTTCTCTTTGCCTTGAAAATATGGTGGCGCATTCTGACCTTGCCACGGCTTCTTGGGACCTTGGTTTCTCTCGTCCCACTTCCTTTTACCTTTCTGTCCTTGTCCATAAAAGGATTGACTCCCCGATTGAGCATTCGGGTTCAATTGGAGTACAGAGGGTTGACTCGTCTTTTCTGGCTGCATTGCCAGCTCCATGTCCAGTGCTTCAGCATAAGTAAGTGTGCTCTGACTTGCTAGAACGACTCGAATTTCTTGCTTCAAACCGGCACAAAATAATTTTGACATCTTCTCATCGGTATCTACTCGATATGGTGCATATCGAGCTAAGTCACAGAACAATCGGTCATATTCGGCTACCGTCTTCTTCCCTTGCTTCAAACTCACAAACTCCATTTCTTTCTTCTTGCGATAGCTACGTGGTATGTATTTCTCACAAAGAGCTGCTTTGAATTGCTCCCACGTAAGTTCGTCTACTTGTTTTGGGGTCAACGTTTTCTGTTTGGCCTCCCACCAAAAATATGCGGACCCCTTAAGCTGGTAAGACATGCACATGAGGCGCTCAGCATCGTTACATCTAAGGAATCTAAAAATCCTTTCCATGCTTCTAATCCATTCTTCCGTTTCAGCGGGATCTTCAGTTCCACTGAAAGTAGGTGGATTTTGTCGTAGAAAAAGCTCTTCTACTCTTCTCTCTTGCTGTGGGGGAGGTGGAGGTGGTGGTGTGGGATCTCTCTGTTCTTCCTCCTTCTCTTTCTCTTCTACTCGGTTTCGATTCTGTCCTCTCGGAGGCATGCTATAAGGAAATGAAAATTCACATTAACCTCGGAACTAATCTCTCTATGTTACATAACTGATGAGGAGTAATATGTGCAGAGCAGAGAAACGATATAATTCAGAGGGGCAGACTCTATCAGAGAAATGGGCTTCACCAGTAGAATGGATAAATCAGAGAAATGGATTGTGCCAGAGGAACCACCTTTGTCAGAGGAATGAACCTCACCAGAGAAACGGGCTCTCGCAGAGGAATCAGAGGGATAAACTTTATCAAAGAAACGACTTACACGAGAGAAGCCGCTCTCACCAGAGAAGCTGCTCTCACCAGAGGAACGGTCTTCGCCAGAGGAATCACTAGAAACGCGGGAAATCCTCCCGTGTGAGGGCAATTTTATTATTATGCCCTTGACCACGCAAGGCGCATGCTCCAGTGATGAATTTTACCATTTTACCCTTTATGTGAAATCTATATCCACTCGATTAGGTTTCACCCATAACGTAAGCTCTCTTTGCCTCTACTCTATTGTATTTCTCATCATCTCATAATTCTCGTTCATCGGTTACTCAATTCTATCATCACACATCAAGTCAAGCAACATCGAAGATCAAGTAAAAATAAAGACCCTCTGGTCATCATCATATATATAGTGAAAATTGCCTCTTCGAGGTCTTTTACAAAAGCTGGGATCTATGTACAGCAAAACAACCCCTAACACTACAATGATGCTCCATCTATACCGGCATCATAAGTACTAGGCATCTATAATAACGCACTATTATACTTTTCCATCTATGTACATCAGTTATGCATCACTAAATATATACTGACATCCATGCTAAACAGCACGGTCATCGCCCGTCATCAGCTCCAGATACTCCACTCTCTGGATCATCAACTAACATGTCCTCACTCGGCTCGGTCTCTTCATCCTCGTATTCATCGATTAAGCGATACACGTTGTCGTCATCCGTCTCATCCTCCACATCGGTATCCATCATCGGCCCGTAGACAGGCACCTCGGGAATAGGTACCCACGTCTCCTCTCCATTGGCAGCCGTCTGACGCTGCAGTGGCCGGGTCTGTCCATAACCAACTGTCATCTCGGGAGTTTCTTCATCAGAATCCTCATCATCACTATCGAGTCGTGCAGGCCGCGATCCTCCCTCCTGGGCGTCCCGGGATGGAGGATACAGAATCGAATGCATATACAGCTGGAAAGCCCACGTGCCCGGCTCGGGTAAAGGGGTAACTCGCGGGTAGGGATCAAAAGGCACAGTCTCAATCGGCGGCTCAGCAAACACAATAGGCGGTGCTATCTCTGGGAGCGGTAATGGCAAAGGCGCCGTCACCGAAGTAAAATCCCATAATGGTAAATCGGCACTGGGAAAAGACATAAGTGACAAGGATGAAAACAGATCATGATCTCTCACGGGCGAGTAAGTCTCAAAAATAATCGGATCGGAAGAAACCGGCTCAGGTAAGACTGATATAGAATCAGCTGGAGGTGGGGAAATAATTGGATAAGGATCCGCTGGCAGTGGAGGTGCTTCTTCTGCTCTTCCCTGCGCTCCGTCGAGGGCTCCATAAGGTGGTGAAGGTGGCTCGCCGAAAGCGTAGTAGAGGTAGCTGATCATCGCAATAAATCCGCGGAAATTGGCGCTCACGAAGCGTCCAAAGTCAGTCCTGAAGATGTACTGCGGTACTAGCGAAGCTGCCCAATCCTGCCACTCCGGAGGTAGCTGTGGAATCAAATGAGTGATGGCCTTTGCCTCGTTAATGCCGTAAGAAGTAGTCTCGATCCAACGTCGGTGGTAGAGTGCTAAGAATTCTCCCAGCGTTTCGCCCTCTCGAGGTCCAGCCTCTCTGAACCATCTACGCATCGCCTCTCCCAATCGTCGCTGCATCCTGTAATAGTAACATCATTTTTATCAAAAGTGGACGTAGCACTTGCTTGGTATTCCTCAATCAACAACATACTCATTCTCGTTTGGTACGGTGGTGCAACGGCTATACTAGCCTCAATATCTCTCCACAAAAGGAACAATCGTCGTCTCATATCATACTCCATCACCTCAAGCAGTCCCATCATTAAACCAATTCGTTAACTTATTAGTGAAACAATCTTAAAACTCATCATGAAAGCAGTAAAGAACAGCAATAACTCTTACCTCAGTAAGCAGGCGGAGATGGGGTGTTGGGGTGTCGTTTCGAAAGAAAAAAAAACTCTCAACTAGTCTAAGATTCAAATTTAGACTAGGACTCCATTTAAGGACAGGTGCTAGCAAAGTTCGACTTAGTTAAGAAACATACTCAGAGCAGATGACCTGCTCTGATACCACTCTGTCGCAGCCCGCTATCTAGCCAGTGTTAGCGTAGACCGGGTATCGATACGACTAAATAAAAGAAGGAAACAAAGGCTGGAAAACTGATCTCATCTTTATGCGGAAGCAAGGTAACAATTCATACTAACTTTAGCAGCATAACATCCTTTCTAGATCATAAACATCGGCACCGCTATAAAAACCAAAGCATCGGAGTTTTTGTCAACATTTACAAACGGTCGTAGTTCAATATTTACAAGGATTCAATATATACAGAGTTACACAACAAAAGGGTGATCAAACTATATGTATGGAGACATATAGCTGAGAGCGTATTTCTTAAATAAGTCTAGAACAACTCTAAAAACATAATGCTGCCATAGAGATGAAAGTACCACAAAAGGTGATCATCCGAAACAACAATCCCCGCCAACACCAAGCCATCCTCCGGCCATGCTTATCCTGCATATTTAGAAATATATGCAGGGCGTGAGTACATAATACTCAGTGGGCAGACGCCGAAAGACAAGAAAGGTGCTCTTAAAGCTATATGTTTGAAGCTTGCCACATCGTCAGCAATACACAGAAATAAAGTTAGCGTAAATGAATCTGTGCATGCAGTTTTAATCATAACATCGTAAATAAGTGTCTGCAGATAAGTAATCAACATGTACGTACCGCATCTACAACTTATCATCATAACCAAGGTACTGAGAAGTAAGCCTCCGTCTCAAGCACCGTGACCGGCCGACCCGAAGACGGCTCACAGTCACCTCTGTGTACACAACCCCGCTTGTGGCGGGATCTGAATTCGTCTCATCAGTAGAGGGTAACACACAAGCTCATCATCAAAAAAAAAAAATTGGCAAGTCAAACAGTTCTTAAACATCATTTAACTCAACATTTGATAAGCTCATAACATCATTAAATCAATTCAGAAAGCTCGTAATATTTGCATACTCAAAGTATTGTCCACGTAATAGTGGTTATGAACATGCTGCCCACCTGTAGAGCTCGGCTTACTGCATGTGGTACTCGGAGAAATCTTCACTTGCGTCCTAGACTGGTCTCTTTAGTTGTAAACATCGGAATAGTGCATGCGACAAGTTAGAGGAACTAGTTAGAAACTTCCTCTCTAAAAGCTTAACCTTAATCTTATTATAACATCCATCATAATTATTCTTCAGCTTATCTCCGTCTAATCACTCAACTCTATGAAAATAAACTCTAATCTTATTCTCAACTTAACACTCAGAAGGCTAGATTAAAAGCAATCAAGCACATAGGCATGCACAATCACATAAGCATACAACTCACACATAAACATATCACAACAAGCAAACATAAGTTTGACTCGGAGACTCAGCAGAGCAGAGCAGACTAGCTCGTTATAGCAGAGAAGAAACACTCGCCAGAGCAGAGCAAAAATTTACGTCAGAGAGCAGAGAAATGATTCTCGGTGGGAGCAGAGAAATGAAGAATTCTCTGTCAGCAAGAAATGAACTCTTTGTTCAGAGCAGAGAAATTAAGAATTCTCTGTCAGAGCAGAGAAATGACTTCTCGGTTCGGAGCAGCAAAATGAATTCTCGGTTCAGAGCAGAGGAATCACAACTCGGCAGAGTAGAACAAGACTCAAGGCAGAACAGTGCAATCAAGAGCAACTCGAAAATTCGTCAACTTTTTCATTCTCAAAGTTCATGAAACACTCTCAAACATCAAAATACTTATCATTCAGCATCATAGCCAACTCATGAACTCTTACAGACACTAAAATCATCAAATATCACGTTAATCCTTTCATAAGTTCTTACTCATCATCAAATCATCATTCAAGACATAACTTACAGATTTTTCCCAAATTCTTATATCAAACTAAATTTTGTAAAACTCATATCTCAAGACTAAGTTTTGCAAAACACACCTTAATCACTTCAAATCATCACATATGACACATTTCTCATCTCGATTTAAGAAAAGAAAGATTTTTTAAAGGGCATGAACCCAAATTTTCGTAAGTGAAGAAAAAGGAGGAGGGGGAGTTTCTCATGCTTAAATCATCCTTTTACACACATATATCTCACAAAAAGTCTAGATCCAAAAGATCAGATCACTTACTCAAATAGTTTCAAGAAAAAGGAAGTCTTCTCTCTATTCTTCAAGCTTTAAACTCCACTAATTTTCTTGAATCAAGAGTAGAAAGTGTTTAAGGACTAGATTTTAGCGGAGTATTTTATCACAGTTATGACTTGAGAAGCTTGAGCTTGGTCTCCAATGGAGGAGAGAGAGAATGGCGTGAGGGAGAGAGAAGAAGGTGAAGGGCCAAAAATGAGAGTGAAGGAAAGAGAGAGAAAGTCTTTTGTTTTAATCACAAATCTTACTCTCTAAGCTAAAAGCATTAAATGCCCAAATAGTACTTTGTCTCCCCACTTGGCCACTTGTCTAATCCCACATGTGAGAAAGATTAAAATAATGGGAGTGAGTGTAGGAATGTGTGGTGGTAAATAAAAATCATGTATGCTATTATTCAAAAATCACAATGACTCAAATATAAGTGTACACGTATCAAGTAAATCACATAACGTTAATCAAATAACTCACAAAGTTATCACATTAAAAATGGATCATCACTCGTCATTAATCTAATCGTCACTCTAGCTTAATCCACTTTTTAGCGACTTTCAAACACTACCTCGACTCTATCTCTCACATTTTGTCTCAACTCGAAAACAATTAACATCTCCATCTCAATTCTAACATCCTTCTCAAATCTATCAACATCTCTATTTTACTCATATTACCATCCATCGATAACTTTCTCTCGTCTTTAGTAAGCTAGTCTTTAACTCCCAATTGTATTTCGATACCATTGAAAGGTAAACAAAAATGCAAGGTGTTACAAGAGCACAGCTCAACTTCAGCTCTGCTACCAGAGAAGAGCTCGGTTTCAGCTCTGCTACCAGAGCATAGCAGAGCTCGATTTCAGCTCTGCTACCAGAGCAGAGCACAGCTATGCCAGAGCTGCTACAAACTATCAGAAGAAAAGAAATTATAATTTTATCCTTGTTCAACCAGCATCTCTATAAACCCTTTTCTCTCAAAGTACTTCATTCACAAGTTCCATCATCAAAAATATAATAACTCAATCTATTGGGATATCTCACCTCGTCATATGCTATTGTTTATATCTCAGTGCTCTTAATAACAAATCTCTCAATAATTATAATGAGGAAAAAATGTGGGGTGTTACAACAAGGTACGCCACAAGTTTTAGTGACTGAGACATGTTTAGCTTCGTTTTCTACTCATTCTTGGGTAGTGGATACGGGGGCAACTGATCATGTTTGTTACACCTTGCAGGGCTTTAGGCCGATAAGGGAACTAGCAAGTAATGAGATCACCATCTCCACGGGCAATGCGGCGAAGGTCGCAGCTGTTGCAGTTGGAGATTTATCTTTATGTTCAGGTGATGATGTTTTAGTTTTGAGAGATATTTTATATGTGCCGGAGTTTCGGCGGAACATAATTTCTATTTCAAAATTATTTTTGAATGAATATTCTGTTACTTTTGATAGAGGTGTTTCTATCATGAAAAATAACATGACTATTTGTTCCAAAATTTTGAACAACTCTCTCTATACTATTACATGTCCACATAAGAACTTTGTCCATGTTACATCTACATCACCAATCTGTTCAAACCTCAATAAGAGAAAATTTGTTTCTTATGAGGATAATACACATGTGTGGCATCTTAGATTAGGCCATATCAATCTAAATAGGATCCAAAGGCTCTTGTCGAATGGAGTATTGAAAGATTTTCAAGCCGTTCCATTTAGATCCTGAGAATCCTGTATAGAAGGTAAGATGACGGCTAGACCTTTTAAGGCACAGTGGAATAGGGCCTCAAGTGTGTTAGAATTGATTCATTCTGACTTGTGCGGACCAATGTCCACAAAAGCTCGTGGAGGGTATGAGTATTTCATCACTTTCATTGATGATTAGTCGAGATATGGATATATTTACCTGCTTCACCACAAGTCTGAATGCTTTGAGAAATTTAAAGAATTTAAGACAGAAGTGGAGAAGAAGTTGGGTAAGTGTATCAAGTCATTGCGGTCTGATCGCGGTGGCGAATACCTCGGGAACGAGTTCAAGAAATACCTGCTTCACCACAAGTCTGAATGCTTTGAGAAATTTAAAGAATTTAAGACAGAAGTGGAGAAGAAGTTGGGTAAGTGTATCAAGTCATTGCGGTCTGATCGCGGTGGCGAATACCTCGGGAACGAGTTCAAGAAATACTTGTCCGATTCTGGGATTACATCCCAATTGACTGCACCGGGTACTCCTCAACAGAATTGTGTAGCAGAAAGAAGAAATAGAACTCTTTTGGAAATGGTACGATCAATGATGAGTTATGCATCTTTGCCTATTTCGTTTTGGGGATATGCCTTGGAAACAGCGGTTTACTTGTTAAATCTAGTGTCACCTAAATCTGTGCCTAAGACTCCTTCCGAGTTATGGACAGGGCGTAAGCCCAGTTTGAGCCATATAAAGATATGGGGTTGTCCTGCATACGTGCTAGACAAGGAGGCAAGGAAATTGGAGCCTAGATGTGAAGTAATGTTGTTTGTAGGATATCCTAAGGGAACGAAAGGTGGTTGTTTTTATAATCCTAAGGATCAGAAAGTGGTTGTTAGCACCAACGCACGATTCTTGGAACAGGATTATGTAGATAAGTACAAGTCTAAGTCCGAGATTGTTCTTTAAGAAATAGAAGGTAATGGACAGGCAATTCCATTACCACAGCCAAGTGTGCAAGAGATTGCACCACAGGACACTGCACAAACTATTGTCACAGCAGTACCACCACCGCTTCGTCGTAATGGGAGGGTTGTTCATCAACCTGATCGATTCATGTTCTTGGGAGAGACTTCGGATCTTCTTTATGTTAATGAACAAAAGGATATCGACCCAGATTACGTTAGACAAGCGATGCAAGACGCAGATGCAGATTCTTTGTACGACGCCATGGTTTCTGAAATAGAATCCATGACTGATATGGAGGTATACGAGAAAACTATTTTACCAGATGGCTACTCGGCCATAGGTAGCAGATGGGTATACAAGAGAAAGCGAGATTCGGATGGCGAAGTCGCGGTTTTTAAGGCTAGACTGGTGGCGAAAGGTTATACCCAGGAGCAGGGTATAGACTATGATGAAACCTTTTCGCCAGTTGCCATGCTTAAGTCCATTAGAATACTCCTTGCCATAGCAGCCCACATGAACCTTGAGGTTTGGCAAATAGATGTCAAAACCACTTTCTTAAACGTTTTCTTGAAGAATGAAGGGATATCTATATGCAGCAACCCAAAAGGTTTGTAAAGAAAGGCGAAGAGCATCTCGTGTGGAAGCTAAAGAAGTCCATCTATGGATTCAAGCATGTTTTTAGGTTATGGAACTTATGTTTTGACGAGATCATTAAATCCTTTGGATTTACTCATTGTGAGAACGAGAGTTGTGTGTACCGTTTAGATAACAATGGTGACGTGGTTTTCCTTGCACTTTATGTAGATGATATCCTCCTTATTGGCAACAATGTGGCGCTATTATCAGACATAAAGAAGTAGTTATCCGAACATTTCAAGATGAAGGACTTAGGAGATGCAGCGTACATCCTGGGGATCAAGGTTATTCGTGATCGCCAAAAAAGGATGTTGAGTTTATCTCAAGCGTCCTACATTGATACTGTAATTGCTCGTTGTAGCATGCAAACTGCCAAGAAAGGATTGCTACCTTTTAGACATGGCATTCCTCTGTCTAAGGATATGAGTCCTAAGACGCGTAGTGAGGTGGAGAAAATGAGGAAGGTACCATATGCTTTCGCTGTAGGTAGCCTCATGTATGCAATGCTTTGCACGAGACCTGATATTTGCTATGCAGTGGGCATAGTTGCGAGATATCAGTCTAACCCTGGACCAGGACACTGGACTGCGGTAAAGCATATACTCAAATACCTGAAAATGACTCGAGACTATAGGCTAGTTTACCAGTTAGACAGTCTAACTCCTTTGAGTTATACTGATTCGGATTTTCAGGCTGACCGAGATGAGAAAAGATCTACCTCGGGTTATGTGTTTACCTTGGGAGGTGGAGCCGTATCGTGGCGGAGTGCAAAGCAGCGGTTGCAGACTCCACCATGGAAGCCAAGTATGTAGCTGCTTTGGAAGCTGCTAAAGAGGCTGTATGGTTCCGAAACTACCTCTTGGATATAGGAGTGGTACCTAATTTGCCTAAGAGTATCATAATTTATTGTGATAACTCGGGTGCAGTGGCAAATTCTAAGGAACCCAGAACCCACAAGGCTACCAAACACATAAAGAGAAAGTACCACATTATACGAGAAATCGTACAATAAGGAGATGTGTTGGTTGAGAAGATCAATACTTTGGAAAATTTAGCTGATCCTTTCACGAAAAGCTTACCGCAAAAGGCCTACGAGAAGCATGCTCGAGGGATGAGATTGCGGTTGATGCCACCCACTTAGGAAACTTTCAGTATAAGTGAGAAAAGTGATAGTTTTGTAATAGCTAGTATTTAGACGCATTGTATACTAAAAGTTTGCTTTAGTATAAGTGGGAGATTGTTGGATTTGTATACTGAAAGCAAGAACGTTTTATGCTTGTATACATTGTTTCCTAAGTTCACTATTTAATCTCCTATCTGATTGTGTTCATGATTGCATATGTATGTCCTTTGTCTCTACTATATAAGTAGATTATATGGTGTGTTGTAGATCACAGAAGATAATATAATTAGAATAACCTTAAGAGATATAAATTGATCACAACCGAGATGACTCTAGGACGAGTCGTTGGTTTAGGCTGCAGTATAGATGGAAGGAGTTTGTCTTGACTACTTGTCTATACTAGTACGTCGTAACGTATTGATAGGATCACAATGAGATGTATTCTTCTATCTGACATATGTGAAGGACAAGATCTCGGTGACTTAATAAGATCTTAGTACTAATAAGGTTTCAAATATATATGTTGATTCGTTTATCACTTTGATTTACTATGGGTGAGAGTTATATATTAACTTGAGTACTCTCTATCTTGGGTGATAGCGGTTAATATATGATATTTAGTTATCTGTATTAGTACCCGTGTCCGGTATAGGATAATGACATCCCCTTCAGTAGCTCAAAAGGTTTATTGCGTTAAACCCTGCAGGTTGATTAAGTTCAGATGCAATAATAACGGTTGAGTGGTACTACTTAAGGATTACAAAGAGATTAATTAATATAAGTTGTCAGAGCTTTAATTAATTAATGGATGTCGGATATTTTAAATACGGAGGTCTAATAAGTCTAAATACAAGCCCGACTCATCATCGGTAATAAAGGGGTAAGTCAATATTGATTCTCTAGTGGAATGAATTAATATTTATGAATGAATTGTGATCTGGGCTGATCATAAGAATTAATTCATTTTAGGCCCATCTTTATTCCTTGTATCTGATCCCTGGACTGGCCCAAAGTCTCCTGAGCCCAGTAGGAGTCGCCTACTACAGTTATTAAGGCCCTAGGTCTGTGTTTTCTCTTTAAATACAGATATTTGCTCTCAGAATAAAACACATAAAAATTAGGGTTTTAGAGAGTAGGCCAATAAGGAGGCGCCAACTGTAGGGGTCGAATTCTGTGGGAGTTCTCATAGTTTGCTGTCCATCCAACGTTCGGAACTGAGCGGGATACAGTTCAGAAGATCTGAGCTGGAGTCAGATTTTCGCAAGAAACCAAGTTCTAGCAGTCTCCGAAAAGCAGCCATAATTTTCTCTAAGGAAACTCCGATTGAGGTGAAACAGGAGACCACGAAACGCTCTTTTGAAGACGAAGAAGTCATATTTCTGTGAAAAATACGATTGGAGGTTGTTTGAGGGGTCAAACGGAGCCTTGAAGTTGGCTGACCTGTTCAGTGAAGAATTGAGTCAGATTTGGAGTCTTTTAATTCAATCGTCAACAGCCTCTGCATTCAATTCACAAGTAAGTAATTCTAACTCCAAGGTGCAGCACTTAAATTAATAGGAGCATTCTAGGTTTAATCGATGTATGATGAATTAAGATAATCCAAGAGACGATCCTCGGGCAAATCGAGTATTAATTAAATTTAATATTCCTTCATCTTTTCTTCCTCACGTTCATCAAGAATGCTCTTCAGTCACAGATTTGGGACCTCAATGTCCTGATGTCTGAGTCCAACTTAGACTCTGCTGAGTCGGAGCTATACAAAAAGTTCAGCATCACCAACATGTGGGATGCCACACATGATATGTATGCGGTAATCCGAGATTACCTGCTTGCATGCGGTTTTCAGTGCAGGACTCCTAGCAAGGACTATTTTCCAGAAGGAATGGAAGACTTCACCTTAAGCCAAAGACCACAAGCTCGAACGACGCATGGCAGCTCAAGAAAAAAAACTAACTGAACTTAAAGCACAAGTCCATAACCTGGAATTATAGGTACTGACAATCAGGCAGATGTTGGATCCCTCCCTTTCTGCTGATGCCAAAAAGGGGGAAGAATTGAAGATTGGAGACGAAACGAAGGAGGAAGAAAAAGAAAAAAGAGGTAAAAAGAAAGCCACGGAGACAGAGGAAAGGTCTCTCAACCAACCTCGTGGTGAGGAAAAAGAATTGTAAATGTTTGTTCTCGTATACTTAACTAATCAAGGACTGACTACTTATCAGTTCTTATGTAATGAATAACAATTACCTTTCATCTCATCCTGAAGACAATGTCCTTTTATCCAGGCTCTGATTTGTTATGTCTTTTTTAAATCTGCTTTCTTCTTATACTGCAACTGTTGTTTTTCTTTTATCTGCAAGATCTTAGGTTATCATGTTAAGGGGGAACTATTTTCACCCTATGTAGAATCTTGTTTTTGAGTTTTCAATCGTTCTTTCGCTTTGGACTGACTGTATGGTTTTAGCATCATCAAAAAGGGGGAAATTGTTGGATACTTGATGAAATATCTTATCCCTAATTTTGATGATACCAAAACTCTTTGTTCTTATTGTAATAAACTAGAACTTTTCGAACTCAAGTGTTAGAGCTCATGTTTCTAGTTAATGTGAAGACTGAAGATTGAAGACCTCAACTGAAGAAAGCCGCAAAGGATAAGTCAAATTCATCAGTTCTGGTTGAGCGAAAGCTTCACTAAACATTTAATGAGCCCTTCATCGGACTGAAGCTCTGAAACTTGCATTAAATGCTCCTGCAACCGCATTAAATGCAGAGACTTTGGAGATTGTCCTTTCTCTGTAGAGAGTTTCTATATGGTGCAACCTTTCAGAGGCACCCTACCGGATGTACTTTGAGACGCCTGACGAGCTAATTTTTCGTGCTTTTTTGTGTGTTTTTTAGGTCTAAATTGAGTCTTCTTTTTGTTTGTTTTGTGTCTTTTGTGTTTGGGAGGACACATTTTGGGCATAAGAACATGTGGACGAGATCTTGGGCACAATATACTGCATTTCGCAAAAGAGGCACAGATTTGAGATCATTCATGGGTTCAGTAGTTGTACTCCTATGCCCAGACCAAGTACCGTGCGAGATCTAATTGCGTTCCAAGGCACAGCAGCGAGACAGGAGCAATATCTGGCATTCCAGGACACAACGGAAAAAGTTCAAGGACACAGCCGCAAGTCAGAGGTCGTACGAAAACTAAGCAGAAATATGAGGCTGACTTTGAGGCACAACCTGGCGTACAAGGGCACATCGCGCATCCATCAACGTAAGGAAAGAAGAAGGCGCCACTTACCATACATAGTAGGATCTGCCCTGCTTTACTTACCAAAGTTATGGGATGCATATCTGATTTAGGCTAAGCATATATGGAAAGAAATCACAGCAACTTGGCTGCTCCCAGAAGCCCTAATATACATGGACCTGGCCCAAGGCCCACTACTACTCTCTATATAAGGATGCACTCTCCTACGCCCTGAAGACGAATTTCAAGGCTGAACATAATTTTACACTTTGTACACTTTACAATTATCACTATGTAGTCATAGAGTAGTTTTGGGAAGCCATGACTTAGTTTAGTTTGTAATTTTCTTGTTTTCATTTGCTCTGCCCAAGGTTGGTTTTGGGCAGAGTTGCTTTCCCCCGTGACCTTTTTTTATTTATCAAAGTATTTTGTTTTCTATCTTTTCCTTTGCCTTTGTTTATTTATTTATGCCTAGTTAATTTTTCCTTCCTGGTTTGGGCATATCGAATTAAGTTATGGTCATATGAAATCGTGAGGTCAAAATGGGCACAAGATTTGTGCAGTCACATTCCCAAAGCATTTGGCCTTATGCCAATACAACTTGGGCAAACCTGGAGCTTCATTAGGCCGATGACATTCTGGGCACGACCAAGTTACATGCAACAAATGGGCTCGCGTTAGGAGGAATCCGGCTCCACATAGTGCGACAAATGTGGGAAAGGTGATCGTATGTCCTCGGACATGCTTATAGGTCATTTGGATCCGCCAAGCAAATGCGGCGGATGATGACGGGGTAGGTTGCACACGTGACGATTAAAAAAAGGGGCCCGACCTATTGAGGACCATAACCAAAGATGTAAAGGCACAATGAAAATCCTTGAACCTATGAGCAATGATTGTGCTCAGACTTAACGAGATTGTGCCCAGACCAAGTTATCTTTGCTTTTGATGTTTTTTCTTTTCATTTCAGTTTCTCATTTCCAGGCACAACCTTCTGTCCCCAACGCTTTGACCATAGTGATACCAGTGTAAGTCTGACATCGTGACAAGAGAGAAGAATGCACCAATTCCTCGTGGGATCGACTCTATACTTACCACTAGCGGAACCTAGCTGTGGGCATAGGAAAATTATAAATTTATTTGCACGGAGTAAGTCCACCGCACAACGACAACGCAAAGGATCAGCCTCCGTCAAATTAGCGCCGTTGCCGGGGAGTTGGATTTTTAGTCTTTTTCTCTCGATTTTTTTTCATTATTTTTGTTCTAGTCTAACTTGGGCAAGTTAAGACATGAGGAGGTTACAACCATTGGAAGCGCAAGTCCCGACATGGTCCCATTTTTCGTGCTCTTTTTGTGTGTCTTTTAGGTCTAGATCGAGTCTAGTTTTTGTTTGTTTTGTGTCTTGTGTATTTGGGAGGACATATTTCAGGGCATAAGCATAGGTGGACGAGATCTTGGGCACGACATACTGCATTCCGCAAAAGAGGTACATATTTGAGATCATTCATGGGCACAGCAGTTGTACTCATGTGCCCGGACCAAGTACCGTGCGGGATCCAGTTGCGTTCCAAGGCACAGCGGCGAGAGATGCTTTCCCCTGTGACCTTAGTTTAGTTTGTAATTTTCTTGTTTTTATTTGCTCTGCCCAAGGTTGGTTTTGGGCAGAGTTACTTTCCCCTATAACCTTTTTTCATTTATCAAAGTATTTTGTTTTCTATCCTTTTCTTTGCCTTTGTTTATTTATTTATGCCTAGTTAATTTTTTCTTTCTAGTTTGGGCATATCGAATTAAGTTATGGGCATATGAAATCGTGAGGTCAAAATGAGCACAAGATTTATGCAGTCACATTCTCGAAGTATTTGGCCTGATGCCAATACAACTTGGACAAACCCGGAGCTTCATTAGGCCGATGATGTTCTGGACACAACCAAGTTACATGCAACAAGTGGGCTCAATTTAGGAGGAATCCGGCTCCACATAGTGCGACAAATGTGAGAAAGGTGATCGTATGTCCTCGGACACGCTTATTGATAAACATGCATTTTTACCTCTTGGTGTGTCATATTTGATGGTTAGTTATGAGGTTTTTGTGTGTTTGATGGTTTATTTTGAGCTTATATTGGTTTTTGGTCAAGAACTTGTCACTCGCTTGTGTTTGCACGTATTTTCATAAATAAAGAAGCAGAATTTGGAAGATTTGGCTGAAATACAAGTTGTAGTTCATCTTGAGAGGAGTTCGTTAGCGCAAACGGTTCATAAATCGGAGTTCGGACGAGAGAGAACGAGCCAAAACAAAATCATTGCGCAAAGTTGTCAGGAGTTCTGTTTCGTCACGCGGGCCAGCCATGCGGCCGCGCGACGTGGCCGCGCGAGTCGCCGTTTTTCCGCCCAAAATTCGTTTTTTTAGTGATTTTGGGTATTTTTGAGAGCTACAAGACCTAGGGCATATAAATACTCCCCAAGAACTTATTCTCTGCACCTTTTATCATCTTTTATCATATTTTACTTTTCCTGAGAGCTGAGAGAGACGGAGAACGGAGCGAGAGCAAGAACTGAAGATTCTCAATTCTACTACGGTTTTTCTTGTGGATGTTTACTTGTATTTTTGAGATATTGATTTCTAGTCATATGTCTATGTGTGGCTAGAATCCCTCTTTTTCCCAGGGTTTAGGGAGTAGACATGATTTGAATTTCTGACTGTTTGATTCAATTAATTAAGATTATTTTTCCTTTCTATGTTCTTGTTTTAATTGTTTGCTTTATTGATTGGCCACCAATTTAACATAATCATAGGTTTTAATTTGAGATCGGGAGATGATAATTATTACCTGAACTAAGAACATAGAACGCATATATTTAATTCTAAAGGGAATTGATATTTGTGAGGGCGTTAATCATATGAGCTTTTAGGAGTTGCATGTTAGAAGTGCGATCCGGGGACGGTAGCCTTGCATGTAATCAACGGTTTGTATGCCACGGGAGTGGGTATAGACTAGTTTTGAGATTGCCTTAAGAATCATCTTATTAATTGAATTGAACATGTTAGTTAGGAGAATCTGTTGAAACCTTTGCCTTGGGAAATCTTCTCTTATCTGTTTCTCTGTTTCACAGCTTGCTTTATTTTCTTTCCTGTTGTTTATTTATTTTGTTCTTTACTACAAAAACTCTCATTTTCGTTTGTCCAGATAGAGTATGATAATTTAGGATAGGAATTGGAAAATTCAGTCTCTGTGGAATACGACCTTGCTTGCTACTGTACACAATTGCACCCGTACACTTGCGGCGTGTTGAATAAAATAGCGAACAAGTTTTTGGCGCCGTTGCCGGGGACTGTTTTTTATCAGTACTATCTGTTAATTGTTTGAGACTAATCTGGATTTTATTTCTGTTATTTATTTTTCTGTTCTTTATTTATTTATTTTTATTTTTTTTCTGTGGTTCTAATTTTTGTGTTTGGAGCTTTCCAGGTAGTGAATGAGCACACGATCTCAAAACCTTCCTCTTGAAGATTTTGATCCTGAGATTGAAGCTACGCTCCGCCTCAACAACAACAAGAAAAGAGAAGCCACACTAGACACGATGGCTGCCACTTGCGGAAGAAGTCCGGGCATTGAGAGAACAGCTGCAGGCGTTGTTGGATGCTCAGAAAGATATTGGCGCAGCAGAAACAGGCCCCAATCAATGAGGCGTTCACCCCGCAATACTATTTTCATGAGCCTCCAAGAGTCAACGCAAACAATTTTGAGCTCAAGACTGGTTTAATCACGATGGTGCAGCAAAACCAGTATGGAGGCAAAGCTATGGAAGATCCCAATGCGCATCTGGCGCAATTCCTGGAGCTGTGCAGCACTGTTAAGATGAATGGAGTCCCTGATGACATTATACGACTCCGCCTTTTCCCATTCTCACTCAGGGATAAGGCAAAGTCGTGGTATCAAACTCTACAGCTGGGAGCCAATCCAGTGTGGGGGGACCTGGCAGATCTTTTCCTACGGAAGTTTCATCCTCCTGGGCTTACTTTGAAGTTGAAGATGGACATTCTTCAATTTCAGCAATTTGATGGAGAGACTTTGGCTGAAACATGGGAAAGATACCAGGAGAAGCTGAGGAAGTGCCCGTCTCATGGCTTTGATGAGGGGACTCTGGTGGTCATGTTTTACAATGCGTGTGGTGAGCGTGCAAGAATGTTTATGGATACAGCAGCTGGAGGTTCTCTGCTCAAGAAAGGGAGCTCGGAGGCAATGGAGATCATTGAAAGCATGGCTACTACAAGTTATCCCGAGAGAGTTCAGTTGAAGAAAGTTGCTGCTGCGTCCAGCTCAGATCCCATGGCATTGATTTTGACTCAGCTGGCAGAGATGAACTCGAAAATCAATGCTATGACTGTTGGCAATTCTGAGCCAGCTGTAGAGATCCCGACAGGCGTAGAAGACGTCAACTACATTAATGGCAGAAACTACGGGAACTTTCAGCACGGGCAACAGAGCGGGTATAATAATGGACAACAACTTCATCATGGAAGGCGTCCACATCCGAATTTGGCGTATGGGAATCCCAACAATGCAATTCAACCTCCACCAGGCTTCTCGGTAACCAATGGAATGATAAATGAAGAGAAGAAGCCGAATATAGAGGAGTTGCTGATGAAGTTCATGTCCAAATTCGGCGAGAGGATGGAAAAGCTAGAGTCCAATGCCGTTGCTGTGGGGACTCAAATGAAGATGTTCGAGACCCAATTGGGTCAAATAGCCACCGCCGTCAACAAACTCCAACAGTCGGGCAATCTCTTAAACAATGCCAAGGTGAACCCAAAGGAGCAGTGCATGGACATTGGGTTAAAGAGTGAAGTCACCTCAGAGTGCAGCCATGGATCTCATGAGATGGAGAAAGGAGAGCTCTCATGGAGAGTCCATGAGGAAGCTCGACGACTTCCACCTCATCTGCGTCCTCCTTGGTGGATGCCGTTTCCCCAGCATCATTTTAAGATGGTTGATCTGCCGAGCGGGACTACACAGGAAGGGGCCATGACGGCAAAAGATGAGAGTGCACAGCTGATTGAAGAAAGAGCTGAGGAGGTCACTGTTGAGGTTTCTGGCAGAAAGAAGGATGAAAAGCAAAAAGCTACTTCGCCAACAACTGTGACTACACCTCTCCCTCAGTGCCAGAAGAAATAGAGGGGGCAAGAGCAGTTCTCCAAATTCTTAGAGATCTTCAGGAAAGTACATATTAATATTCCATTGGTGGAAGCACTGCAGGAGATGCCGCAGTATGCTAAATTCCTGAAGGACATTATCTCGAGGAAGAAGAGGCTGGGAGAGTTTGAGACGGTGAATCTCTCAATGAAGAATGCAGCGCAATCTTGCAGAGGAAGCTGCCGGCGAAGGTCAAAGATCCGGGCAGCTTCACACTTTCCTGCAATATTGGAGGCCAGCATTTTGGAAGGTCACTCTGCGACCTGGGGGCAAGCATAAATCTCATGCCATTATCTGTTTTCAAGCAGCTGGCGATTGGGGAGTTAAAGTCGACATCTATGAGGCTGCAGATGGCAGACAGATCGGTCACTTATCCTCGTGGAATTGTGGAGAACGTGCTCGTGAAGGTGGGGGATTTCATTCTCCCTGCCGATTTTGTGGTTCTAGACATTGAAGATGACAACAAAATCCCGCTGATTTTGGGGCGTCCGTTCCTAGCAACGGGAAGAGCTTTAATTGATGTGGGGAAAGGAGAGCTCACACTGCGAGTGCATGATGAGAGCCAAACTTTCTATGTCTATGAACCATACCGCATCCACAAGGACGAAGTGCCCAAGAAAGCAAAGGATCTGGGAACGGTAAGTGTTGATGTTTTTAATACATTTGATACGGATCCTTTTTCTTGGCAGGACCCAGGTGATCGGAAGTTGAAAGGGAGCATGGGTGGCAAGAGTGGAGCAGGGAGCAGTTGTTCGCAGCATTGCTTGTACCAGCCTCCTTGATGAGTTTGTTGTTCTGTCGAGCTAACGACGTTAAAAATAGCACTTATTGGGAGGCAACCCAATCTTGGTTAGTTCGTTTCTTTTCGTTTGTTAGTTGTTTTTGTGCCCCACAAATCCTTTTCAAACTTATTCTCCTTAGTGGTGAATAAGTTTGGGGAGATGTGTCTTTGTGGGTGCATTTTTCTTTTTGGTTGTTTTTGTTTGTGTCGTCTTTGAGTTCCCTTAGTCTTGCTTCGGTGGTTTCTTCGTGATGTACCTTGATGATGATGCGAGTTGTGTAGAGTCTTGTTGGATAACTGGCTTATGATGATTTCTACTTTAAAATTGTGAAATTGCATGCGTTTGTGTCGATATTGTTGAGATTGAGCATGAATGATGAATGATAAGCATGGTTTCTATGTGTTTGCAATCAATGAAATAAGCTGTGAGATTTGAGCTTTGACTGTCACCATTTTTTACAGTCTTATTTCTTATTCTTGAGTGTTTGTTCGAGCATGCATGTTTCTCACTAGAACTTGTCTTGGTTTCTCCCTCGAGGTCACATAGTGTGCTTAATAACTTTGAGATGATAGAAGGCCATCTTTGCTAGCCTATTTATCCCATATTTGTCCTATATCTTGATATGATCCTAGTTCACCCCTTTTGAGCCTTATTTTTCCATATTCTTTGTCGTAGCCATGGGTGGGAGCTTGGGAATCGTTGATATGAGATAATTGGGTTGTGGAGATGAGTGATCATGAATTGTGAATTTTGTTCTTGATTGAAAAAATCCTAGTACCCTGGCTTGTTTGAGAGAGAAAAAAAAATGAAAAAAAAGAGAAAGAAAAGAAAAAAAAAAGAAAAAAAAGAGGTACATAGGATACTTTAGAAAGTCATAATATCATGAGGAATAATTGATGAGTTGTGATGGATTTTGTATTGAAAATCTTGGTTTATGGGAGGTGGAGGATTGTGTTGAGTAAGAATGCTATAAGGTTGGTGATTGTGCTACATTGAGAGTATTTATTAGTCACTTAGCCAGATATATCCTACCCTACCAAAGAGCCTACATTACAACCCTCAATAAAGACCTTTTTGATCTTGATTATAGGAGCACACATTTAGTGGTGGAGAGGTGAGACGATTGACAAGCTTATGGATGAGTACTTGTTTTGCTTGAACTGAGCGTATACACGTCCATGATCTTGATTGATACACTTGAGAGTTGAGAGTTCTTAAATTCTTTATCTTTTGGTGAGGATTGCAAGTCGTTGAGACCACAATTTGAAGTTTGTCATGAGTGTGATATCTTGATGATAGGAGATACAAATGCATGTTGGTATTTTTGTTGACAAATCTGAAGCCACAATGTTATCCACTTTTCTCTGCGCTCTTGTTGATTCATTCTTGGTTCATCTTTGTTTTGTCCGAGGACGGACAATAGTTCAAGTTTGGGGGGTTGATAAACATGCATTTTTACCTCTTGATGTGTCATATTTGATGGTTAGTTATGAGGTTTTGTGTGTTGGATGGTTTATTTTGAGCTTATATTGGTTTTTGGTCAAGAACTTGTCACTCGCTTGTGTTTGCACGTATTTTTAGAAATAAATAAGCAGAATTTGGAAGATTTGGCTGAAATACAAGTTGTAGTTCATCTCGAGAGGAGTTCTTGAGCGCAAACTTTTCATAAATCGGAGTTCGGACGAGAGAGAACGAGCCAAAACAAAATCACTGCGCAAAGCTGTCAGGAGTTCTGTTTCGTCACGCGGGCCAGCAATGCGGCCGCGCGACGTGGCCGCGCGAGTCGCCGTTTTTCCGCCCAAAATTCGTTTTTTTAGTGATTTTGGGTATTTTTGAGAGCTACAAGACCTAGGGCATATAAATACTCCCCAAAAACTTATTCTCTGCACCTTTTATCATCTTTTATCATATTTTACTTTTCCTGAGAGCTGAGAGAGACGGAGAACGGAGCGAGAGCAAGAACTGAAGATTCTCAATTCTACTACGGTTTTTCTTGTGGATGTTTACTTGTATTTTTGAGATATTGATTTCTAGTCATATGTCTATGTGTGGCTAGAATCCCTCTTTTTCCCAGGGTTTAGGGAGTAGACATGATTTGAATTTCTGACTGTTTGATTCAATTAATTAAGATTATTTTTCCTTTCTATGTTCTTGTTTTAATTGTTTGCTTTATTGATTGGCCACCAATTTAACATAATCATAGGTTTTAATTTGAGATCGGGAGATGATAATTATTACCTGAACTAAGAACATAGAACACATATATTTAATTCTAAAGGGAATTGATATTTGTGAGGGCGTTAATCATATGAGCTTTTAGGAGTTGCATGTTAGAAGTGCGATCCGGGGACGGTAGCCTTGCATGTAATCAACGGTTTGTATGCCACGGGAGTGGGTATAGACTAGTTTTGAGATTGCCTTAAGAATCATCTTATTAATTGAATTGAACATGTTAGTTAGGAGAATCTGTTGAAACCTTTGCCTTGGGAAATCTTCTCTTATCTGTTTCTCTGTTTCACAGCTTGCTTTATTTTCTTTCCTGTTGTTTATTTATTTTGTTCTTTACTACAAAAACTCTCATTTTCGTTTGTCCAGATAGAGTATGATAATTTAGGATAGGAATTGGTAAATTCAGTCTCTGTGGAATACGACCTTGCTTGCTACTGTACACAATTGCACCCATACACTTGCGGCGTGTTGAATAAAATAGCGAACACTTATGGGTCATTTGGGTCCGCCAAGCAAATGTGGTGGATGATGACGGGGTAGGTTGCGCATGTGACGATTAAAAAAAGGGCCCGGCCTATTGAGGACTGTCCATAACCAAAGATGTGAAGGCGCAATGAAAATCTTTGAACCTATGAGAAATGACTGTGCCCAGACTTAACGAGATTGTGCCCAGACCAAGTTATCTTTGCTTTTGATATTTTTTTCTATGTTTCCTTTCAGTTTCTCATTTTCAGGCACAACCTTCTGTCCCTAACGCTCTGACCATAGTGATACCAGTGTGAGTCTAACATCGTGACAAGATAGAAGAATACACCAACTCCTCGTGGGATCAACTCTATACTTACCGCTAGCGGAACCTAGCTGTGGGCATAGGAAAATTATAAATATATTATCACGGAGAAGTGCACCGCACAACGACAAGGCAAAGGATCAACCTCCGTCAACGCCGTTCTTCACCAGAATAGGAACTTCAAAGATTGCAGCCTCAGCCCAAGAAGTGACATTCTCTCACAACGACAGAAATCATGAAGACCATCTCTCCAACGGATCTATTCAAGACTTCGCCTATAAATAGAGCTTAAGGAACACTGCAATCTTCATCGATTCAAATGCACAAGCTGAAACTCTGCTAAAATTGCAACTCAACCTTCAACTATCTCCAAAAGTTTGAATCGAAAAACATAATCATCAAAGCGAAATTCAGTTCTCTGATTACAAATATCATCAACAAGAGAGTTTGAGAAGTGTTCGGATTCGAGATTTAGAGCGAACTCAGTGGTTGTTTAGTACCAGTTAAACTAAATAGTTCGGTTTCCTTGACACCTTGTAAGCCAAGCGGGAGTTCAGACCAGAGTTCTGACTCCAGAGATCTTAGCGAAGACTACAAGAACACGAGTGTGTCTTAGTGTACTAAGAGTGAGAAATCCAGCCCAGAGTGGTGTTGGTAGGTTTGTTGTGCACCTCAACGCATTAGCCCAGAGTGATTGTCAGATTAATCATTTGACCGTGGATTAGGAACGTTGTTTCCGAACCACGTAAAAATTCATGTGTTCTTTCGTGCTTTCAATTATTTCTTGTCTGTGCAATTGTTGATATCAAGTGAAACTGACTAACTGAAAAGTGAAACTAAGGACCTTGAAAGTGTCACTCCTTCTAAAGGCTATTTGAACTAAGTTTATTTTCCGCTGCCAAGTACTATTAGTTAAACTGTTAAATCTGCAGATAATTAGTAAGATTCATAACACTTCTATGTTTCGTTCAAACTTGACTGAAGCCTTTTCTGGACTCAAGTTATCTGACTGAATCAGACAACTAAAGTCATCCACTAATAGTTTTATCAGTATCAATCAATAAGCTCTTTTAATTCATTCAAAACTTTTAAGTTCTTATCAACCTCATTCATCAGTTTTCGAAAAGAATTACCCTACACGTGTATTCTCCCTCTACACCTGTTCAGAGACCCTCCGGGACCCAACAACATTTACATGTACTAGTATAGACAAGTAGCCAAGACAAACTACTTTCATCTATACTGCAGCCTAAAACAACAACTCATCCTAGTGTCGTCTCGGTTGTGATCAATTTTATATTTCATAAGGTTATTCCAATTATATGGTCTTCTGTGATATACAACACACCATATAATCTACTTATATAGAGATAATTGGACATACATATGCAATTGTGAACAATTCAGATCGAGGATAAGATAGTAAACTTAGGAATTATTGAATACAAGCATAAACGTTCTTGCTTTCAGTATACAAATCCAACATCTGCTTCAGCTAAAGTTTTTTACACGTTCTTTTCTTCGCCTCTCAACTCAGTCAGTATTTCCTAAGACTGCTTTCTATGATTAATTCCTTGAGGAGGGAGTTTTTTGGCATTTTCTTCTACCTTGGCTAGAACGTTAGCCAGGTGGTTGATTTGCTGAATAGTTTGGCTCATACCAGAATGAATTTCATTCTTAAATTTATCACTTTTCTTTGTTAGATTTTCAATGGCTTCCTTCCATGGTGCTCGTCTCTGATATGGTGGTTGATATACATGTTGCTGCTGAGGTGGGTAGACCTATTGCTGCGGTGTCTTGCTCGGTATCGTGGCTGGTGCTTGTTATACTATTGTTGTAATCCTGGTAAACCCATATTGTTGTGTTGGGGCTGACTGTCCTGCTTCTACCTGAAATTAAGATGATCCCTCCATCCTGGATTGTTAGTGTTGGAGAAGGGATCATACCCAAGCATTCACGTCCACAATGTCTTCATAAAAATTCAGGCAATTCTCATATTGATGCCTAGTTGCGTCGCATAGGCCACATTGTCCTACATTTTTTGGTAAGGTCAGTCTGCTCAACAGTGCATTAATTTCCTTCATTTCCTTGCTCAACATTGTCATATCCTTATTTTCTTCATCTTTGGAGGACAGCTCCACGTTCCTCTCGTGTCCTTCATCTCGTGATTCCTCAGCCATTGTCCCCAATAGTTAGAAGATTTCCAAGGGCTTCTTGATAGTGTGCTTGGGATTCCTCAGCGCGCAAAGTGCGCAAAGCGCTCACGCGCAGCCCTCGGCGCGCACAGCCCCTGCAGGTCGCCTGTCCTCCTTCGCCCTACCTTGCATGACCAGCCTTGGCAGCCCCCGGCGTGCAGCAGAACAAGGGCAGCAGCGGCGGTACGGCAGCGCTCGACCGGGCGCGCAGCCCTCGGCATGCGCAACCACCGCATGCCCTAGTTCAATCGCAGCCAACCAACCCGTCCTCCATTTAATCCAGTCTGATCGTCATCATCTTCGTCTCGTTTTCCACAATTACAGATTACAAAGGAAAAACAAATTGAAATCCTAATCTAACCACGGATTTTCTCATGGTGGAAAAACGATTACAACGTCAAAACGACGTATCCCATGAATCAACAAACCACGAAGAACAACAGCAGTAAAAACAACGCACATTATTAATCGTACATAAATTAATAATAGAGCCAATAAATTAATCCTGGACTCTGATACCAATTGCAGGAATATTAAACTGAATTAATACTCGATTTGCCCCGAAGATCGTTTCTTGGATTATTATTAATTTATCATACAACGATTAATCCCTAACATGCCCCTATGAATTTAAGTGTTGCACGTTGGAGTTTAGAAATACCTGAAGAATTCAGAAGAATTCGTCAAATTCGCAGCTGAACAGACCAGTCATATTCAATCCTTCGTTTATAGCCTCAAACGTCCTCAAATCGTATTTTACCCAGAAATACGACTTCTTCGTCTTCGAGAGAGCTTTCCGAGGCCGCCTATTTCGCCTGAATCGGAGTTCTGTGGAGGAAGTTATGGCCGTTCTCCCAAAACTGCCAGAACTTCATTTCCTGCGAAAATCTGACTCCAGCTCAGATCTTCTGAACTGTATCCCGCTCAGCTTTCACCGTTGGATGGACAACGAGCTGTGAAAGTCCCAAGAGAGAATTCTGCCTTTCACGTCTGGCGTCTCTCTGCTCTCTCATAACCCTAATTAATTAGTGTGTGTGTTTCCTGAAAGCAGACAGCTGTATTTAAATAAATAAAAACAAGCTGTGGGACGCCAGAAACCTTGTGATGGGCGAATTCTGTCTCTGCTAGGGCAAGGAGACTTTGGGTCAGTCCAGGGACCAGATACAAGGAATAAAGATGGGCCTCAAATAAATTAATTCTCCATGGCCAGCCGAGACCATAATTAATTTATAAATATTAGTTCAATCCACTAGAGAACCAATACTGACTTACCCCTTTATTGCCGGTGATGAGTCGGGGCTTGTATTTAGACTTATTAAATCTCCGTATTTAAAATATCCGACATCCATTAATTAATTATAGCTCTGACAGCTTTAATTAATTAATCTCTTTGTAATCCTTAAGCAGTACCACTCAAACCTTATTATTGCGCCTGAACTTAATCAACCTGCAGGGATTAGCGCAATAAACTTTATTGAGCTCCTTAAGGGGATGTCATTATCCTATATCGGATATGGGTACTAATACAGATAATCAAATATCATATATTAACCGCTATCACCCAAGATACAGAGTACTCAAGTTACTATATAACTCTCACTCATAGTAAATCAAAGTGATACACGAATTAACATATATATCTGAAATCTTATTAGTATTAAGATTTTATTAAGTCACCGAGATCTTGATTCTTCACTTAAGTCAGATAGAAGAATACATCTCACTGTAGTCCTATCAATACGTTATGACGTACCAGTATAGACAAGTAGTCAAGACAAACTACTTCCATCTATACCGCAGCCTAAACCAATGACTCGTCCTAAAGTCATCTCGGATGTGATCATTTTATATCTCTTAAGGTTATTCCAATTATATGATCTTCTGTGATCTACAACACACCATATAATCTACTTATAAAGAGATAAGAAACATACATGTGCAATCATGAACACAATCAGATAGGAGATTGGATAGTGGTAACAGGAAACATTGTATACAAGCATAAAACGTTCTTGCTTTGCAGTATACAAATCCAACAATCTCCCACTTATACTAAAGCAAACTTTTAGTATACAATGCGTCTATTTACCAATCACCTAACACTTCTCCCACTTATACTTAAAGTTTCCTAAGTGGGTGGCATCAATCGCATTCCCATCTTTCAATGACCATTTGCGATTAGCCTTTTGTGAAAAGATTAGTAGGTTTCTCCAATATGTGAGAATTTATTCTATGAGCACAAAAACCTCGATTTACGAATAATCGTATAACTTTGGTACTTACTCTCCATGTGTTTGACCCCTTGTGGTTCTTGGATTCCTTAGAGTTTGCAACTGCACTTGAAGTATCACTAAGGTGATGCTCTCACGCAAACTAGGAATCACCCTTAGATCCTGGAGGTAGTGGTCAAACCAAAAGGTTTTACCTCCCAAGGAAAACACATAGCTCGAGGTAATTATTCTTTGTTCCGGTTAGCCTGGGAATCCGAAATCATATAATCCAAATAGGAACTAAACTGTCTAACTGGTAAACTATCCTTATTCTCTAGTCATGGACTTGAGAATATAATTTACCACAGTTCAGTGTCCTTAACTAGGACTATACTGATATCTTACAACCATGCTAACTGCATAAAAAATATAAGATCTCGTACATAGCAATCCATACATGAGGCCATCCATTGCGGAAACGTAGGATATACCTTCATTTCCTCAACCTCAGCAGGCATCTTAAGACTTAGTCTTTAGATCAAGGAACGCCATAGCTCAAAGGTTGCAATCCTTTCTTGGCGGTATTCATACTAAAACGAGCATTCACAGTATCAATGTAAGACACTCGAGATAAGCCCAACATCCTTTGCTAGTGATCTTTTATAACCTTGATCACAGAGACGTATACTGTACCTCCTTAGTCTTTCATCTGAGACTGTTCGGATAACCATTACTTTATGTCTTGACAATAGCTCCATATTGTCGCCAATTAGGAGGATATTATCTACATAAAATGCAAGATAAACCACATCACCGATGACACGAGAGCGATTGACACGAGATGCTTCTCTCCCTTCCTCACGTAACCTTCAGGTTGTTGCACATGGATGTCCTTACCTTTTCCAAGGTAATATATATGACATCCATTTGCCAGACCTCGATGGTTTAAGTGAGCTGCTATGGATAAAATGATCCGAATGTTCTGAGAATGGCACTAGCGAAAATATCATCGTAACCTATACCCTTACACTGGGCATAACCTTTTGCCACCAGTCTAGCTTCGAAAGCTACGACTTTGCTCATTCGGACCTGTCATTATCTTGTATACTCACTTACAACCTAAGGCTTTACTGTCTTTTGGTAGCAAGATTTTCTAGTATACACCCATATTCTTAATGGATTTCTCCATTGAGGCGTGCCAGGAATCTACATTCTCGTCTTCCACTAATTCCAAGTAGATATCTGGGTCGATTCTCTTATATTCACTACCAGGGACTGAATCCAAAGATTCTCCCAAGAACATAAATCGATCGGGTTGTCCCACAACCCTCCCACTACAATGGATCTGTGGTGGCACATGTGTGTCAACAGTGCGTGCAGTGTCCTGTGGTACAAAACTCTTGCACACTTTGGCTTGGGTGATGGAATCGCCTGTCTAATGTCTTCAATTTCTTGAAGCACACTATCTGACTTGGATTAGTGATTATTCCCATAGTCCACTTCTAAGAATCGTGTGTCATTGCTAATAACCACCTTCTGATTCTTTAGGACTAATTGCAAAGATGCATAACTCATCATCGGACATATTTTTCCAAGAGTGACCTATTTCTTCTCTCCACTACACCATCTTATATAGGGATTACACGGTGTAGTAAACTGGGTTGGAATCCCAAACACTGACAATAAATCAGAAAAGATCATTCCTAACACATTATTGGCCCTTTATCCCCTTTGCCATGAATGACCCGGTCTCCATCTTTTCCTCTATACAGGATTCACAGGTTCCAAATGGTACAACCTGGAAGAATTCAATGTACTATTTAGACACGAGCCTTTGGATCATGTTAAGATAGATGTGACCTAATCAAGGGTATCAATATATGTGTAAGATCCTCATGAGAGATTAGCCTTAACTTTTCTCTTTCTTTTGTTCGATGATGTAAATGCAATATAAAGGTATTTTGTCGACAACATATAGTATGAAGAGAGATGTTCAAAAATACCAGAATAGACAACTTTGTCATTTCTTATGATAGAAACACCACTATCAAAAATGACATAAGATCCATCTATTCAAAATTTTGGAACATGATAAGGAACTCTCAAAAAACTAAACTATGTCTTTAGCTCATCACTACTCAGCTTCCTTGTCAGCTTATAAAAAGTCATGCAAGGTGTAACAATCATTATCAGTTTCTCTCGTTTTCCACTACTCACAACTGAGTAGAAAATGAGCTGACATGTCTCAGTTACTACAGCAAGTGAAGTACCTTAACCCTTTGCCTTGAGCATTGAAAGAAAAAATCTTCAATACTCAATCTTATCACACCACTACTCCCACTATTTCCCTTGTCTTTCTTGCCCCTTGGACCCTTCTCCTTCCCGTCTTTTGACGAAGAAGATGGCCATCCGTTGGCAATAACAAGTGTTTGCAAATCTTTTTCCCACAACTTCCTTAGCTGTAACTAGAGCATTCAACAACTCAAAACGAGTATTATCTTTCTTGCTCATAACAGCGTTGAGGCGAAAGTTCTTAATTAAAAGACTTAGGAAAAGAGTTCAGGATAATATCGACTTTTGCCTCACCGTCGATACTCCCACTGAGCAAGTCAAGTCCATCAAAATTTGCATGACATGCTCGTGCACTGAGCTGTGCTCACTCATAAAAATAACAAGATTACTCTCATCAAATTTAAATGAGCAGCTCAGTCCGACTCTCCGAACACTTTCTTGAGATTCAGCATGATGCTAATAGCATCGTCCATGCCCTGATGTTGGAGCTACAAGGTTTGTGACATTATACTCATAATATAGCATATAGCCACATTATTCGTTTTGTGCCACCTTTTATGTAATTCCTTTTTCTCATCAGTTGACTCATTGTTCAGACCATAAGAACGTGGAGTAGTAGGCAACACAAAAATTGTGTTTAGTTTGTGATAAAGATAAAAATCCAAAACTGCGTTTCCATTTTATATATGTGGACCGGTTAAAAGACTTTGTGCAAGAATAAATAAACAATAAGAGACAGACATATCTGAAAGTAACGAACATAAAACACATAATTCGTAACAATAATATTGTAACCTTTTGATAAAACAAGATTAATGAAACCTTGATCGCTAATTTCTTAACAACAATAACTGCAACTAAACAGTGTAATTGTAGAACAGAAAAAGCAAGTCGAGTGTCGTATCCACAGGGACTATTATAACGAATCACTCTAAGTAATCCTAAGTAAACTCTAGTAATATTCAGGCAAACTCAAATAAGAATGAAGAATAAAACTAAAATCAAAACAAAACAAAATAAAACAGGATAAAAACTCAAATAATAAAAGACTCTGGCCCTAGGGATGTACTATTGTTAATCAAACATATGTATTCAACCTATTGATTCAATTACCAATTTAATCCAACCCTGATGAAAGATCACTATATTATTCATAAGCTTCTCTAACGAACACCTATGAACGTAGATTAATTTACCCCTTTTCACATTCAAGACTCCAAGGAATAAATTAACTCCAAATAGCACACAAAGAATAGCTTCCTATAGTTTCACCTGTCGCATTCAAGACTCAAGGCTAACACTATATCATGCATTCCTGAATCGGCTGAACAATTATCGCATTCAAGACTCAAACTGAACAGCTAGACAGGTAAATTATTGATCAAGTAATTCACAAGAAAACAGGCACCAAGAATCATGAATCACAAGTTGGAGGGCAAATTGATATCAACAAATCAAACACACATATTGAATTAACTTTGTACAAACCCTAGGTTCAGATAAAAGAACTAGCCAAACATCATAAAATAAAATAAAAGCATAAATAAAAAGAAAGCAATTAAAATAAATGAAATAGATAAAATCCGAAAGAAATTTTGGATGAACAGCTTGAATCTGCAGAAATAAATCTAATCTATGAAAACTGAATGTAAACTGAAAAAAGAAAAAGAAAAAGAAAGGAGGTGAAGAGATGTGCAAAGATGTGTCTAATAGGTCACGGAAATGACCTATATATAGGCACAAGAGATAAATACAGTGTAGAACTCGAAAATACTGAGAAAATATAAAAAACCCGAAAATTCCCGAAAATTCGAAAATTTCCGTCAATACTATTCATTGTTGTGCGCGACTTTCTTGTTTTGGTCATAAGTTTCTCGTCCAAACTCCGATTTACGATCCGTTTACGCTCACGAACTCCGCTTGAGACGAACTACAACTTCTATTTATGATAATATTTCCAAATTCCATCTCGAAAATCCTGTAAAATCCATCAAAGTTCGAGCAAGTAACATAGTTTACAAGATAAAGCAATAAAAGCACAAAACAATCATCCAACACTCAATTCCTTATAAAAATGACATTATACGAACACTAAAAACCATGGAAAAATGAGTGTTATCAAACCTCCAACCGCTCAAGGAATCCCATGTGCAAGCCACGCTGTGTGGACGTTTACACACGAACTCCTCAACCAGACTATTCACCTAGTCATTTAATTTCCATCCATGTCAACTTAACCTTTTGACAAAGGAAATTAATAGTTGGCACCTTAACTAGACCATATCATCATCAAGAAGGGACTCCTCGGGGAGTTGTACATTGTACGTGATATGATATCTAAGCAATGACCACAATTTAACCTTGAAAATTAAATTCTCAAAATTGACATACTCACTCGGACCATGCCGCTTTCAATTTAATTTTCTTGGTTATCTTATTTAATTCCATTCTCCAAAGTACTTGTGAAAATTATACAAGTAAGCCACGCTGTGTGGACGTTTACTGCATAACTCCCACTACTTTAATGGATTTAAATATTTTTAATAGAAACCTCATCTGACAAACTTATGAAAAAACAAATATGAAGTAAGTCACGCTGTGTGGACGTTTACTCACATTGCCAATCACTTTGTCTAGAGACCGCTTGTGGAGGTCTACATAATTTTAAGAATAAAGATTATTAAGTAATAACCACAATTTAACTTTGAAATTAAATTCTCGAATTTGACATACTCACTCGGACCATGCCGCATTCAATTTAATTTCTTAGTTATCTTATTTAATTCCATCCTCTAAAGTACTTGTGAAAATTATACAAGTAAACCACGTTGTGTGGACGATTACTGCATAACTCCCACTACTTTAATGGATTTAAATATTTTTATAGAAACCTCATCTGACAAACTTATGAAAGAACAAACATGAAGTAAGCCACGCTGTGTGGACGTTTACTCACATCGCCAATCACTTTGTCTAGAGACCGCTTGTGGAAATCTAAATAATTTTTAATCATCTATAAAATTATTAATACAGCTTAGTCTTTTTCTTTCAAAAGGTTTAATCATGCTCAACACATAATCCTAAACATGGTCATCTAGAACGCAACATGTAAAACATGCTCGCAGAATTCTAAAACATGCTTAAGAAAACGATAAACCTAGCATGCTTGTCTAAGCGCAGTTAATAAACACATATTAACAAGCAAAGACAAAGACAGCAGGTAAAGAGCATAAAGGATTAACACCACGACATGCAAAGAACAAAATTAAAACAATAAAGTTCTTCGTGACCCATTCGTGGAACCCCATATTTCTAATCTATTACAAAGAACAGAAAAGAAAAAGAAATAAAACTCAAAAACGTAAACTCGGCCCGAAACGCTTCAAACAGGCCCGTCTTTGAAACTAGGGTTTGAAAAAATGTGCCACCTAGGGTTTGGGACCCCTAGGCGGCACCGCCACCTTCCCTTGACAGCAGCTCCCGGCGCGCGGCAGCAGCCCGGCGCGGCAGCAGCCCGGCGCGGCAGCCGCCTGGCTCGGCAGCAGCCTTCCTCCGCGAGCAGCAGCAGCACCGCAGCACCAGCAGGGCTCGGCAGCCTCGGCTCCTGGTCGCGGCAACCTCGGCAGATCCAGCGCGAGGACAGCAGCAACGGCAACAACGACCGCGCATCGCCTGCTGGGAGCGCACGCGCAGCCTTCGGCGCGCACAGCCCCTGCCAGTCGCCTGTCCTCCCTCGCCCTACCTTGCATGACCAGCCTTGGCAGCCCCCAGCGTGCAGCAGAACAAGGGCAACAGCGGCGATACGGCAGCGCTCGATCGGGCGCGCAGCGCTCAGCGCGCAAGCGCGCGTGCGCGCGCAGCCCTCGGCGTGCGCAGCAGCACCGCAGCACCAGCAGGGCTCGGCAGCCTCGGCTCCTGGTCACGGCAACCTCGGCAGATCCAGCGCAAGGACAGCAGCAACGACCGCGCATCGCCTGCTGGGCGCGCACGCGCAGCCTTCGGCGCGCACAGCCCCTGCCAGTCGCCTGTCCTCCCTCGCCCTACCTTGCATGACCAGCCTTGGCAGCCCCCAGCGTGCAGCAGAATAAGGGCAGCAGCGGCGGTACGGCAGCGCTCGACTGGGCGCGCAGCGCGCAAGCGCGCGTGCGCAGCCACCGCATGCCCTAGTTCAATCGCAGCCAACCAACCCGTCCTCTATTTAATCCAGTCTGATCGTCGTCGTCTTCGTATCGTTTTCCACAATTACATATTACAAAGGAAAAACAAATTGAAATCCTAATCTAACCACGAATTTTCTCCTGGTGGAAAAATGATTACAACGTCAAAACGACGTATCCCACGAATCAACAGACCACGAAGAACAACAGCAGTAAAAACAACACACATTATTAATCGTACATAAATTAATAATAGAGCCAAGAAATTAATCCTGGACTCTGATACCAATTGCAGGAATATTAAACTGAATTAATACTCGATTTGCCCCGAAGATCGTTTCTTGGATTATTATTAATTTATCATACAACAATTAATCCCTAACATGCCCTTATGAATTTAAGTGCTGCACGTTGGAGTTTAGAAATACCTGCAGAATTCAGAAGAATTCGTCAAATTCGCAGCTGAACAGACCAGTCATTTTCAAGCCTTCGTTTAAAGCCTCAAACGTCCTCAAATCATATTTTACCCAGAAATACGACTTCTTCGTCTTCGAGAGAGATTTCCGTGGCCGCCTATTTCACCTGAATTGGAGTTCTGTGGAGGAAGTTATGGCCGTTCTCCCGAAACTGCCAGAACTTGATTTCCTGCGAAAATCTTACTCCATCTCAGATCTTCTGAACTGTATCCCACTCAGCTTTCACCGTTGGATGGACAACGAGCTGTGAAAGTCCAAAGAGAGAATTCTGCCTTTCACGTCTGGCGCCTCTCTGCTCTCTCAAAACCCTAATTAATTAGTGTGTGTTTCCTGATAGCAGACAGTTGTATTTAAATAAATAAAAACAAGCTGTGGGACGCCAGAAACCTTGTGATGGGCGAATTCTGTCTCTGCTAGGGCAAGGAGACTTTGGGCCAGTCCAGGGACCAGATACAAGGAATAAAGATGGGCCTCAAATAAATTAATTCTCCATGGTCAGCCCACACCATAATTAATTTATAAATATTAGTTCATTTCACTAGAGAACCAATACTGACTTACCCCTTTATTGTCGGTGATGAGTCGGAGCTTGTATTTAGACTTATTAAATCTCCGTATTTAAAATATCCGACATCCATTAATTAATTATAGCTCTGACAGCTTTAATTAATTAATCTCTTTGTAATCCTTAAGCAGTACCACTCAAACCTTATTATTGCGCCTGAACTTAATCAACCTGCAGGGATTAGCGCAATAAACTTTATTGAGCTCCTTAAGGGGATGTCATTATCCTATATCGGATACGGGTACTAATACTGATAATCAAATATCATATATTAACTGCTATCACCCAAGATACAGAGTACTCAAGTTACTATATAACTCTCACTCATAGTAAATCAAAGTGATACACGAATTAACATATATATCTGAAATCTTATTAGTATTAAGATTTTATGAAGTCACCGAGATCTTGATTCTTCACTTAAGTCAGATAGAAGAATACATCTCACTGTGGTCCTATCAATACGTTATGACGTACCAGTATAGACAAGTAGTCAAGACAAACTACTTTCATCTATACCGCAACCTAAACCAATGACTCGTCCTAATTAAAGTCATCTCGACTGTGATCATTTTATATCTCTTAAGGTTATTCCAATTATATGATCTCTGTGATCTACAACACACCATATAATCTACTTATAAAGAGATAAGGAACATACATGTGCAATCATGAACACAATCAGATAGGAGATTGGATAGTGGTAACAGGAAACATTGTATACAAGCATAAAACGTTCTTGTTTTACAGTATACAAATCCAACAGCTTTCAACTTGATCTTTCGAAGAGATTTGGTGATGAGGGCAATTTCTCAATAGTTGTTTGAATAGAGTCGAGTACTCTTAGAAAGATTCCAGATCATCTTGTTTGAAATTGCGGATCTCCCATCTTGTGGCTAGAAAGAATTTTTCTAAGAAGCACTGTTGCATTTGTGCGCAAGTGGTTACACTTCCTTCGGGCGACTCATACAGCCATCTCCTTGCTCGATCCACTAATGAGAATAAAAAAAGGACTCTAGCTTTGACCTTCTGAACTGTGTCCCGCTCAATCTCGGACGTCAAGAACAGACTCAAGCTTTAACCTTCTAAACTTTCTTAGAAAGTGGCGCCTGCTCTCTATTCTGCTGTGACAGAAAACCTAGCTTTATTATTGTACGTGTGTTATGTTCTACGAGCAGATAATTATATTTATAATTATAAATATAGACTTTGGGCCTTTTAATGAGCCTGACTTATTTTTTTTCTACTAGGCTCACGAGACTTTGGGCCAGTTCAGGCCTCAAATACAAGGAATAAAGATGAAACTCAAATGAATTAATTCTTATGATCAGCCTATATCATAATTAATTCATAAATATTAATCTCATTCCACTAGAGAATCAATATTGACTTATCTCTTCATTGCCGATGATGAGTTGGGGCTTGTATTTAGACTTATCGAACCTCGTATTTAAATTATCCAACATCCATTAATTAATTAAAACGTATGCAACTTATATTAATTAATTTTTTATTAATCCTTAAGTAGTACACCACTCAACATTTCTTATTGTGCTTGAACTTAATCAACTTGCAGGGTTTAGCACAATAAACCTTTTTTGAGCTCCTTAAGGGGATGTTATCATTTTATACCGGATACAGTTACCTAATACAGATTATCAAATATCATATATAAATTGCTATCACCCAAGATACAGAGTACTCAACTTAATATATAACTCTCACCCATAGCAAATCAAAGTAAAACATAATTTTATATATATACCTGAAATCTTATTAGGATTTAGGTCCATTAAGTCACCGATATTTTGATTCCTCATTTAGGTCAGACAGAAGAATACATCTCACTGTGATCCTATCAATACGTTTACATGCACCAATATAAACAAGTAGTCAAGACAAACTACTTCTATCTATACTACAGCTTAAAATCATCGGCTCGTCCTAGAGTCGTCTCGGCTGTGATCAATTTATATCTCGTAAGGTTATTTTAATTATATGATCTTCTGTGATCTATAAGATACCATATAATCTACTTATATAAAGATATTAAGACATACATATGCAATCATGAATAAATCAGATAGAAGATAAAAAGTAAACATAAGAAATATTATATACAAAGCATAAAAAGTTCTTATTTTCAATATACAAAATCAACCATACCCTCCAAGTAATAGTCAAGGCAAATGGTTTTAAAGTGGGGCAGCCTCGATCAATGCTTCACATGTAAACTTCTTTTATTTATATTAGCCAATGGCAAATTTGAACTTTGTCAGATAGAAAATATAGCTTCTTTGATTTTTCTTTCTGTTTATGATCTTTTACTGCAAACTCTATTTCTTAAGATTTACTGGCTATATTAATAAGTTATTACATATTCAAATTTAATTTGGAGGCTATAGGAGTATAATAGTACAATCATAATTATTTTCATAATTTTTTAAAATAAACGGTTATAGTAAAAAAAAAATTGGAATAAGCATTTTTCAAATATAGCTAACATAATTGGTGCACAAGTATATTAAGTTGGAGCGAGATAAATGGCAATATAGTTAGTAAAGAAAAGAAAGAAAAGAAAAGAAATGGAATCTCCAACGCTATCTCCTCTACAAACATGCCTAGTCCCTCTCTGCGTCTCCTCTTCCTCTTATCCACGTCGAGTTTGCTCTCATCCACAGCGTTCAACCTCACCACCCTCACCTTCTCCCAATCCTACACTCCCCTCTTCAGCGATTTCAACATTAAGCGATCCCCTGATGACAACGCCGTCAGCCTCCTCCTCAACCGCCTTTCTGGTAATTCTCTCTCTCTCTCTCTGCATTGCATGCATGCATATATAGATATAATTATTTGTTAATTTGGGTGATGATCAGGCTCCGGCATCATTTCGTCCGATTATTACAACTATGGGTTCTTCAGCGCCAGCATCAAGATGCCCTCCAAATACACCGCCGGCATCGTCGTCGCATTCTACGTAGCTTCAATTTCGTTTGAAGAATTAATAAATAATTAATGTGCATTCATGAATATTACGTTCAAATATTTGCATGCAGACATCGAATGTGGATACGTTTGAAAAGAACCACGACGAATTAGACATCGAGTTTCTGGGAAATGTGCAAGGACATGCATGGAGATTCCAGACCAATTTGTATGGAAACGGCAGCGTTTCGCGTGGGAGGGAGGAGAGATACCGCTTGTGGTTCGACCCCAGCAAGGACTCCCATCGCTACAGCATTCTCTGGACCCCACAAAACATCATGTAATCCACTATCTCCTCTATTCTTTTTTACCTAAATTCTCTCATCAACCAGCCAGATTGATTTTATTCAAAATAATGGATTTTGAAAGAATAAACGTAATTTAGGCATAGTTGATTTTAAGATTATTTTATAACTATCAACATCAAATTTCCAACCTATATAAACTTGTTGAAGTTTCTACTATCATAGAAGCACGTGTCAAATTATTTTCATTAAAAAGTAAAATGTAATATGAATAACCGTGATAAATATGAAGCGCTGTACAATATGACATTGTTGGAAAGAAAAATCGAATTTCACATTGTAGCTTACGATGCATAGTACCATTTAAAGATTATACCTTGGTTATCATAATTCAATTTTTTATTCTATATTTAATTTCCAAAATAGTAAAACTAATTATTTTATAAAAAAAAATATTATATGAAATTACGATTCTATACTAGTCACTTGAGATCCTCTATCCCAACTTTAGTGTCTTACAATTAAATTATTTTAATTATATTTTTATTTTTTCTTCAATTTCAGTGCATTGTTATATAGCTTAATTTCAAAATTATTGACTAGAATTCACCAATCCAATTAGGACTTATAACTATTTTTGTATTTTAATTTCTATTGTCTTATTTAAAAATGATTATTAGGATAAATTTTTTAAAAAATTACAGTATTTTTTTATTTTTAATTTCAATTTTGTATTAAATGTTTGCCATTCACTATACAATAATAAATTTTTACATTATAGTAAATATTTTTTTTAAATAGTAAAATTTATTTTGTGACATAGATGATGGAACATAGAGTTCAGGTAGTCTATCACTATACCTATGTAAAAGAAAATAGGCGTTTCATATTACACCATGAACCCAAAAAAATAATTTTAAAAAAAACTACTCCATCCGTCCCACTTCAATTGGCACTTTTATTTTGGGCACGGAGATTAAGAATAAAGGATTGAGTGTGTAAAGTGAGTGGGGACCATTTATTTAATATGTGTAGAGAAGATAGGGACCACATACTATTTTTGAAAAGTGCCAATTGAAATGGGACAAACAAAAAAGGCAAGTGAGCCAATTGAAGTGGGATGGAGAGAGTATAAAATACTCTCTAAATCAATTTTCAGCACAAAAATTAAAATAAATGTATTAGAAAACAGATTCTACGTGGACGAGATTCCAATACGTCACGTGATTCGCAATGCGGGCATGCGAGGCGACTACCCCTCGAAGCCAATGTCTGTCTACGCAACCATATGGGATGCGTCATCTTGGGCCACGAGCGGCGGCAAGAGGAAAGTGGACTACCGACACCAACCCTTCATCGCCGAGTTCCGAGACCTAGTCCTCCAAGGCTGCGTCGTTGACCCCGTCGATCAATTACAATCCAGCAACTGCACCGACCATATTGCGGCGTTGATGGTGGCAGACTACTCCACCATCACTGCCGACCGCCGCAAATCCATGCAGTGGTTTCGCCAGAGGTATATGTATTATTCCTATTGCTACGACAATGTAAGGTACCCGGTGCCCCCTCCTGAGTGCGTCGATGTGCCCTCGGAGAGGGAAATACTTATGAATGGTGGCAGGCGGGGTGCTGGAAGATCAAACGGTCGCCGTGGTAGGGGCGGCGAGCGGCGGAGCAAGGGAACCAAGTATCAAGCTGCTCGCTGACTTTTACCTACGTATCGACTGTAGCGTAGACTAGGCTAGCTAGACTGCATGTGCTTCTACCTTTTGTAACTAAATTAATTTGTGTTAATAGGGAAAAATGCCCCCTTCTTATAAAAAACTTGTAAAATTGCCCACTTTTGTTTATAAAAGTGGGCAGTTTTACAAGTTTTATAAGGATGTGGGCATTTTTGCAAATGTCCCAATTAATTTTGCGACCCTAGAAGTTTGCTAATATATCTAATTAACTTGTAAACATTTGTCATTAAAGAAATATATGTCATGTAAGTGTTTGCCCTAGAATCTAAAATATGATGTTAAAATATTAAAATTGTATTATAAATATGTGCATTTTTGGTCCAGTGATAGGGTGATCTTATGTGCGAGTCTACCATCTTTAATTAAAATAATTTATTTAATGATAAGATTAAAAAAAATATGTTAACGATGATAAGATAAAATAAAATGTGGCAAAATGATATATGCCTATTGCAAAATACAATCTAAAAACATACTCACCTTTTACAAAATATAAATTATACCTATTTAGGAATTTTTTACCCTTATGTCGAGCATTAATGAGCATTAGTGCATTTTGCATTAATGCTCAAATGCTCGATTCGCAATGGTCGAGTATGTCGAGCATTAGTGTATTTTGTAAAAATGCTTGACCAATAATCACTACAAAAAAACACGCGTTTAACGACCGAAATTAACGATCGAAATTTTCGGTCGTTAATTTTGCGGCCTTAACGACCGATTTACGACCGTTTCACGACCGATTTTATTTTTTATTTTTTTTATTTTTTAACGACCGAAAATTCGGTCGCTAATTATTTTTTTAATATTTTAATATTTTTTTTTATTAACGACCGAAAATTCGATCGTAAAAATTATTTTTTTATATTTTAGTTTTTTTTTTAATTTTAACGACCGAAAATTCGGTCGTTAATATATATTTTTATTTTTTTAACGACCGAATTATTCGGTCGTTAATATTATTTTTAATTTTTTAAATTTTTTTTAAATAAAAAATATTTTTAAATTATTTTTATTTATTTTTTTTTATTTATTTTTTTTTTATTATTTTTTATTTATTTAAATTTTTTTATTATTTATTTTATTTATTAACAACCGAATAATCGGTCGTTAATAATATTTTTTCAATTTTTAAAATTTTTAAATTTCATTTTTATTTTTATTTATTTTTATTTTTATTTTTGATTATTAATATTTAATATTTTTGATTATTTTTCTTTTTAAATTTCGTTTTTATTTAAATATTATTAATATAGATATTTAACTATTTTTTATTAATTTTCTATTTAATTATTATTTTCAAATTATAGAGAATATTTTAAAAATGATTGTTATTTTCATAATATTATTCTAAAAAAATAGATAATATTTATTATTAATAAAAATGTGATATTATTTACAAATAATAATAAATTATTAGATTTATTGGATTTATTATAATAAATTATTAGACTTATTAGATTTTCAAATTATTAGATTCATTATTTTCAAAATATTAATAATTTTATTATTTAAAGTAATAAAATTATTTTTGAAATATTAATTTTATTAATATTGATTATTTGATTTAATATTGATTTTGTTGTATATTTGCTTGTTATTTTTCATACTCATATTTTCTTTTCTTTTTTAAATTACGATAATATTAATTTTTTATTATTTTAAATTCGATCTTATATTTACCGTCAATGTTTCGCCGGCACCACAAATCTTAGTTATTATCTCGACATATTATAAGGTTATGAATGATTAATGATATTTTATATTGAATTAGAGTTTAAATGAATTAACAGGTACTATATATATCAATACGAGTGTTCTGTACTGGTGACTACTCGAAAGGAACTTCAAGGTTAAGCGCTCTTGACTTAGAGCACAAGTAAGATGGGTGACCTACTGGGAAGTTCGTCAAATGGTATGCAATTAAGGTCAAAATACATTAGAAATACACTAAAAATACTTCTGGGATACAAAGATTAAAAAAAATAATAATAAATAAAAATATATTTTTTTTTCGAAAAAAAATTATTTTTTTATTAATTTTTAACGACCGAATTTTCGGTCGTTAAAAATAAAATTTCGGTCGTTATTTAAAAAAAATAAAAAAAATAATTTTTTTTTTCCTCTTTTTAACGACCGAAATTTCGGTCGTTGATTTTAACGACTGAAAAAACGGTCGTTAAAACTCGGGCGACGATGCAAACAACGACCGAAAAAAAACGGTCGTTAAATCGGTCGTTAAAAATATTAACGACCGATTTTTTGGTTTTAACGACCGAAATTTTGGTCGTTAGAGCCGCATTTTCTTGTAGTGAATGTTCGATTGCTCAACATGCGAGTATTAATGTATTTATCACAAACACACTAATGCTCGACATACTCAACAACTCATAGTGGTCGAACATGTCGAGTGCATTTATCACTAATGCTAGACATGCTCCACTTACATGGAGGGAGCACGAAAAATTGGAGGGCCTTGGGGAGGTAGGGTGGCTGCCGACCAATGCATGGGTGCATTAGGTTGTGTGGCTCTTACATTTCTCATGCTTTTGGATGGTTCCTAATGCATGAAATGATGCTTCTTGTCCCCTTTTGAATTTAAACAATGAAACAGATTTTTGGGTGGGTTTAGTGCCTGAATTGGGCTGATTTTGGGCTTAGAAATAGACCTTAAAAATTGGCCGAAGGTTCTCTTAAAATCGGCCCACCCTTCGGCTCTTTCTACCGGCCCATTTTTTCTCAAACCCGTTTTAAAAAGTACCTCGTATAGAAATAAATATGCACTTTTTTCATTCCTTGGAATGAAAAATATTCATATATACATATTGATTTAAATCAATAATACACGGAAAAATAAAATAATTATCTTAATTTATTCTATTTTCCGTTTTTCTTAAGCATCAAGATCCCTTAAATTATCGCGAAAATAATTTTTCTTATTAACTGTAATTAGGGACCTATATATCATATGTTAATAATATCAATAAGATATTATGTGTCCTAGGATCGAAAATCTGAGGTATTATTGTGGAAATTTAGAGAGATCTATATATATAAGGGAGGAATTTAATGAAATGTTGGAGGATTACAAAAGTGCACAGTGTGTAGACGTGTTCATCACAAATTTTAATATTTCTCTCACTCTTATATTTCACTACACAACATATGTATATATAGTGGGAAAGGTCGGTTAATCCACTTAACCGACTTCAGTTGGTAAAACGCTAGCTTATTCTAGATAATTCCTAATCTAGACTATTCCACACATGCTCATTTCCTATTTATTTATTTTCTTTAATCTTTCTCTTATATTCTAGACATTTCTACACAAATATCTTCATTTAAAATCAAGTTTATTGTTTGATATTCCAACACTCCCCCTTAAACTTGGTTTGTCATTCCCAGCAAACTTCTGAATTTAGCAAATTCCTCGAACTTGAGCGGCTTGGTAAAAATGTAGGCAACTTGATCTTGTGATTTCACATACTCCACTTGGATCTCCTTCTTTGCGATGCATTCTCTGATGTAGTGGATGTGGGTGTCAATATGTTTGCTTCGATTATGAAACATCGGATTTTTGGATAGCGTGATCGCCGACTTGTTATCCACGCAAATAGTTGTTGGCTCCTTCTGTGGCCACCCAAGCTCCTCCAATAAACTTCGTAGCCAAACTGCATGGCAAACACTAGATGTGGCAGCCACATATTCAGCTTCACACGTTGACAGCGTGACTATGGGTTGCTTCTTGGACATCTAGGTGAAAGTGGTGTCTCCCATAAAAATACGAATCCACTTGTACTTTTTCGATCGTTATTGTCTTCGGCCCAGTCACTATCACTATACCCGACAAGCTTATATTGATTAGTAGTTTAGTAGAATAGGCCGTAGTTGAGCGTACCTTTGAGGTAGCGAAGAATTCTCTTTGCCGCCTTAAAATGCGTAGTGGTTGGATTCTCCATATAGCGACTCATGAGTCCTATCGCATAAAGAATGTCCGGCCTTGTGCAAGTTAAGTACCGTAAACTTCCAACCAAGCTCTTGAACAATGTCGGGTCAACTTTTCCTCCTCCATCGTTCTTGGATAATTTGATCCCGCATTCCACTGGCGTGTTGATTGCTTTGCAGTATCCTCCATCTTAAACTTCTTGAGGATTTCCTTGGCATAACCTTCTTGTGTGATGAAGATCCCATCTTCGAGTTGCTTGACTTCCACGCCGAGGTAGTACGCCATCAGCCCAATGTCAGTCATCTCGAGCTCTTTTGTCATGGCCTTCTTGAACTCCTCAATCATCTTTGGATTATTTCCTGTGAAGATCAAATCATCTACATACAAGCACACAATTAAGATCTCTCCTCCATTGACTTTAACATAGAGGGCATGCTCGTGAGGGCATTTAGTGAAACCATTCTCCTCCAAGTACTTATTGATCCTGCTATTCCATGCCCTTGGTGCTTGCTTTAGTCCGTACAGGGCCTTCTTTAACTTCAAAACTTTTTCTTCTTGGCCTTTCACCTCGTAGCCCATTGGCTGCTTGATATAGACTTCTTTGTCTATATATCCATTCAAGAAGGCTGACTTGACATCCATTTGAAAAATCTTCCATCTATTCTATGCTGCAAGAGAAATTATTAGTCAAATAGTTTCTAGACGAGCGATCGGGGCAAATAGTCAATTCCGGCTCTTTGGCTGTATCCTTTCGCAACTAGCTTTGCTTTATATCTTTCAACTTCACCTTTGGAATTCTTCTTAACCTTATACACCCACTTGACTCCAATGGCCCTGTGCCCTTTCGGCAGTGTCACGAGCTCCCACGTATCATTCTTGTTTATGGCTTTGATCTCTTCATCCATCGTGACTCGCCAATTTTCGTTATTTGCTGCTTCTTCAAAGCTAACAGGCTCACAATCAGCAAATCGATAGAATAAGATAAGATCTTCTAACCTTTCAGTATCTTCATATATCTCGCCCAAACTTCTTGCTCGTGGTGTGGCTCTTTCATTTAAGAAAGATGGTGGCGAGTCTTCAGTGACTGGCACAGGTGAAGCTGGTGGAGTTACTGGCTCTTGTTGGACTTCTCCAACTTGCTCTTCTGCTCTTTGTTCTTCTAATTGTGGGATATAGGTGAAGTCACCGCTAGAGCTGAAATCCCAGACTCCTTATTCGTCGAACTCCACATCTCGACTTATCACTATTTTCTTGGTATTTGGATTGTATAACTTATAGCCTTTAGAGTTAGAGTCGCACCCGATAAAGATAAATGCTTCACTTTTATCGTCGAGCTTCTTCCTTCTCTCATCCGGTACATGCACGTAGGCTTTGCTCCCAAATACCTTTAGGTGGGAAATTCCCAGCTTTCTCCCACTCCAAGCTTCTTGTGGAGTCTTTCCCAAAACACTTCTTGTTGGAGATCGATTGGACAGATACACCGCGCACGCCACTGCTTTTGCCCAGAATTCCTTAGGCACATTCTTCGTCTTTAGCATGCTCCTTGCCATCTCCATGACTGTTCTGTTTTTTTTTTCGCCACTCCATTTTGTTGGGGGGATGTCGGAACTGTCAGGGGCCGCCGAATTCCATTTGCTTCGCAAAATTCTATAAACTCCCTTGATGTGAATTCTCCTCCTCGATCGGACCTCAGGGCCTTGATTTATTGTCCGCTCTCTTTCTCGATGGCAGCTTTGAATTTCTTGAATGCATGAAATACTTCTGACTTCTGCTTCAAGAAATAAACCCACGTCTTTCTTAAAAAATCAGCAATGAAAAGCATAAAATAATTATTTTTACCGATGGAGCTTGGATTTATTGGCCCACACACGTCAGCATGAATCAACTCCAGTGGCTTTTGAGCTCTTGAGCTTGACTCCTTTGGGAATGACATTCTGAACTGCTTCCCGAGTAGACAACCTTCACAGAGTTGATCGGGATGTTTGATGGATGGTAGACCTCTCACCATCTCTTTCTTTGATAATAACTCCAAACCACCAAAGTTCAAGTGCCCAAACTGAATGTGCCACAACCAAGACTTATCTTGGTAACACGCTTTCAAGCATTTTGCCACGTCATTCCGAATATTCAATATGAACATTCTATTTTTAGACATTGGCACATTGGCAATAAGATTATTTTTGCCATCTCTTATTGAAAGGTTATAATCTCTCATGTGAATATCATAACCTTTCTCTAAGAGTTGTCCCAAACTATTCTTCATATTGGGCACATAATAAACGTTGAAAATAAATTCATGATTTCCATTCTTCAAGCAAATTAAAATTCATAATTGAAATTTTAGATTCATCACCAAAGGAGACATTTCCACTTACCGACTCATCGAGCTCCACGAACATGCTTTTCTTCCCACACATGTGATTGCTAGCACCAGCGTCAAGGTACCACGTGTCATCTTGTCTTCCAGCTTCTCCTTTATATGCCAGAAGCACACTACCAATTTCTTGACTTGTATTTTCAGCAAAGTTGGATTTCTCTTCAACGTTTACTTTTGAATTTTGGCACTCGAAAGCACAGTGCCCAAATTTATGGCAATTATAACACTTTATAGAAGATTCATCGTACCTTGACTGCGGGTTGCTCCTCTCCCGACCACTTGTAAACTCATTTCTTTCACTATTGACGAAGCCTCCTCGTCCTTGTCCACGTCCACGTCCACGGCCTCTGCCTCGATCTTGTCGTTGTCCGCGACCTCTTTCTTGTCGGCCACGACCATCGCTCAAACTTTCTTCTTTCTCTTTCGGGCTCACTTGCAACTTTAAAAGTTGCTCGACAATTTCTTGCTTCTTCTTTTGTTTTTCCTCATATGCTTGTAACGATCCTAATAAGAGATCGATAGTCATCTCCTCCAAATTTTTAGTTTCTTCAATTGTTATTACTATATGCTCAAATCTTGGGGTTAGTAAGCGCAATATTTTCTCCATAATTCTAACATCCTCCAATTTTTCATCATTTCTTTTCATTTGATTTGAGACCGCCAAAACTCTTCAAAAATAATCTGAAATCGATTCGGACTCTTTCATAAGCAAAGACTCAAACTCTCCTCTTAGAGTTTGGAGACGTACCTTCTTTACTTGCTCCGCTCCTTTGCACGCGTTCTTGAGCTTCTCCCACGCTTCCTTGGTTGTGCTCGCGTTCGAGATCTTCTCCAAATCGTCGTCCCCCAGCGCCTGATCAATGAGACAGAGAGCCTTCTTGTCTCTCTTTCTCGCGTCTCACAATCTATCCTTTTGTTGTTGGGATAGTGAGGCCTCATCCTGCGGCTCCTCATAGCCATTCTTTACGATCTCCCAAATGTCATGGGCTCCCAATAGCGCATTCATCTTGATGCTTCAATTATCGAAATTGCTCTTGTTGAGCATGGGGACTTGAAACGATTGTAAATTCGCCATACCACAAGTAGAATTTGTGGCTCTGATACCACTTTGTTGGAAATTTAAAGAGATGTATATATATAAGGGAGGTATTTAATGAAATATTGGAGGATTACAAAAGTGCACAGTGTGTGGACGTGTGGGTAGGAATTAAGCAAATGAATTATTGATCACAAATTTTAATATTTCTCTCACTCTTATATTTCACTACACAAGTATTACATACTCCCTCCGTCCCATTATTTATGGGACGTTACTGTTGGGCACGAAGATTAAGAAGAGTAGAATTAAGGGAATTAGATGTTTAGTGTTATTTTAATTAACATAAGTCACACAGTCACTCCTCTCTCGGCCTGTCTTTCTCTCGCCGGCCAGGTACACGGCGCCACCGCCGGCGAGCGCCTCTGTCGTCAGCCCCTCTCCGTCCTCCCCTTGTCACCTCTCTCCCTTCCCTCTTCCCTCTTCCCTCTTCCCTCTTCCCTCTTCCCTCTTCTCTCTCTTCCTCTCTCCAGCTCTCTCTCTCCGCCTCTCGTTCGGAACAGGGCGTACGCCCCTTGTGCCGGAGACAGAGAACAGTCGCCGCCTCCTTCGTCCTCCAATGCCGCTGGGCTCACGGTGGAGAGTCGCCACCGCCGCTGCCTCCGTCGTCGGCCAGCTCGATTCACCAGCAAAACCCACAAACAAAAATTGAACAATATGCAAAATCGACAAATCCAAATCCACAAATCCACAAACAAAAATCAAAATCCACAAGTCTACAAGTATCGAAACCAAAATCGAAACCCACAAACAAAAATCCACAAATCCACAAGTATATAAGATAAAATCGAAACAAAAATCAAAACCAGATCTACCCATAAACATCGAAACCCAAGTATTGAAGACAAAAATTGAAAATCCAGAAGCTAGAGTGGAGGCAAAAAGGGGCTACGGTGAGGGTGGAGGCGGACCGCGCCGCTGCTGCGTCTCCTGGCGGTGGGGCTGAAGATTTCGTCGACGACGGAGGAGGCGTGATGGAGGAGGGGGTAATGACAGCGTCGAATGATGGAGTGATCAGAGAGGGAGGCAGGGGCTTGGGCGCGGCGGAGGTTGGCTGTCGTCACCGGGAATCGAGCGGAAAAAATTGGCGAGAGAGGGGAGAGCGAAGCCGGCGGCGGCGCTCTTTAACGGAGAGAGAAAGGTGGAGGCGACGAGAGAAGACTCAAGATTTGGGTTCACTGGTTGAGTGGGTGCGTGAAAAACTGAGAATGGAGGGAAAGAGGAAATGACGGTGGTGGTCGGCAGATCGATGGGCGGTGGTGGCGGTGGAGGCGGCAGATCGACGTGCGGTGGTGGCCGAGAATTTTTTGAAGAGAAGGGAGGCGGCTGGTAGGTGAGGGGAGGGGAGAGAGAGAGAAGAACTAGGAAATGAGTTTTAGGTAGGTAATTATTGATTAAATTAAGGCTTAAGTGAGTCCTTATTATTTTCCAAAATATAAACGTGCCATATAGGTTGGGACAACCCAAAATGGAATACGTGTCATAAATAATGGGATGGATGGAGTATGTATATATAGTGGAAAAGGTCGGTTAATCCACTTAACCGACTTAAGTTGGTAAAAAGCTAGCTTATTCTAGATAATTCATAATCTAGACTATTCCACGCATGCTCATTTCCTATTTCTTTATTTTCTTTAATCTTTCTCTTATATTCTAGACATTTCTACACAAATATCTTCGTTTAAAATCAAGTTTATTGTTTGATATTCCAACAATTATAACTTACTCTCCTTATGGAAATTTCGTCCTCGAAATTTGCACCTTGATATGGAAATTCGGGGTACTGTTGGTTCATGCTAGACTCCAGCTCGCTAGTTGCCTCTTCTTGCCCATGGCAATTCAAAAATCATCGTTTTCGTGAATAACATCTCCGACGGTCATAGAAACTAAAATTTATCAACGAGTGACTGAACATATTGGCTGAAAATATTGGCATCCCATTGAAATTTTCATTGAAGAAATTTATGGTGGCAATTTGAGCCGCGATGAATTAGGAGTGAAGGCGGACGACGCCCTAGCCGTGAACTTGCTTCCAAGCTGTACAATTTATCCGACGATGGGGAGGATGAATATGCGCAATGATGGAGAAGAAAAGAAATGGCGGTTAAGAAAATAAAAGAAGAGGAAAAGAGGACGTGCACATAAAGAAAAAGATTACAAACGGCTCTGTTGAAGAGAATAAATTAGAGCGTCCACAGTGGGATGACTTAATAGCTTATTTAATAGAAGTGGGGGACCGCATTGAGTAAGGAGGTCACAGTGGAATGATTAATCTCTTACTTGATTTTTTTTAGTTTTGATTTTTGTATTTTTCATTTAAATTTAATTGCACAAATTTAAATAACACAGTTTACTTAAAAAATAAATTGCATTAATTTTAAAAACCTAAAAATTACATTAAAAAAAAAGAACCTAAAGACATAATTTAAAATTACTTAAAAAATTAAAGACATAATTAAAAATTAATAATAAATGAGCGTTCGACATTTAAATTAATTTTTTTTAATAATGCGCGTGTATGACACGCGCTTGGATTTAATCACATCAGGCCTTACCCGAAAAATCGGGTAGGCCTCGAGCAAACCTGCCTTGCAGTGGGGTACTCGATCTCCCATTTACTCGAGTAAGTGGGATCAAGTATCCTACTGTTGATGCTCTTAGAGTTACACTATAATGATTGTAGTTATTTATTTATTTATTATTTTCTATTAATTTTTGTTTTTAAATTTTATTTTAACTGTTAAAGCTTATATATAATTTTTGAAATTTTGGGCTACTTAATTAAGTTTGGACTTTAACAATATAATTTGAGTTTAATTAACGTAATTCTATACGTATACCCATTTTATTTATTATACTCCTTTTATTTGTTAAAGTATTAAAAATATTTATCAATTTACTATTTTATTCATGTAGCCTTCAATTTTAAATTTTAATGAAACATTTACTTAATCACACTTCTAAAGCTGCAAAAATCTAAACGATAGATTTCAATAAATTAGTTTTTAAATGTATATATAACTAAAGTTGGTTTCATAACATTGCATAGAGTGAAAGTAAGCACAATTTGAAAAAAGAAAGAAAAAGTGAGAATTTGTGACCACCTTTTCTTTGGCCATTTGGATCGGTCTGTATACATTTTTTATTTGATTTTGATTATGGTAAATACATCAAACACTTGGGTAATCGTTTATTGAGCTGTCATTCTTTATTTGTTGTTAGACTTATTTTGGGTAATAAATTTTAATTTTCGTTATCATGTATTTATAATTTCTGCTTATTCTGTATAATTGAACAGTTTTTTGTTTGGGTATTTTTCTTTCCTAAGAAATTAATTTCGAGTTTCTTCAATTTTTCTGTTTTAAGAAATACAATCACCAAAAACACCCAACATAATTGGATACATATTTGTACTCAATATTGATACGATCTCCTTCTCAAAAAAAAAAAAAAATATGATATGATCTCATCATAATTTATTTGCAATAATTAACCGTAGATAAACTATTCAATGGAAACATGAATAATAGCTAATAACAAATATGGAACAAAGAGAATATAGTATATTAGTATCCATGAGTATCAAAAAGAAAAATAATGCATTATCTTTCTTTAAATTTTTGGGTTCATATTTTTGGGGCTATAATGATTAAATTATTATTTTACTAAAATATAAAATAAGGATTATGTATAAATGTCATTCAATTTCGATATTCATCGATGCTTACCGTGCATCGCACGAGCGGACGTACTAGTTTAGCATTAAAAGTTAGTTTTAGCTAAAATTAGAGTTTTAAGTGGCGCATACTTTTTCGTAATTGATATGTTATATAATTGATTATTTCCATTTTCATTATTTGAATTTCTAAAAATTCTTACCTCTCTAATAAAATATGAATTAAACGAAAATATCAAGAGTTTTGGTGTATTCTAAAATTTTATTCCATCTTAATAAATACTAAACTGGTGGTCTATGCAATTTTTATAAATGGAGACTAATCTTAAAAGTAAACGCTGTTTTAGAATGTAATTATTAATTAATACATTGAAGCGTTGGTATTTCTCCAATTCGAAATCAACTGTTTGTTCAACCACTTGTTTAACATGAAACCATCAGCGGTCCAAAGATTGGGAAATCAACAATCAAATGCGTCAGAAATTGACTAACAGCTAACACCAAATTTAGTGATGCCTTTCTGTAAACCATTTAATCTTTCACATCCACAGCTGGCAGATAATTATAATTATAATTATATATATATATATACTCCTCCCTCCGTCCATGAAAGAACTTCCTAGGAGGGAGTGGCACGGGTTTTAATAAAATGTTGTATAGTGTATTGAGAGTGGAGAAAAAGTTGTAAAGTGTATTGGGAATTGTGAAAAAGTATTAATAATTTATTGTGTTGTTTTAATTAATGTTATTTGAGTGGTGGGAATTGTCTTAAAAGGGGAGTATTTTTTAAGTGGTGGGGTATTGTCCCAAAATAGAAAAAAGTAGGAAGTTCTTTCGTGGACGTCCCGAAATAGAAAAATAGGAAGTTCTTTCGTGGACGGAGGGAGTATATATATATATATAGGAATTGGTTCACAATTATATTTGATGAATAATATTTCATTGTAAAAATGAGATATCGATGCATCGAAAAGTGACTATCGGGTTGAAGTAATTAGTAGTGCTATATTTTCTTTGGGGTCAGCAAGACTGTACTATTCCTTTTTGAAATAGGTCCTATTTATTGGCCATTCTTTACTTTTGTTATACTTACAACATTCTTTAACGAAATTAGTTTTGAAATCAATTTCAATCGTTTCTCTCGTCAAGATTATAACGCGATGTAACGACGGTTCGTTCTCTCGCTGTACGTTCTTTTTTGAATGGAATTTCCCATTTTTGCTTCTGTAATTGGGTGTGGAGCCAGGCTGCAGCAACGAGGGGTGATAAATGAAGTTTTTCGTTTTCAGTGGGCATAGAGGCGTGTTCAAGAAGAGACGATGAGATTGTTCGGTGGGGAGAATAAGATAATAGTTGGGTAAAAAAAGGGGCATGGGGTGAGGGTGCTCCAAGTTCCAGGTTCCATCAGAGAGAAAGACGAGAGGGGTGGCATGGGGGAGGGTGACGTTTTTAATTTATAAAATAAGATAGTAAGATATTATTTATAATATCATTGATTTATTATATATGAAATAAGAATTTTTTAATTTAACAATTTAAATTTATAAGGTTAGAATGTAATGGCTATTAATCTACATTTTATCTAAATATCAAACAACTAATCATGTATCAATTTTAATCTTGATCTATCAACACTAAAATCATTACTAATCTCACTCAATCCAGATATTTAACTATGTTTATTACACTCTTATCTCAACTAGCTATCAAACTGGCCATTGAAACAAATGAGTAATTTTATTAAAAAATTATAATTAAAGATTAATACTCTCTAATTGAAAACTAAAAAATCCTTACTCAGGATTGGCAAACCATATATAAAAAATAAAATAGATGTCTAATGCATCCAATAGCTATTAAATCAATATTTTATGAGGTGTCCTTGTAACAAGTTGACATTTTTTTGACAATCTCCTTGTGTCAGCAAGAGAATAAAATCAAGAGTGAGCATGAAGAATAAAGAAAGCATCTATACTGAAATTTTCCATGACAAAGAATATCTGTCATCTCATCGTGTCTTATCCTCTAAACATTTAATTGAACCATGGTAAAAATAAACAAATAAAATGAAGTTGTGACATTGATCTAACTAAAATACTCCAACGATAAAGCCGAAACATAAATCTATGCAAATGAAGATGATCATGGAAACTGGAACGAACCTCCGATTCCAGTAGCGCCCGCAGGGGGAGAGATGGCGACCCAGAGAAGGGAGATGGTGATGGCGATGAGGCCCGACCAGACAAACACGATGGTGGGGGTCCTTCCTCTTCTTCCCATCAGTCCTTTGGCAAACGGATACAGATGAGCCAACACCCAGAAACTAAAGAACACACCTCCGAGCAAACGGCTCCACTGCGGTATATCGCTGTATATAGTCCGGCTCACGCCAACAGCAATGGCTATCAAATTGGTTATCATGATGGTGATCGGCGGGATCATCAACGAGCTCCATTTCAGGATGTAGAGATCCGCAAAATCATCATCATTGTCGTCGCCTCCAGACTTTGATGTCAGAGTGAAGGAGATCTCGATCCCAGCAATCACCTTGAGTAGACCCTGGAGCACGGCTGCAAGATGGGCGCTCGTGCCTCCTATCAACCAGAATTGCTCATTACGCCACCACTCCTCTAAGTTGATGCCCGACCATTTTATCTCAAGCATGGCCAACGCGCAGAGCGTCAAGGTGATGACGAGGAGGTACGTGAGAAAGGTCACATCTAGACTCTGAACGATGAATTGACCGGAGAAGAGTGATAGTGCAGGAAGGAAGCAGTAAACAATCAGGAACACGGAGGTGAAGGGGTAGATACCGACATTGAGATAAGCAATTCTTTGGAGAATCTTCATTTTCGGACTAGCTAGTAAAGCGTTGTTACGTGAAAAGAAGATCTCGACCGACCCGGTGGCCCACCGGAGGACTTGATGAAGTCTGTCTGTGAGATTGATAGGAGCAGTGCCACGGAAAGCATCCCTCTTAGTGACGCAATATACAGATTTCCAGCCCCGATTGTGCATCCTATAACCCGTCACCACGTCTTCAGTCACCGACCCATAAATCCATCCTACCCGGTTACCCCACTCAGTTTTGTCTTCATACCAGCACGAGATCACACTAATGGCCTCAGCCACCGTTGATGCATCGAGAAGTTCCCTAGGAATGGTAAGAGCACCAGGTGGTCGTCCATTCTTTACAGCAGGATGATCGGCAAGTGGTCTCCCTTGGAATTCTGCCACGGGGATGGAGTCGATCAGGAAGCTTGAGTTACCGAATCTTTTAGAGAAAAGAGAAGGATTCATTTCATCATCATCATCATCTCCCATTCTAAGAGCTCTGTGTTCCTCTGGTGCAGTTTTGATAGTTGCAGTCTTCTTACGTTGAGCAAAACAACAGCTGCAACAGCCGGAGTGTTCTTTTGATCGGGGAGGATCAAAGCCATAAAGTGCGGTCCTACGGAAGAGGCATCCAGTTCCAACATAAACTGGACCCTGCAGCCCATCTAGAGCACGCATGTTAACGTCAAAGAACACAGTATTATGATTTGCATAGCGATCAGATGGATCTATCCCCTCAAACCTTTGAGGAAATTGAACATAACAAATACGGTCTCCACCACGATCCATCATGAAACACATGCCTTCTCTTATTGCCTGTGAGTTGTAGATGTAGTGATCACAGTCAAGATTCAAAATGAATGGGCCATTAGACATGATGGCTGAAGCTCGAACCAGAGCATTCATGGCCCCTGCCTTCTTATTGTGATCATATCCTGGTCGCTTTTCACGAGAAACGTAGACAAGCAGGGGCAGCCGAATGTCAACCTCTGTAAAATCAAGTGGGCTACTATCAACAGTTCCATTTAGAGGATCATCGCTTGGGGGTTTCAACATTACCTGCAATTTACAAAGTCACAAAAGTGTTAATGAGTCAATAATACAAAGAAGTAACAATAGTTAAAGCCTTTAAAGAAAACTCTCAAACAACCAATAAGCAGGGAAAAATAGTTGCCTGCCAAAGTGCAACAAGATTGTTTTGAAGAACTCCTTAGTATACCTGCATCGGAACTACAATGTAGTGGCCACAGAGACACCATGGCTGAAGTTTGGTTATGGTGCCAGGTACTAACAAGTAAAGGTGATTCAACATAAAAAGAAAAAAAAAAAGGCACCATGTAAAATTCTAGATGTCTAAGTGCAAAAAATGCACTTCAAGAGTCCAAGGTGACAATTGTGTCAAGTGGTTTAGATGAGAAAATGAAATAGAATAAACAAGTGTAAGGTAAAGTGCAATTCCTATTTCAAAGAGGTTCAACTTAAAAGTAGGAAACACATGTCATGCGAAAAGGGGGTCATCTGGAAGGACTAATAAATCCATACCAATGATCCAAATTATCAGAATAAAGAATTTAAATAACATAAAAGCATATACCTGTATTATTCCTGCATGGTCACCCCTAGAGTGTTCAGGAGCAGAAACCACCCAAGTGCCAGGCCAGTGAGTCCCATCTGCCATCCATGTTGCTTTAGAGACCTTTAAAGGTTCTAATATTTCATCCCCAGCAGCCTGTCTCCGAAGCTTCATGGCCTTGATTTCTTCTCGAGCGTTATATGCATCAGAGCGACGCCGAATTGAATCAGGAAGACCATTGATCCGAACCTTGAATTCATCATACTCACGCTTAACCCTTCTGCGATCCTTTACAAAATCAGGGCGCACTTTATTCTTAAATGGGTCTTTTTTCAGGCTAAAGTAAGAGTCTGGATTTCTTGGTTCAATATCATGTTTTCGACAAAACGGCACCCACAAGTTAGCAAAACTTGCAGCTTCTGCCATGGCCTCAAATGTTAAGAGGGCACCTCCATCATCAGAAACATAACAGGACAGCTTTTCAACAGGGTAATCAGCAGCAAGAATAGACAGAATAGTGTTTGCCGTAACAAGTGGAGGTTCTTTTTCTGGATCAGCAGTAGAAACAAATATATCTACTCCAGGAAGATCTGATTTTCCAATTGGATTGGTTGGGCTTGGTGTTTCAAACTTCTCTTTCAACACGTTAAGATCAGTAGCACGATTAACAGGGCACAACTTTGGAAGTTGGTCGAGTAGCCAGGAGAAGGCAAACCAAATCTCACAGATGATAGACATCAACCACAGCCACCTTGCATCCTCGTTGGGATTGCTGATCCTCCATTCCAAAAATAGACCAAGAATAACCATACGGATGAAAATTAAGAGTCTGAAGGAAGTAGAAATGAAGAGGGATGCTTGTCAGCTTTTTATACCATATCCATTAAATTTAAACAGATGGGTTATTCCCAATCAAAATAACAATGATGAGAGAAATGAGAGAAGGCAAATAAATGTTCATCAATAATAACAATGAGAAAAAGACACTAAAGTATGCATCAAGACATTACAGCTGGAATATGTTAAAATCATTTATCCCGACTAGGGAATCTCTTGTAGTGGTTTCAAGGTAGTCTCATAACCACAGTGTAAATGCACAACCTCAAAAAATCAGTGACACGTAGCCTAAAGGGACATCACAACACGTGTTCTATCACTCTATGCCCTACGTAGAGTTTTGGACATAATCTGGGCTATGAACAATAACAGACAACATAAACAATTCAAAAAGTATGCTCAGGTAAGAACTATGTTTCAATTGAATCTCTACATTTTCATCCCGTATACCTTATGATTTCCTCAATTAAATTACCTGATCAATCACTTCATATTAGAGGGGAAGAGCAATGAAATTTATTTACGCACCCAAAAAAAAAAGAACACACACACACACACACACAATGAAAATGTGAAATTGCTCTCAAACAAAATACAGAAACAAAGTTAGCAAACTTATTTACCGATATGGGCTGAGTACTGCAGCTGATATCTTCAGTTTACGGGTTAGAGGTCTCCATGGCTTGTTGAGAAGTTCTGGAGGCTCGCCTGTTTCATCATTTTTATCTTCACTGAATCCTCCATCTTTTGGCCATATGGCATTACCATATCCATAGGTACCTTTAGTCTCAAACAACCATCGATTATGATCAAAATCCACCCCTGTTTGGCTCCTCATCAGGCCAGACTGGCTCCGCACTATTGCTGACCTGTTGGCTGATTTCATTAACGACAACCTCCTTTCCATTTTTGACATTCCAGCATTAGATGGCAAAGGCAATGGCTGACCAGGCTCGCCTGATTCATCAGGCAATTCTGTATTCTTATATGGCTCTTTACAACCAGGACAGATGCCTCCACCAGCCTTAACAGAATCAACGAAGCAATCCCTGCATATCTTGAAATCACATTCACAAGGAAGAATATCTTCACCCCTCTCATCGCTCATCACTTTTCCATCACAGCCCTGTATAGCACATGACGAACCCTTTGCACCAGCCATCTGAGGATGGTTTGCTTCAGATTCAATTACCTTGTCCATCAAATGGGCACGGGTAACGCTGTTGTATCCTCCAGTAAACAAAGAGCTAGACACATATTGCTCCTCGACCCTCTGTGAAATCGGAGGATCCCCCCTAATGGCCAAAGAATCCATTGGTTGATTATCAGGTGTTGGCGGTATATGCACTGTGTACTCCGCAAACTCCACACCACTTATCTCGCTATCAAGACTTTCCCTTGACAAGTTCACATATCTGCCTGACGATGTTCTTCTTGTAAACGTTACGCTGGGAGGAATCGGGCCCCTCCCCGGCTGCGAATCAGAGGGCCTGAAGGATCTTCCTGCCATTACCAATCTATGCAATAACAAACTGTCTACTCACCAGAACCTGAAACATATCAAAGAGCCAAAGTTTAAAACATCAAATATGCTAACTAAGTTATAAACATCATATATTTTGCAAAAGGTCCGATTACTTAGTGATCCAGAAAACGGTCCGATTACTTTTCAACAATTTCTAAATCAAAACATTATTTTTCCAACCCGTCTTTTTCAAGTGAAAATCCACCACCCCTAAAACTTTATCAGACCAAAGCTTAATACAGCTTAGAATAGATCAAAACACTTTCTCTTTCTACAACGTTACTCACTCATTTCCTTTTTCAGGAAAAGCAAAAAGCAGCTGCTTTTTTGGCTAAATTCAAATCTTTACCAATATAAAAACATCCATAAAATATTCAGAAAGTATAGATAATCTCAACCACAAAAAATGTTACCTATCTTCTGTAAATAGTGGATATCAGAGATGAAGATTAAAGGACATCACACACACCATGTGCACCTAAAGATCTCAATCTTTAAAACACAAAACACAAAACACCTCAACTGGAAAGAAGATGAGCAGATCAAGAAGAAAACCAAAAAAAGAGGTGTTTAAAACGTGTGAACAAGCAGCAGATCGTGCATGTACAACAACAAAAAGGAAAGAAATATATCACATCATCTCTGCTAATCAGTCTACTGAATACTTAAAACAAGCGAAGACAATTTCTGTATATAATAAAAACAAAGAAACGGCCTCCCCCAAGACGTGTAAGAAACTTTCAAACGCCAAATAATTTAATAATAGGATAATTTATGCCTACGGCACACACACACACACACACGGTCTGCAAACAAATTTACAACTGTATCACACTGCGGTTGTGACCCGGACCCGGTCACTAGTTGGCCCTCTCTCTCTCTCTCTAAATTTTCAAACTGGTGTGTGGGCAAGTCTCGACAACCTACATACCAAATCAAACCAAACCATAGACTTGGTAGCATGAAACAAACAGTAAAATAGAAACCTAACACATTCAAACGGCAGAAACAGCCGGCTAAATCTCTCATTAGTTTATCCAAACCCAGATGATGTTTGGATACACTAATCGTAAAGAGCGACACTTCATTCTGGACAATGAGCTAAAAATTAAGATAATAGATCTGAATATCCAAGACAAAAGCTATACCTGTGAGAAATTGAAAAACTTAAATGGAAATAATCTAGCTTATGTAGGTCATCGAAAAGAGTTGGTTTCGGGTTTTTAGAGTGTTCGATCTGAGTAGAAACTTTGAAGAATAAAAGTGGGGTGTATTTGTCTTGCTTTGTGCTGTTGAATGTGAAACAGAGGCGCAATATGCTGCTGCTGGGCACAGTGTTGAAGCGAAGAATTGCACTTTATCTTTTCCTTTTTGCCGTTTTTTGGTGCTTGTTTTTTGAAATTGAAATGTGGAAGAAGAAGGTGTTGATAGGGATGGCTCGGACAGTGAGGCGAAGATTGAGGGTAACAAACGCATTTCGAACACGCTCAAGTGGGCTGGATCCTCTGCTACTCAACCATATCTCTTACCCTACACCTGCCTTTACTTACCTTACACCTGTCATCCCCTTTAAATTATTGAACTGAATTAAAGTTTCCATGTAAACATAATTATTTAATTCAAGAAATGTACGGGTATATTAATAATCAATGAAGTTTACGAAATTAGGGAAACTAATTATCCCTTCCTCCCATTAAATTAAACTACTACGCTCTCCCGTGCGATGCATGGTAAACATCGAAATTGATATTGTGTTAAATAAATATATAAATATAAAAATATTAAATAAAATTAAAATATTAATAAATAAAATTTTTAAAATAAAATAATTTACCTCAAAAGAACTTGAATATGAAAACATATAAATTTTCAAGTTAATATAAAGTGTAATGTAATTATATTTCTTCATATATATACAAAAATATAGTATATACTTAGATATGTATTTATATGATCTATATTTATGCATGTAACTTCAAATCTCATAGCATTAGAAGAAATATATATTATAAAAAAAAGAAATACTCTTTACATATTTTCTTTTCATTTACTTTTCCTATTTCTATATTTTCTCTAAATTATACATTTAACTACAAAAAAATCAATCATTAATTTCATATAATTATGTGAAGTACTTTTTTATATTATAGTGTTGTTCCAATGGTGCATTTGCTAAATTTTCAAATATGTCATATAATTTTATTTATTATTGTATTAATATCAGTATATCACTGCTCACACTCAATTTAACGATTTTGGGTCCACATTAAATTAAACAAAACTAATAATTCACACTTAATATAATAATTTTAGGCTCTTAAAAGTTCAAAAACATATTATTGTTAAAAGTCCATATTTAAATATCTCAAATTTATTTAGAAAATAAAAAATAAGTACAAATACAAATAATATTTATGTTAATTCCGTAATTAAATAGCCACAAATTAATTATAAAAAATCAAAATTAGTGAAAGTAGAATTAAAATTAATCAACAAAACCGTGAAACTTAATTTGGTGTCAAATTTGTTTATATTTAATCGTTAAATATACACTACTTTGCTATAATTAAGCTGTAATTAGCATATTTACTTTAACATTTTTTTATAGTATTATTTCGGCAATGCAAAATAGAGTTCTTTTTAACATTTTCTATATTGCAGCCACACATATTTTCTCTCAAATTACACAAAAATTCCTTAACATGGAGTACTTAAATACAAATAGTATAAAAAGTAAAATAATGAAAGCCCTAAACATATTTCACCCATCCCAATTAATCAGGCGTCGTTGGGCCTTCATCATAGGGATGTCAATGCAGTCCGAAACCCGTGGCCGACCCGAATAACCCGACAAAATTAGAGGGTTAGGGTTGAAAAATCGCAACCCGAAAAAACCTCCACCCCGATTAGCCCGCACCCGACTAACTCGGAACCCGATAAGGCTAGCCCGATAATCCGATGGGCTGGCCCGGTGGGCTGACGGAATTGTGACTGATGCATCCAGTTACAACTTCTGCTATGTTTAGATCTATGGTATTTTGGTTAAATATATATATGTAGCCTCATTAAAAAAAGTGAAATTAATTAGTTAGAATATATATGTGTGTGTGTGTGTGCAATCTCATTAAAAAAAGTGAAATTAATTACGATTTTTTTGTAGAAATTGATTATTAGTATCTCATTAGTTAGAAATTAATTTTTAGTATCTCATTTTAAAGTGATACCAATTTTTTTTTCTGTCAATGAGACGTGCATGGCAAATCCACTATTTATTCAGTAATAATCCAGATTGATTCTAGTGCATTGATACATGTTAAATTTTACTATCTCATTTTAATATAATTTTGTTTATGTAATCTTGAATATCTTATATTTTTGCATTTCATGCTTTGCTATATAATTTATATCTTTAATATCTATATATATTTTATACATTATACATTAGATCATTATGAATAATAAAATACAAATGATAATTTTATTCTTATGCCTTTAACCTGATTAGCCCGATGGGCTAGCCCGAAACCTGAAAGTTTAGGGTTAGGGTTGAAGATTTATAACCCGAAAAAATCTCCAACCCGATTAGCCCGCACCCGACTAACCCGGAACCCGATAGGGCTAGCCCGAAAACCCGGTGGGCTGACCTGATTGACATCCCTACTTCATCATCCCAAGTCGTTTTCTTCTTTCTGCGCCGAGGAGAGCAGCAGTAAGGAGAAAAGATCCGGTAGCCACCACCGTGAAAAACTTATAGTCATCGCTCGCCGTCTCTATCTCACAAAAAAAACCTTCGCTCTATCCGCCTATCACTCGTCGCCGCACGGACCACGCCGCCCCGCCGTCTGTGGTAGTAGCCGCAGCACGACACATGCCCTTTTTCCCTCGCTATCTCCGCCTCTCTTTCACTTTGTCTCTCTCGCCTATCACTCTCTGTGGCTTCGCCTCGGCTCCTCTGTTCGGCATTCCAAACAGTAGTTGGGTAACTCATTTATGTCTTTAAACATTCCATTTTTCCTTTTCCTTCTTCATCCACAAATTTTGACTACATAGAAGCTGTGATCCTGGGGATTTGTGAATTTTTTCGACTGCTATGCTTTGAGAGCACCGACTTATTGAAGCAATCTGTGATCTTGAGAACACCGAAAGTGATTTTCTTCGAATTACGTGATTTTTCATAAATGAAGTGCAGAAATTAGTGTGAAGCGGACAATAAATTTGGTATTTATAAACAATTATAGGTTAGTTTTTTTTTTTGTACGTGATACGCAACTGAACTCCATTAATGATCGTGGTTTATTGGATATGCATTACAAAGAATATAATATATTTAATTTGTTGAATCTGTTTACGGAACAAACAGACGTTAAACTTGTGGAATATTCTGTTAAAAAATGACGGTAGGTTAGATTGTGCTAAACTGGCTTTTTATATAATATATAGATTAGTCCCTTTTTTTTTTTTGAGATGTTCCAAAGATAATCTATTTTTTTAATTAATATAATATAAAAATATTATTTTACTAAATTACCTTATTTAATGTTTCACTTAAATGTGAAAATAATAAATAAGAGTATAAAAAATAAAAACATAAAACTTAGTATCTTTTAAAGAAGATTAAATGCATTATCTTGATATGTGTGAAAAGTGAAAAGGGACTAAATTGGTGGGATGACGGGAATGTATATTTTAGGCGATTTCTATACATTACTAGCCACAAAAAATATTAAAATTAATTGTGTTTTAAATATAATTTTAATAAATTTTAGCTAAAATTAAGTGTTTCAGATGAAATTACTCACATCATTTCTCGTTTCTAAAAAAATGTCTATATTTTTTCCTTACTTTCGCACTCTCTCACTCTTAAACCCGATGGCTCAGCCCGCTGTTAGTAATCAATTTGTGGTGCTTGAGGGTGAAAGTGAAGGGATTTTTACTGATGTGGCAGCGCCTGAGGTTAATCCCGAAGTGATGATCGAAGAAGGTGTTAGACTTTCCGGGCCAGACCTCCTAGATGCTATTTTAGTTTCGGTTCATGGCGACAATGAGGTGATTGTGACTGATTGTGATCTCATAGTTGAGGAGGATGAGGATATGGATGTGGATGTGGATGTGGATGTGGATGTGGATGTGGATATGGACGAAATTCTTGAGATGGAAGATTATGATGGGAAAGCGTTGTGCAATTCGGTTCAGCAAAGTAGCATTGGAGACAAAGACGTGGCTCTTGAAAATGCGATGAAGGCTCAGAGCTTGAACAGATTTTAGCTCTTGCTAAGGTGTCGATACCTATTGAAGCTCATCCTACTGTGAACATGGACAACAGCGGGGTGTCTCGCATGACGGGGATTTGCCCACCCTTCACTACAAAAAAAAAATGCTTTTAGTGGCGACAATTTTTGTCACTATATGTGCCAAAATCGTCACTAAAGCATCCCAGTGACAACTTTTGTGGTCGTCGGTAAGTCGCGGCTATATCAACCGTCGCTAAAACCTACAGTGACGACGACAAAATATTGTCACTGCAAATCTATTTATTGTCACGGATGATGTTGCCACTGAATATGATTAAATTGTGACGATTTTATTTTTGTTACTATATTTTGAAATTTGTAGCCACGTTTGAAGTTTGTCACAATAGTTTCTGTTTGCAGTGACATGATATTGCTGTCACTATAATGATGTAAATTAGTGACATGATACAAATGACACTAAATTGTCCAGCCAATAGTCACAATGTATTTGTCGTCACTATAATTTTCTCATTTAGTGACATATTTTTAACCGTCACTATATAAACCATCATATAGTCGCACGCGTGTATTGTCATTAAATCGTAATCATTTAGTCACATGTTATAATCGTCACTATACATGTATAATTATAGAAATTATTTTAATATTAAAAACTTCTTTAAAAAAAGGGCGTGATCACGTTTCTTTCTAAAAAATCGAACCGTAAAATTGATATAGAAGCTTCTTTAAGAAAAGACGTGATCATATTTATTTCTAAAAATACTAGATCAAATTGCAAAATTGATGCGGAAGCTTCTTTAAGTAAAGACGTGATCACGTTATTTTAAGCATAATCACGCTTATTTCTAAAAAGTCAAATACGAATTGCAAAATTGAGGCAGAAGCATATTTATGAAATATCATAAAATCATGTCTTTCTAATAAATAAAAGATATCCTCAATATAAACTTAGTCAACTAACTTTACAGTAATTAGAACTCGGTATTTGACTACTTTGATTTAGGCCTTGAATGATAGCAGGGAGTTTAGCTCTCAAATCATCTTCTAGTTGGTCTTACTTTCATCTCTCAACTTGGATCTTCCTTCCCCTAAATCCGAGCCGTTCGTGCTGATATACATCACAACATCATATCCCTTAAGATCCTTAACATATGCTAAAGATTAAGACATCAAAAAAATGTAGCATCTGTGGCCCTCTCAATAACATCATATCAAACATAATTTAGAGATTAAACTCACAACTTGGCCACCTGAATAACCCCTTCTCGGCATATCATCTCTGAAAGTTTTAACTTTTCAATCTCTCTGAAAAATAAAATAAAAATTGTTTAACACAACCTGTTGGAGCAGCTTAGCTGTAGAAATAAAAATGCAAACACAACAGAAAACATATAAGTTACATTTTAACAGATTACCATGTAATGGCAATCTGCGGCACAACATAAACTCATTAGAGAATAAAATGGAGCAAATGCTATGAAAGATGTTAAGAATAATGGCTGAAAAATTCTTACCCATCTTAATATACATCTTCTCAATCAATAAACTTTTAGTATTACTCATCCATTCTATAGAATGCAATCAAAGGCTCAAGCAGCAAGAGAGCCACATCAACTGTGATCAATATTAAGTTCTGCAATACCTAAAAACTGACCACTTAAATCAAGCCATATCTCCAATAGAGCCTAAATTATTTCACAAATATTTTACTGGATACCTTACTTTTATGTCAAATTGAGCAGCCTTTAGAAATTTGAGCATGAACTAGTTGAGGCATAACTTCAAATTCTTCAAGATTTTCTTTTCCTGAAACACAGAAATTATATAAAAAATAATATTTTTGCAAAATAGAAAACAATGTTGTATTAAGCAAATAACTCGAGCTGCACTCACCATTTTCAGCATTTGATCTAAGAAACTGAATCACACAAGTCAAGATGCATAGATGAGAGAATGGCTCAATGTTTAGAATGCCTGAGTTAGGATTTTTGAGCGGCACATTAAAATATTAAAAGCACTTCTATCCATGTCATTCCACAACTGCAGATTTTCCATATTAAGAGGGGCTATATATATATATATATATATAGGAATTGGTTCAATTGAGATTTATATATATTTTGAGATTTTGAGATAAATAAACATATAAGTACATTTTAATGAACTTGTCAATTAATTTTTATGAACGTGCGTTGGTCTGGGGTTCAATCCCTGCAAGTGGCGTATTTTTTAATAAATTAAATAGATTCATATGTTCATCAGTTATATTGATTACGTTCAAAGAATTTAATGATATGTTCATTTATCTCAAAATCTCAAAATATTTAAAATCTCAATATAAGCTAACCCTATATATATATATATATATATATATATATATATATATATATATATATATCTCATTTCTACAAAATACTCGCCTCTCATTGATCGTACTCCTCATGCGTTGCTCCGTGACCGGATGGTTTGACCTTATAGCGCTAGCTTTCTTTCTCACTGTTCTTTCCATCTGCTTCCACAAAATTGAATCTAAATACTTATAAATTACAGTGAAATCCATTCCAATACCCAATTCCCATTCAGGCACACCCCCTCCCCCCCAACCTCCCAACCTCAAAATTCTAAATGGCATAAAAGGGAAAAAGTTCTCTGTAAAACAATTTATCTTCTCTATCAACAACTACGCCACTGGCGTCGTCGTTGACTCTAGTAGCGCCGCGCAACAATCGGAATACGACTCCATACATTTTGGCAAAGCTAAAGTCGCCTGAAAATATTTTTCCATGATGTTTTATTCTAAACCTCCATCGCCACCGCTCCCTTCTCCTGTCCAATCTGCTAGAACTTTCTCCTTGGGGGATTCTTTGTCTGGTTTAGTGGAACATGGGATTCGCGTTTTGTGGATTTGAGATGGTTTGCGGGGCTTAGCTTTGGGTTTGATTGGTGGGTTTGGGGTGAATTTGAATGAGACAATGTGCAGATCAAAATGGTGGTGCTAGGGTTTTCTCGTGAAAGCGGTGCTAGAAAGTACTCCATGGTTGACGTAAATTTATCCATCTTCTATGTCAAAACCGTCTCCTCAAATTTTTCAAGGAGTTTTTGGCGCTGCCCAATTTTGGGCGAGTAAATGAAATATTTCATGTTCAATATGAGGACGTGGAATTTGAATACTAATTACTAGCGATTATAAGAGTTTATAATTACACATAAATAATAAATCGTTATGTGTGGTTAATATTTTTTATTATTTAAATAAGGTTAATAGTTTTTATTAATTTTCCACAAAAGTAAATTGAAGATTTAGATTAAACATAAAACAAAAAAAATAAAAAAAATATGACTTAATCTTTTTAACCACGCATAAATAAATTTCACATTTAATATTATGTAATTATCATCATACACTATTGAATTCATAGACGAATAATACAAGTGAAAAAGAATATGCCATACAAGTTTTAAATTGAATTTATGTTTAAAAAAATTGAATTTACTTTAATTTGTCAAAAATGACTATAAAAATTATTACCTGCACATATATAATTGATAACCATGTGTGGTTAAAAAAAAGTATTAGATTGCCACATGTGCACACCAAAAATATATAAAAAACAGTTCATTAAATAAAATAAAACTGAAAAAAACTACCGCATTCAATAAATGTTACTAAAAAAATTTGCTACACATTTTAAATGTCAATAACTAATTGAAAGTTTATAATTGAATACCAGTGTTGTTTATTTTGAGAACGCGACAACTAACCGGGGTAGAATAACTCATGTTGATGGCGGAATAGTAGAAAAGTAAGAGAAGCGATCGAGTAGAAAAAGAAAAAAAGAAAAGCAGATCGCTGGTGAAGAAAATTGATGAATTATTTATTATGTAAAATAGCTCTAATCAATAAAGATGAATTCATTTTATAATTGGAGACGTATCATATGAATGACACAAGATCTTGGCAAAACATTTTTTTTATCTAATGATTATTATTATTATTATTATTATTATTATTATTATTATTATTATTATTATTATTATTATTATTATTATTATTATTATTATTATTAGTAGTAGTAGTAGTAGTAGTAGTAGTAGTAGTAGTAGTAGTAGTAGTAGTAGTAGTAGTAGTAGTATCACCAAAATATCTAAATATTTTTTCTTTCAAATTTTATATTAGTATAGAAGGAGTTTTTGAAACTTTTAATATATTGGTATTTTGACAACATATTTTCTCGAGGCAATAATAAACCGTAAATCCAAAAACTATTAGTGAATTTTGCTATTAAAATTGACCTGGAAAAATTAAAGTTGACATTATATTAAAGAATCTATCAATTTGAAGAATCTGATCATAATCGCCAATCATTAGCCAAAATCAGTCACTGCTGATTACATACATTCTCTTAGACCCTAGGCAAATATCTGTTTACCCAGAAGCCAAAGGTCAAACTTGCTTCAAAGAACTTGTTCTTTGTAAGTAAAGTTGGCACTCGTTCAAACCTCCCCTCCATAAGAGTGTTTGAGTGGTTCGGAGTTCAGGAAGGTACTCTGAACTCTGAGTGAGAAGTCTGAGCACGTATTGTGCTGAGCAGAGAAATCCGACGCGAGTGAAGTGTGGGTACTGAAGAAGGGTTTTCTTCAGTGGAGTGGTTGTGTGCACCAGGCAAACACACGGTTCGGTTTGCAGTGCACCTGTTAAGCACTTGCGGAGTGGATTGTTGGTCTGATCAACCAACCGTGGATGTAGGAAAGAGTTTTTCCGAACCACGTAAAAGTCTCTGTGTTGTTTACAGCTGTTTTACATTCTTACTTGTGCTATCTCCTTTGATAAACTGAACACTGACTAACTGCAAAGAGCAACCATAACCAACAACGTGCTCCACCGAGGCTATTACGAAACTAAGTTTAATTTCCGCTGCGTATGATATCAGTCTGACTGATCTATCTTCTGATAGTCAGGAAGAGTGTTATCATCTCTGTCTTAGCAAACACGACTGAAGCCCTTACGTGGATCAGTTAAGTTCCAGCAACTTAACTGATAACTCTTTACTGAAGAGCGTTCAGTATCAGTCGTCAACCCTGTTTGGTCAAAATTGATTTCCTTTAAACAGGCGTCTGTGTTTGCATGTAAAGTTTCGTTTTGATCTCTGACTGAGATCACTCTGATTGAGGTTGGTAGATTGTAAAAATAGCCTATAGGTTTATTCCCCCCCCATACACCTATTCGAGACCCTCAGGACCTAACATGATCAGTTGGCCCCTTTCATTCCTCCAGTCGAGACGACAGATTTTGGTACGTATTCGTTTAATTCGTTCCAAATCTCTTAGTTGTATTTGCATCTCATAACTCTCGTAGATGTGGAGCTCCTGAAGCTCCCGGAACTCATAGATATCGAAGAAGAGAAGTATATTTGGAGAAGAGGAAGTTAACGGTGTTGTACAAGTGAAATCAGAGAAGAGGTCTTCGGAGAGAAAGAAAGAAAGTAGCTCGACTGCGTGATGAAAGAATTAAGGGTTCAACAGCAAAGCAACTAGGATTTGAGACAAAAGGAATGAGAACAAAGAAAAAAGAGAAAGCTGTATTTTTGTACGTACGTATAAGAAATAAGGGCAGGTTAATTCCATAAAATATTGAAAATTAATTATAATTTATTAAAATAATATTAAGTGAATAACCATTTCATTATCCCCCATATATATTCGCACCATTAACACTATGTTTTTTACCATTATGATTTTTCCATGTTAAATTGAATTAGTTGGTGCATACACTTGATGAATTTGTTCTGTTTTTTTAATCTTAGTAAAGGGGCCATTGAAGTTAGCCAAACCAAGAAATGTTAAGCTTAAGCGTGCTTTATTTATTATGTAGATGAGCACATTTGTTAATGGTACTTTAAAATTCACGAGTGTGGAGTATAAATGAGCTTTTTCAATTGAGAATTAATTTTCAAATCTTATTCTACAAAACTCTAATATTTTACTTTAGTCCATCATTTTCTAATAACATATTAGGTTAATTACAGTGGAAATTAGAAATACCCACTTTTCTTAAGTTGTATAAAAATTTAAAAAAAGTTAACTTTTATAAAATCAGTATGTTTATACACAAATCAATTAAATTCCATTTAATGTTTCAATCATAATGTACTTCTAAGACAAAAATCTTACCTATTATCACTATATAAAATACATATTAGTTATTACTAAAAGAATAACATAGCTCTCAGTGGAAACAAAAAATCACATAGTTAAAATCAATTATTTTCAAGAAACTGGATAAATGAAGACAAGGTAAGATATGTGAAAAGAATATTGGAGGAATATTTTGAATTATATTATATCATCAGTTTTTCCGCCGCGCCTATGCTGTGTGCATTTTAATTCAAATTTTATATTCTTTGGCATCTGGATTTGAGCTTCCAAATATCTCCCTTTCTGATTAAAGAGTTTTCTGCATATGTAAGAGATCAGAGATGTATTAAAATACAGAGAAAAAAGAAATTATCATCACAAGTTTAATTCGTTTTTTTTTACTAGTCAAAATTTAATTCTGTTGGATGAATATTTACTTTCATGATAGGGACCCTTAAAAAATTCAAAATTTTGCCCGACCAAACTAATTATTGATTCAATAAAGTTCGCGAAAGTAGGGAAATTTAGAGTTGCAAAAGAATTGCTATACAAGTTCGAAGAAGTGTTTAATATTTTGTTTCCATTGCCATAAGTTGAAAGAGAAATTAATTTTTTTTCTTATAAGATCGAAAGAAGAAGATAGACGTCTTATATTTCAGTAAACTCTTCATGAATACAATAAAAAATGGAATATATAACAATAGAGCAAAATTGATATCTACTCATTTTAAAAAGAAAAAACAAATTACACTTATTTTTACAAAATATATAAATTGTACCTATTATTATCATGTCTCTTCAAGGCAAACTAAAATGAAATTATTTATCATTATTTATTTTACTAAGTATTACCAAAAAAGAAATGGTAGGGGCGGGGGGGCAGAGCTAGGGGTGTGGGGCAGGGCGGTCACCGGACTCCCTGAAATTTTTAAAAATAGTAAATGTATTTTCATAATTTTATATTAAAAATAAAAAAATAATATGAATTTATCTCCATAATTATTGTGTTGAACTATTTTATAGTGTAATTGACATATAAGCTTTAGGGCATGGCTGGTATGCAGGAATAGAATGAGAATGGAATGATGATTCCTGCATCCATTCCCAATCCTATGGTTGGTACTGTTTTTGTAATGGGAATCACCATTCCCGATGGAATGCCTATTCCCATGCATATGGGATTAGTCATTCCTCCCCTCCCCCATGGTATTATGTATTCCCACGGATATGAGATTAATATATAATAAAAGTTTATTTGTTTAATTAAATAATTAATAATAATAATTGCAAAAAAATATAATAAAATAATAATAATATAATAATAATGGAAAAATAATAAATAATTTTTAATAATAAAAAATAAAAATATTATTAATATAATAAATAATAATTGTAAAAACAATAATACAACTTTAGTAATAATATAATATATAAAATTAATAATAATAATAATAATAATAATAGTAAAAAATAATAATAATTAATAAATAATAATTAATATATTAAATAATAAATAATAATTGAAAATAATAAAACAAATTTAGTAATAATATAATATAATAAAAATAATAATAATAAATAATATTAGTAAAAAATAAAATAATTTTAATAATAATAATAATAATAATAAATAATATTAGTAAAAATAATAAAATAATTTTAATAATAATAATAAATAAATAATATTAATAGTAAAATAATAAATGATAATAATAGTAAAACAATATATGACTAATAATAATAATAATAATAATAATAATAATAATAATAATAATAATAATATTATTATTATTATTATTATTATATTATTATTATTATTATTATATTGTGTTAATTTTATTTCATTCCTATCCATTCATTCCTTGTAAATACCAACCATAGGAATCCTATATATCATTCCATTCCATTCCCATTATCATTCCATTCCAGCATACCAGCCATCACCTTAGAGTTACGACGTTTTAAAGAAGTGAACACATAATTAATTTATGCATATCATACTTAGATTAGATTCTAGATATTTATTTTTTGAATTTGATATTAAAAGTTAATTTTCCTTACAAAATTTTATGGGATTATGGGAAATAAAATTACAAACTATTTTGAATTTGCAATTTTAATGTTACTTTTGAGTGTGGCGAATTAAATCATATTTTTCAATTTGCAATTCCATCCCCTAATTTTTTTCGATCGCTAGAATGTTGAATTGGAACTTACGTGAATTAGCAAAGACAACGTCGTTTTTGTGAGGCATAAACAACGTCATTTCGTACAATTTCAATTAAAAATTTCTCTGAATTAGAAAGGAACTGTATCCTATATTTTGCAACATAAATTTCAATATCTAGTAATTTTATTGCAAATTACGTTGTAACATGAACATTACGTGAAGAACTAATTCACATAAACTCCAAGTCAATAATCCAAATCAACTTGGATAAAACTTGGGGATTTGTTCATTCGAAATAGTTCATGATTTTATTTGTCAAAACCCTAAGTTTTATCCATCTTGATTATTTGAAGTTGTTTTCTATGAACTTGAAAATCTGTTTGAAATATATTTTTTTGTAATTTAAATGATATTATAATTGTGTTGATGATGATTATATAATTTTATTTTTTTAATTATTAATTTTATTTTAAAAAAATTGGCCTGAATCGAATGTATGGCTCCACCCCTGGCTGTGGGTGATCTGTTGTCATAAAAATGCATCAATATTATTGCAAATTACGTCGTAACATGAATATTATGTGGAGAACTAATTCACATAAACTCCAAGTCAATAATCCAAATCAAGATGGATAAAACTTGGGGATTTGTTAATTCGAAATAGTTCATGATTTTATTTGTTAAAACCCCAAGTTTTATCCATCTTGATTTTTTGAAGTTGTTTTGTATGAAGTTGAAAATCTGTTTGAAATATATTTTTTGTAATTTAAATTATATTATAATTGTGTTAATGATCATTATATATTTTTAATTTTATTTAGTTATTTTTTATTTTAATTATTAATTTTATTATAAAAAAATTGGACCCCTTGAATCGAATGTCTGCCGGTCCTTGGCTGTGGGTGATCTGCCGTCATAAAAATGCATCAATCACCTTGGAGAAGCTTGTTCGCCGTCGAAATATCATTTGAACGGAAATACGAGCGAATATCAAGCATTAGTACAAATTCAGGCATCAGTACAAGAATTTATTTGAATTGTTTGAGCGAAATATCTTGTGTGCTCAAATTCAATTTTATTTGAATTGTTCGTTCAAGCATTAGTACAAATTCACGCATCACTACAAGAATTTAATTCATGGGCAACAAAATATAGACAATAGGCTTCGTAAATTGTTGCCCATATGTTTATAGACAACGCTTTATAGCGTATCCGTGGTCTAACAACGAGAATTGTAGGTCATTACTTTAAGTATTTCTTAGTTTGAAGTGTTGGGTCCCGGTGGGGTACTGAACCGGTGTATATGGGGGAATACCCCAATAGGCTATTTTTATTGAAAACTGAAACTGATGTGAACAGTGAATGAATAATCAATTTAAGAAAAGGTTCAAGGCTGAGATTGATAATGAGTCAGTCAGTTAACTTCAGTGTGAGGAACTGGTCGACAAACTGAAGTTCAAATAAGGGTTCAGCCTTTTCAATTTTGAAATCAGAGTAATTTTAGAAATCTTACTGACTGTCTTCAGACTTGTCAGTTAGACTGATAACACTTCAGTGGAAGCGATTTGAAATAGCCTTTAGTAAAACAGAGTATCAGTTTTGGGGTTTATCCTTTAGATTATCAGTATTTAGCATATGTCAGCGTGAGTGCGCAGATAAGAACTGAAATACTGAAAGCAATAAAGAACACAAGGATTTTTACGTGGTTTGGAATACGGATTCTTACGTCCACGGTTAGTTGATCAAATTGACAATCGATTAGGCTCGTGCTTACGGGTACACAACAAACCCTACAACTGAAAAACTCTTTTTAGTGCCAACACACTGGGTTGGACTTCTCTTCCTTAGCTTACTGGTGCTAAATAAACCACACGTTTAACTTGCGGGTGCTAAACAACCTAGTGTTCAGACAACTGTCTGGGACACTCTCTCAAACACTTTTTTCTCACTCTTGAAAAGGGTTCGAATTCCAACTAGGATTACTGATAACAGGCTCTCAGTAATCTGTTTCTAGGCTAATGATTTGAGTGTATATGCCTAAGAAAACTAAGAGAATATATGTTATCAGTTAGACTGATAGTTACAACGTTGAGTATTCTCTTTATCGATTCAAACTGATTGCAGTGAATTTGCTGAGTTTTGAGTTCGACAGAGCTTCAGCTTGTGCATTGAATTGATGAATAATGAGGTTGATCCTTGAGCTCTATTTATAGGCAGCGTTCTGAGAAAAGATCCGTTTGAGGAGGTCTGTCTTCAGTTTTCTGCCGTTGTGACTCAAATTCAAATGTGAGCTTAGGTCCTCAGTCTTCGTCCTCTCGAAGCTGGAAGAAGGAACCGTTCTTTCTTCTGTAGGTGAAGGTGCTGCAGAGTAAAGTAGCATGAAAGGGGAAATTCCGCACTCTAAAGGACGATTCTGCAGATCTTCGTATTAAATAGATCATGCTCTATTTAAATGATTAAAAGAAAAAAAATTCTGAATACTCGCTTAATAACCCCAAAATAAATTAATCCATAATTAGAAATAACTGGATCGAATTAATCGATTAATCAAGGCTAATTATTAATCGAGCTTAAATAATAATAATAATAATAATAATAATAATGATAATATTATTATTATCATTATTATTATTATTATTATTATTATTATTATTATCAAAAGGCCCAAATATAAGGCAACCTAATAATTAAATAAGTAAGAGTGAGCCTGGGTTAAATAAGTCATGGCAGCTCAATAATTAAATCTGGTCTGAATGAATAATAAAAGGGAAGACTCTATTTCTTCGATAGTTAAATGGGATCAAATAAATATATAATGACAACCCATCTCCTCAAGAAATCAACCCAAGTAAATAAATCAATAACTGGGCTTAAATAATTAAATAAGATCTGAGCTCAAGGAATTAATTAAGGGCAATTCTAAACACAACCCCCAAATTGCTCGTTATAGCCCCTAATTTAATAAAATAATAAAAATAATAGTGAATGTACAATTTTACCCTATAATCCCTAAATTAAATTCTATTCATATTTTTTACTTTTCAGTATCCTTATAGCCACAATGTTCATCGGAACTTATTGCTGAATTATCATTTAGGTTAGATTTCAGAGGCAAACATCATTAGACGTCTTTCCGATCTAGGTCCGCAATCTACATCCTAAAAAGTGTGGTTTCTTTCTCCAAATTTATATCTATTGCGGCTGGTTTAATTTGATATATTTGTGTTCAAGTTTCTTGAGATTATCATTTTAAACTTTTGTTTCTTTGATTCCTTTGAATCCAATTCGTCTTCTTTCGATACAATAAATTGAGTCAACTGTGTCCTTAGAGGGACCCGATGGATCGAACAAATTTTTTCATCTTATTCTCTTTTACATTCTTCTTTTAATTTTTATATATTCAATTCTTAATATAAAAGGCTTGAAAAATCGCATGTTTGTGATCAACACAAACAATTTTATTTATGTTAGTTCAGCCGATAAAAGTTGTTTTCTTTGTTAAAGGTTTGAAGCCGGTGAGTTGTGCGTATATTTCTTTGTTGAAGGTTTCAAAGTCGGCGGCTATAGATTAAAAAAGTTTGATTTTGCAGGTTTTGAAGTGGGTGGTTATGAGAGTAATAAAAATATTTATTCAGATAAAATTATAAGAATGTAATTTGGGGGGTTATAAGGACAAAGTTGTACATTTTATAATCGTTTTTATATTTTTAAAATCAGGGGCTACAGTGAGCAAATTCTAGGCCCAAAATAAGATAATATATCAGTCAAAGAAATATAACATAATCGGCCCAGAACACAAAATACATTGGCCCAATAAATTAAATCCAACCAGCAAGGTTTCGGCCCACATAAAGCATAGTTATTAACAGCCCAAAATAGTTAAAATAAAAGCCCAAATGGAGGACCAAATGAAAATAAAAAGGCAGAGGCCCAATCACTCCTCCTCAAACACGGTAGAACCCCCCGTTGTTCAGAGTCGGAAGCATGCACACCCATCTCTCTGCGGCAGATCCGCCGTCGCCGCTCCGCAATCCGGCGAACGGCCATCGTCCGCGTCCCTGAGGCCTCCGCCTTCGTTCGTCCTGCTTCCTTCCTTCCTTCCTCAATTCCCCTCTCAAAAATCCACTGAAGAAGATAACTGAGGAGCCCTAATTTCCCAAATCAAAAATCGCCTCCCTCAGTTCGACGCCGCCGCGTTCTGTAACTCCGGCGACTGCTAGTCGCCGTTCTCTCTCTAAATTCGGCGACGCCGGCGTAGAGTCTGAGCCCGACGCTATCCTCCATCTCTTCTCCTCTCTGGAAGCTCCGGGAAGACGCACACACCGTTTCTAAGGTCCGGCAGAGAAGGGCACGCCGTAGCTGTTGTCCTCTTCGGAGTCGACGGTTCGACTCATCGCCACGCCGTAGATGTTAGGCCTTCCTTGATGGAACAAGGCCGCCGCACTTCCTTAATCGTCGCTGCTGACTTGAAGTCGCTGCGCGTGGGTGCGGCGCCGCTGCCCTTCCGGGGAGCTTCGGTCCCACTACAGTTCCCGTTCCCCACATCGATTCTCTGAGCTCCGACACCGATGGGAGCTCCGTCGTCGCGCGGTCTCTCCGGTTACAAAGCAGGGCAGTATGCCTTTCCTCTCTAAAAGCTAAGTCAAATCTTTAACTTTTAGTAATTCCTTTTAATTAAAATCGTTTCTTCTTCATGATTCCACTTTGCTTTAAATAAATCTTTCCAAACACAATACAAAAAAGATTAAAATTTTCTCACAGGAGCCATCATCAAATCAGTAAAGTTCAGGTAATTCACAGTAGCCCTCCATAATCTCTTCTCTTTTTTCTCTTTTATTTATTAGATGTAATTTATCATTTATATACTGAAAATTAAAGTTAATAGTTGATGTATTAATTTCACACGAAAAATATTGTGTTGAATTTACAAGGTTTTTCATTTTTATTGTGAAATATATCACGTAGATGACAATGGAAGAAGCTCTATGACAAATAATGAAATAACTCATGCACGTGAACTGAATAGATTTAAGGCTGCTTTCTTAACTTCTTTTTGTTATTGTGTGTTTGCATATTAGTTGATGTAGTTATTAATATTGTGTTTATTTTAAATTTTTGTTTGATATGTGACAAACAATTGTTGCAATGATTTCATTAATGTATTTTAGTTCAGATTTAGAGTCCAAGCCTAGAATTGTTATGCAATTTGATAGCTTGGATGAGGTTTGGAAGTTTTGGGTGCAATATGGAGGGAAATTAGGATTTGGAGTGAGAAAACATTATAGTAACAAGAACAAGAAAACTGATCATATAACATCATACAAATATGTTTGTTGTAAGGAGGGTATTCGTAAATCAGACAAAAGAGATTCTTTGACACTCAATCCTCGACTTGAGACTCGAATAGATTGTAAAGTAAGATTGGGAGTCACTTACATGGATGGAAAGTATAAAATAAATGAGTTTATTGAAGAACACAATCACCCTCTCTATTTTTCCGAGATAGTTCATATGTTGTTTTCTCAACGTAAAATAACAGAAATTCAAGTGCATAAGATTGATTTGGTAGAGGATGCTGGACTCAGACAAAAATCAGCTTATAATTTGATGATTAGACAAGCAGGGGGGAGAGATGGCATTGGTTACACTATGTTGGATGCTAAGAATTATCTACGTTTGATGAAAGAAGGATCATGTTTTTTTAACAGATTTTAAGAGATGTATGTATAGCTTTGATGATCAGACCCAGTTTGAGGAGGCTTGGAGTAACTTATTGACACAATATAGTCTCCAAGACAACATGGTTGAAACATGTTTATAGTGTCAAGGATAAATGGGATGGTTGCTACATGATTGCGTTCACGCTTGGGATGAGAAGCACACAACTTAGTGAGAGTGTCAATTCCAATATCAAGAGGTGCATGAAGCCCAACTTGAACATTATGCAATTTTTTAATAATTTTGAGCAGGTTGTGGAGGAGAAGAGATATAGTGAGCTAAGGTGTGATTTTGAAGCACGCTAGAAATTGCCCAGATCGAGTTTAAAGAGTCCTCCGATGTTGCAACAACTTTCCAAAGTTTATACTTCGTCTGTCTTTGATCTATTTCAAAAAGAGTTTGTTTTATTTGCAGCTGCCTACATGTTAGGTCCGGAGGGTCTTGAATATGTGTATGGCGGGGGGAAAATACACCTATAGGCTATGTTTGAAGATGAAACTTGAAACACAAACTGACACAACCTTTTTAGTTAAAAGAGTTTTAGCAAAATAAGGTTGACGACTGATACTGAATACTCTTCAGTAAAGAGTTATTAGTTAAGTCAAAAACTTTAACTGGTACACGTAAAACTTCAGTCGAGTTTGTTGAATAGAGAGATGTTATGAATCTTGCTGACTATCCGAAGATAAATCAGTTAGACTAATAACACACGTAACGAAAAATTTTAGTTTCGAAATAGCCTGTGAGATTAATCACATTGTCAGAAATTAAGTTTCTCTTTGCAGTTAATCAGATTTTTACGTGGTTCGGAAAACACTTCTTACATTCACGGTCAGTTGATCAGACCTGCAACTTCACTTGGGCATGCGCTTACGGGTGCACAGCAAATCTGAGCGTGTGCTTAGGGTGCCTCCAACGGCAGTTTTACCCAATTTTTAACTTTGGAAATTAGCATTGGAGAATGTAAAAACTGGTTTTCAAAATTTGAGTGAAAAACTGGTTTCGAACTGGAAGCTAGTTTATACTGACAAGGTGGGGCCCTATTTCACATTTATTTTTCTAGTTTCAGCCGAATTCAAGTGATGTGGGTCCTATTTTTTTGTTTGCACCCATTTCTCACTTCCTATTTCAATTTAAAGTATGGAAAGAGTATTTCAATTTTATGGAACGACTCTTTTAATTACTTAAACAACAGCTATTTTTTTTTCATTGTAACAGAAATATTTTTCTAACGTCTTAATTCTTAAAATTTTCTATATATACTCATTTCATTCTTTCATTTCCATACAACTTTTCAATACTTCATTTTTTTTGTTATCTTGTTCACTTCATTTTCACAAGTAAAATGGCGGATTCTAGCTCCCAAAATTTCGATTCTAGTAATTCAAGCTCCCAAAATATTCAAGGTTCCTATTTTCCAACTTCACAATACCATCACATGTCCTACCCTCAACAACAATTTCCATACAACTACCAAATGTCTTCGAATTTTCCCCAACAATTTCCATTCAACTCTCCTGGTGGTTCAAATTTTCCTCAACAATTTCCATTCAACTCTCCTACTGGACCAAGCTTTCATCCACAATTTTCATCCAATTTTCCATCTACTTATTTCATGCCTCCACCAAATCAATTTCAGGAAAATAGCTCACAGTTTCCTCAACATTCTTCACAAATTCCAGTTGTTGTTGATGATGACGTCGAGGAAGTTGGAAAATCTACTGCAACAACCAAGGAGACAAAGGCGGCTTGGAGTCCTGATGAAGACATCCTTCTTGTTAAAGCTTGGTACAACACCAGCACCGACTCCATTATTGGCAATCAACAAAAAAGAAAGGATTTTTGGGAGAAAATTACTGCTTACTACAACGAGTGGAAACCAGAGGACACCGCTGCGCGAAGTTTATCACAGGTGAAAAATCATTACTATAGAATAAATCCAAATCTTAATAAGTGGGCAGGTATCTATAACAATTTCTGGAGCAATCGTGCGAGCGGACAAGGAGATGATGATGTGCTGAAGGCGGCAAAAAGAGCATGGAGAAATGATGATCCAAAAAACAAGGACTTCAAGTTCTTTCACGTATGGAAGATGATCCAAACTTGTGGGAAATGGACTCCTCAACAAATGCCACAGAATCCTCAGAAAAAGGCCAAAAATTCTGAAACAGACAACCCATCTTCTACGGACACTGGAGCTCGAATTCGACCGATGGGACAACAGAGAGCTAAACTACAAGCGAAACAAAAGGCTAAAATGACATCTACAGTCAACGAAGATAAGTGGAAGCATCTCCAAGAGGCTATGAATAAACAAATGAGCCTCCAAGAGGTACAACTCAAGCTTCAAGAGGAACAACTCAAGCTTCAACATATTGAATTTTGTAGACAAGATACTAGTGGCATGTCGGAGGATGAACTCTACAACCATTTCACGCTTGTAGCTGAAATCAAGGCAAAATATGGGTGGAAGTAATATGTTTATGTATCGTTTAGCTATTGTAAGTGTGCTTTAGTTATTTCTGGACTTGTAAGTGTGTTTTGTCTATGTTGTACTTGTAAGTGTGTTATGTCTAATTCTGTAGTATGAAGATAATGTATTTGTAATATTAATTATGACCAAGCTTTGAATTATGTTACTTTTGTAGTAATCAACTACCATTCAACGGTCAAACTTAATCATAACAACCATCTACCATTCATCAACTACCACAACACCTACCATTCAACGGTCTTAAATATTTTAGCTATATATACAAGTGATTCATTCTTCACTTAATCACAACAATCTCATACTTCCTTTCATCTCATTCAACTTTACTCACTCCCAAACACAATAGAAAAAATGTCTGATACTCCTAGTCCACATGAAATTGATGAAATATGGAAGCAATACCTTCGGAATTCGGCAACCAATCCGATTATGCGAGAGATGATTGCTATGCTTGATGCAGATGAAGCAACAATGTGAAGTTCACGAAGGAGTAGCAGTCCTAGAAAATATAGGGATCGAGAGCGTGAAAGAGGCCATGATCGTCTCGTTTGTGATTATTTCTGTGATGAACCCATCTATGATGGCGATCTTTTTCGCCGTCGATTTCGAATGCGACGGGACTTATTTGTCAAGATCGTTGATGCGATGAGCAACTACTCACCCTTTTTCACGTTGAGGCAAGATGCAACTGGAAGGAATGGTATATCACCACTCCAAAAGTGCACCGCAGCTATTCGACAGTTGGCATATGCGGCTCCCGGTGATTCACTTGATGAGTACATGCGGATGGGTGAGAGTACTGCTTTGGAATGTCTACATGAATTTTGCAGGAGTATGATTGCCGTTTATGGTGATCGATATTTGAGGACTCCAAATGCAGCATATACTGAACGCTTGCTACAAATGCATGAAGAAAGACATGGCTTCCCGGGAATGCTGGGAAGCCTCGATTGCATGCATTGGGAGTGGCGGAATTGTCCAGTCGCATACAAAGGATACTATACACGAGGCGATCATGGTGTTCCTACAATAGTTCTTGAAGCGGTGGCATCGACAGATTTGTGGATATGACATTCTTTCTTTGGCGTCGCCGGAGCAAGCAATGATATCAATGTTCTTCATGGATCTCCATTATTTAATCAATTCCTTCAGGGAAATGCCCCACCAGTTCAATTCACGGTGAATGGTCGGATGTGTATAACAAAGGATACTATCTTACAGATGGAATTTATCCAACTTGGGCTTCATTCGTCAAGAGTTACCCAGCACCAGGAGATCCGGTCAGACGAAAATTTGCGCAGAGACAAGAGGTTGCAAGAAAAGACGTTGAATGAGCGTTTGGAGTGCTACAAGCTCGTTGGGCAGTAGTTCAAAATCCCGCACGCTCTTATTTTAAGGAAGACCTTCGCAATATAATGCTCACATGTATTATTTTGCACAACATGATCATTGAGGATGAGGGTGAAGAAGCAGTCAACTGGTCTGACGAAGATGCAACTCCTTAGCAACCAATACCAATGGGTACTAATAATTGGGAAGCATTTGAAAATTATCTCCAAAATCACAAGGATTTAACAAATAAACAAGTCCATCTCCAACTTCAACATGATTTGACACAACATATTTGGGCACAAATCAATGCCGCAGATGGCTAGAATTAAGTAATATTAGTTTGAATTATTATGTTTATGTAGTTTCAGATATGATATCCAGTAAAGCTTGAATTGGATCTTCCGCGCCTTCGGGAATTTTGAAGGTAACCTTGTGAGGTTATCTTCGTTTCAACTCAGTGATCCGGCCATCTGTATCTACATCAGAATCGTATCTGACAATTCTAGGCTTAAGTGGAATTTCAATAAATTCAACAGGGAGCTCTAGAGGAACATGCGGTCCCCGGTGTTGCCTTTTTGAGGAAGAAGCTCCTTGATGAGAGGTGGAAGGATCAGCCTCAGTGGCTGGAGTAGAGGAAATGACCTGTTCATCATTTGTTGGAAAATAAGGAGCAAAAGAAGGTCTGAGGTTGACATTCTCTGTTTGAGTAGGATCATTAGATGATTCCGATGGGAATGACGACGACAACGAATCTGCAGTGATGTCCTCTACAAGTCCTTCCGGAGTTGAGGGATCTTCAACAGTAACTGTTGGATTGTCTATCACGGTAGAGACAGTGGGGACTTCAGGCTGATCAGTATCTGTAAGCTTGGTATCTTCAAAGGAAGAACAACTGATGGGTTCAGTCGTCCGAGGTGATTGCTGATTCGGAACAGGAGTAACAGTTGTTTCATCTGCAGTTGGATGACTGATAGTGTTGGGAGCTGCAGATACTGATGTGTCCATAAGGGTAGACACAGAGGCAGGAGTTTCCTGTATTATAGACTCAGGTTGAGTAGAAGTTTCTTGAGCATTGATTTCAGGAGCCGAACATGGTTGATCAGGTAGCATAGAATTATCATCGATGAGAAGCAAAGGACCAACATCAATTGTTGCTTCGGCAGCTTTTGACGTGGAGGTTCCTGCATGAGCATTAGTGATCAGGGGACCTCTGGTGTAGCCTTGAGATTCAAGATAGGCCAGAGCAAACTTGTCAAATCTATAGATAACATCCCACACTCTGGGAAAGTTGAAGATGCTGAACAGTGTAGCTTCTTCAAGTGCAAAGGATTCTTCAGTTTCAACAAGTTGAAGCTCATTGACGTTTGAGAAGGGAGCAGTCTTGAGAAAAGTATAAGTGAGAAGTCTATGAAGATTCTCATAGACTCTCAGAGAGGTATCGAATCCACCAAGAAGGTGATTCAAATGCTGAGTAGCATCTTTCTTGGCTTCAGTTTGCATTGCTGCAACAGCTTTGATTTGTTCAGAAGTTCCATACCGAGTGGGCATAGGAGAGGATTGTTGGACTGCTTTGCCCTTGGATTTCTGTTTGGGCTTTGATTTTGAGAGAGGTTTAGAAATTTGCAGTGAGGCTGAAGTGGGTGTAGCTTTTGTTGAAGTGGAGCGAGGACGGCGAGGTATATTTGAGATGGAGACAGTTGGAGCTTTGGAAGGAGTTTGGGTAGGGGTTGAAGAATCTCCACCGAAAGGTCTGGGTGGTCTCTGAAGTGGATCAGATAGCGACTCACAGGAATCAGTCTCATCAGATCGGGGTGATGAGATTTCAATCACCTTTGGTTTCTTGGAGGGTTTGGGTCCTTCATTTGCCACTTTGAAGAGGCGGATTTGATCAGTACTTCTAAGGTCTCCGACCAGAAGATTTGAGGATGGCGACTGATGTCGTGAATGATGATCTGTGAAACTCTATTGCCTTGACGGAGCAAATTGGCAGGTTTGGAGTTGCGAGGTTCGCTCCAGAGTAACTCGAGGTAGGCTTGCTCCCAGTTAAAAGAACCGAGCTTCATCAGAGCAGCTAAAATGTTTTTCTGTGGCTGTGAAGCTTTGTCGGGTGTTTCGGTTGCGCCTATCCAGCATTTTTGTGTGATCTTGGCCAAAAGGTGATGACCAGACTTGAGGAGAGATAACTTGAGTGTCCCTTTAGTGGTCTCGTCCGCCTTAGCCATTGCTTCCTTGAGAGTTTTATTCGCCTCCTCATCAATGATAGAGGATGGATTGAGACCAATGTTCGATAGACCGAACAATTCTTGAACTTGGTGACATATATTTGAACCTCTTCTTGTGTTTGAAAGTCGGGAGGGGTGAACACCTGAACTTTGGTGAAAAATTCACCGGACTTGTTGTAGCGCAGTTCTTGATAGAACTGTTTGATTTGAGATTTCAGTAGCAGGGGCGCCTCTTTTATGACCAGTGATAACCATTGATGCCGTGACATGATTTCTTCAGCCTTGACACATCTTGGTTTCGATTGAAAGGAAGGCGTATCTACTGAGTGTTCAGACCGAACTTCCTTTATGCTGCAATTAATAGATTTCTTCGAGTCTTCTGTTCTCACCATTTCTGCAAATCTGAAAATGGAAAGTTTCGATCGGAAATTCTCACAGTTGATCGCTGTGGAGCAAGGAGGTTAGTTTACATGCAAGAGAGATAAAAGATGGACAAAGGAGTTGGTGAGAAGAGAGAGAAAGTAATGATGAAGTGTGATCGTGGAAGAAGAATAGTTACTTAGGGCATTTGAAAATATAGCGGCGGTTTGAAATCTGCGCGCCAAGTTGAATTTAATGAATTTTGAAATCTGCAATAAATGCCGTCAGAAAAATTCCTTAAACTAAGAGATTCAAATGATGAAGAATATTTGGCATAATCTCTAGTATGGAAAGGGCTGAGTATGAGATCAAATCATGAGCGGGACAAGTTAAAATAAATTTAAAATGCAATTTGAATAAGATTTGTTCTGCAAGAATATTTCAGTCTCTGTTCCCAACAACACTACAAGTATCAGTTAAAGTTATAAACACGTCAGTTGAGTAAAAGATATTATGAGCGTGAAGATTTAAAACTCATTCAACTGAAACAATACTTCATAATCCACAACAATACTTATAAATCTTACTAGACAACTAATCTTTGTGGGTAGTCAATTCTGCGATTTCGACTGAACAGTTTAGTATCGTTTTCCTAAAAAATATAATCATACAATTCTCAAAACTAATCACAGCAAAGCGAATAACAACCATGAATGAGACAAAGAGGATTTGTCTATCGACCGAGAATTTTAATTCATTCAGGGGTAAAACATTAACAAATAATATATCAGTTACTAACCAAGACTGTAACTGATAAGATATCAATTGCTAGAACAAAACAGATTGCAAAATGGAACATGAGAAAACTATAGAACTTCTTTAAAAACAATTCTAACAAATTCTTTTCACTAAACTTACATTCACAGATAGTAAGCAAAACTTGACTTTCTTTACCCTGTACTATTTCGCCTGAATTTAATCAATGTGAAGTCTTTTGTTGGTCCTGTCTTCAGAGTTCTTTTCAGTCTCTGTTTCTTCTTTCTCTTTCCCTTTTTTCTTTTCGCTTTCCTCCTTTCGTTCTTTCATTTCAGTTGCTGCTGCATCCATTTCTTGTTGTCCACTCTGATGTTGCAGATTCATTACTGCTGACTCGAGAAAAGCAAACTAGACCTTGATGTCAGCAATCTCCATCTCTTGAGCTTCAAACTTTTTCTTCATTAGTTGAATCTCTGCCTCAGTTGAGTGAGTTGTTGCAGCTGGTGTCTCTTCAGTCCTTTGTTATGTTCGGATGCCTTCAGATGCATGTGGTGACTTTGAGGGAAATTCCTCTCCGTTGATGGGAATGTTGAGCAGTCCTCTGGCAAGAAGATATTGCCTGAAGTTTGGCACCCAGTTGTGGATGGCATCCCACATATTTGAGACGTTGAATTTCTCAAAGATGTCAGCCTCTAAGGATTCAAACTTAGAAACCGTCATCATTTCTTCAATCCCTTGAAATTGTGATTTGGGCGCTGTCTTGACGAAGGTGTAGAAGTGGTACCTAACCAGATCCTAATAAGCATCAGGATGTTTCTTGGCAAGGACTGAAGGAAGAGAGACGTTGACACTGTGTTGTGCAAGCTTCAGGAAATAGTTCCTAAGCTCTGTAGATGGTGTTGTAGAATTTCTTGATGGTCTTTTCGTCGAGCAAGAAATCTAGCACTTTGTGCAGGAAGTTGATCCAGCCATGTCGACTCAATATTTCGTTAATCTTGTTGTGCTCTTTTAGATTTAGAAATGCTTCATTAGTGATTGAAGCTTCAAAACACACAAATTGTTGTTTGACAGATGTGGAGGATTTTGCCATTGTGAGTAGATTAGAGGGGTTCTGCAAAAATTAAGAATATATCTCACAGGCAAAACTGTGGATTCAAAGATTAACCAAACTAAAAGATATTTGCAGAGTAAAGATCGTGTCAAGATTTGAGGTGAGAGATTCTGAGGGATTGAGTGAATCCTTGTAGAAGATGAAACGTCGTTGAAAAAGTTATGGAAAGACGTGTCCAAGGCGATTTCAATGAACTTTTGAAATCCGGAGAAATAGGGGATCAACACGTGTCGTGGATTCCGCTTGTTAGTAAGAAGGGCGGGATCGTGCGAACGTGGAGTTAATTGCTTTAAAATAAAATTTTAAAGATTTTCATAAAGGAATTAAAAAGGCTTAATATACATAGAGCAAAAAACAAAATTTAAACTGTTCCTAAGAAAAATATTTCAGTAACTGAGAAGAAAACTTACAAATCAACTGATTTAAACGAACCAATTGAATTCCTGATGATGGTTGATTTGATGTTTTGTTCTTATTCAGTTGTTGACTGGTGACGTCAATTATGAGTTATCAGTCGATGAAGTTCCCCCATGACTGTTGCACTTACGCATGTTCTCATCTGATTCTTCTTCTTCAGTCTTTTCTTCATTCTCTTCGTCTGATGTAGAGTCTTGTATAAACTTGAATGAAAGTTCGTTCAGTCGAGATGATAAGTCTGCTGGAGGATAGACAACTGATCTCCTTTCTTGTGATGTAGAGTCATCAGTCGGAGTTTTTTGATGCTTGGTTGTCAGTGAAGAACTTGTAGTCAGAGTTCTCTTTCCCTTGACATCTTCAATTTGCTTCATTTCAAGATAATCTTCTCTTGAAATGGATGAGAAGAGTTTTACTTTGACTTCCTCCAGGCCGAATTCAACCCATTGCTCACACTTGACTCTTGTATTCGCAGTTCTGATCAATGCCATGTCAAATTCTCTTCTCGTCCAAATGAGATTTGCATCTACGTCTCTAAGAAGTTGTATGAGTTGATTTCTCTCATTCTGACTTGTCTGCATCAAGCTTTTCAATTTGGCATACTCAATAGCAAATTCTACTTCATCTTCTTCTTCAGTTGTGATCATGGAGATTTTTTTCATCTTTGAGGCTGTCTTGGCGATGGATATTTCCAATCTTTGTTTCCGCACAAGTTCATTCTCAAGAATCATTCTTTGATCACTATAGAGAGCCAAAGCTTGTTCAACTTCTTTGATTTCAAGAGGATCTTGTTCTGAAGTAGTGGAATCTGATTATGAGCTTGAATCTTAGAATAAGAACTCTATTTTCTAAAAATAATAATGCGAATAATTATAGTATTGTTCAATCTAGTGAAATTAGCAGACCAAACAATTATTCAAACTGGACTTGTAACACCCCAATTTTCATAAACTTTTCAATATAAAATCTTTGAAAAACTAATATATAAAAAATAAAATTTCTTGAATTATAAAAGTTTAAACCAATTTAAAATCAACTTGTCAAAACTAAAGTAGTAACATGAAATAAAATGATAAACTAAAAAGTAACATGTTTCAACTTAAATTTATATGGAAATACTAAATCTCTAGTCATTCTCGACTTCCATGGCCACCTCGACTCTAATACTGCAAAACTGAAAAGATAAGGGGTGAGCATATTGAAAATATACTCATTGAGGAACATAACAAAATATTCATATATGTCACATATATAATTAAATCACATTATCATACTTGCAAACATACGCCAAGAGACTAGATCCCCTTGACAAACATAATCATAGTTTGAGTCGATGGCTTAAGTCCCATGACCAAAGACATACATAAATCATTGGCTTAGGTCCCATGATCGATCAATGGCTTAGGTCCCATGATCACACATAACATAGATCAATGGCTTAGGTCCCATGATCGCACATAACATAGATCAATGGCTTAGGTCCCATGATCGCACATAACATAGATCAATGGCTTAGGTCCCATGATCGCACATAACATAGATCAATGGCTTAGGTCCCATGATCGCACATAACATCATAGTCATAAGATGCACGTAAACAAGTAATCAAGCGCGATAATAAAAATATATATAACTATACGAATAAGTGTAAAATCCCTCACCTTAAAGTCGAAACTAAATAAATCAAATCCGGAATGAAGGTCTTAATTGCGCCGCACCTAAAGAATTCGTCAAAATCGCAGCTGAACAGACCAGTCAGCTTCAAGCCTTCGTTTGAAGCCTCAAACGTCCTCAAATCGTATTTTGCCCAGAAATACGACTTCTTCGTTTTCGAGAGGGCTTTCCGTGGCCGCCTGTTTCGCTTGAATCGGAGTTCTGTGGAGGAAGTTATGGCCGTTCTTCCGAAACTGCCAAAACTTGATTTCCTGCAAACATCTGACTCCAGCTCAGATCTTCTGCCTACACGTTTCTGGCCCTCTCTGCTCTCTCTAAAACCCTAATTAATTAGTGTGTCCGTCTCCTTTAGGGTTTGAAAATAGATCCCATATTTATACTAGTTTTTAAAGAGTTCTAGTTCTAATAGGAAACAAAAATAATACTAATAATAATAATAATAATAATAGTCTAGATAAAATTAATGGTGCATATCTATATGTATCATGTAATTATTTAAAACAATAAGCTATACAAGAAAATACTATTAATTAAACTTATAAAATAAATCTAAGTTATCGGGGTGTTACAACATACCCCACTTAAAATAATTTCGTCTTCGAAATTCTAGTCACGATTCTTGAGCCATATAATCTAGTTCTATGGTGAGGTATCTTCATCCTTCGCACGTGTTCCACGAACCCGTAGTCGCTACTCCATGTATAGCAGTCGTACACCGATTGCAGCCTCCTAATCCTTTCGTATCTCTCGCATTGTACACGCAAGAATTCACAACGTTCACTTAATCTTTCATATTCTTCGCGCAATTTCTCAATTCGTGCTTGTAGGGTACTTGAGCTCTTGTGGGAGTTTGATGTGTCCGTGCCATCTTAACAATTTCACAATTTCAACTATTTCTAACGAAGCTAAACATAATAGTACTAGAACATAAAGGCATAAAAAAAAAAGTCATGTAAAACATCATAACGGCCATATACTTAAACAATTAAAACACATACCTTGGAATCGATGTAGCACATGAGTTTCGAATGACTAGGCTTATTTAACCATTTAAGCTTACTTAAACCTTTTTAAAAGCAAAACAATTTTTTTTTAAAAAACACGAGTCTACAGGAACGTAGACCCGCTCTGATACCACTATGTAACACCCCAATTTTCATAAACTTTTCAATATAAAATCTTTGAAAAACTAATATATAAAAAATAAAATTTCTTGAATTATAAAAGTTTAAACCAATTTAAAATCAACTTGTCAAAACTAAAGTAGTAACATGAAATAAAATGATAAACTAAAAAGTAACATGTTTCAACTTAAATTTATATGGAAATACTAAATCTCTAGTCATTCTCGACTTCCATGGCCACCTCGACTCTAATACTGCAAAACTGAAAAGATAAGGGGTGAGCATATTGAAAATATACTCAGTGAGAAACATAACAAAATATTCATATATGTCACATATATAATTAAATCACATTATCATACTTGCAAACATACGCCAAGAGACTAGATCCCCTTGACAAACATAATCATAGTTTGAGTCGATGGCTTAAGTCCCATGACCAAACACATACATAAATCATTGGCTTAGGTCCCATGATCGATCAATGGCTTAGGTCCCATGATCACACATAACATAGATCAATGGCTTAGGTCCCATGATCGCACATAACATAGATCAATGGCTTAGGTCCCATGATCGCACATAACATAGATCAATGACTTAGGTCCCATGTCACATATATATTTTTTTTAATTTTGATGTACTCTTTGCATGATTGTATTGTTTTTAATAAAGTGGTGTAGAAAAAGAAAAAAAAAGAAAAAAGAAAAAGAAAACACACACTGTCAATCACAAGTTCTCAATTCTTAAGTAGAAAAAGATCAAGTTATCACACATATTCAAATCTAGCAGCATGTTCCGACAACTAAACTTATCTATTACTTGGCCAGAAGACTCACAAGACTCAACATAAACTGACTCAACAAAACAAAGACTCAAAGACGCTCCCCTCACACTTAGATTTTGCTTGCCCTCAAGCAAACAAAATAAAGCATAAGTAAGGGACAACGAAAACACAGAACGACACACAAAACAGAAAAAACAACACAAGAACAAACAAAAAAGAACAGGAAAATGAAGGGAATCACCGCGCGCTGCCGCCGCAGCTCCTCTTCTATGGTGGCGCTCAAGTTAGCGATGCTCTCCTGCAGGGCTGCCACGTGCCCGTCCATCCGCGCCAACTGCTGCGTCACCTCGGCCCTAAACTGCCCGAACTCATACCTCAAGCCCTGTATATCCAAAGTCAAAGCCTCGAGCGAAGCTGGACCTGCAGAGACACCAATGCTCGGGGGGTTCTCCCCCGGCTCATAAAAACAAGGCTCGCCATCCGAGTTAAAGTAGAAAACTTGGGCGGCGGCCAGGATGTCAAGATCAAAACGGGTTGGTCCCTTGCACAGAGTCATAGAGGAATGAGCAGTAAGGTCAAAGTTACGTGCAATGAATATACCCAGAAAATGGCATAGAGTGAGGTGACGTGTAGTGTGCGTGCTGATATGATGCATGCTCGACGCTATCCAATAGCCTAGATTTACCTTCAGTCCCTCATGCATGCATCTAAAAAAGAACAGATCGACACCACTAACTTTGGAAAAACTAGTCGACCGACCAGTCAAGTTATAACACAGAAAGAGGTGACACATTCTCAACACCGGATCTACTAACTCGCACACAGATGGCCGGGACGCATCGAACGGCGATGCTCCCGACCGAGCAAGTAAGGCCCATGACCGCCCCGCATTCCCCACATCTGACTCTACAGAACCCAAACCACAATATGCAGCCCTAAAGTCATGCTCTACAGCCTCCTCCAACGTACAAATTCCCAACTTGACCGACCATTCAATTAAAGACAGATCATGTTGCATGTTGAAAAGACGGAATGAAATGCATTTCTTATCAAGATCAGCGGTATCAACAAATTTGAACGTAGAGAAAAATTCTAAAGCAATTTCTTGATGCACCGGATGAGATGACTCACATAATAACCAAGACCAACCAATTCTGTCTAAATACTCTACAAATCTGTCCTTAACACCTAGACGCTCAATGGAGGCAAGGTCTAAGGTTTTACATGTGAGAAAATTCTTTTGTCGACGTATTTTGACTGCCTTGCGCAATGCCTCGTCGGGAAAGTTAAGGAGTTCCTCGATTTCGGTGGAATCCGAAAATTCCACGGGGAACTTTTGAGCGATGGCATCGTCTCCCAGTTTGGCGGAGGAGGCGTCTGAATCGGCGAAGGATTCCGTGGCGGAATCGGAGCTCGCCTCTAGCTCGTAATCCTTGTCTGGAGAGCCGGAGTCGTCGGCTGTACTCGGACCAGCGGCTTGCGTCGGCTGACGCGGCCTCGTGCTGCGGCGCGGCGGTGGAGGCGGTGGAGGTGGGGCTAGGGTTTCCGGTGGTGGAGTGGCTTCTCTCGCGCTCTGCTGTGGAACGGAGGCGGCGACGGTGGCGGTTGGCGATGGAGGAGCAGCAGCTAGGGCTTGGGCTGCCGCGGTGTTCGGCGGCGATGGTTTCGGCGGCAGAACAACGGCATTTGCACGGGCCCGCTCCGTGGCGGTTGGAAGAGGTGGCGGTGCTTTTTGGTGGCGCCGTGAGGTGGTGCCTATCTTGCGCTTGGGAGCCATGGGATGGTGGTGCAGCGGTGGTTGCGCAGCGGCGAGCGGTGGTGGCCAGTGGTGGTGGTGCAGCGGCGGGATTTGCGTTGGGAGAGGAAGGGTCGCGGGAATTGGAAAGGTGGGTTTCGAAAGTGGGGGGAAAAACTTGGAGAAGAAGCCTTGACTTTGGGTCAAAATAGCCCTAGTTTCAATAATTACGATTTAGCCCCCATTTCTCCTTATCTGCAGAATAACCCCCATGTTAGTGTTTCAATAATTGCGAATAAACCCCTGCTGAAAATAGAAAGAATGCTTCCAACACTTAGAAAAATTTTCACCACTCAACCTCAAAATTTCGAGCTTCTTCCTCTCTCTCTCTTTCTTTTTTTTATATAAAAGAAAATTGAAATAAAATGAAACTTTAAAACTAATTAAGGAAGACTAAGAACTGAAAAGAAACTAAACTAAAACGAGAATTAAAGAAAAGAAAGAACAAAACGGAGAGTAAAAAGGAAAAGAAAGTCGGGTTGCCTCCCGATAAGCGCCATTTTTTTAACGTCGTCGGCTCGACATCCAGCTTTGCTCACGAAAGTTTCAGAGGTAGGAGTGAAATTTCTTCCACGTCTGCCACGGGTGATGTATCATAATACGGCTTCAATCGATGTCCATTGACAGTAAATGTCTTCGCCGTATCCAAACTGCGAATCTCAAATGCCCCGTTTGGGCAAACAGACTGTATAACGAAGGGGCCAATCCACTTCGTCTTCAATTTCCCGGGCATCAATCGCAGCTTTGACTGGAACAACAACACTCTTTGGCCGACTTCAAATGTCTTTCCTCGCAGGTTCTTGTCGTGCCACATCTTGGTGCGATCCTTGTACCACGTCGCTGCGTCATAAGCTTCAAGACGAAGCTCCTCCAACTCTTGAAGTTGGAATTTCCTCTCCTCCTCACACTTAGGCGATTGCATGTTCACCTTCTTGATTGTCCAATATGCTCTATGCTCCAATCCAACAGGTAAGTGGCACATCTTCCCAAAAATCAATCGATAAGGTGACATGCCAATGGGAGTTTTATAGGCCGTTCGATAAGCCCACAATGCATCATCTAGCCTTGAACTCCAATCTTTCCTTGATGGATTCACCATCTTCTCCAAGATTTGCTTTATCTCCCGGTTGGAAACTTCGGCTTGCTCTTTTGTTTGAGGATGATAGGGAGTAGCCAATCTATGTTGAACTCCATACTTCCGCATCAAAGCTTCAATCGTGCGGTTGCAAAAATGAGTCCCTTGATCGCTTATCACTGCTCGCGGCACTCCATACCTTGTGAAAATATGAGACTTCAAGAATGCAGCGACTACCTTGGAGTTATTCGTTCTGGTGGCTTTCGCTTCTACCCACTTTGAGACGTAGTCAACGGCGAGCAATATGTAGAGATTTCTGAATGAACTCGGAAACGGCCCCATAAAATCCATCCCCCACACATCGAATACCTCACAAAAAATCAGCGGAACTTGGGGCATCTCATCTCGTTTGGAAATACTTCCGGTCAGTTGACATCTCCCACAGCTTTTGCAAAACAAATATGCACTCCTATTCAACGTAGGCCAGAAGAATCCTGAATCGAGCACCTTCCGAGCTGTCCTCTTTGGGCCAAAGTGTCCTCCACAAGCGAGAGAATGGCAGTGCAAGAGAATTTCCTGTTGTTCCTCATCGGGAATGCATCGGCGTATAACTTGATCAGCTCCCACCTTCCACAAGTATGGCTCATCCCATAAATAATACTTACACTCACTCCTTAGTTTCATCCGCTGCGCCTTTGTGAACAGAGGTGGAAATTGTCCAGATGTCAAGTAATTGACAATATCGGCAAACCAAGGTTCGAGATCACCCTTGACAACGACTGAACGTGCTGCTGGCTCGAATAGAAGGCTCTGTTTGGGCAAACAGACAGCCGAACAGGTCTGGATAGCATAAAGATGCTCTTCTGGGAAAGCTTCGTTGATAGGGATCTCATCTTCCTCTTTCTGGACTAAACGACTTAAATGATCAGCCACATGATTCTCCGCTCCCTTCTTGTCCCGAATCTCCCAATCAAACTCCTGCAACAAAAGAATCCGTCTAATCAAGCGTGGTTTTGACTCCTTCTTTGATAGTAGAAACTTCAATGCGGCATGGTCCGTGTAGACAATTATTTTCGCCCCCAAAAGATATGAACGGAACTTTTCAAAGGCAAAAATAATCGTCAACATCTCTTTTTCTGTTGTTGCATAGTTGCATTGGGCAGGATTCAACGTCTTTGAAGAACTCCTTGATAAAAATATTCAATTGAGAATTACTAATATAGAAAATACCATTAAAGAAAGTATTTGTTCAGATTTACCAAGTGCTTTCTGGGAAAGAAGGAAACATACTGTTTCCCTTCCTTACATTCCTAAATTCGATGAAAAGAATATTCCTACCAAAGCTAGACCGATTCAAATGAATCATGAATTACTTAATACTTGCAAAGAAGAAATAAATTCTCTTCTTATGAAAAAATTAATTAGACCTTCAAAATCTCCTTGGTCTTGTGCAGGATTTTATGTTAACAATCAAGCCGAAAAGGAACGAGGAGTTCCTAGATTAGTCATTAATTACAAACCTCTTAATGAAGTTTTAGAATGGATTAGATATCCATGTTGGATTTGTATACTGAAAGCAAGAACGTTTTATGCTTGTATACAATGTTTCCTAAGTTCACTATTTTATCTCCTATTTGATTGTGTTCATGATTGCATATGTATGTCCTTTGTCTCTATATAAGTAGATTATATGGTGTGTTGTAGATCACAGAAGACCATATAATTGGAATAACCTTAAGAGATATAAACTGATCATAGTCGTTGGTTTAGGCTGCAGTATAGATGGAAGGAGTTTGTCTTGACTACTTGTCTATACTGGTACGTCATAACGTATTGATAGAATAACAGTGAGGTGTATTCTTTTATCTGACACAAGTGAAGAATCAAGATCTCGGTGACTTAATAGAATCTTAATACTAATAAGATTTTAAATATATATGTTGATTCGTATATCACTTTGACTTACTATGGGTGAGAGTTATATAGTAACTTGAGTACTCTGTATCTTGGGTGATAGCGGTCAATATATGATATTTGATTATCTGTATTAGTACCCGTATCCGGTATAGGATAATGACATCCCCTTAAGGAGCTCAATAAGGTTTATTGCGTTAAACCTTGCAGGTTGATTAAGTTTAGACGCAATAATAAAGTTTGAGTGGTACTGCTTAAGGATTACAAAGAGATTAATTAATTTAAGCTGTCAGAGCTCTAATTAATTAATGGATGTCGGATATTTTAAATACGAGAATTTAATAAGTCTAAATACAAGCCCCGACTCATCATCGGCAATAAAGGGGTAAGTCAGTATTGATTCTCTAGTGGATATGATCTGGGCTGATCATAGAAATTAATTCATTAGAGGCCCATATTTATTCCTTGTATCTGGTCCCTGCACTGGCCCAAAGTCTCCTGTGCCCTAGTAGGAGAATTTCCGTCTATCACAATTCTGGTGCCCTAGGACTGTATTTTGCCTCTAAATACAGCTGTCTGCTCTCAGAAAAAATACACACGATATTTAGGGTTTCGAGAGAGCAACATAGGGCGCCGACTTGACAAGGCTAATTCTTCCTTGGGAATTCTCACAGCTCGTAGTCCATCCAACGATGGGAGTTGAGCGGGATATAGTTTAGAAGATCTGAGCTGGAGTCAGATTTTTGCAGGAAATCAAGTTTTGGCAGTTTCCGAAGAACGGCCATAACTTACTCTACAGAACTCGGATTTGGACGAAACAGGTGGCCATGGAAAGTTCTTTCGAAAAGGTAAAAGTTGACTCCAGATTTTTGCAGGAAATCAAGTTTTGGCAGTTTCCGAAGAACGGCCATAACTTACTCTACAGAACTCGGATTTGGACGAAACAGGTGGCCATGGAAAGTTCTTTCGAAAAGGTAAAAGTTGTATTTATGGACAAAATACGATTGGAGGACGTTTGAGGCTTGAAACGAAGGCTTGAAGTTGACTGACCTGTTCAGCGACGAATTGACGAATTCTTAGGAATTCTTCAGGTATTTCTAACTCCAAGGTGCAACACTTAAATTCATAGGAGCATGTTAGGAATTAATCGTTGTATGGTGAATTAAGATTTCCAAGAAACGATCTCGTTAGGGCTATCATCCTTCAATCCAATACCTAATAAAAGAGATCTTGTTAATAGATTATATAAAGCAAAAGTATTCTCAAAATTTGACCTTAAGTCAGGATTTTGACAAATTAAAATTATCGAAAAAGACAAATATAAAACAACTTTCACAGTTCCTTTTGGATTAAAAAATGCGCCTTCAGAATTCCAAAATATTATGAATGAAATTTTTAATGATTATTCAGATTTTTCAATTGTTTATAATGGTGATATTCTTATATTTTCTCAGAACATTCAACAACACTTCAAACATCTAAAAATATTTAAACAAGTAGTTACATTTCTTCCTCAAAAGTAAAACTATTCCAAACAAAAATAAGATTCTTAGGACATGATATTCATATAGGAACTATTAAACCTATTACTAGGGCTATTGAACTCGCAGACAAATTTCCTAATGAGATTAAAGATAAAACTCAACTACAAAGGTTTCTTGGATGTCTCAATTATATATCCGATTTCTTTCCCAAATTAAGAATAATCTGCAAACCTTTATTTCAAAGACTTCAAAAAAACCCTCCTCCGTGGACTTCTGTCCATACTGACATTATCAAGAAAATAAAAATACAAGTTAAATCTTTACCCTGTCTAGGCATTCCTAAACCAGATGCTTTCATGATTATAGAAACTGATGCCTCAGACATAGGATATGTGGGGATCCTTAAACAAAGCATCTCATCTCATGCATCTACATCCCTTTCAAAGAAAAATGAACAACTTGTTAGATTCCATTCTGGAATTTGGCTTGGACCTCAAAAGAATTATTCTACAATCAAAAAAGAAATTCTTGCCATTGTTCTTTGTATTTCAAAATTCTAAAGTGATATTTTTAATAAAAAAATTCTTCTAAGAATAGATTGCAAATCTGCTAAAGAAATTTTACAAAAAGATGTTAAAAATATTGTTTCAAAACAAATCTTTGCCAGATGGCAAGCTATACTTTCGAGTTTTGATTTTGACATAGAATATATCAAAGGAGAAAATAATTCTTTACCTGATTTTCTAACCAGGGAATTTCTTCAAAATTCTACAGAAAAGCATGAGTCGATACAATCCAAATAATTCGAATCATTTCCAAGCCCTTGTTGAATTCCCAGAACTCCCGTACTCTCAAATATAAAAGTCCTGCACCTACTACTCCTGCTAAAGCTTCAACTTCAAAGACAACTATTTCAAAATTCAATCCTTCTAATACTTATTTTACCAAACCAAATGCTTAGAATATTACCTTGACAAAATTCACTACAGCTCCAGATTTTGCAAAACTCAAAGATATTATTTCAAGGCATTTTCCAAAAGGATGCCAATAGTATTCTGACAATACTCAAAAGACTCAAATCTTCTATGAATTCATCCTTGTTGATTCAAATTCTATCGAACTTGTTCATAACTATGATCCCAAAAATCCAGAAAGAATTTCATTTTCAAAATGCATCATCAAAAAGATCGTTCGCTCTGATGATGACTTTTCCCCATTCTGAAAGAGGATTTTCCAAAACTTTTTCACCAAAAGGATATTCCTATCCAGACTACAAAATGGCGTGGTTCAAAACCTTTTTCCTCAGACCCTTGGATCACTCATGGTTCTTTACTTTCCATTCAGTATTTTCAAAAACTTCATATCCAATTTAGTTTCTTGAATGGTGTATGGATTTCGGTCCATTACCCAATATCCTCCCAGCAGATGTCCATCAAGGGTACAATCACTACATTTCAAAAGCTCCAGGTCCTATGTACCTCAAAGATATTTAATTCTTTTTGGAATTCAAAGTTCCCTGGATCTTTTGCTGGAGTTATGCTATTGCACAATTTCATCCAGAACCTTTACCCATGTCAATTATTAGAGAATTCAACATTAAATAGTGGAAAAACTTCTCCACCAAACTCTGCAATTTCAATGTTGTCCAAAAGTTTCTCCAGACAGGCAAAAAACCTTAGTGGGATAAACCAGTTCAAGAGAAAATCATTCCAGATCATCCTTCCAATGAAAAGAAGAAAGAAAATGAATCGGTTCCTCTTTCTCAAAAGCAAGTCAAGATGTTCCAACTCCTTGAAGAAGATCCCGAAACAGCAAAAAAATATTTACAATTCATCAAGATGAAAAGAGAATCAAAAACAGAAGAAACCACCTCTGAAGGATCTTGTACAGATTACGGAGGACCATGTGAACAAAATCCCTTTGATTTCTGACTACCTGTTCATCCTATTCATAAAAATGAAAAGAAAAAAGAGGCAAAAGAAAAAAAGAAAGAAAACAAGAAAAATTCAAAACAACAAAAAAGAAAAGAAAAAAGAAAGAAAAATAAAAAAATTTCAATAAACTTATCTCAGTGCAGGAAATTAAAGCAGGAAGATTCTCAGTCAAACCAATCAACTTTTGGCTCCAATCAATCAAAGACTTTCAAGGCCGAAATTGAAGACTTTCAAGGCACAGACATCTTTTTTATCCAATCAACTGTTCAATCAAAGACTTTGAGGCACTGCCAGCTATTTAACTGTTCAGTCAGAGACTTTGAGGCATTGCCAGCTACTCTCCAGATATCTTTTTGATCCACTCAACTACTCAATCAAAGACTTTGAGGCATTGCCTGCTACTGTCCATTCATAGGTCGAAAAAACATCTCAAAAGAGCTCCTCTATTTAAGAGGACTGGATTTCATTTTGAAGACAGACGAAAATTGACGGAGCTAGTCATTTTCTTAAAACCTTCAAGCCCTTCCCTCAGTTTATAAAGCATGTTCTCTTATAAAGCATGTTCTCTTGTATTTCAATTCTTTCATTTATTTTCAAACTCTGTTTTTACTGTTCATTGACCAAATTTACTATTCACTTGCTCCGTCAATTTTCGTCTGTCTTCAAAATGACTTTATAAATTGAGGGAAGGGCTTGAAGGTTTTAAGAAAATGACTTGCTCCGTCAATTTTCGTCTGTCTTCAAAATGAAATCCAATCCTCTTAAATAGAGGAGCTCTTTTGAGATATTTTGTCGACCTATGAATGGACAGTAGCTGGCAATGCCTCAAAGTCTTCGATTGAGCAGTTGAGTGGATCAAAAAGATGTCTGGAAAGTAGTTGACAATGCCTCAAAGTCTCTGATTGAACAGTTGAATAGCTGGCATTGCCTCAAAGTTTTTGATTGAATAGTTGATTGGATTAAAAAGATGTTTGTGCCTTGAATGTCTTCAATTTCGGCCTTGAAAGTCTTTGATTGATTGGAGCCAAAAGTTGATTGGTTTGGCTGAGAATCTTCCCGCTTTAATTTCCTGCACTGAGATAAGTTTATTGGAATTTTTTTATTTTTCTTTCTTTTTTCCTTTGTCTCTTTTTTCTTTTCTTTTTTGTAGTTTTGAATTTTTATTGTTTTCTTTCTTTTTCTTTTGCCTCTTTTTTCTTTTCATTTTTATGAATAGGATGAACAGGTAGTTAGAAATCAAAGGGATCTTGTTCTTATGGTCCTCCGTAATCTGCACAAGATCCTTCAGAGGTGGTTTCTTCTGTTTCTGATTCTCTTTTCATCTTGATGAATTGTAAATATTTTTTTGTTGTTTCAGGATCTTCTTCAAAGAGTTGGAACATCTTGACTTGCTTTTGAGAAAGAGGAATTGATTCCTTTTCTTTCTTCTTTTCATTGGAAGGATGATTTGGAATGATTTTCTCTTGAACTGGTTTCTCCCACTTGGGTTTTCGCCTGTTTGGAGAAACTTCTAGACAACATTGAAATTGCAGAGCTTGGTGGAGAAGTTTTTCCACCATTTAATTTTGAATTCTCTAATAATTGACATGGGTAATGGTTCTGGATGGAATTGTGCAATAGCATAACTCCAGCAAAAGATCCAGGGAACTTTGAATTCCGAAAGCATTGAATATCTTTGAGGTACATAGGATTTGGAGATTTTGAAATGTAGTGATTGTACCCTTGATGGACGTCTGCTGGGAGGATATTGGGTAAAGGACCGAAATCCATCCACCATTCAAGAAACCAAATTGGATATGAAGTTTTTGAAGATTCTAAATGGAAAGTAAAGAACCATGAAGGGTCTGAGGAAAAAGTTTTGAACCACGCCATTTTGTAGTCTGGATAGGAATATCCTTTTAGTGAAAAAGTTTTGGAAAATCCTCTTTAAGAATGAGGAAAAGTCCATTCTTCAGAGCGGACGATATTTTTGATGATGCATTTTGAAAATGAAATTCTTTCTGGATATTTGGGATCATAGTTATGAACAAGTTCGATTGAATTTGAATCAACAAGGATGAATTCATAGAAGATTTGAGTCTTTTGAGTATTGTCAGATTACCATTGGCATCCTTTTGGAAAGAACCTTGAAATAATATCTTTGAGTTTTGCAAAATCTGGAGTTGTAGTGAATTTTGTCAAGGTAATATTCTGAGCATTTGGTTTGGTAAAATAAGTATTGGAAGGATTGAATTTTGAAATAGTTGTCTTTGAAGTTGAAGCTTTAGCAGGAGTAGTAGGTGCGGGAGTTTTAACTATTTGAGAGTACGAGAGTTCTGGGAATTCAACAAGGGCTTGGAATTGATTCGGATTATTTGGATTGTATCGACTCATGCTTTTCTGTAGAATTTTGAGGAAATTCTCTGGTTAGAAAATCAGGTAAAGAAATATTTTCTTCATTGATATATTCGATGTCAAAATCAAAACTCGAAAGTATAGCTTGCTATCTGGCAAAGATTTGTTTTGAAACAATATTTTTAACATCTTTTTGTAAAATTTCTTTAGCAGATTTTCAATCTATTCTTAGAAGAAATTTTTTATTAAAAATATCACTTATGAATTTTGAAATACAAAGAGCAATGGCAAGAATTTCTTTTTTGAGGTCCAAGCCAAATTCCAGAATGAAATCTAACAAGTTGTTCATTTTTCTTTGAAAGGGATGTAGATGCATGAGATGAGATTCTTTGTTTAAGGATCCCCTCATATCCTATGTCTGAGGCATCAGTTTCTATAAGCATGAAAGCATCTGGTTTAGGAATGCCTAGACAGGGTAAAGATTTAACTTGTATTTTTATTTTCTTGATAATGTCAGTATGGACAGAAGTCCACAGACGATGGTTTTTTTTGAAGTGTTTGAAATAAAGGTTTGCAGATTATTCTTAATTTGGGAAAGAAATCGGATATATAATTGAGACATCCAAGAAACCTTTGTAGTTGAGTTTTATCTTTAATCTCATTAGAAAATTTATCTGCGAATTCAATAGCCCTAGTAATAGGTTTAATAGTTCCTTTATGAATATCATGTCCTAAGAATCTTATTTTTGTTTGGAATAGTTTTACTTTTGAGGAAGAAATGAATAATCCGTTTCTTTTAACTACTTGTATAAATATTTTTAGATGTTTGAAGTGTTGTTCAATGTTATGAGAAAATATAAGAATATCATCAATATAAACAATTGAAAAATCTGAATAATCATTAAAAATTTCATTCATAATATTTTGGAATTTTGAAGGCGCATTTTTTAATCCAAAAGGAACTATGAAAGCTGTTTTATATTTGTCTTTTTCAATTATTTGAATTTGCCGAAATTCTGACCTAAGGTCAAATTTTGAGAATATTTTTGCTTTATATAATCTCTTTTATTAGGCATTGGATATCTAATCCATTCTAAAACTTCATTAAGAGGTTTGTAATTAATGACTAATCTAGGAACTCCTCGTTCCTTTTCGGCTTGATTGTTAACATAAAATCCTACACAAGACCAAGGAGATTTTGAAGGTCTAATTAATTTTTTCAGAAGAAGAGAATTTATTTCTTCTTTGCAAGTATTAAGTAATTCATGATTCATTTGAATAGGTCTAGCTTTGGTAGGAATATTCTTTTCATCGAATTTAGGAATGTAAGGAAGGGAAACAATATGTTTCTTTCTTTCCCAGAAAGCACTTGGTAAATCTGAACAAATACTTTCTTTAATGGTATTTTCTATATTAGTAATTCTCAATTGAATATTTTTATCAAGGAGTTCTTCTTCGATTTTGAGATAAGGTAATTCTTCTTGAAGAGTTTTAATATGAGATTCTTTTCTTTGAATATAATTTATCTGGAGAATATAGTGTTGTTGAAGTAAAGAGATTTCTCTTTCTTTAATAGCTTTTATAAATTTAAAGGAGATAGAATTTTCTAAAATATTAGTGGTGATTCATGTTCCATTTACTTCGAAAGGATAAAGGATAGTAAGAAATGGATTTCCAAGAATTATATCTTGATTGAGATCTTTGACTAATATGAATGGAGTTTTAAAATAATATCATTCGTTGCATATATGAGCATTAGAAAGTTTATATTTTATGTTAAGAGGAGTGGCATTTGCTGCAGTTAATTTTTCATTTGTTTTTTCATAGTATTTGGAAGGAATAAGTCATTCTCTAATACAATTTTGATCTGCTCCACTATCAATTAAACTAGTAATATTAATTTTGAAATCATCTATAACTAAAGTGATAACAGAATACCATTTTTGAAAAGATATTTGCTCAATATTGAGTATAGAAGAGTCAAAATTATCATTAGTGTGATGTTCTGATGATTCAGGAATATCTTATTGATTATCTTTGAGAAGGGATATTCTTGTTTCTAATTCGAGATCTTTTATATGTAAATTGTTGATCTCTTTATTAAGTATATTAACTTGTTGTTTTAAATGATTAATTTCTCTTTGTAGATCATTAGTATTAATACTTTTATTGTAAATAGATGAAGAAGGTGCCTTTTCAAATAATTTCGAAATACTAAAGGGTTCAATAGATTGAATAATTTTATCTTCTTTAGAAGTTTCTTCTTTCAAAATTATTTCTCTGAGTCTGATTAAATATTTTTATTTATCTTCTTGATCAGGGACCTTTTCAATAAGGTCAAAAAGTAATTCCTTTTCATTTTTATTTTTTGTAATAACATTAATATTAAGAGGACAAAATCCTTTACAAGGATCTTCATCTTCTTTTGATTCATCGCTATCAAATATTTGTTTTATGAAATTAATTTCAGGATCGGTTGAAGAATTTTTATCCGAATATTCTTGATCTTCATCAAATGATATTTTTTCTGAAATTAATAGAGATGAGATTTTATTTTTAAGATCTTCATTATCGAAAAATATTTCATCAATCTTACTTTTGAGAGGACAGACGTCAGCCTTATGTCCTTGTTTATGACATTTCCAACAAGTAACTTTTGTTTTTTCAAATTTCTTAAAAGGTTTTTGTCTAGAATAGTTTCTGGATTGATTGAAAGGTTTTCTGAAGTGTTTTCTTTTATGGGGTTTATATTTTGTGTTTCTTGAAAATCTTTTCTCTTTTTGTTTAAGTTTTGAGGATGGAGCTTGAATCTTTTGTAGACCAAAAGACTCACAATAAGTCCCAATTTCCTTTTTGAATCTATTCTTTTCATAACCATATTTGGATTGTATTTTAAGCACCTGGCGCATTACCCCAAGGGTGTCCTAAAGTTCCTCCACCGAACTGTAGTGCATAATCGTCTCCAAAGATCTCGGTCAGAGCAGGCATATGCCAAACGTGAATACCCCCTGAAGCCACGAACCTATCTTTTGACCCGAAGATAAGGAATCATTGGGAAGCCCCAGTCTTTAGCAACTAGGTAATCTGCTATCAAGCGACGGGCAGGTGTGCACTAGATAACTAGAGGAAGTAATAGAAAGTCTGCGGAAAATACTTTTTGAATGGAGTAAAAGAACTTGGGATCGTCGATCTCTTCCTTAAAGATTGAGATGAGTCGATGTCGGTCGATGGTGTGAAAAGACTTCCTGATGTCGAATTCCAAAAATGAGTGAGAGGTTCCCCACTTCTTTGATCCGTCTTAGGACCGAGTGGCACCCTCATTTTTAACCTCTCATCTTCTCTAGAGAAGCAAAACTCTAAGGGATAGAACAGATGGTCCAACTACATAACTTTTTCTTTTTAATTACTTCCATGGTCGTGCCTCGTGGCACGGCAACACCCGTACTATTGAAATGGTTCGTCAGTATAGATGTTCCCACAGGTATCTTTCCCTCTTCTTTTCCTATTAGCTCTTACTTAGTAAGTGTTAAACTCTCTTTAAAGGGGCATAACAATAAGAAAGGCCACAAAGACAGCAGATCGTTTTATATTTTATTGCCTCTTCTTAAGTCTATTATGATTTTTCTCAGTAACTTTGTGGCATTGTACCCCGCTAATAGTAGAAGGAGGTTTCACTTTGAATTCCCCAACCATAGGCTACTGTTGGGGTCCCAGAGGGTTGACTTACAGGTGTATGGGGGGTGGAAAGGGGGGGGGGGAATACACCTGTGGGCTATTTTTTGCAATGTACAAACAAACTTAACCAAATTTCAGTTCAGAATAGGTTGTACACTGACACTAAAGATTCTTCAGTGGAGTGACATTAGTTGAGCGCTGGGCTTAACTGATATCCAAATAAAGCTTCAGTCTAGTTTGTAAACAGAGTAGAGTTATTAATCTTTCTGACTAGCAATCGTCAGTAAGATTAATAACTCATCAACGAAATTTAAACTTAATGCGAATAGCCTTACGAAGAGGTTTGTCACTTGTAAAATCCTTAGTTTCACTTTTCAGTTAATTCAGTTTCAGTTGAAAACAGTTTAGCATAAGTAAGAAAATAACTGAAAGCATGTAAGAACACAAGGATTTTTAACGTAGTTTGAAGACATCTCCCCTACATCCACAGCCAGATAATTTGTCTGACAAACTTCTCTGGGCTTATGTTTAGAGGTGCACAGCAAACCTACCAATCCACCTGAATTAGTTTTAACACTTAGCACGCCCTGACACTATCGTGTCCAATCAGCTAATGCTAAGGTAATTGGAGCTAGAACCTTTAATCTGAACTCCCTCTTGGTTTGACGGTACCAAAATAACCTACCTAGTTTAGTTTCCTGCGACTAAACAACAACCACTTGGCTTACCAAGTGCCAAGGGACCGAACAATTTAGTTTTCTGGTACTAAACAACAACCACTTGGCTTAACTGGTGCCAAGGGACCATCTGTTTAGTTTTTTGTAATAAACAACCATTCAAACTCACTTTTCTCTTGTTGAGAGAAGGTTTGAGCGCTTCCAACTAAGATTACAGAGAATACGTTCTCAAGTAATCTATACTAGGCTTATGACATTACATGGTGTGTGTCGCAACCCGACGCCTATCCAGTGATAGCGTAGACCGGGTATCGATACGACTAAATAAATTAATAAGGTAAAAAGAGAAAACTAGATTGAACATCAAGCGGAAGCAATCATTGAAACGTGATAACACAAGAAATATGACATCATCATCAATGTAGAAATTATTAGCTTTATAACTTTTAAATCATCGAGATTCTTGTCAACCCTTACAAAGCAGACATAGCTAATTACTCACAAAGACTCAGGATATACAGAGTATCGCAGCAAAATGCGAATAAAGTATATGTATGAAGACCTATAGCCAAGAGTAAATTTCTTGATTAAGTCCAAAATAAACTTCAACATCTTGATGTTACCGCAAGGAATATAATTACGGTATAAGGAAGATCATCCGAAACAAAAACCTTGCCAGCACCAGTCCAATCTCCCTCCTCGCTTATCCTGCACGTTTAGAAATACATAATACTCAGTGGACATATGCCAAAAATCAATGAAAACTCGCTCTTAGAGCTATAGATTGAACTTGCCACATAAGCAATACACGGGGATTTTACTCAAAAAAACCGTGTAAGCAGTTAACAATCATAAACATCATAAATAAATGACCGGTCAAAATTCTCGTTATGTATGTACCACATCTACAAATCATCAGCATTTAAGGTATTGAGAAGTAGGCCTCCTTCTCAAGTACCGTGACCGGCCGACCCGAAGGATAGCTCACAATCACCTCTGACCGGCCGACCTAAGAGACGGCTCACGGTCACCTCTGTGTACACAATCCCGCTTGCGGCAGGACCCGAATTCGTCTCATCAGTAGAGGGCGACATACAGGCTCATCGTTATCAAAACTCGGCAAGTCAATTAGTTCAACATCAATAAATCTCAAATTATTTATCAAACTCATAAACATCATCATCAGTAATAATTTTCATCAAACTAAAATTTAACAGTTAACTCATGTCATTTACTTCATTACGTATAAGAGGCATACGATACGCAGGGGATCTCTATATACGTATAGTAAAAATAATGCCCACTGTTTACCTCGTTTTTGGGTAGTATTTGCGAGTGTTTCTGCTGTGCATTCGAGCATGTTTCGTATCTTTTTGCTTTATTTTTCACGTGCTCGATGACTATTTGGGTGTGCTACTGTCGTGTGCAAGAATCGGGAGTTGGCGAGTTTTTTTGGCATCGTTGCGAGCATTTTTGGAAGCAAAGTTCACGGCTGCCGCCGTCAAGGCGCCGGCCGCGGCCCCACGGCGCGCACCGTGCATGTTCCTGGAGAAATAAGCGAAGGCAGTACACGGCGGCCGCCGTCCACGGCGCCGCCGTCCCACGGCGGCCGCCGTCCCTGGCGTTCGGCAGTTACGTTTCTTCCATATAAAAGCCCATTTTTAGAGTTTTCACCCGATTCTCGACCCCAACAGCCTCCTAGGCGATTTTACCTTTATTTTCCTAGTTTTAGAGTAGTTCAAACATCAACAAACATCTTTTGGCTTTGTGGATTGAAGATCATGTTAGTGTTCATTACATTGGATTGAAGATTTGGATTGTACTCGCTGTAAGAACTCAGTTTACGTTTTCTATAGTATTGAATGCTAGTTTATTTCCTTGCGTAGATTATTGTTGCTTCGAGTTCATTTGATGAATTGTTTGTTCTTTTATCTCGCCTAGATAATCGTTATTTATGATTGTTGAATTAACTATTGCTTTCTAGATTGCTAGTTTAGAACCCTAGGTTTATTAGTTTTCCTGCGTTCTTAATTTGCTTCCTATATTTGGTCTAGTTAGTTGTATATGCTTTATTTTAATTACGCATTAGTTAATCGGAGAGTGAATGTCAGACCCAACTTCTGATTAGAGTGTTTAGGTTTATTTCCTGTTTCTTGTGAGTAACACAATTGAAGCCCTGTTAAGCCTTCCGTGTGAGACGACTTGAGTCACCTTACTGCCCTAGGACGACCTCGTATAAATTCGAGTACATCCGCTAGGTGTTTTGGATGAGTCAAATTTTGGTGCCGTGGAAGGCTTTACGCATTTAGTTGTGTTGCAGTTGTTTTCGTGTTTATTTTATTTCTTTGTTTTGACTTGGTTATTTTCTCCCTCCGGTGCGTTTGATTTGGTTTGTTCGTGTTGTGTATGCAAGGACGCAGAAGCTTGAAGAGAAAGCTTGCACCTTACTACGACAACATACATCGACCTCGTGAGATCCTTTTAAGCCTGGAGGAGGAGTCCGAGTCCAGTTCGAGAAACCTTGTGGAATCACAGTTTCGAGAGGAAGACTGTGAAGAGAGAATCACTTCCAACCCCATCCTGGAAGCCGTTGAGGATACACTTTCAGTGCATTCTGAAGAAGAAGAAGAAGTTCGTGCCAACCCTGACCACGAAGCCATGGCGGAGCAGAATATACAGTACATGGGCGACTTTTCCAGGCCAGTTATTGGGAACACGAGCACTTCGGCGATAGTGCTTCCCACGACAGTCCGGAATTATAATCTGAAGCCCAACGATTCGAACCTGCTTCCGCTCTTTCATGGGATGCCAAGTGAGGATGCCTTGCAGTTCATCTGTGACTTCTGCACTCAAGTGCAGACCTTCCCACTGTTGGAACTCACCGAGGATCAGTTGAGACTCAAGTGCTTACCTTATGCACTCAAGGACCGGGCTAGAACGTGGTTACTGTCCCTGCCGCCGAACTCCATCACCACATGGGGAGAGGCGTGTGAGAAGTTCATGCTCAAGTATTACCCTAATCACAAGACACAGGAGATTAGGACCCAAATAATGAATTTCATGCAAGGAGCCGACGAGCCTCTCCACGAGGCATGGGAGAGATTCCAAGAGCTCCTCCGCCAGTGCCCGCAGCACCAATTAGCACCCGTGATGTTGATGCAGTTCTTCTATGACGGATTGATACAGACGGCACAGTTTATGGTGGACAGTACAGCAGGGGGCAACATTGCCCGAAAGACAGCCAATGAGCTCAAGGAGATCTTCGACACACTTGCTGCGAGTTCTCAACAAAAGTCGGTAAGAGGAAGGAGGGTTGAAGCGAATGCAGTAGCTCCAAAAAATGAGCTTCAAAAGCAAGTAGCGGACTTGATGAGGCAGGTACAGCACCTCAGGATGAACCAGGTGGAAGCTCCACCCGTTCGCGCGCCACCAGCAGAGGGTTGTGGCATATGTGGCGAATTTGGCCATGGAATCAACGCGTGCCATCGAATGGGCGAATTCACACCTGAAGGAGAAGCAGAGGTCTATGCTGCTCAGGGCTATCCGGGGAGGCCTCAATTCGAACAGAGGCCCAGCTTTAATCAAGGGCAACAAAGCTCCAACTCGGGTTGGAGAAATGAGCAGAATTCGGGATGGAGGAACCAAGCTCCTGGCCAAGGGTCGGGATCAAACCAAGGCAATCAGTTCCCCCGACCTCCACAGCAATTGGGGTATCAGAACCAGCAGCAGTTCTACCCATCTCAACAACAGTCCACATTCCCTCAGCAGCATCATTACCCTCAACCATATCAGCAACAACAACCCCCGCAGCAACTCTACCCACCTCAGCAGCACCACCCTCCAGGCCCCTTATTTGAAGATCAGATGCAAGCTTTCATGCAAGCTAGCAAACAGGCGATGGAGGCTCAGAGTGCTACCATCAAGCACCTCGAGACTATAATTGGGCAACTAACAGGAGCCTTGAATCAGCTGCAGCAAGAACGGCCAAATGGAAAGTTCCCAAACCAGGACCAACAGCCGCATCAAGCTCATGCCGTGGCGGTAATCAGGAAAATGCCCCAATAACCACGGGGAAATGGAGAAGCAAAACCGTGCAAGCAATCAAGGCTACCCAATGCCCCAGTGAGCCACTGCCACCTGTCACTGTTGCACCAGACCAACCACCACCCAAGCAAGGAGATCCAGGTAGCTTTATTTTTTATATTAGCTTAGGTTGGGTTGAAAAGGTATTAGGAATGCTTGATTTGGGCGCGGCAGTCAATTTGATGCCGCTTGATATTTTTGAGAAATTGGGAAACAAAGAGCTGAAATGCACGAATATTAAGATAGAGCTAGCTGATGGCTCCATTAGCAGCCCACGAGGCCTTGTTGAGGATATTGAGGTGGTTGTGAGGGGGATTAGTGTTTTGGCTGATTTTGTTGTACTTGATGTGGGTAAAGGGATTAGAGGCGAGAATGGGCATCTCGTGCTGCTTGGCCGACCCTTTATGGCTACCACCCTTACTCGCATTGATGTGAGTACGGGAACTGTAAGTATGGTAGGGGCAGGTAGAGCGGTAACCTTCTCAGTCTTTGATAAAAAACCTACCACCCCAACTTCCTTAATTCAAAACTGCTCTTATGTTGAAACATTTGATGCTTTGGATGAGGATTGTATTGTGCAGGAATTCCTTAATACGCTACAGGAGGAGGACGAGATCGTGGAAGAATTTCATGCTAACCTGCACGATGAAAGTGAGATTGAGCAAGAATTCCTAGATAAGCTGCAAGAGGAAGATGATAAAGAGCAAGGCCTTCTGTGTGCCTTGCTACTGGAAGAGAAGCTGGATGAGGTTGGGTCGCTCAATCTCGTTGGATGTGTGGATAGAGGGCCACACCAGGATACGAGCATGGAGCAATCATTTGGAGACCCGCAGCTGCAATTCAAGAAGATGTGTTTACAAGGGCGCTAAGGCAGCTGGAGCTTCAATCAGATTTTGGTTAAAGGGTCTTCTTAGTCGGGCTGGCGACTTAAAAACTAGCGCTGCATGGGAGGCAACCCATGTTTTTCTTGTTTTCGTTTTTCTTTCGTTTTGTCTGAGTTGTGTTCTTGTTGTTTCTGTTGTTTAGTGCAGGTTGGTGCGTCGGGGACTGTTTGTTTTATAGATGAGAGCTTGGCAGACATCGAGGGATACTACAGACTCACCACTTGGATCGGTATTTAGGGAAGTTTCCTCTTTCACCCCTCTTTTTGTTTACACTGAGGACAGTGCCAGATTGTAAGTGTGGGGGGGTGTTTGTTGGTAGTTGCGAATCCTGTGGGTGTCTTTTTGTTGTGTTCTTGGGCTTTCTTGTGTGGGGCGAATGGTCCCCTCGGTTTGTTTTCTTGCTTGTTTTAAGTGCATCGCATGTTGATGGTGGTTCACTAGTGATTCTGGGTTGTGATTCGTGTTGTTTGTTATCCTTGTCGTTTATGATTGAATTGTTCCCAATGTGGTGTAATTAGTTTAATGTTTAGATGCAACATCCTGATGAGCAACTCTTGACGTGATTTGTCCGGTAGATGCTAGGGGGAGTGTTTTCAGTGCAATATCCTAATATCTTTCTCTGTGTTGAAATGTTTGGTTGGTTGTTGAGTTTCTGATAGCTCTAGGTCTCTGCTCCTCTAATGGCATCATTATGAGCATGGGAAACCACACGAGAATATTTTGGATCACCTCCAAAAGTGTCAATCTCGTGAATTATGGCTATCTATTAAGAGCGAAACTAACTTGACCCAAAAAAAAGGAAAGAATGTCAAAAAAGGAATGAGATATGATTATAAAGGAAATTGCATTAGGAAATTCACCCCTAGCGGAGAATTGGGTCTGATCGGATTGAGTGGTATCATTTTGTTGTTGCATTTTAAACCTTAACTATGAACACCTGATTGGGGACATTGATATCTTGAAAGACTTGGATTGGTTGGTGTTTTGCTTGGTGAGAAGAATCGCTTGTGGATTTTCTGCGATGTTGTGATTGTTGCTTGAGGACAAGCAAGGATTTAAGTGTGGGGGGGGTTGTTTACCTCGTTTTTGGGTAGTATTTGCGAGTGTTTCTGCTGTGCATTCGAGCATGTTTCGTATCTTTTTGCTTTATTTTTCACGTGCTCGATGACTATTTGGGTGTGCTACTGTCGTGTGCAGGAATCGGGAGTTGGCGAATTTTTTTGGCATCGTTGGGAGCGTTTTTGGAAGCAAAGTTCACGGCCGCGGCCCCACGGCGCGCGCCGTGCATGTTCCTGGAGAAATCAGCGAAGGCAGTACACGGCGGCGCCGTCCCACGGCGGCCGCCGTCCCTGGCGTTCGGCAGTTACGTTTCTTCCATATAAAAGCCCATTTTTAGGGTTTTCACCCGATTCTCGACCCCAGCAGCCTCCTAGGCGATTTTACCTTTATTTTCCTAGTTTTAGAGTAGTTCAAACATCAACAAACATCTTTTGGCTTTGTGGATTGAAGATCATGTTAGTTTTCATTACATTGGATTGAAGATTTGGATCGTACTCGCTGTAAGAACTCAGTTTACGTTTTTCTATAGGATTGAATGCTAGTTTATTTCCTTGCGTAGATTATTGTTGATTCGAGTTCATTTGATGAATTGTTTGTTCTTTTATCTCGCCTAGATAATCATTATTTATGATTGTTGAATTAACTATTGCTTTCTAGATTGCTAGTTTAGAACCCTAGGTTTATTAGTTTTCCTGCGTTCTTAATCTGCTTCCTATATTTGGTCTAGTTAGTTGTATATGCTTTATTTTAATTACGCATTAGTTAATCGGAGAGTGAATGTCAGACCCAACTTCTGATTAGAGTGTTTAGGTTTATTTCCTGTTTCTTGTGAGTAGCACAATTGAAGCCCTATTAAGCCTTCCGTGTGAGACGACTTGAGTCACCTTACTGCCCTAGGACGACCTCGTATAAATTCGAGTCCATCCGCTAGGTGTTTTGGATGAGTCACCCACCTGATGGCTTTAGCTTACTCTCGTAGCTCTCGGGGTGGACTCACTTCCGTCCTCTGCTCATATCTTCAGATACCGTCACATCGGAGTAGTTCATGATAAGAATAAAAGAGATTAGTCAGAAACTTCCTGACTAGAATACCATTCCTATCTTAGTACTATTTCATCTCCTCATCACTACACTCCGTCTATCTCGATCTCATATAAAAACTCTTTCTAAGTAATTACTATTCTATTATCAACTTATCACCTAATTTAAGTCTAAACTCCTCATCACTACACTCCGTCTATCTCGATCTCATATAAAAACTCTTTCTAAGTAATTACTATTCTATTCTCAACTTATCACCTAATTTAGGTCTAAACTCTATCAAGGAACAACTCATAGATAAACAATCCATAAGCACATAGCAATCACATACACAAACTCATTTTTGAAAAAAGTAAAATATTTTTAGTCGGGGAAAATTCCCAAAAAATTATTTTATAAATCATTCTTAAACCAATTATTCAAAAATTAATTCACATAAACAAGTTATGCCATTTTATTTCATTTTTCATATATAAGCTCAATTCATCTTCACTAAGCCACATATAGGCATCTTTAATTCATATCTCATCTTATAATCAAAATCTTATTCAATTCACTTTTTCTGCACTGCCTTAACTTAAGAGAATAAACTGTTTCTCCTCGGAACTCTCCTGGGTTCGAGACTCATACTATTGGAAACCTCTTTGAGTCTAGTTTCATTAAAAAACAAAGTAGGTTGAAAAACTCCAAGTGGTTTAAGAGATATGACCGTTCTCCCACAGTCTACCATATTCGGCAGTTTTGTGCAATCGGAGGTTTTGATTTTTGAAAAATAGTAAAAATTGCCGAAATAACTTGAAATTTTGTGGGTAGCTAAATAACACATTAATATCTTTACCATAAAAATTGGGAAGACAAAACGTCAGGGGAAGATACTGAGAAGAGTGACTCTAAGGTCTGTTCTTTGAAATTTTCGGTAGAAAGTTGCAGTTGGTGTTTTCCATTTTAAAAGGGTAGTAAATAATGTCCAAATGACTTGAAATTTTTTAAGTACGTTCATAACACTCTTATATACTCACCATAAAACCCCGTCGAAATTCATCAAGTCAGTAGCGTTTTTTTCCAAGCTTGCCAAATTAACCCATCAATTTGCCAACTTAAGCATATAACCAACTATACCCTATTTTTTTTATCAAACTAACTCACTTCAATCCTCATCAAACACCTTTAATCATTATTCTAATACATCAAATATCATCACAACAAACTCACAAGCTCATAACCATAATCAAATCATCAATCAATCCATGAACTTTAAACTTTCCAAAATCATATAAACTAACTCATCCAAAAATTCACATATCAATCTAAATCCATTCTTTACATGTAGAAATGGACTAAATAAGATCTCAATAGCATGAATATAATCTCAATTTAAGATTAGATGATGAATTTTTTTTGAAGGGTATGAACCCTAATTTTCGAAAATTGCAAGAATGAAGTGGGTGATGTTTTCTTGCTTGATCTATCAATATATACTCATATCTAACTCAAATATAACTAGATCTAAGTAAATCTAATACTTACTCAATGATTCTTGAGTAGAAAATGAAAATATCCTCTTGACTTCAAGCTTTAAAAACCTTCCATAGTTGCTCTTGATTTGAAGTGTATAGATGTTTAGAGATCGTTTTAATGGAAGCTTATGGTATAGAAATGATCTATGAAGCTTTGTATATGATCATCAATGGAGGATGATGAAGAAAACTGAGAGAGAAAGAGGATGAGAGGGGACGGTACATTTGGGGAGAGAAAGAGAAATAATTTGTTTTATTCAAGTCATTTGCTTAGCCTCCTAGCATAACTTATAATATTTAATTAATTGCTACACATGCTTAAATTAGCAAGTGGAGACCAGAGCTGAACAACTCAGAGGCAGAGACCAGAGCATAACAACTCTGACGTCAGAGCATAGACCGAAGCATCTCAACGGCCAGAGTAGAGACAAGAGCATCTCAGAGGCAGAGCAGAGTAGCTCATACCAGAGCAGAGCAGCTCAAATGCCTGAGCAGAGACCAGAGCAGAGCAGCTCCAAGGTCAGAGCAGAGTTTGGCGTTGCGCGGTCTTTTGGTAGGCAGTGGGGGTGCTTACGGCGACGGCGTATAACTGGTCCCTTTTTTTTAAACGCAGTTTATAAAGCAAGTGGCACAATATCTCCAAGCTTTAATATATATAATAATCATGTATCTCACATGCTTCCATATAATCATGTACCAAAAGTGTGTAGTATAGGGTAGTAAAAATAATTTAAGGCACATGTCTCATAATAAAATCATTACCCAACATCAAATAATTGTGTGACTAAAAATAGTTATAATAATAATTAGTGCACTCATAGTTCACTCCTCACCTATCTCAGAAAACTTCATTCCGAGAAATTCCCTTAGGAAAAATTTTAACTCGATTTAATTATTCACCGATTAAAATATATATCGTTGGTTGCTCGTTTTAAAATTAATCTCGTGTGCTATAATACTCAAGGAAATCATATTCATTCAATCATAGTCGCACATGTATCAAGTAGGTCACATAAAAGTCATTTAAATATTCTCACTCAATCTAAATCGGCGAAATCCTAACGTCAGTGAAAATCTAACGTCAACTCAACCATCTCACTATTTCAACTCTTCTCTATTGTGATTCTCACTTACTCTCATCGACTCTATTTCTAGTCGAGTATCCTTTTAAAGTCTACACTCTAGACCATCTCAAAATAATTATACTTTCTCTATCGAAAATAGAATCAATATCCTCATCCCAGTTCAATCAGCATCTCTATCAAAACTCATTCTCTCAAAGTAATTCATTGACTAGTTCCATCATCAGAATTCTAGAATACTCATATCTCAATCTATTGAGAAACTTCATCTCGGTCTTAAACTACTGTTAATATCTCAGTGCTCATAATAGTGTCTCGATCCTATCAATCATAGGGTAAAAATACTGGGTTTTACAGTGTGCCAAGTCTATTAAGAGAGTTTTGATAACCAGTTAGACTGATTTTACAACAATGATTTACTCTCTTCTTCGATTCGAAATATGTCTATCTAATGAATTGCTGACTCTATAATTCGGCAGAGTTTCAGCTTATGTCTTCGAATTGGTCATCCCCAGATTGAAGGTCTTCCTCAAGCTCTATTTATAGGCAGAGTCTTGAATAGATCCGTTGGATAGATGGTCTTCTGGATTTCTGCCGTTGTGAGACATTCCAGGTTTTTGGGATGAGGCTTCAATCTGCGTTGCTTCTAATTAGTTAAGAGTTTGAGTCCTCTTTGTCCTAGGAGCATGGTGCGTCAATACTTTGGCACCGGAAAGGAAAATCGTTGTACTGAAAACGACGATCTTCAAATCTGATGCATTAAATGTTGTTGCAAGAGCATTTAATGCTAGCATCTGATCTTCAGTCCGAAGGGGAGGATCAACTGATTCTTTTGTCCTTTGATGAATCAGTCGACAACTGAAGTGGTCCTTTGCCTTGCCAGTATCTTTCCTTAGTAGTTCAGTTTTCAGTCAAGCTTTGATCCTGAAAAGTCTTCGGTCTTCAGTTATCAGTCACCTTCATTCTAGCTAAGGAATTGAACTCTAACAGTTGAGTTCAAACAAGAAGTCTAGTCTAGAAAGGTAAATCTAAGGGTTTTGGGATCATCAAAACTAGAGTAGGATATTTCTTCTATTTCCCAACAGCTATATTTTTTCATCATGCAATGGTTCCAACCTAAATTTATATGTTGTTAGATATTTTTCTACTGTGTAACAATCATTCACAAACGTATATGGATCTAACTACATATACTGAAAGATATTTATCGCATGAATTCAAGAGATATCTGTAAGCTTCCAGACCCTTCATGAAAAAAAGTTCCCCTCTACATTCACCATAAATTTATTTTCATCAATGTGAACTTCAAATTTTCCACCCAAGGCAGGTTTCGGAGTGCACAATCTACTATGAGTTCTCAACTTCTCAAATTTTTTCTCAATAGTTGGGCATAGTTTTGAACAAACCTTTGATATTTCTTGCACTTTATCTATTTGCCTAATCATAAGTGCAGTCATTATCTCCTCACACATATGTATGACATGTTTGCCTCTAGCATGTAGAATGTAACTATTGAATGTCTAATATATTATAAATGCCTTATGGAATTTGTGGACATCTCTAGCAATGAAATCTATAAAAGCTAATAGACTTTCTACTTTCATCTCCTCTAGTAATAACCTGTACTCATCTACGTAGGTGCACCTAACAGCCTTCCAAAAGATATTATTCAAGGTAGATCCACTATGATTTTTCTTTCAATTCATGAAAACATATCTTGCACAGTTTATGTGTTCTGTGTTGGGAACCAAATTGCCTACTGCATTTTCGAGGCCTTAAAACAAAGATAAAACAAAGTAGATAAATTGCTCAAAAAATATAAATAGACTACTATTTTTATAAAGAGATTCAGTTGACATTGAAAGTGTAAATACAATTATCCACTGGTGGTCAAAAATTAATGTCCACCCTTGTAGTAACCCGCTCTTTTAATTATATTTAAAATTAGTAATGTGATAATTATTTATTGCATCTTTCAGCGATGAAACCCAATGATGATCTATGATTGATTTTGACTTATGACTTTGAGCTATATAATACTTAAAAGCAGAGTTATTATTGTATTTACGTCTGTTAGCTTCGCGTGAGAAACCGCGATAAGGATTATTGAGACAATCAATAATTATTATTTCAGATTATAACTGACTTAGCAAAGTCATGTTATTTAAATTTTTACAATAGAAGTATTATTTATATTATTAGTTATTATTATTATTTTTTCTTAAGTCGTGAATTTATTCCGACTTGTGAGGAAAATTAAATCTTCGGATTTAATTTAGATATTAGATGAGCAAACGAATTAAATCTAGGATTTAATTTAGAATTATTTTACAGTCCATCGATATTAATATCGAGCAGATACATCATCACACGTTACATATTGCAGTCATAAAAATTCCAAGACTAGATTTATTGCTTTTATTTACTTTCACTTTGCAATTTCTCGACCAATGAAATTCCATCTTATTTCCCCTAAATCAATACCTTTCCTACATTCCCATTTCATGCCTGCTGCATCATCAAAGAGAATGAGTAAAAGAAAAGAAAAGAAATAGGGGAAGAAAGAAAGAGGGAGATAAGAGACATGTGTGTGTGAAGCTGCTACGGCCACACTCCCCTCCAATCCCCTTCTCCATACCTATGTACCTATTCCTTGGCATGCTCAAGCTACAGCCGCAATATTCCCCAATCCCCTTCTCCCTACCTCTATACCTATTTCCTAGCACACTCAAGTGCACAACCAACTCCATTTGCCTTCCTAGCCTACAACTCCAGCCAAAACACGCCATTCTCTCTCATTCTTCACTAAGGAGTTCACTGAAGAGCAGGAGAGTCTCCATTAATTCCTTCTACCAACTTCAAGGTAAGCTTTGGCTTGAACTCTTTCCACCTCCTGCCATAACCTCACCTGCATTTGTTGAAGAAACAACATGTATTAATTATTTCAGCCATTCCAGTGGAGTTAAGTAACCAAGATTGAAGGAGTAAGAAACTTCATTCATACATTTTGTTGCCAAAAGTTTCAAGAGGTGAACCTTGGCTTTAATTCCTTAACTTTCATTATTATTCACCTACATTATAAGGCAATAACACCTTCGTTCTATTTCAGTTCCTAATCATCAATATCACAACAGCCAACCAACACGTTCTAAAGGTATTTATGTGACCTTTGTTATTCAATCCAGTTTGCATTCATACCATCAAACATGATCAGATTCAAATGATAGAAGATCTATATAGCGTAATGGACTTAGCAGCGAAGTACACTTTATAATGTAGAGCACCAATTACTTTTCTTTTGTGCAATTGTTAGTATGTATAAGAACTCGAACGAGCATAGTATGATTCTTAAGCAAAGCAAGGATGAGACTGCATCTTGTTTATATTTTAGGTTAGGAATCGATAAATGAAGCAGAGTAAGATTTGGCTTAGCTTTAGAGGGCTAGGGCCACTGCCTTATTGCCCCATCGAACTCCGAGAACAGCAGTGTCGACGGCGTCAATCGGTGAAGGGCAGATGACTCCCGACCCCAACGATGGCTCCTCGTCAATTCTTGAGTAGCAGCTGATTTATGCCTAATTGTTCTAATTTTGGGGGTTTACATGCGCATATTTTAAGTTAAATCTTCTGGAAATTGGTGCGTTTTATGGTTTGTTTTATGCTTTTCAGTAGATTTAGGTCTTATAGATGGAAGAGTGCGATTTTGGAGATTTTGGGGGTAAGAATGGTGTTTTTAGGCACACTTTGTTATGCAGAGCTGAACTTCTCTATGAAGGCCCGTGCCAGAGTAGAGAAGCCCGCTTCAGAGCAGAGGAGTGCGCTCCAGAAGTCGCCAGCGAAATCCGCTCAAGCCAGAGAAATGAGAAAGCTAGAGCGGAGAGCCAGAGCAGCGAAATGAGGAAATGCCAGAGGAATCGAGGCGAGCGCGGAAATGTCAGAGGAATCGAGACGAGCGCGGAAATTCCAGAGGAATCGAGGCGAGCACGGAAATGCCAGAGGAATCGAGGCGAGCGCGGAAATGCCAGATGAATCGAAGCGAGCGAGGAATCTCCAGAGGAATCGCTATGCCAGAGGAATCAAACGCCAGAGAAATCACCATTTCTCTGGAGTCAGCGAAATCAAGAAGCCAATGTAGCCAAGTCATCACCAGAGGAGTCAAGAGTCAGAGCAGAGGAGATAGGAGTCCATTACAGCGGAATCGAGAAGCCAGAGAAATCACCATTCCTCTGGCGAAAGCCAGAGCGGAAACCATCCCGCTGGCGAGAACCCCGAATTCGGCCAGGGAGGAGATTATTTCTGGGGCACGCGTCACAACTGGAGAGTTGCCTTATTTTGCACGATTCTATTGCCTTTAGGGGCCGTTTGATTTGCAGTTTAGGATTAATTAGGATTAAAATTATCTTGAGAAATTAGTGTGGATTAGTGTGGATTTATATTATTTCATGGGTGTTTGATATCGTGGCTACTTAATCCTATATTGTGTTTGATATCCATAGGATTATGTTGGATTATATTATCTAATACCAAAACTATCCTCATATAATTTTAAATATATCATGTGTGTCCACCATTACTTGGGCATTTGCATCGATATGCGTGAGGAAGGGTAGCAGAATTTTTATCCAACTTCGCAGTATTAAAGTTATCCGAGGGGGGAGGGCCGGATTATTAGTATGGGTTAATCCCACAAAATAGCATGGAGAAGTAGGATTAAGTAGGAGTTGACCATATTAATATAACATGATATCAAACATCACACTAATCTGTATTAATTTAATTTATCCTACCTATAAACCCATATCAAACAGGCCCTTAGAGTTCTACTTTGCATGGCAACTTTCATGGTGATCCAGAAGGATTTGAAGTCTATAAATAGGGCCATACTTTTCATTGTAAAATATCAATCCCTTGCCCTAGTTTTAGACGCCATCTTAGAAATCTGTTGGCATCCGAAGCTTAGGAATTTAATTGCTTTCATAGTTTCGAGTTTTTATTGTTCTAAGTTAGATTTCAATTTAGTTTTTAGTTTAGTTTCTTGGATTGCGATTCAGTGACACAATTACACGTTCAAAACATTTACGGTATTTCGTATTTCAATTCAATTTATTTCGTTTAATCATGATTACGTTTTTCATTCATGTTCATGCTTTCTTTTTAATTATGCAATTTAAATTATGCACTTTAGTTTATGCCTAGATTAGAAGTCTTTAAATTTACAAGTATTTAATTTCTTAAGTAGGTTTAATTTAAGTTCTTTAAAATCTTGCCTAGGGTTTAATAGTTCAATTCGCCTAGTTTAATTTTAAGTTCGGTTTTTAATTAAGTTTTTAATTCCAAGTTTTAGTTTAATAATCAATCTTTTTACTGCTTTCTTTACTGTTTTTCCTGCAATACAATTAGAAGCCCTTAAAGACTTTCCTTGAGAGATGACACTGGGTCAACTTACCATCACTAGAATGTCCTTGTCCTATTGCAAGTCAAACTAGAGGTGTTCTAGGTTGAGTCAGCAGCAGCGGCTCGGTGCACGGCAGCGGTAGAGCTTTAGGCGGAGACGGCTGAATTGAATTGGCATGAGAAGAGTTAGGACTTTCTTTACCCCGTTCGCCGGATTTCAAAAGTGGTGGCGGCGGATTTAGGCGAGAAGCTCACCTTGATGCTCCGCGATTCGTTAAATCTAGAGAGCAGAGAGTAGATAGAGCAGAGCAGAGAGTGGGAGAGCAGAGTATATAGCAGAGCAGAGCAGAGATTAGAGAGAGCAGAGCTGAGAGCGAGAGAGCAGAGCAGAGATAAAAGAGCAGAGAATAGAAAGAGCAGAGCAAAGAGTAGAGAGAGCAGAGCAGAGAGTAGAAAGAGCAGAGCAGAGAGCGAGAGAGCACAGAGTAGAGAGTAGAGAGAGCAGAGCATAGAGCGAGAGAGCAGAGCAGATAGTAGAGAGAGCAGAGGAGAGAGCGAGAGAGCAAAGAGAGAGGATGAGTTTGAGGGAGAGGGTCTTGGGCCTTCCCTTTTATTTTTACTTTGTAATTGGGCCTTTAGGGTATTTGTTAAATTATTTCAGTAATTGGGCTATTTTCTTAGGCCTGTTTGATTATTTTACTCGGGCCGACTACATTTGATTATTTGAGCCCAACTATTTTAATTCAGTAAATGAGCTACGATTTTAATTATGTTTGGCCATGTTCATTTTAAATTATATGAGTTGCATGCCCTTAATTGGTTCATTGTGGACTAATTATTCTTTTATCGATGGGCCCAGATTTATTTAATTATTTTACTGGAACTCCAAGTTATATATATATAAGTGGGCTGTAATTATTTATTTTAATTCAAGCCCACTCTCATGTAAATATTTGACTACCTTATATTTAGGCCTTTTATTTTGGATTAATTTCATTATTATTCTTTTATATTTATTTAAGCTCGATAAATTATCAGTCTTGATTAATCGATTAATTCGATCCAGCTATTACTAAATTATGGATTAATTATTATGGGATTATTGCATGAGTAATCGGATTCAGCTATTCCCCTTTTCCGATTAAATATGGCAAGATCTATTAGATTCTCATGTGAGTTAAAGCACCCTAAGACGAACGGGTTAGTCATAGTTATTTACCCGATCGTGCGAAACGAGTTTCAGTTAGTTTATTTTTCTTATTTAATCCGAGAGTTAGGATTAATAGTAGAATTTCCCGGACTATTAAGTCGGAATAATGTATCATGCATAAGAGAGTCATGCATCATTAATTTCACATTCTCATTAATCGAGGATTCCCTTCGAACACATATCTTATATTATATTCTCACAATTAAGGTCAAGCGCGAGAGTAATTACTAAGCAAGAGCTATTGCACCACAACAAGAGTTGGCAGCAGGTGAGCATTACTTTCGTATATATCAAATGAGTTTAAATATTACGTTCAAGCAAGTTATTTCATGACAAAATCTTTGAGTTGAAGTTATTTCAAGTATTGTCTTGCCATAAAATGTTTCAATTTCTGTATGATATCTATTTGATGTGGCTTTGCCCGTTATCATGCAATCGAAATCGGGTCTTGAGCAGTTGATAGGTATCCTGCCTTGACTAGTGTACACGAGGGACCATGAGTCATCTAGCGGATTGGCCGGTCCGGTGTCCGTTGAGAGGTGGCCACCTCTCTGGCACACAGCTTCAGATGTGATAGATTATGAAAACTTAGATTGCAGTCGAACTTTAAGAATCACAAATGAATTTAGTAAGCTTGGGCCTTTTAGCGAAAACTCCATTGATGTACTGTTTATGATGGCATGACAATTTACAATTTATTTAACATGTATTTTATACTTAGGCATATGTGCCCACTGAGTACTTTTGTACTCAGCCCTGCATATATTTCTAAATGTGCAGGTTGAGCAGCTGCCGGTGGTGATGAAGTGACGAGCGGAACCCTTTTGTCTCATCCTTATGTATTAATGAACTCTGGGGATACATGTCTTCATACATGTAATCAGAACCTTATTCCGCTGCGTACTCAGAAGTTTTATGTTATTTTGGCTAAGTCGGAGTTATCCGAACTTACTAGTTTATTTGAGTCTAAATGACTAAACCTCCGTTATATTATAAATATTCCTTTTGTTAACAATGATAGAATACGATCCTCCCTGTTTGATTATCCCCCTTTCTACCCCCGCTTCTAATCTCCCTCCCTTAGTCACGGTTTTCCCGGCTTAATTATCCTTAATTAGGCTCGATCATGACAACCCTTCACCATTTGTAACTCCTAGATTGTTAAACAAAATTTGCAGAAATCATGTACAAAATTCTTCATTTTGAATCTCAACAATAGCCCACGCTATTGGGAACATTTGATTGTTCCCATCTTTCCCCACAGCACACAACAAGATTCCACTCAAATATGGTTTTGAAAAACACCCATCGAGTCCAATCACAGGTCTACTGCCCATTCTAAAGCCTTTTATCCGTGAGCTAAAACCCAAGTAGAATCCCTTAAACACATGTCCTTCACCCAAAAGCAACTCAAACTTGCCCTCTTGGTCTACCCTTCTTAGTTCGACCACATATCTCCTAAGTAGGCCATAATGTTCATCTACTAACCCTCTCACAAGTTCTAATGCAAGTGCATTAGCCTTGTACCATCTATCTTTTGGTACGTTAGTTGCATACCTCTATAATATGTCCAACCCTAAGTCATTTACAGACAAGTTTGGTCTCATCCTAAATACCTTCACATACTTGTTGGCTATCTATCTCGACTTCATGAGTTTATTATCCATAGACCGATGGCATATATGTTCACCCCCAAATATTTGATCATATATGTTCCATCACACTTCACAACAGTGCCATAAACTTTCCAAGTACAAGGAGATGTGCATATTGTCTCACATTGAGTTCTAGAAACCCTCTTAAAGTGTACGAATGTTCCATTTTCTATAGCCCATTCTGTGAGAGCACTTTTCACACTAAAAACCATCTTCAAACGGTAGTCCAAGTTTAATCTCTAAATATTTGTGATTGCACCTTAGCTCATACACATTTTTTTTCGTCTAGGTCAGACATCGTTTTACTCATCCGACTCAGATGAATTCACATCACCATTAAAGGTTTCATAATTAGAAATATTATTCCCCTCAACTGTAGCATTGAGAACAATGTCAAATAGGTTATGTTGTTGTTCTGCTATAAGCCTCGTACTATTCCTTATTTTTTCGTGCGAGTGGTGAAAAGTAAGGGTAAATGAAATATTTTGTACTGGCCCGCTATTTTATTTTTATGATTAAGATTAGTAAATGCGATATTTATTTATTGCATCTTTCAGTTACATTAATCCAGAGTGATTAATATTCAATTAATTCACCTTAGAGTCCTAAATTATTTGCATTTGCGTAAGATAATCACGATTGAATTATCGAGCAAGACTAACAACGTGCTCAACAAAGGCTATTTCGAAAAAAAGTTATTTCCGCTGCGTATGTTATCAGTCTAACTGATCTATCCTCTGATAGTCAGAAATACTTGTAACATCTCTGTTTTAGCAAACTCGACTGAAGCCTTAACGTGCATCAGTTAAGTTCCATTGACTTAACTGATAACTCTTTACTGAAGAGTATTTCAGTATCAATCGTCAACCCTGTTTGGTCAAAACTCCTTTCAGTTAACAGGCGTCTAAGTTTGCGTGTAAAGTTTCGTTTTGATCTCTATCTTAAGATCCCTCTATTTTTGAGTAAAAATAGCCTATAGGTGTATTCCCCCGCCCCCATACACCTATTTGAGACCCTCCGGACCTAACATCTTATTATTTTTATAAGCGAGCATAGCTCAGTGCACGAGCATGTCATGCACTTGGAAAACTTGCTTGATGGACTTGACTTGCTTAGTGGGAGTATCGACGGTGAGGCTAAAGTCGATATTATCCTGAGCCATCTTATCGAGTCTTTTAATTAAGAACTTCCACCTCAACACTGTTATGAGCAAGTAAGATAATACTCTTTTCGAGTTGTTGAATGCTCTAGTTACGGCTAAGGTAGTTGTGTGAAAGAGATGTGCAAGCACTTGTTATTGCCAAAGGAGGGCCATCTTCTTCGTCGAAAGACGGGAATAAGAAGGGTCCAAGGGGCAAGAAAGACAAGGAAAATAGTCGGAGTAGTGGTGCGATAAAGATTGAGTATTGGAGAATTTTTTTTCTTTCAAACTTTGCAATTAGTCCTAAGGAATCAGAAGGTGGTTATTAGCAATGACAAACAATTCTTAGAAGTGGACTATGTCAATAATAATTCATCCAAGTCAGATATTGTGCTTCAAGAAATCGAAGGCAATAGACAAGCGATTCCATAATCCAACCGAGTGTGCGAGAGTTTGTACCACAAGACACTACACACACTGTTGACATATACGTGCCACCACAACTCCATTGTAGTGGGAGGGTTGTGGGACCCGATTGATTTATGTTCTTGGGAGAATCTTTAGATTCGGTCATTGATAGTGAATATAAGAAAATCGACCCGAATATCTAATTGGAATTAGTGGGAGACGAGAATGATTATTCCTGGAACGCCTCAATTGATTCTGTAATGCAATCCATTAAGAAAATGGGTGTATGCTGGAAAATCTTGCTACCAGAAGGCAGTAAAGCCATAGGTTGCAAGTGAGTATACAAGGAATGATAAGTCTGAATGAGCAAGGTCGTAGTTTTTAAAGCTAAACTGGTGGCGCAAGGTTATACCCAGTATGAGTGTATAGATTATGATGATGTTTTTTCGCCAGCTTCTATGCTCATGAATTCAGACCATTTTACCCATAGCAGCTCACTTAAACCATCAAGGTCTGGCAAATGGATGTCACAATTTTTTTTTTCTAAAACTGTTACCTTGGAGAAGGTTGGGACATCTATGTACAACAGTCTTAAGGTTACGTGGGAGAGGAAGAGAAGCATCTCGTGTCATCGGTGATGTGGTTTACCTTGTATTTTATGTAGATAGTACCCTCCTAATTGGCGACAATATGGAGTTATTATCAGACATAAAGTAGTGGTTATCTGAACAATTTCAGATGAAAGACTAAGGAGGTATAGTATACATCTTTGTGATCAAGCTTATAAAGGATCACTGGAAAAGGATGTTGGGCTTATCTCGAGTGTCTTACATTGATATTGAGAATACTCGTTTTAGTATGTATATCGCCAAGAAAGGATTGCAACCTTTGAGCTATGACGTTCCTTTATCTAAATACACATGTCTTAAGATGCCTATTCAGGTTGAGGAAATGAAGGCTTCATTCTACGTTTCCGCAGTAGATAGCCTCATGTATGGATTGCTATGTACAAGATCTGATATTTGCTATGCAGTTAGCATGGTTGTAAGATATCAGTATAGTCCTAGTTAAGGACACTGAACTGTGGTAAATTATATTCTCAAGTCCCTGACTAGAGAATAAGGATAGTTTACCAGTTAGACAGTTTAGTTCCTTTTTGGATTATACGGTTTCGGATTTCCAGGCTGACTGGAACAAAGAATAATTACCTCGAGCTATGTGTTTTCCTTGGGAGGTAAAACCATTTGGTTTGACCACTACCTCCAGGATCTAAGAGTGATTTCTAGTTTGCGTGAGAGGATCACCTTCATGATAACTCAAGTGCAGTTGCAAACTCTAAGAAATCCATGAACCACAAGGGGTCAAACACATGGAGAGTAAGTACCAAGTTATACGATTATTCATAAATCGAGGTTATGTGCTCATAGAATAAATTCTCACATATTGGAGAAACCTACTAATCCTTTTACAAAAGGCTTATCGCAAATGGTCATTGAACGATGGGAATGCGATTGATGCCACTTACTTAGGAAACTTTAAGTATAAGTGGGAGAAGTGTTAGGTGATTGATTTTTAGACGCATTGTATACTAAAATTTTACTTTAGTATAAGTGGGAGATTGTTGGATTTGTATACAGAAAGCAAGAACGTTTTATGCTTGTATACAATGATTCATGTGTTCACTATTTTATCTCCTATCTGATTGTGTTCAAGATTGCATATGTATGTCCTTTATCTCTATATAAGTTGATTATATGGTGATTAACGGATCACAGAAGGTCATATGATTTGAATAAACTTAAGAGATATGAATAGATCACAGCCAAGATGACGCTAGGACGAGTCGTTGGTCTAGGCTGCAGTATAGATGGAAATAGTTTGTCTTAACTATTTTTCTATACTGGTACGTCATAACGTATTGATAGGATCACAGTGAGATATATTCTTCTATCTGACATAAGTGAAGAATCAAGATCTCGGTGACTTAATAGAATCTTAATACTAATAAGATTTCAGATATATATGTTGGTTCGTGTATCACTTTGATTTACTATGGGTGAGAGTTATATATTAACTTGAGTACTCTGTATCTTGGGTGATAGCGGTCAATATATGATATTTGGTTATCTGTATTAGTACTCGTATCCGGTATAGGAAAATGACATCCCCTTAACGAGCTCAATAAGGTTTATTGTGTTAAACCCTGCAGGTTGATTGAGTTCAGGCGCAATAATAAGGTTTGAGTGGTACTGCTTAAGGATTGCAAAAAGATTAATTAATTTAAGCTGTCAGAGCTCTAATTAATTAATGGATGTCGGATATTTTAAATACGGAGATTTAATAAGTCTAAATACAAGCCCCGACTCATCACCGGTAATAAAGGGGTAAGTCAGTATTGATTCTCTAGTGGAATGAATTAATTGTGATCTGGGCTGATCATAAGAATTAATTCATTAGAGACCCATCTTTATTCCTTGTATCTGATCCCTAGACTGGCCCAAAGTCTCCTGAGCCCAATAGGAGTATAATTCGCCCACTACAGTTATTGGTGCCCTAGAACTGTATTTTGTCTATAAATACATCTATCTGCTCTCAGGATAATACACACAAATAATTAAGGTTTTTAGAGAGCAGTAGGTGATTTATGCTTAATTGTTCATATTTTAGGGGCTTGATTGTGCTATGTTAGAGTTAATTATTCTGGAATTTGGTGCGTTTATGAGTCTGTTTTATGCTTTACAGGAGATTTTTATAAAATAGGAGATAGAATGATATTTTGGAGATTTTGGATTAGAATTGCGTATTCTGGCGCAAACTGGTGCCCAGAGCTGAAAAACCCGCACCAGACCAGAGCTGATAATCCCGCGCCAGAACTGACCACGCTCGACAGAGCTGAAATGACATAGCCAGAGCTGACTCCATAGTCAGAGCTCATCATCTCCAGAGCATAACTCATTCTCCAGAGCAGAACTCATTTATCAGAGCAGAGCTAGAGCTCGACAGAGCTGAAGCTCAGTCACCAGAGCGGACTTCACTCGCCAAAGTCAACACAAGTCCAGAGCTGACTACTTATCCAGAGCGGACATCCAGAGCTGCCAAGACGCCAAAGCTGCCAAGACTTGCCGAGCAAGTTATCCTGAAGTCTCTTGTGCGCGCACGCAGCCTTTGATACTTATCTTTTAAGCCCAGTTTTGGCTGGGCCGTACTTGATGGTAATTAGGGTTGATGAAGGATGGTCTGTAAAAAGGGTTGAACGTTCATGATCAAGGACAGTCTTCTGCCTCCAGCAATTTAAATCTTTTAGCCTTCGTTCCAAGAGTAGCTTAGACCTTAGGCAATCAAAACAATTTTAGTTTAATTCTCGTTTTATATAGTTCTTAGTTTCGAGTTTTAGTTAGTTCTTAGTTAGCTTTCAATTCCGTTTTAGTTAGTTCTTCGTTTAGAGTTGTAATCAAGTGACAGATTTGCTTCTCGAGACGTTTTATGGTATTTTGTATTTACTTTAATTTCTTTGCATCGTTTAAATTATGCTTTGCTTTCAATTATGCAATTTCGTTTCTGCCTAGTTAGATTAGAAGCTTTTAATTAAAGTTATTTAAATCCAACTCGCCTAGTTAATTCTTTTACTTTATGCTTTTAATTCTGCCTAGGGTTTTAATGTTTAATTTTCGCACAAGCATTAGTTTAATTCTTTTCTGCCTAGTTAATTTTAAGATTAAGTTTTAGTTAAGTTTAATTTACAAGCATTAGTTAATGGTTCTTTTCCGCCTAGATAATTCTTAAGTTTAATGTCTAGTTAAGTTTAATTCTAAGCTTTTGTTAATTTTACTGCTTTCATTCCAAATATTTACTGCTTTCTTGTGATACAATTAGAAGTCCTTTAAGATCTTTCTTGAGAGACGACATTGGGTCAACTTACCATTGCTATAGTATCATTGTCCTATTGCAAGTCAATCTAGAGGTGTTTTAGGTTGAGTCAGTAGGGGGCGCCAATTTCAAGGTGGTCGAATTCTCTGTGGGAGTTCTCATAGTTCGTTGTCCATCCAACATTGGGAATTGAGCGGGATACAGTTCAGAAGATCTGAGGTGGAGTCAGATTTTTCGCAGGAAATCAAGTTCTAGCAGTTTCCGAATAACGGCCATAACTTCCTCTACAGAACTTGGATTTGGACGAAACAGGTGCCCACAGAAATCTCTTTTTAAAATAAAGAAATAGTATTTCTGGGCAAAATACGATTGGATGACGTTTGAGGCTTCAAACGCAGGATTGAAGTTGGCTGACCTGTTCAGCGACAAATTGATGAATTCTTAGGAATTCTTCAGGTATTTCTAACTCCAAGGTACAACACTTATTTTAATAGGAGCATGCTAGGTTTAATCGATGTATGGCGAATTAAGATAATCCAAGAGACGATCTTCGGACAAATCGAGTATTAATTAAGTTTAATATTCCTACACAAAGACCTTATGTGGAAAATAGTCAGGGTTGGATTCTATTGGCCCACGATGGGGGAGGACGCTAAAAATTTTGTCAAGAAATATGAGACTTGTCAGAAGTTTGCCCCGTGTATCAACACGCCAGGGAGACCATGGGCACAATGCAAGCCACTTGTCCGTTTGACAAGTGGAGAATCGACATCGTCGGAAAATTACCGACAGTACCGGGAGGGAAGTGCTTCCTCATTGTAGCAGTGGATTATTTCTCGAAGTGGGTATAGGCGGAAGCTGTAACCAAGATTAACGAATGTGCTATTGAAAGATTCTTATGGCACAATATTTGTTGTCGGTATGGGTCACCCAGGGTGTTAGTCTCAGACAATGGATCACAGTTCATAGGGAAACGGATCGAGGATTTCTATCTAAGAATGGATATAGTGCAGCGCTTCGTGTCAGTAGCGCATCATCAATCAAATGGGCAAGTGGAACTCACCAACCACACTATTTGTGAAGGGCTGAAGAAACGATTAGAAAAGTGTAAGGGTAAGTGGGCAGAGGAGCTAGATGGCGTCTTACGGGCTCACCGTACTAGCCCTAAGGCTGCTATAGGGGAGGCCCCATTCACTTTGGTTTATAGTTCCAACGCTGTCATCCCGGCAGAGGTGCGCCTAGCCTCGCACTGTATCTTGCCTTATGATCCCATCAGGAACGACGAGCTGCGTCGCCTTGATCTCGATATGATAGACCTGCACCGAGATGCAGCTGTGTTGAGAACAGCCAAGTATAAGAGCCTTGTCAAGGCTGGGTTTCACAAAAAAGTCATAGTAAGAAAGTTTAACAAAGGGGATTTAGTGCTGAAGCGCGTGGATGCGCTCCACCCAACCAAGAAGTTCGATCCCACTTGGGAGGGTCCGTTTGTTGTGACAGAAGTGATGGAAGGAGGAGCTTATCATCTTTCAGATGCAGAGGGTAGGCCGCTCACCAGGCCTTGGAATATCAATACAATGAAAAAGTTTTACGCTTGAAATTTCTCAGCGTTGACATATCTTTGTAGACTGGATACTCTTTTTCCCCACTGGGATTTTAATGAGGTTCGGGACCAAGTTTCTTGAATAAAATGGGATTCTTGGTTTTAGGGTACATACCAGTGTTGGTTTTCTCTTTTCTGCTCTTCAATATTTTGTTTATGCATGTATGAATGGGAACAAAAAGCAGGGCTGACAAACAATCGTGCTTCACTTCTAAAGTACGCGCACGACACTGGGAGGGGGGGATTAGGGGGTGTATGCCTCCTTCACCTCTCATATCCTATTTTTTAGGATAAAAAAATCAAAATCAAAGCAAAAAGGTTTACATTGTGAAGTGCTACCTAAGTCGCGAGCTCCCTAAGCTGCCTTAGCTGCGAGCATTAAGTTGTAGAGCTGCCTAAGTCGCGAGCTCCCAGAGTTGCCTTAGCTGCGAGCATTAAGTTGTAGAGCTTCCTAAGTCGTGAGCTCCTAGAGCTGCCTTAGCCGCGAGCATTAAGTTGTAGAGCTGCCTAAGTCGCGAGCTCCCAAAGCTGCCTTAGCCGCGAGCATTAAGTTGTAGAGCTGCCTAAGTCGCGAGCTCCCAAAGCTGCCTTAGCCGCGAGCATTAAGTTGTAGAGCTGCCTAAGTCGCGAGCTCCCAAAGCTGCCTTAGCCGCGAGCATTAAGTTGTAGAGCTGCCTAAGTCGCGAGCTCCCAGAGCTGCCTTAGCTGCAAGCATTAAGTTGTGGAGCTACCTAAGTCGCGAGCTCCCAGAGCTGCCTTAGCCGCGAGCATTAAGTTGTAGAGCTGCCTAAGTCGCGAGCTTCCAGAACTGCCTTAGCCGCGAACATTAAGTTGTAGAGCTGTCTAAGTCGCGAGCTCCCAGAGCTGCCTTAGCTGGGAGCATTAAGTTTTAGAGCTGCCTAAGTCGCGAGCTCCCAAAGCTACCTCAGCCGCGAGCATTAAGTTGTAGAGTTGCCTAAGTCGCGAGCTCCCAGAGCTGCCTTAGTCGCGAACATTAAGTTGTAGAGTTGCCTAAGTCGCGAGCTCCCAAAGCTGCCTTAGCTGCGAGCATTAAGTTTTAGAGCTGCCTAAGTCGCAAGCTCCCAGAGCTGCCTTAGCCGCGAGCATTAAGTTGTAGAGCTGCCTAAGTCGCGAGAGCTGCCTTAGCCGCGAGCATTAAGTTGTAGAGTTGCCTAAGTCGCGAGCTCCCCGAGCTGCCTTAGCCGCAAGCATTAAAATTTAGAGCTGCTTAAGTCGCGAGCTCCCAGAGCTGCCTTAGCCGCAAGCATTAAAATTTAGAGCTGCTTAAGTCGCGAGCTCCCAGAGCTGCCTTAGCTGCGAGTATCAAAATTTTTACAAGTGCATACGAAATTCGTAAAGCCGAATTAAGTTCGAGCATTAATATAAGAATTTCACATTTGTGAGATTGACTTAAGGGGCATTGATCTAAACTTACAAGTCAGAATTGCAATATAATATGAAGAGTTGCACACGAGATAAAGTTGGGGGGAGGGGGGTAGGTGGTGGGTCAACGTCAAAATTGAAAGTATAGCATAAAATAATTAAGTAAATAATAAGAGTAATATAGTTATTTAACAATTTATCCATTATTTTTCAACAAAGAGAACATGTGAGTATATGATAAAAAAAAATTCTATTAAAGAGAACATGAGATAACAAGAGTGGAAATGATAAAAAATTTCCACCTTTTCATTTCCATCATTTTCTCATGATAATTTTACAATTAAAGAGAACGCAGCCTTAGTCATAAGGCTTATATCACTCCAATTGTATATAGATATAGAGTTCAAGAAAATACTCTTATCCATAGCAGTAAATTCTTCAGCATGTACCTTTTTACCCGAATTTAAGGTTTGTTTTAGGAAATCTAGTATCTTTTGAAATTGAAGCAGTGAAACATCGAGCAAAAATAAAAAATAAAGTAACCATTGACTTTGTGTAAACTGAAAAGTTGCCTATCCAATTGCATATGTTGCACACACAAAAAGCAAACGTGCAGCACAAAGTATCAACGAAAGTAACAACACTGAACACAAGAGTTGTTCACCCAGTTCGGTTAAACAACCTACGTCTGGGGGGCCACTCCCAGGGTAAATTATCCACTAGTGAAGATAAGATATTTACAGGACTTATGCGACAGACTCTCTAGCCTTCTAGCCTCAATATCTTCCCAAACCCTCACAACGATGAATAATTGAGAGAAGAACGACAATCAACTCTCTAAGTGTGAATACTACACATTCACCACCTAAACCCATAAAAATATCATCCACCAACTGGCTGGAGAAAGCAACAAACGAATAAGAAAATACTACCCCAACAGATTGCTCAATAAACCCAATAAAAAGCAATCGAACAAGATCACACACACTCACGAAATTGTATGATCTGAAACCCACGAAATTACTCTCCAATATGTAGAAGAATATCAATGAAATCAGCCACCAAAAACGTCCTCCTTCTCTTCCTTAAATAGGCAAACCCTAGAAAGAGTTATATCTTGAGTAGAACTCTAATAAAGATGATATACTCAATCTATAATTATAATCCCTCAATATTTCGAGCATATTGCTGATATAATGTGAGATATAACCATAAGAGACGTGATATACTCAAACACTAATGAGCTGGAAAAACGCAAAGCTGCTGCTGGACACCTGCACAAGAAAGTATCAGCCAAAGTACCAGACACTGAATGGTACTTTGCTTGTAATCGTTTCTGAACATCCTGAGATACTTCTGGTACATTGTCTACATAATGACAACAAAACTTAGAGTATTTCTATACTCTAACAATCTCCCCCTTTGTCATTGGTGTAGACAAAATCAAATTCTGCTCAACACCTGAATACACAGCAGAAACAAAACAACAACAACTCCCCCTCAATGTGATCAGCTCCACCTCAATACCATAATCCATATACTCCCCCTTTTTGTCATACATCAAGGACAATTCTCCCTCAACAAGAGATAGATGTGTTCTTATGAAAGAACATTTTAAAGAACATACTTCGGAGTAGAGTCTTCATAGCAGGATCAAGTGACTTATGAACAATGGCGGGAGCGACTTCTGTAACGGCTACAGGAACAGCTGATGAACCAACGAAAAGTGCGACTTCTGTAGCAGTTTTATTCGTAGCAGCAGGAGCATCAACAACTAATTTGCTCGGATGACCCATAACATCAGTAGGATCATTCTCTGTTTTAACATCTGCAGATACTTCAGTTTTAACATTCTCAGAAACTGAAGAAGAAACTCGTACTAATTTCTGCACCCATTTCTTTTGGATTTTTCTTCTTTTCTTCTTCTGGTTATCCTCAAGGTATGATCTGCAATTAGGTTTAATATGACCTGGTTTATCACAAAAGTGGCAGATAGGACGCCAAGCACTTACAGATGATCTATTCGAATGAGGTTGACCAATCTTTCCTCTAAAAAACCAATGCCTTCTTTGCCACGTTTTCCAGTAATAGGAACTTTATTCACCTGATAACTTCTTGTATCCACCATGTTCCTTCTATCATCAAGAAAAAATCTGCATCGAGGTTTGATGTGTCCACGACGATTGCAATAATGACAAATAGGAACAAAAGATTGAGAATTGTTCCTTCTTGGTGGAAGATTCCTGTACAGAGCAGGTTTGTGAACATTCTGAGGTATATTCTGATTTTCCTCCTTTGATGGATTGACATCTGGCTTGATAACATCGGCTTTGGGAATCCCTCTTTTTTCTTCGAAACCTATTCCAGCTTTGTTGTTAGAATTCTGACCACTCTCCAGAATTTCTTCAAGCTTGTCAGTACCCGTGTTCATCATTCTGACAAGTTTCTGATGATGTTCCAGTTCGCCAATCTTCAATTCCATATCTTGTTGGAGAACGGCAATATCTTTCTTGAGACTTTCAGAAAGATCATTAAACTCGTCACGTTCTTTGGAGACAGCACTAAGTCTCGAGGAGAGAGATTTGTTCAATTCAAACATTGCCAGGCATTTTTTATACAACATCTCATAATTGTCAGCCAAGTAGTTCTCATCAAATTCCTCATCATCATTGTCAGTATCCTCATCAGTCATAACATTGAAAGCAACAGAATTTTGAACATCTTTGATCTTGGCAGAGTAAGCAACAACATCAAAATCAGTACCTATATCTCCGGCAGTTGTAACATCGGCAGAGATACGTTTGGAAGCATATTGTCCTTCTCTGTGGGTAGCCATCGAACGCAGCGATAGGATAGGCGGCGGAAGCACAGGATCAACACCGATAATTTGGGTGACCCGCTCTGATGCCAATTGAAAAGTTGCCTATCCAATTGCATATGTTGCACACACAAAAAGCAAACGTGCAGCACAAAGTATCAACGAAAGTAACAACACTGAACACAAGAGTTGTTCACCCAGTTCGGTTAAACAACCTACGCCTGGGGGGCCACGCCCATGGTAAATTATCCACTAGTGAAGATAAGATATTTACAGGACTTATGCGACAGACTCTCTAGCCTTCTAGCCTCAATATCTTCCCAAACCCTCACAACGATGAATAATTGAGAGAAGAACGACAATCAACTCTCTAAGCGTGAATACTACACATTCACCACCTAAACCCATAAAAATATCATCCACCAACAGGCTGGAGAAAGCAACAAACGAATAAGAAAATACTACCCCAACAGATTGCTCAATAAACCCAATAAAAAGCAATCGAACAAGATCACACACACTCACGAAATTGTATGATCTGAAACCCACGAAATTACTCTCCAATATGTAGAAGAATATCAATGAAATCAGCCACCAAAAACGTCCTCCTTCTCTTCCTTAAATAGGCAAACCCTAGAAAGAGTTATATCTTGAGTAGAACTCTAATAAAGATGATATACTCAATCTATAATTATAATCCCTCAATATTTCGAGCATATTGCTGATATAATGTGAGATATAACCATAAGAGACGTGATATACTCAAACACTAATGAGCTGGAAAAACGCAAAGCTGCTGCTGGACACCTGCACAAGAAAGTATCAGCCAAAGTACCAGACACTGAATGGTACTTTGCTTGTAATCGTTTCTGAACATCCTGAGATACTTCTGGTACATTGTCTACATAATGACAACAAAACTTAGAGTATTTCTATACTCTAACATAAACTACATTCGTTTTATATATACTAGTGGCGAAGGCTTCAATTGCGATGAGCTCACACAAGTGCGCCTCGCCTCTCCCTATTTTTATGCACCTTTTGTTGTTGCCAACGAGTAGAAATCTTCCTTTTGGGTATCTGAAATTATCTTTCAAGTATTAGAGCATCCACAATGGGGTTACATGATAGTTACATGATAGCTTACATGGTAGTCTACTTTATGAGAGGGGACCACATGGTGTAAAGATGCTGCATTGGGGTTACATGATAGCTTACATGATAGCATTAGTTTTGATTTTTATGTTTTTTACTTAAATTTAATTGCTCAAATTTAAATAACACATTTTATTAATAATTAAAATTTCATTAAAATAAAAAACCTAAAAATTACATTAAAAAAATGAGGAAGAAGAAGAATAAATAGAAGAAGAAGAGAAAAAAAAAAATTGAACGGTCAAAATTCACGCAAATCGAGGCAGCAACGGTCAAATCGATTTTTTTTAATCGGCGCGTGCATCACACGCGTCTTACACTATCATCAAAATGGGCTACACGATAGAACGTGTAGCCCTCGTGTAACTCTCGCCCGCAACGCTTACACGATAGCAGACTTACACAAGTAAGCTGCTATCGTGTAGGCGTTGCCAATGCTCTTAAGGTATTGGCATGCCCCATTTGGCCATTTCAAGCTTATAATTTTGCTACTGGGAAACACGATTAGGGACTGCATTTTTTCCACTTGTATTCGAATACATTCAATATAAAACTAAATTATCCACGTCACTAAAACCTTATTGTTTTTGTGTGTTTTCTTTAAAAAGGTATAATTCCAAAAAAAAGAAAATAATAAAGAGGTCAAGCAAAAAAGAAACACCTCACCCCATCACCATCGTGTGCCAGCCCCCCTTCCTTTCATCTTCCCCACCCCTCATTTTATTTTTTTGGAAAAAGAGCAATACTTGCTGATATTTTTGAATCAATTATAGATTTCGGAATCAAAGTGATTGGTCGGATTATCTTTTCTCGGCTTTATTTGATGAGATGAAATAATGCGAACTCTTGTGCTTTCTTTAAATCTTACCATGATTTTGAATCGAAAGATTGCTGATCCCGATAGTAATATTGTGACAACTATGAGCATGAGATCTAATCGAGTTAAGTCTAAGTTTGTTTTCAATTGGAAAAAAAAAAAAAAAAAAAAAAACAAAAAACAAATCAATATTCTTAAAGATAGGTGCCTAGCACTATTTTGTTTTTAATTGAATAAAACTGTTGTAATTTATTTCATAATATATCATTTATTTACGTGAAAGTTATTGAACTTCCTATTAGCACTATAAGAAAGCACGCGTATAACGACCGAAATTAACGATCGAAATTTTCGGTCGTTAATTCAGCAGCCCTAACGACCGATTTACGATCGTTTCACGACTGAATTTTTTTACTTTTTTTAAAGACCGAAATTTTGATAGTGAATTATTTTTTTTTTTTTTTTTTTTTAAAGATCGAATTTTCAGTCGTTAATATTATTTTATTTTTTATTTTTTATATTTTTTAATGTACGAAAATTCTATTTTCGATCGTTAAAATTTTTTTTTATTTTTTTATTATTTTATTTATTTTATGTTTTTTATTTTTTAACGACCGAAAATTTGGTCGTTAATATTATTTTTTATTTGTTTTATTATTTATTTTATTTTTATTTTTATTTTTTAATGACCCAAATTTGAATCTTAATATTTTATTTTTATTTTTCATTTATATATATATATATATATATATATAATTTCCTATTTTATTCTTATTTTAAAATTATTGAGAATATATACTATAATATTAATTTTTTTATTTTAAATTCGATCGTATATTTACCTTCACTCTTTCGCCGGCAACACATTTTTTGATATTATCTCGACATATTCTAAACTTATGAATGAATGATATTGTATATTGAAATAAAGTTTAAATGAATTAATAGGTGTTAGTTATATCAATAATACTCGTGTTCTGAACTGATGACTATTCAAAATGAACTTCAAGGTTAATCGTGTATTTGACTTAGAGCACTACTAATATGGGTGACCCACTGAAAGTTTCGTCAAATTGTATGCAATTAGAAATACCAAAATACTTAAATATATATATATATATATATATATATATATATATATATATTCAAAAAAAATTATTACTCCCTCCGTCCCACTACAAATATCTCATTCTTTTTTTGACAATATATATTCTTTCTCTATACCTAATATTTAAATAATTTTCACCAACCCACTTTATCTACTTTCTACACATTTCTTATTCTTCGTGTCCAAAAGTAATGAGACGTTTATAATTAGACGAAAGGAGTATTTTATTTATTTATTTTTAACGAGCGAAAAATCGGTCGTTAAAAATAAATAAAAATTAATAATTTTTGTTTTTTGGAAAAAAAAAATACTTCCTCTATCCACGAAAAAGAGTTTCATTTGAGTTTCGACACTTGATGAGAAGTAATATATGCAGAGTATAGGAATCGCTCAGGTCAGAGGAATGAGCTTAGCCAGAGGAACGAGCATAGTCAGAGGAATCGTCGCAATCAGAGGAACACTCTACCATATAAGATAGTCCACGGTAGGAATGACCGCTTCACCTGGAAAGCACTAGAGCAGAGGAATCCACCAGAGCAGAGGAATCGTCCGTTTTCAGATGAATCGCCCGTTTATAGGCGATATTATTACTATACCCCTGACCATGCGAGGAGCATGTTCTTTAGGCCGAAATTACTATTTTACCCCTAGCATGTACTCTATAAATACTCATGCACCAGTATCTTGTAAAAAACACGTTCTCTCTTAATACCACAACTGATTTTCTCTTGTGCTCAAGCAATTCAACTCTTTCTCTCGCTTCTCACGATCAAACACTAGGTAAAACTCGTAATTTAGAATTAGGTGTTGATAAGATACTTTATCAACACTTATTTTAAGGAAGTTGTTAAATTAGGAGTAAGTGGAGTAAAAATAAATTTATAGTGATATTGTTAATAAATAATAACAATTTTAATTGCTTAGTTCTTCATATTAATTGCTCAGTATTTACCTCTCTTACTTGTGCACAAACTTTTTATTTAACTGAAATTGATAATCTTAAAAGAGAAACTTAAATTTGACAAGTGTTAATCACAAAGGCTATTTCTTAAGCTTAATTTCCGCTGCTAGTGTTATTAGTCAAATTGACAAATCCTTGGATAATCAGTAAGATTCATAACACTTATCTGATTTCAAATACTAGACTGAAGCCTTACGTAGATTATCAGTTAAAGCTTTGTGCTTAACTGAAATCAAAATACTAAAGTCATTTCAGTATCAATCTATACCCCTATTTTAACTGAAACAATTTTTGACTGTTGTCTTTTAGTCTAAACCTTTCAGTATCAATCGATACTCATTCAGTCATTCAAAATATTTTCGAAAAATAGCCTACTGATGTATTTCCTCCCCCATACACTAGTTCAGTGACCCTCCGGGACCCAACATCTTTCACAGATCATGACTGCAGGGCTGGAGAGTGGGTATTGTGAATAGAATAAGCGTCTCACTTTTTTAGGGTATTAATTAAAGGATTGTGTGGGATACACATGTCAAAAAGGGAAATGGATACTCATTTTGTGGACGGACGAAAAATGAAATATGAGTACTCATTTCATGGACGGAGTGAATATTATTTAATTTCGATTTCGTCGTACTTCGCATGTATGGATATATTAATCTATATAATATATAAAAGAGGAGTTTTCTCCCTTCATTTTTTCCCACCATTTTTTCTCTCTCTTCTCCCATCAATTTTTTCACTATTTTTTTTTCATCTCTTTTTTCTTTTACAATTTTAATTCTTTTTTAAATAACATCAAATTTGATTGAAGAAATATTCAATATACATCTTAAGTTTAAGTTCGTAACAAAATCTTTAATATGGTATTAAAATCATCAAAAATGATTTTACAACAAATAAGTTGTTACTCCCTCCATCCACCAATTAAAGCCCCATTTGAAGGTGGGCACGGAGACTAAGAAAGCTGAAAAAGGTGTTGTGGGTGAAATATAAGGGTAGTTGACTAAAGTGATAAAGTAGTTGACTTGTGTTAAAGGTGTTGTGTGGTGGGTCCACTAATGATAAAGTGTAATAAATATAGAATATAAAAATGATAAAGTTGTTGTAAGGTGGGACTAAATGATAGTAAATATATAAAAATAAGGCCATCCACTATGGGGAAAAAAATTGGGATAGTATCCTAGCTGGCATGGGTAGTGCCATAGTGGAGGAGTTACTTTGGGGTAGCAATATTTTGATGGGTAGCAATTTTGCTACCGGTGGCATTCTGATTTGTGGGCCCCAACTGCATCATCCTTTGCCTTTTTTTCTTTGTTTTTTTTTGTTTTCGGTTTTTGGTGTTTATTTTTACTTTTTTCTTTATTTTTGTTTTCTTCTTTTTCTTCCTTATATTTTCTGTTGTAGTCATTGCTTATTTTCTTTTGTTCTTCTTTTTTATCGTTTGTGATTTAATTGATAAGTTGGTTGTAATTTAATTTGTTTTTTAATAATATGCATGTTTTAATTTTAATTTTTTAATATAATTATATTAATTTTAAAATTAAATTATACTATTTAAATAAATTAATTTATTCATATAATTATATTAATTTTATTAAAATAAAATATAATACAAAATTAAATACACAAATATATATGTATATATATATATATAAATAGGGGAAGGCTAAAATAAGAACGCTTCTTAAAATATAAATTAGGAACCATTTTCAGCCCTTAGATCATCAAGATCTACGGTTGATTCATCACCTTGTTGGATAAATTCATGGTTCTGAGTTCGAATCCCAAAGGTAGCAAAAAATTATTTTTCGCAATTCATGCCTTAATACAGTTTATTCATGCGTGTTATACATAAAATTCATGCATTTTTGCTGGTTCGTAATTCTTAAAATAAGGGTGATTTATTGAATAACTGCCCCCTAAATATTTATATATATATATATATATATAGGGTGCGGTTATAGTGAGAACCATAATTATCGTGAGAACATAAGAACCATTAAAATTAATGCATCTGCTATATAAATTAATGCATTCATTGTTAAATTTAATGCATCCGAAAAAAATAATTTTTTTGCTGCCTTCAGGATTCGAACCCAAGATCTGCATTCATCCACCAAGATGATGCATAGTAGATGAGGTGGCACACATGTGACATCCACTATGGGTAGCACCATAGTGGATGCCCAGAGAAGAGTAAAAAAGTACAAAAAGCACAATAGGACTTTAATTGGTGGACAAAAATTTAAGTGCAAGTAGGGCTTTAATTCGTGGACAGAGTAAAATTTTAAAATATTCTTATTTTCTTTTTCTTTGTTAAAATTTTACAACTCTTTTATTTATGTCTGTATATGAAAATATTTATTTATCTATTATGTAGAATACTCTATAATAATGTGTATATTAATTTTCGTTATTAAATAATTTAAAATTATTTAATAATTACTCCCTCCGTCCACGAAATGAGTACCCATTTGTGGACGGCACGGGTTTTAAGAAATGTATGGAGTGTAGTGTGAATAGTTTAAGGGTCCCACTTTTTGAGTGTATTAATTAAAGAGATGTGTGGGGTACACTTGCCGAAAAGGGAAATGGGTACTCATTTCGTGGACGGACGAAAAAGGAAATATGGGTACTCATTTCGTGGACGGAGGGAGTATAATTTTCATTACATTTTATACATAATTAAAATTATGTTAATTATTGAGTAATTGATATTTTGTTTTTAAATTATATTTTTCATTTAGTTTTATTTGATCGCGTTAAATATTTATATTTATTTATTTAAAATATTATTTAATTTCGATTTCGTCGTGCATCGCACGAATGAGCGTACTAGTTGAACGACAATATTTTATTGTATCCCGCAATAGAATCGTACAAATCTTCACATAGCACGCTTCTTGATTTATCATCCTCTGAAAAACGTATATAACAGCCAATGAGGAATCTGTATTGACTTCTTTGAGGCGCGATCTTGTACTCCACACACATTCGAGAACTTTATTTTTCCAATATCCATTAATGTTTCTCTATGATTACAAATATTCGACATTCAAGTACTAACCTTTAATCAAAAGAATTACTTATGAACTGCAAACTTTGCTTTCTAGGAAAATCATGCGAAAACAATTTTATGAATATAATAGTTGTCAATCTAATTATCAAACTAATACTATCATTCAAAGGTGGCGAAAAAGTTAGACATGATCCAATCATAATCCACCGACACTAATTACATTATCTATTAAATATAGGTGGGGAAGCGTGGATTGATCTTTATCAATTAAAATTCAACTGCTTGATTAAGAATTCTGAGCTACCCAAAACAATTTATTTTTCATTCTATTAGTTAATGAACATTTATTTGTCCTTTTACATTTACCAGTATAAACAAGACCCGGACGCCATTTTCTGAAATTTATGTTCACATCAATATTTTCAAAAAAATTAAAAAAAAAAAAAAAAAAAAAAAAAAAATCACAAAATATGACGGGTAAAAAAAAATCAGAGAGACTCTCTCTCTCTATGCTTTGAAAATTCAGCGCCACCGCGCGCCACCTCCTCCGGTGAAACTTCCGCCAGCCACCGCCAACCACCGCCAGCAGCACCGCCCAACAGCAGCACCGCCATCGCCGCCATCGCCGCCATCGCCCAGCAGCAGCAGCAGACTGCTAGCAGCAGCACCGCCATCGCAGCAGCAGCACCGCCATCGCCGCCATCGCCGCGTCGACAGCAGCACAGCTCAGCAGCCGCCTATCCAGAGCACGACGGTGACGCTCCCTCCCGGCGAGCACCTCTCCTCGAATTCGGTCAGCGGATCTGGCGCTTGATCGATCCCCGCATCTTCGAGGGGGTATTTCGTCGATCTCTTCCTCGATTTGCGATCTCCTCTCCGGCTCCAACGCGGCGACGAGCTTCGGATCGAAGAGGCTCCCCGAGCTCAGATCCGGCCGCCTAAATCTCGGACAAAGGAACAGCGGCACTCTCTCTTCGATTCAACGGCGATCTTGTTTTCAATCATCTCCGGCCTGTCACTCGAGCGCTTCCGTCCACAGTAAGATCTGTCCAGATTTTGCCGGCAGCCTCCTCGCCGGTCATGGATCCACAGACGACTTTCGTGAAAGCGGCCCTTGATTCGGATTCTCACTCGGTCTCGGAGGCAGCCCTTTCTTCGGCTTCTCGCAAAGAGCCGCAGAATGGTTCCGGCACTCCCTCGCCGGTCACGGACAGATCCGGCCTGAATCTGCCGAAGGTCTCCAATAATTTCATAGCTTCGAGTATTTCTAGTTCTGGGAAGGCGGCTGCGACTGCGGGCGTCCTCACGCAGCAGTCCTTGTTGCCGCCGGGTAAGTCTTTGCTTGCTGCTGGTTCGGCTGACAGGCAGCGGCCAGACGCTGTTGGGCAGGCACTTGTCTCTAGCGCAAAGGGAGGATCGATGGAAAATTCAGGGAATGATATACAGGCCTCTGGCGACAAAGGAGAATTTCTCCCGAAAAACATTTTTGTGAGTAATGGTGTTCAGCGTGGCTCTTATGCGGGGGTTGTTGCCCCTCAAGTTTTACGACGTCCGGACATTTTCACTCATAAATTCACGGCGCTTCAAGCCCAAGAATCTGGTCATGGCTTCACTCTTACCTTGCCTTCTGAATTTTGCAAGGAACGATTTGAGGAATTTCAGTTCTCGATTATTGGAAGATTGCTTTTGAAGAAAGGTGATAAGCCTCGTTCGACAGCTGATCTTAAGCAGGAACTCCAATCACTTTGGAAACTTTCTTCGACATGGAAGCTGATTCCTATGTGCAAAGGTTTTTTTATCTTAAAGTTTCAAACAATGGAGGAGAAAAATCTAGTGAAAGCACGATCTTTATGGGAGTTATCTAAGGGCTCTCTCCGTATAAGAGATTGGGTGAAAGGTTTTAATCCTTATAAGGAAGTGTCCTCGCTGAGCCAAATTTGGGTTAGAATTTATTGCCTCCCGGTGGAGTTTTGGCACCCGGAAGTTATCACGGCCATTGGCAACGTCATAGGCACTTCTATTAAGATTGATGGGGCGTCTGCCCATGCAGACGTTGGGCATTTTGTTAGATTGCTCGTTGAAGTTGATTTATCCCTTCCGCTTCAAGAGTCGATGCACGTTCAAGGTGACGATACTTCCTATCACGTTGAGTTTTTTTTATGAGAAGTTGCCTCTTTATTGTACCCACTGTAGGATCACTGGGCATAGTGTTGATAAATGTAATAAGGTCAAGAAACAGCCTCGGGATGAGACTGAGAAGCTGGAATCAAAGGATGCTACTCATCCTGGAGTTTCTGTGTCGAAAAAGCCGTCATGCCAGGCCAAGGCTAGGGACAATAATGTTGTTAGCATGGATGATGATGCTAACAGACTTCGAGTTTTGGAGGACAATGAGGTTGGGGAAATTGTGGTGGAAGGGCCTGAGATAGATGATGATTTTACTCGAGGGGTCGGTGATGTTAGGCACCGTAATTCTTCAGCGCCAAGATCTGCGGCTTGGTCAAAGGTTACCGAACAGGCGGTAAAAAAACAGATTGTTGTTCCGGTTCTTGAGAAAGAGGCTGTTGAGACGCGGAACGCATTTCAGGCTCTTGACTTGGAGAATAATGCGGAGACTGTTTTGGATATGGGTGTTGATCCTATTTCTGGAACGTCTTTCGGGGTTCATTTATTAGGGCCGAATTTTTTGGAAAAAATCTTGGTTCCGGTTCAGGGGGATAAAGATGTGATTATTAAAGATAGTGACTTGGTCATTAACGAGGAGGACTCGGATGTGGAGGAAACTTTGGAGATGGAAGCTCCGGATGGCGCGGGTTTGAACGGCCCGATTATTGACGACACAGTTGCTGCTCTAGAACGTGACCCAACTTTGGACAAAAGAGGGGGTGTTTCGCATGAAGGTAACAAGGATTTGTCCGCTCTTGGCCCAGACAATATTGCTAGTCGCATTAGTCAGTTGGAAGAGCAGGTTAGTCAGGGGATGAAAATGCTCTCGGACAAGACGACTAAGCGAGGACGTGGCCGCCCAAAGGGCACGGGAAAGGGCATGGGAAGGGAGCCGATGCAAGCGGTTCCGGAAGATAGCATAAAAGGTCGTCTCAGAAATGCGGGGGAAATGAGCTACAAGCCGAGGGACTTTGTAGTTGATTGTAGCAATAGTGATAGCATGAGGGCAATGAATAATATAGTTCATAGACGTTGGTCAGATGAGATGGACGACTATCCTGATTTATGGGATTGCTAGTGTCTTCAGGTTTCTTTGCTTAACGATCTCTTTGCGAGTTTCGTGCCCTTAGTCTGCGTTTTGTGCTCTCAAGGGATTTTTTTCTTTTTCTTTTATAATAAACTTCAATTTAATAATATTTTCAAAAAAATTGCAAATCAATAATTTCAAATTGATACAGTGAGTTAACGAAACTTTCTAATATAGTTGGAATTTATTATTGCCTCTACGGAAAATGTTTATAATTGCTAATAAATCTGACTTAATTGCCTCAATATTGTTGCTTGCAGGACCACCGAAAAGAAAGAAAAAAAAATTTGCTTCATTTATATAATTGAGAAATGATCAAAGCTTTAATAAAGAAGATTTAACAAATGCATCCACATTGCTTTTATGATAATCATTCAACCACCCCTACCAGAATATATGCAAGAATTTAATCCACAAAATCGGAAGAAAGAAAAAGTTGTGTGTGCGTGTATGGTTAAAGTCCGGTAGAAGGTATCGGGTATACCTTCACTTGACCCGATACTCGCACGGATATCGGATACTCGATATCTTAATTTTTAAAGAGGATCGGGTGCGAATATAGAGTTCTAGAAAATTGCGGGTATCGGCTATCCGCATCGGGTAATGCGGGTACTCGCATAACCGAATTTAATTTTAATTAATTATTTTATAATTATTCATTTCATTTTAATTTTGAATTTCTAATTCAATTTGGAATTAACATAGATTGGGTCAGTCGGGAGTCAAGAGTATTCTACCCGATATTTTTAATTTTTTTTTCTGAATAGAGGGACAAAATACCCGCGAGTAATGCGGGTACCTGCAAAATTACGGGACAAAATACCCTCCAGCGGGACAAAATACCCTTAAAATTACAAGACTTCAGAAAATTGCAAGAAATCCGGGATGGGTAAGGGTATGCATTTTGGGTGATTTTGCGGGTCGGGATGGATACTCGTAATTTGCGGGTAGGGTACCCGACCAGACCCGACTCGAATTTACACCCCTAGTGTATAAATATATATATATATATATATCTATCATAGGCTATATAGAGATATTACTAATGAAGAAGGCCTAAATGTAAGAAAGAAGAGAGAAGTAATCTCATCCGTTGATCTTATCTATCAAGCCATGTTCACAACACGAATTTTTTTCGTTGACATATGAGGGGTCGAAACCCAGAACCCCCCAAAATATTTTATATGTTCACGAATGTTCAACGAAAAAATTTCGTTGAACATGGCTTGAATAAATATGTCCGTTAGATTAGATAAGATCAACAGATGAGATTACTTCTCTCTTCTTTCTTACATTTAGGCCTTTTCTATATAGATATATATATATATATATATATATATATATATATATATTTATACACTAGGGTGTAAATTCGAGTCGGGTCTGGTCGGGTACCCTACCCGCAAATTACGAGTATCCATCCCGACCCGCAAAATCACCCAAATGCATACCCTTACCCATCCCGGATTTCTTGCAATTTTCTGAAGTCTGTCAATTTTAAGGGTATTTGTCCCGCTGGAGGGTATTTTGTCCCGTAATTTTGCAGGGTACCCGCATTACTCGCGGGTATTTTGTCCCTCTATTCAGAAAAAAAAATTAGAAAAATATCGGGTAGAGATACTCTTGACTCCCGACTGACCCAATCTATGTTAATTCCAAATTGAATTAGAAATTCAAAATTAAAATGAAATGAATAATTATAAAATAATTAATTAAATTAAATTCCGGTTATGCGAGTACCCGCATTACCCGATGCGGATAGCCGATACCCGCAATTTTCTAGAACTCTATATTCGCACCCGATCCTCTTTAAAATTAGATATCGAGTATCCGATACTCCGGTGCGAGTATAGGGTCAAGTGAAGGTATACCCGATACCTTCTACCGACTTTAACCATAACACGCACACACAACTTTCTTTCTTCTTCCGATTTTGTGGATTAAATTCTTGCATATATTGCTGGTAGGGGTGGTTGAATGATTATCATAAAGCAATGTGGATGCATTGTTAAATCTTCTTATTAAAGCTTTGATCATTTCTCATTATATAAATGAAGCAAATTTTTTTTTCTTTCTTTCGTGGTCCTGCAAGCAACAATATTGAGGCAATTAAGTCAGATTTATTAGCAATTATAAACATTTTCCGTAGAGGCAATAATAAATTCCAACTATATTAGAAAGTTTCGTTAACTCACTGGTATCAATTTGAAATTATTGATTTGCAATTTTTTTTGAAAATATTATTAAATTGAAGTTTATTATAAAAGAAAAAGAAAAAATCCCTTGAGAGCACAAAACGCAGACTAAGGGCACGAAACTCGCAAAGAGATCGTTAAGCAAAGAAACCTGAAGACACTAGCAATCCCATAAATCAGGATAGTCGTCCATCTCATCTGACCAACGTCTATGAACTATATTATTCATTGCCCTCATGCTATCACTATTGCTACAATCAACTACAAAGTCCCTCGGCTTGTAGCTCATTTCCCCCCGCATTTCTGAGACGACCTTTTATGCTATCTTCCGGAACCGCTTGCATCGGCTCCCTTCCCATGCCCTTTCCCGTGCCCTTTGGGCGGCCACGTCCTCGCTTAGTCGTCTTGTCCGAGAGCATTTTCATCCCCTGACTAACCTGCTCTTCTAACTGACTAATGCGACTAGCAATATTGTCCTGGGCCAAGAGCGGACAAATCCTTGTTACCTTCATGCGAAACACCCCCTCTTTTGTCCAAAATTGGGTCACGTTCGAGAGCAGCAACTGTGTCGTCAATAATCGGGCCGTTCAAACCCGCGCCATCCGGAGCTTCCAATTCCATCTCCAAAGTTTCCTCCACATCCGAGTCCTCCTCGTTAATGACCAAGTCACTATCTTTAATAATCACATCTTTATCCCCCTGAACCGGAACCAAGATTTTTTCCAAAAAATTCGGCCCTAATAAATGAACCCCGAAAGACGTTCCAGAAATAGGATCAACACCCATATCCAAAACAGTCTCCGCATTATTCTCCAAGTCAAGAGCCTGAAATGCTGTTCCGCGTCTCAACAGCCTCTTTCTCAAGAACCGGAACAACAATCTGTTTTTTTACCGCCTGTTCGGTAACCTTTGACCAAGCCGCAGATCTTGGCGCTGAAGAATTACGGTGCCTAACATCACCGACCCCTCGAGTAAAATCATCATCTATCTCAGGCCCTTCCACCACAATTTCCCCAACCTCATTGTCCTCCAAAACTCGAAGTCTGTTAGCATCATCATCCATGCTAACAACATTATTGTCCCTAGCCTTGGCCTGGCATGACGGCTTTTTCGACACAGAAACTCCAGGATGAGTAGCATCCTTTGATTCCAGCTTCTCAGTCTCATCCCGAGGCTGTTTCTTGACCTTATTACATTTATCAACACTATGCCCAGTGATCCTACAGTGGGTACAATAAAGAGGCAACTTCTCATAAAAAAAACTCAACGTGATAGGAAGTATCGTCACCCTTGAACGTGCATCGACTCTTGAAGCGGAAGGGATAAATCAACTTCAACGAGCAATCTAACAAAATGCCCAACGTCTGCATGGGCAGACGCCCCCATCAATCTTAATAGAAGTGCCTATGACGTTGCCAATGGCCGTGATAACTTCCGGGTGCCAAAACTCCACCGGGAGGCAATAAATTCTAACCCAAATTTGGCTCAGCGAGGACACTTCCTTATAAGGATTAAAACCTTTCACCCAATCTCTTATACGGAGAGAGCCCTTAGATAACTCCCATAAAGATCGTGCTTTCACTAGATTTTTCTCCTCCATTGTTTGAAACTTTAAGATAAAAAAACCTTTGCACATAGGAATCAGCTTCCATGTCGAAGAAAGTTTCCAAAGTGATTGGAGTTCCTGCTTAAGATCAGCTGTCGAACGAGGCTTATCACCTTTCTTCAAAAGCAATCTTCCAATAATCGAGAACTGAAATTCCTCAAATCGTTCCTTGCAAAATTCAGAAGGCAAGGTAAGAGTGAAGCCATGACCAGATTCTTGGGCTTGAAGCGCCGTGAATTTATGAGTGAAAATGTCCGGACGTCGTAAAACTTGAGGGGCAACAACCCCCGCATAAGAGCCACGCTGAACACCATTACTCACAAAAATGTTTTTCGGGAGAAATTCTCCTTTGTCGCCAGAGGCCTGTATATCATTCCCTGAATTTTCCATCGATCCTCCCTTTGCGCTAGAGACAAGTGCCTGCTCAACGGCGTCTGGCCGCTGCCTGTCAGCCGAACCAGCAGCAAGCAAAGACTTACCCGGCGGCAACAAGGACTGCTGCGTGAGGACGCCCGCAGTCGCAGCCGCCTTCCCAGAACTAGAAATACTCGAAGCTATGAAATTATTGGAGACCTTCGGCAGATTCAGGCCGGATCTGTCCGTGACCGGCGAGGGAGTGCCGGAACCATTCTGCGGCTCTTTGCGAGAAGCCGAAGAAAGGGCTGCCTCCGAGACCGAGTGAGAATCCGAATCAAGGGCCGCTTTCACGAAAGTCGTTCTGTGGATCCATGACCGGCGAGGAGGCTGCCGGCAAAATCTTGGACAGAGCTTACTGTGGACGGAAGCGCTCGAGTGACATGGCCGGAGATGATTGAAAACAAGATCGCCGTTGAAATCGAAAGAGAGTGCCGCTGTTCCTTTGTCCGAGATTTAGGCGGCCGGATCTGAGCTCGGGGAGCCTCTTCGATCCGAAGCTCGTCGCCGCGTTTGAAGCCGGAGAGGAGGATCGCGAATCGAGGAAGAGATCGACGAAATACCGCCCTCGAAGATGCGGGGATCGATCAAGCGCCAGATCCGCTGACCGAATTCGAGGAGAGGTGCTCGCCGGGAGGGAGCGTCACCGTCGTGCTCTGGATAGGCGGCTGCTGAGCTGTGCTGCTGTCGACGCGGCGATGGCGGCGATGGCGGTGCTGCTGCTGCGATGGCGGTGCTGCTGCTAGCAGTCTGCTGCTGCTGCTGGGCGATGGCGGCGATGGCGGCGATGGCGGTGCTGCTGTTGGGCGGTGCTGCTGGCGGTGGTTGGCGGTGGCTGGCGGAAGTTTTCACCGGAGGAGGTGGCGCGCGGGTGGCGCTGAATTTTCAAAGCATAGAGAGAGAGAGTCTCTCTGATTTTTTTTTTACCCGTCATATTTTGTGATTTTTTTTTTTTTTTTTTTTTTTTTTTAATTTTTTTGAAAATATTGATGTGAACATAAATTTCAGAAAATGGCGTCCGGGTCTTGTTTATACTGGTAAATGTAAAAGGACAAATAAATGTTCATTAACTAATAGAATGAAAATAAATTGTTTTGGGTAGCTCAGAATTCTTAATCAAGCAGTTGAATTTTAATTGATAAAGATCAATCCACGCTTCCCCACCTATATTTAATAGATAATGTAATTAGTGTCGGTGGATTATGATTGGATCATGTCTAACTTTTTCGCCACCTTTGAATGATAGTATTAGTTTGATAATTAGATTGACAACTATTATATTCATAAAATTGTTTTCGCATGATTTTCCTAGAAAGCAAAGTTTGCAGTTCATAAGTAATTCTTTTGATTAAAGGTTAGTACTTGAATGTCGAATATTTGTAATCATAGAGAAACATTAATGGATATTGGAAAAATAAAGTTCTCGAATGTGTGTGGAGTACAAGATCGCGCCTCAAAGAAGTCAATACAGATTCCTCATTGGCTGTTATATACGTTTTTCAGAGGATGATAAATCAAGAAGCGTGCTATGTGAAGATTTGTACGATTCTATTGCGGGATACAATAAAATATTGTCGTTCAACTAGTACGCTCATTCGTGCGATGCACGACGAAATCGAAATTAAATAATATTTTAAATAAATAAATATAAATATTTAACGCGATCAAATAAAACTAAATGAAAAATATAATTTAAAAACAAAATATCAATTACTCAATAATTAACATAATTTTAATTTGTATAAAATGTAATGAAAATTATACTCCCTCCGTCCACGAAATGAGTACCCATATTTCCTTTTTCGTCCGTCCACGAAATGAGTACCCATTTCCCTTTTCGGCAAGTGTACCCCACACATCTCTTTAATTAATACACTCAAAAGTGGGACCCTTAAACTATTCACACTACACTCCATACATTTCTTAAAACCCGTGCCGTCCACAATGGGTACTCATTTCGTGGACGGAGGGAGTAATTATTAAATAATTTTAAATTATTTAATAACGAAAATTAATATACACATTATTATAGAGTATTCTACATAATAGATAATAAATATTTTCATATACAGACATAAATAAAAGAGTTGTAAAATTTTAACAAAGAAAAAGAAAATAAGAATATTTTAAAATTTTACTCTGTCCACGAATTAAAGCCCCTTGCACTTAAATTTTTGTCCACCAATTAAAGTCCTATTGTGCTTTTTGTACTTTTTTACTCTTCTCTGGGCATCCACTATGGTGCTACCCATAGTGGATGTCACATGTGTGCCACCTCATCTACTATGCATCTTGGTGGATGAATGCAGATCTTGGGTTCGAATCCTGAAGGCAGCAAAAAAATTATTTTTTTCGGATGCATTAAATTTAACAATGAATGCATTAATTTATATAGCAGATGCATTAATTTTAATGGTTCTTATGTTCTCACGATAATTATGGTTCTCACTATAACCGCACCCTATATATATATTATATATAAATATTTAGGGGGCAGTTATTCAATAAATCACCCTTATTTTAAGAATTACGAACCAGCAAAAATGCATGAATTTTATGTATAACACGCATGAATAAACTGTATTAAGGCATGAATTGCGAAAAATAATTTTTGCTACCTTTGGGATTCGAACTCAGAACCATGAATTTATCCAACAAGGTGATGAATCAACCGTAGATCTTGATGATCTAAGGGCTGAAAATGGTTCCTAATTTATATTTTAAGAAGCGTTCTTATTTTAGCCTTCCCCTATTTATATATATATATACATATATATTTGTGTATTTTTTTGTATTATTTTTATTTTAATAAAATTATAATTATATGATAAATTTTATTTAAA